>NC_134207.1:6095874-6720874 GCF_965140235.1 Caretta caretta | reverse complement strand
TGCTGAGAAAGAGCCTGACATTGAGAAATGTCCTGCTTCATGCCATGTAGTGTCACGGTACCAGGCCTCCGTGCCTGTGCAGTTCACCAATGACCAAGAAGCCATAATGTAGGTGGGGAGCACTCCACATTAACCTCTGTGGCAGAGCTCAGATTCCCATCTCCACCCCTTCTGTTATAAACACGTCAGCTGTGGGATGCTGGCATGAGACCCACTGCATTCTGGCCAACAAGCTGTGCCTCCGGAAATGACTTACAGGTTGAATCCACTTCTGTACAATGGGCCAGCGCAAGGTCGCAGCACCACTTGAGGCCTGCTTCGGCTCTTGGGGAATTCAGAAAAGGATCGGACACATAACAAATCATGACAGGTTTCAGAGTAGCAGCCGTGTTAGTCTGTATTCGCAAAAAGAAAAGGAGGACTTGTGGCACCTTAGAGACTAACCAATTTATTTGAGCATGAGCTTTTGTGAGCTACAGCTCACTGCATCCGATGAGCTGTAGCTCACGAAAGCTCATGCTCAAATAAATTGGTTAGTCTCTAAGGTGCCACAAGTCCTCCTTTTCTTTTTATAATAAATCATGAAGTGGTCTCGGGGAATGCCTGGAACAGCTGCTCTCTGTCTGACTGCTACTCATGAATGGTTGACAGCGTCTAACTCCAAAGGATATTTTTCACTTCTTGTCCTAAATAGTTGCATGGCATTGCTGTGTGCTGCTAAAATGCTGGCTTGTTCTACCCCAGATATGGCTGCATTTCAGTGGTATTGAAGAGATTCCCTCTGTACGTTATCTGTAAAGCACTTTGGGATCCTTCAGTGAAAAGTGTTCTGGAAATGTTAGCTATTTGCATTAATTTAATGGGCTTCATAGAGTCCCAAGATCCTGATACAGAAGAGGCTGAGAATCGCTGCACTAGGCTAATGACCTTCTCCGGAGTTTCCTGCCTGGAATCACTGCAGAAGCCAGCCTCACCCTCTCCACATCTCTGCCATCAGCCACCACATCTGACAGCTTTGCACAAAAGCGCTTCAATTAGGCACTGTTATCCAGTGGTCCAGGCAGTCAGAAAGGATGAAGGACAATGCCTGGTGATGTGTGAATTTCCCTTCAGAAATCCTGATATTCTAAGGGAGGAGAGGGGCTGCCAGGGATGTGAAGGGAACAAAAGCCCTTGTCAGTCTGAATCCTCACAACTAATTGCAGCGCGGGACTGAATACTGTCAGTTCCATCACTCAAAGGCATTCCGCCTCGTCTGCCGCTCAGGCCGGCGGGTTAGCAGATCACTGCGTTCCTCCATCTCCAAGCTGCTCTGTTCAATCACCGTTTTCCCCGTTGTTTAAAGATGGCACTGGGAACCAGGTCCCAAAGGTAGGGCTTTATTGAGTTCTAGGCACAGCATTGAGCAGAACGTAGGGTGTAGGTGACATCGTCCGAAGTATAGCTCTGGGAGGCAGGAGGACTCAGGCGTCCTTGGGTCACAGTCCTTCCCCTGCCCTCTCTTGCACGCAAGAAGGAAGTCAGTTACTGCAGCCCTTGATGGAGAGCCACTTTCTGCCCCTTTGGACCTTAGCATTGTTATTAGAGCTGGTTGAAAATTTTCCGACAGACCAGTCATCCCCCTCGGAAAATGCCGATTTGATGGAATAGAAATGTTTTGTGGGAATGCGTCGATTTCAGCAAAATTTCATTTAAAAAAACCATCGGAGTGAAGCATTTTGATGCGGTTGAAGTGCTCCAGAAGTTTTGATCTTTCATTGCAAATTTTATTTTGTCATATTGTAAATTATAACGTCAAATAAAAACAAGTCGAAATTGAAACAAAACATTTTGGTGGACCTGAAATGAAATTTTTCTGAAAATTTCCTTTCCTGGGAAATTCCAAATGTCAATGTTTCATTCCGATTCAGAATAAAAAGACATTTTGAAATCATGAAACTTTAATTCTGGTACCCGCACCAATCCAGGTTTTGTTTATTACTTGTAGTATTGGAACATCTAGGATCCCTAATCAAGCATCCGGGCCTCACTGTGCTGGTCTCTGTACAGACCAATAATGGGGATACTGCCAAGGCTCCCCCCACCTGCTCTGCCTCCCTCCTCCAACTTGTTCATAGCAGGAATATCCGGAGATCAAGGGCTGCACCGTGTGCCCATCCTGGACCCAAGATCCAGGCAGATCTTATTTTGGCAAGGAAGTGAGGTGAAGGCAGTTTTCTCCTTTTTGCTCTCCCGCCCGGCTGAGTAGAACAATGGCAAAATCTGGCCCATGGGGTTTTGTAAATATTGAAATGGGTTTTGCAGAATGTGGGATGAATCGGCATGGATTTTCTTTTACTTCAGTACAAGCATTTTTCAACAAACACCTTTTTGCAGACAAATCCACAGAGCTTAGATTACTTTGTGCTAGTCCCTGAGAAGCTGGAAATGAAACTGACTGTACATAAACATATGACACTGACTAGGGCTGGGCGCCGTTTGCTGGCTGAAACGATTTTTCTGTGAAAAATGCAGATTCAACAACACTGAAATGTTTAGCAATTCCTGTCAGCTTTGCTGACTTGTTCGCATTGGGAAGAACGAAGACTCTGAAAACATCAGAATGTTTCATTTTGACATTTTTTTTCAATGAGTCATTTCCATTTTTCAATTCAAAATGACGTTTTGTTTCAAAATTTCCTTTTAAAAATTAAAGAACTTCAGACGTCACATTCCGGGTCAAACAAAACATCGGTTCTGTCCCAAACACATTTTCTTAGACTTATTGATTGGCCAAAAATTTCATTTTCAGGTCAACTTGAAACAAATTTTTTTCAGACTTTTCAGAGTTGCCAGTGAACCGAAAAAAAAACAAAACAGTTATATGTCCAGCACTGGTACTGCCCAGTCTGTGGCGTTATACCATCCATGATAAGTGTAATGCACAAAGCAAACAAACAGCCTCAAGGGAGAACTTCTGTGTATGGTATTATTGGGACATGCTGTGATTTTCTCAGGCCTAAGCCCCCTTTGCAGCGATGCTGGCCATTGGGGTGACAGTGCCGCTTGGGTAACTTCTTTTCTCTCTCCTTGTTTTCCAGCTGCTGGCTGTCATTAGAAGGAGGCCTTCTCTACGCCTTCGTGGGACCAGCGGCTGCAGTCGTTTTGGTATTTACTCTCACCTGAGAGTTTTCTTTTTTCCCTTGTGCCTTCCTCACTCCCTTCCCCCCTGCATTCCTTTTTATCTCCCCTTCAGGAGAAACAACCCTGTAGGAAAAAACAAAAACATCAGAGGCCAGAAATGTGCTGATTTCACTAGCACCTAAGCATGCCACTTGCACCAGCTGACCAATTTGGCTCTGAAATGTAACATATCAACTCTGAGCCTCCTTTTAGAACCAAGCTGGTTAAAGCTGCCATGTTGTGGCCCGAACTGGATGGAATCGCAGGGCAGTGGTGGGAAATCCTGCCAACCTCTTTTAAAAATTGCCATTCCCCATTGAGATCGGACCAAGCTAAGTCAGTATAGCCAGTGTGTATGTGATCACTCTTCCAGACTGGAAGTGCATGCAGGGGATTTTCTTTTTCAGAGGCTAAATGAAGCTCTTGAAATCAGTGGTCAGACAGTGCTGAACAGGTCCTGTGCAGCTCATTAGGCAAGCCCCCTTTGCTTTCAGCTCACAGTATGATCCAGAGTGCATGGATAGGGGAGATCCACTGCTACATTAAACTAAATTAAACCATGCTCATAAAGAGAATTTGTGGTTACTTTCCAGTTACTTTGCCTGCTTTCAGGCAAAGGGGCTGCAAAGGCCTTCTGGGTGCTGGAGAATCTCTGGGAGTTGGGATTTTAGCAATGTTTGATGTTCCTTTACAAATCAAGCTTTCGCTTTTTTTCACTGCATGGGCATACGGAACAATCCCATGTAGACAGGAGTAAATATGACAAAGCTGTGGCCTGCTAGGACATCACTGTGCGTCGTGCCCTGGCCCTATGTAATTTCATAATGATGGAGGAAATAGAACTCAGGGTATCCTGCTCTAGAATAGGCTTCTAACAGCTAGGCAAAAGGAAATTTGACTCTCTTTTAGTTGCTAGCAGTATAGGGCCTATGGCACACAGTCAAGCATTTCAGATTACATTCAATAGAGGGCAATGGTACACCGATATACACACTAGCCAGCACAATATGCCTCATTGGTTGTAGGATCAGTTGGGCTTTACTTAGTAATGTTGCAGTTGGGGTCATTTTTATTGTAGAGCAAATTATTCTTATAGTCAATCCTAATTAATAATAGTATGATACAGTGTCAGTGCAGTGACTTTGCGGATTTGGACACATGCCAAGGACAAATGAAGGGGACCTGGTGAAGATAACATGGCAGGAGTGGGTGGCAGGAAAGAAGCCCCAAGGAAAGCTGAGGAAGTGATGGATGATTCCATCAAAGAAGATGGCAAGCAGGTGGACCTTAATACTTCCATGGGCAGATGAAGATGGCAGATGCTTGCACAGTGACCTGATGCCAATTGATGGGATACAGGGAAGAAGAACAAGAAGAAGAAGTGCTTTCAGATTAGCCAATCACTTGCCCTTGTACCATATTTTTAATATGGTTTGGTGGCCAAGATAAGTTTATACACTTACACATACTTGATACACATCCCTGGTGGGTAGGAAGTGACTTTTGGAATATCCAGAGAAACTGGAGTCATTGTCACTCCTCCAGCCAATTTGCTTTTGCTGTGTTGATGAACAAGACACTAGGGAGGAAGGGAACTTAATCCTCCAGTTTTTCTTAGAATGGGATTCTATTTGACTTGAAAACAGAAGCATAGTACTTTTTCCCCGTACATCTCTTTTATTATTCTCCCTTTCCAACCACCTACAGTCCTGTCCTTATCGGCCTCCAGAAAGGGAGTGTCTTCTTGAGCTCAGTGCATTCAATACATTCTCTCTGCTGGGCAGCAGGAATTTTAAAGAGCCAGGCCTGTAAATTCAGCCTCCTCACTGTCCAGATGATGTAGAGAAACCCCTGTTTGGTTTACCTCAGCACTGCCAATCCAAAGCATTCAGAAATCATGAGAGTCTCTTGTAGAAACAAGAAGTCAGGTTCTTTTTATTTGCCTTGGAGTTTTTGAGCCTTTAGGGTTCACGGTTTCAGTCTTTTCCCCTGCAGTCATGACAGCTAGAAATTTACTTTCTTGCAAGTCAAAGCTGCTGTTCTCATGTGATCACATGACTCCATGAGATGAGGCTTTAAGAACAGCACTATATATTGCAATGCTCCTGAGAGCTCACAATACAGGTATCACCATTACTCCAAGCTTCTCTCTGGCTGTGTAGATCTTCCATTAGTTCACATTCCCTTTCTCCTTGTTTATTCTTTTCCGGCCCCCCAAGGTGGTTTCTCTTTTTGTGTATGTCTACAGAGAGAGAAATGACCCAAGTCAGTTGAATTCTGCTCATTAGGCTCAGGCAGTGTGGCTAAAAAGTGCTGTGTAGACGGCCGGGCTCGGGCTGGATCCTCACAGGGTCCCAAATCTCGGGTTTCAACCCAAGCCTGAATTTCTACACAGCGATTTTTCAGCCCCAGAGCCCAAACCCCATGAGCTCCAGTCAGCTGTCCTGGGCCAGCCGTGGGTTTTGTACCCCCATGTGGACGTACCGATTATCACTATTGGTGTTAAAGTAGCACCAAGAAGCCCCAGCCAGGAACCCATTGTACTGTACACTCATAGTGAGAGACAGTCTCTGCCTCAAGGAACTTACAGTCTAAATAGACAGATAAAGGGTGGGAGAAAGAGGAAGCAGTATTCTCCCTATTTTATAAATGGAAAGCTGAGGCTCAGAGAGAGTAAGTGACCTGCTCAGGGTCACACAGGCAGTCTGTAGCCAAACCAGGAGTTGAACCACAATCATCTGAGTTGCAGGTCTGCGCTTTGACAATAAGACCATCCCTCCTTTGTCCTGCTTCTTTTGATCAAACTCTATATTTAGGCTTGAAAATGTCTTTATAGCCATTGCTATTCTTAGGGTCATCTCCAGCAGCACGTGCATCTCTCGTTGACATCAGCAATGGAAGAACAAAGGCATGACATGACCCTGAGCCTATAATCCTGCCAAGCTCCCAAAGCTAAATTCAGTATGTTAGTCAGTTTCACTCACCTGATCTGAGGTGAACCCTAGGATGATACTTCCTTGCATGGAAGTGTGGTTTGTGGTAGTGGATTTCTGCATGCAGACACTCAGAGCTTGGCTAACATGAGACAAAGAATAATCATCAGCTTCTTTCCTCTGGTTATCTCAATGGCTGGATCTCAGACTTGCTCATTCATTTCTAGACATCATCCCAGAGATAAAGAGGGGAAGTTATGAGGCATGTAATTAAGAGTGGATGTCTTTGTAAGCAGGCCACTGCCATACTCCAATGTGTGTTTGCGAAGAAACACGGTTATGATTTTTATTTGCTGAAATATCTTTTATTGATTCAATTACTGAGTTACACTACATAACATGGATGTTTCTGGAGACGATTGATTAGAAATGATTTACCATGGAATTGCATACGAGCCTTTGAGTTGCAGCTAAAAGTTCCATCGACTTCCAGGAGAAGTGTACCTGTTACGCTGCTGTGTTACCAACTGCCAGCAGGGAGAAAGCTCTGAATATACCAGCTGTGTTTCAGGCAGAATACACTCCTTACACTTGTCAGGCAGTTCGCACCTATTGACATGCTGGGGACACACGCTAGCAGACCAAGTAGGTACAGCAAGCAGAACACACCCACAGTGCTGTGCTCAACCAGCGATCGATTTCCTGCAGTGATCTTTGGCTGTACTGCTCAGAGTGGCTCTGGGTCATCAGAGTTTTCTCACGGCCAGTCGCACCCAGTGGTTTTGGATTTTATTAATATCTGTGGAACAGAATCAGGTGACCCAGCAGCTGATCCAACCCCAGCAGCAGTTTCCTCAAGGGGAGGAAAAGTAAATAACCGATAGCAAAAGAGATCAGACTGCGGTTCACCCACGTTCTTATACTGACTGGTCCCTGCTTGCTGCACTAGAGCCAAAGCTGTAGCTGTATCAGGGCTTGGGCTTCCCCCATCATTTACCTAGGGAGGTGGTGGAATCTCCTTCCTTTGAGGTTTTTAAGGTCAGGCTTGACAAAGCCCTGGCTGGGATGATTTAGTTGGGGATGGGTCCTGCTTTGAGCAGGGGGTTGGACTAGATGACCTCCTGAGGTCCCTTCCAACCCTGATATTCTATTATATGATTCTATGATCATTTAAACTAGCTCATGGTGGATACTAGCCAAACAAGATCCAGGCCCAAATGTAATTTCCCATTCTTAGCAACGTTTGGTAGCACAGTTCCAGTGTGGTTTAGGTTCTTGGGATGCAGCTAACTCACCTCTGGTCGACTTTTTCTTGGCTTTTTTGGTAGTTTCCTAACTCAGAAAAAGAAACTCCTGATTCTGCTCTTCCGTGCCCCCGGTGCTGTCATTTACACCTGTGCCATGCGACTGTCAGGGGCTGCCATGGCAGAATGCAAGGACAAGGTTGCCTGTGTCATTTACATGCAAGGCTCCAGGCAGGAGAGAATCAAGTCCGACCACTCCAGATTCTGCCTCCTGTACTGACACGAGCAGACCAGCTGGCATGGATGGGACTGCTTGCCCGAGTAACCAAACCAGGCTTTTATTTAATGGACTGTTAGCTCACATCATTGGACGGTGCTATTGGATCAACTGGAAATCAATGAAAACAGCCCTCTCTTTTCTTTACAGATTAATGGATTTAGGCAAGTGGATTCAGGCCAAACGGACTTTTCTCCCTTCTACTCCTTTTAGCTGAAAACCCTGAAGGATTTTCTTTTAGCCTGTGGATTTGATGCCTTTAGGTGGAAACTGGCCTGAGGCAGTCGGCTTTTAGGACTGTTTTTGAATGACCCTGTATTGTCTACCCTAGAAAGCCCCAAATGCCTCATTTGGCCTTCTGTGCCACTAGCAGGGTCTCTAGGAAATAAATCCAGAGCTGGAGACTGCCTGGTGCTGAGCAATTCCATTGGCTAGAGTAGGAGGGTGGGAGTATGCAGGCGACATTTTCAAAGAGCCCCTCGGAGCTTCTTGGTTCATTCCCAGCCGTGAGGTCCCATCAGTGAGCTTCTTCTTGCTCCTGCTGAAGCCAGTGGGTCAAATGCAGAGGTGATTCTAAATCTCAGAATGTCTAAAGGAGACTGTAGGGTGGGTTAGGCCGTGTGACGTACGTCTTTTTCCTGCCCTGCAGTGTGCACTGTACACCAGCATAGTCTGCCTCTAGACATGCGCTCAGGGTATGTCTCCATTGCAGTCAGGAGGTGTGATTGCAGCACACGGAGATATACCTGAGCTAGCTTTGATTTAGCCCAGGGCTTGGTACATACGCAGGTAGCTGCCGCCCATGCTGCCGTGACCTCACTGTTGTTGTTATTCAAGGAAGCTGCAATCACACCTGCAGACTGAAGTGTAGCTGTCCCCTCAGACGCCACTAGCCTTAATCACTTAGACTCCCCCTCGCATGCCAATGTGTAACTAGCCCCCCTTGCACATCTCTTCTGGATTCGGCCCTCCATTCCTGAAAAGCCCCATGTGTGGGATTTCTAACCTGAGCATGTGGGGAGCTGCAGAATAGTATTAGGACACCATGGCAACAAAATCTGGATCGTGTCATTTTTCCACCATGGTTGCGGCCTCCTTTCCTGTCCCCTTAATGCATTTTCTTGTGACCTGAGCGATACCTGTGTGACGATGGCACATTCACATCTCCGTACCGCTTGCTGAAAGCCCAGTGGTGTTTGCAGAAATGCAGCTTGCAGCAGTGAGTCCTGCTGTGCATTCAGGACCGCGAAGGGAGTTGGCTTCACCTTGTGAGATCTGAACTCCAGGAGGTCCTTGTTGCTTCAGTCACGGTTTCCCCATATGTCTGATCAGCACACACATTCATTCATGCTTTTATAAGTGGTCTGAACTCTCCAGATAAAAGAGAAGTGGAAACACACGCACCGCAATGGTGTATGTCCACAGCTCTGAGTGTGGTCAGCAGAGTTCTGTTCTGAGCCTGACCAATCATGCCAAATGACCATGTGTTTCCCTCTCATAGATGTGTAGGAGGGGAAGAGACCTCAATAGGTCCGTTCCCTGCACTCAAGGCAGGACTCATCCTCTAAGAGAGTGGTTCTCAACCTATTTACCATTGTGGGTCGGGTCCAATACTGCCTGTATGGCCCTGAGGATGTCCCATGGGCCACAGCTCTGTGCTGATTGGGCCGCAGGTTGAGAACCGCTGCTCTAACACCTCTTGGAAACAGATGGCTAGCACAGGCTCCACCCTTGGCAACTGCATCATCCCCCAAAGCCAATGCAAGGCTAAGGTAGCTATATCATTGCCATGCCCCCTTGCCCTGAATATGGCTGCTTTTGCCACGTCTCGGAGTTCGTTTGAGCAGAACCACAGGGCGGTGAGAATGGCAGACTCTCAGCACTGCATGGTCTCACCTTGCCATTGCTGCAGCAGCTCCTTTAGCTTGTGTCGGTGACTCTGAAAAGCCCCTGAAACCCAGCCCCTGACTCCTCTCCCATTTGCCTTTTTCTTTGTGCAGTCCCCAGAACTGCCCTGCTAATTTGGCTGCCTGTGTTTTCATTTCTAGACTCTGAGCGTTCGTCACTCAAAGCCCATTAGGCTTCAAATGCTCGTGCAATGATCTGACCGCTTTGCAATCTTGTCCTGAGTCACAGTGACCTCTCAGATCTGCAGGCAGCTACACCGGGTATTGCTAAACCCACTGGCCTGGTGGGGGGTGAAAGAGGGTATGGTAAGGGGATGACTACTGGTCAGCTGGAGTAGATGTTCATGTGCCAACCTTACCAAACGTTTTTGTGTTATTGAGTCCGTCCTGAGCTGTTTAAAAACAAACCTGTTATTTTTCTTTCAACAGGTGAACATGGTTATTGGCATTCTGGTTTTTAACAAACTTGTATCCAAAGATGGGATAACAGATAAGAAACTGAAGGAACGGGCAGGGTATGCCTTATCAATACATCTAAGCAAAGAATGAAAATAAAAAATGCCATGATCAATAACCAGACAGAGAGCGGAAAGACGGACTGGAAAAAAAACCCACATGCAGAAAAAGACCGATTTGAAACAACAACAGAAGCATCATCTTTTTGCTCTGCCGCTGGGTGCAGCGGAGACAAAAGATGTGAGACGCAGCATTGTGTTAGCATGCCCGGGGGTCAGACGTTCAGGCCCAGGCTGACGTATCCCAGCAAAGATTAGGAAGAGCCTCGCTTAGTGCTAACTCCCTGCGACACCAGCTGGCTAGGAGAAGGACGTGAGTGTGTGGCGCGTGGTGCAAGCTGGGGAGAGGTGCAGGGGGAATAAAGGCAAGGAGGATGCATCCTGTAGAGTGCTGAGCACCCTCAACGCCTGCCAAAATGAGGGTGCTCAGGGCCTCACAGAAATGGGCCCTGCTGGCTTTCTGAGTGCACATATGTTTCGGGCTGGGCAGATGCCATGTTGGAGAGAGAGAGGCAGAGAGAATGATAGAGCGAGACTGGTATCCCAGAGGCTGTTTACACTGCAGTTCCCCCTGGTTTTGTTTTGAAAGGTATTTCGATTTCTTTGGGAGCCAGCTCCCACAGCCCTTACTCACTTGATTTCAGGGGGTATCGCTGTGGGCTGCCAGACAGAGCCCTAAATACCATGCCAGCGCTTGGCTGGCTTAGAACCAACCCCTGCTTCCGCTGAAGACAATCAGATTTGTCCCACTGGCTTCAGTTGGGCCATTTTTTCCCTTGTGATGAGTTAGTTCACACACGCAAGGCAGCATCCGGGCCAGACATGCAGCCTGTGCTACCTCTCAGACTTGAGGAAGGGGCCAGAAAACGGCCCACAGTCCCCAGAGAGTCTGTCTAAAACCAGGTCAGAAGTAAAGCAGTGCAACGCAGCGCCTCTGATAATGTAAACACACCAAACCCTGCAGCCCTACCTGTGCCCTTCATGTACAGACTGTCTGCCCCCTATCCTTCCAGTACTTCCAGTGAGGAGCACAAACGCCCACCTCCATTCCTGCATTGCTGTCGGCTGATGGTCTCTGATTTACCATCCGAGGTGCCATTGTAGTTTTGAAAATGTCGCTTGCAGCAAGGGGGCGAGAGTGTTGGTGCCTAAATACCACAGTGATGAGCCTATTGTAAAAACTTGAGAGAGGAGGCAACTGGATTCACAAGGGGTGGGTGGGAAAGGTACAGGATTGACTATATCTGCAGCCCTGGGAATTAAGTAGATGCCACATTAACATATCCATTGTAGAGGTGGATAAATCAGGGCTCATAAATGATGGTCATTGCCTGAGATCCACTGGGATCTAGTGGATTAGGCACCATTGTAAGAGTCAAGAGTCTTGACTTTTACTCCTGATTGTAGTACTGAAGACCAGCGAGGCCAACAAGTCCATGGGCCATGGAGCATGAGCACGCCAGGCACACTCCCCACCCCCGCCCCACTCCCCAGAAGTCAGAGACACAGAGCAATGTGGGCGGAGAGGTGCTGCTGTCCTTATTCTGTCAGGGAAGGACATTAATCTTGAAGGCTGTTAAACCATCAGCTTAGCAGTGTTCCTGTAGCCATGTCAGTCCCAGAATATTAGAGAGACAAGATGAGTGAGGGAATATCTTTTATTGGACCAACGTCTGTTGGTGAGAGAGACAAGCTTTTGGGCCACACAGAGCTCTTCTTCAGATCTGTCTCTCTCCCCAGCAGAAGGTTGTCCAGTAAAAGATATTCCTTCACCCACCTTTTCTCTCCAAACCATCAGCTTGTCGTTCATTGTATACCAGTAAGCAGGTACCATGATCACTAAGTGTTAATTTCAGTGGAATTGGTGCAAGTTCCATGATCTTTACCATTGATTCACCGTGCAGTTAGCTCCCTTCCAAATCAAAGGATTTTACAGGATTCTTGGGCCTGAAGATGCCTTAAAATGCCAGTGTCGTTGCAGTGGTGAAATATACAGCGAGAATACAGATTCTACTCTTGTAACTCAGCTGCAGTCAGCGGCTAATGTTGTTACGCCTGACTCACACGCGTGCAATGGAGGGCTTTTAATCCTCACCAAGGTATAAAAGGATTTTTTAAAAAATGACTTTTTGATTCAAGCTATTGAGGCTCCCAAATGGAATAGGTCATCGGTGAAATGAGGTGAGACGTTCTCTGGCAACCTGCCTGCAAGGACAGTCTTTCCAGTTAGACAGCCCTGTTGATTATTTTCATAAGCACCTTTTTTCTGGCTTTACTTTGGGAAGAAAGGTGGCAGAGAAGAGAGGCAAAGAGCAGGGATGTTAAAACCTCCAGTCACCCTGTCTGCTGGAGGATAATTCCTCTGGGTGGGGAGTCAGTGCGTTTCTTTAAAAATATTGTTATTGAGAGCTAGGCTGATAAGTGACAGCTGAGGATCAGGCCCCTGATTCTTCTCTCACGCCAGTGTAAATTGTTGACATCAGTGGCTTGATACCTGTATAACAGAGGAAAAGACTGCAAGTGCACCATCCCTTATTGCTGGCTGGAAAAGAGGGACCTGGGGAGCAACCTTCAGTGTACTGCCTCACACTGCTGCTGCTAAAAGGGGGTGCTTTATTGCCTCCTCTCCAAAGAAAGAACTAGAGAAAATACTTTAACCCCGAACAAGAGTCTGTAGCCAGATAACTATACTTGAAAGTGAATGTTCAGATAAGTCATTGATTGGATTAGCAGAGGAGAGAGTTATTGTCTCACGTTCTCTCTCTCTGAGCAAAAAACACCCGAAAGTCCGTATTTAAAAGATGCTAGCTGGTTATTGATCATACTGAAAGTTATACTTTGAAAACAAAACTGACAAAGAAAAACACCCTTTTTTTCTGATGTTCTTTGTTGTTCCCCCCCCTTCTCTTCTTTTATCCTCTTTCGTTTCCATGTGTGCGTGTGTGCGTGCAGTGATTTTAAACGTTCTCTGTGTTAAACGATTTTGCCAGTTTCATTCTCCTTTTGAAACACACCCATTGAGAACCCTGAAATGCCTCAGGGAACTGTGTCACATTTAGCCAGCCGCTTACAGTCTGGGCTTGGGAGCTGTGTTGGAAGGTAATTCTGGAGACCATCAAGACAAGTAACTGCACTGGAGATCTTTGTGTTTGTGCCCTGGAGGGGAACTGGTATCGCCAGTGTATTCTGTTTCTCTTATAGCAGAGGCAAGAAGTATGGTTTGCTGTAGGAGAGAAAGCTATGTGACACTATAATGAGCCCAAAACAATCCCTAACCTACAGTAGTTCTCATTAACAAGTCAACAGTCACCATACAATGATATCTGAGATACAACCGTTTTTTCCCCTATACTTAGAATAGGAAATAACTGTGATTATTGTGTCAATATTGTTGGCAAATGTCAACTTTCTCACGGTAATGACCTCACCCGCATACCACACACGTTGGTGCTTAGGCCCAGATCTGCAATGATATCGAAGCACTAACTCCCACTGATTTCAGTGATTTCAATGCGGGTTAGGCACCTCTGTACCTTTGAGGATCGGGGCCTGATAGCACAACCATGAGTGCAGATATATAGATAGCCAGATCAATGCTCACAATCAGGCTGTGCATGTACATCAACACCCTGTGCACTGGAGCTGGGGAAACCAGCATATCATGTTTTCAGTGAATACTCACACCGCATTGTCAATCGGTTCCCTATGGCCAGTCTTATCCGTTTTGCAGTCACTTGCCGCAGACGTTCAGCAGTTGGGTTTTACCGGTGTGTGGTCCTGTGTCCAGGCACAACACAGCTTGAATTGTGAGTATCTGCTGTCAGAGTATCAAGCAAAACAATTGTAAAGATGTCAAATACATTAAAATGGGATCAGATTTTGATTCCTGTACACTGGGTAGTACCTTCCCCCACAAGGAGTGGCACTGAAATCAGTCAGGCTACTCACGGCTTCAGGTACTAGTCAATAAATGCATCACAATCCAGGCCCTCATGAATACTCTGGAAGAGCTTGTGGTCTTTTAGCAAGCAGAAAAAGAAGATAAATTCACTATTCACTATGATTATTTCCTTTGCTGTACTGCACATACTTCCCTCCCCCAACAATAGACACATGTGGACTACACAATCAGCCCCTCTCTCACAAAACACACACCAGAATATGAACCACCTGTCTCTGTGTTTACTCGCCCCAGCTGTGCGTGCACACATGACAGCAGACCTCTTTCCACCTCTAGCTGATGTGTTGTCACTTATGTTTATGTCCTTCCTAGCAGAGGTTCCCATCAAATGTCTTGTTAGATCTTGCATTTTTTACTCCTTACAGTTCCCTGTTGCTTGTGGCCCACAATGGAAATCTGGGGAGAAAGCACCTTTTCAAGGGTCATTCAGTGGATGTGTCTCAGCAAGGCACACACAGTGCCAAATTTATGCCTGGTGCGACTCCATCAATTTCACAGGATTTACTCTATCCATGAATTTGGAGCACACTTTCTAGAAGACATGCATATATTTATACACCCACACCCAATGGAGCCAGGAGCTAATTTTCTCTCTGTCTCAAGGCTGTGATAGCTGTGAGATACCTTAGCTACAAGTCATTATTTCTGAAGGAAGTAATGGCTTATGTTATACCAGCTGATTAAAAACTGTCCAGTAACCTTTTAAGTAATAAGCCCATGTGACCATTGGACACACCATAAATACTAAAGGGTAGCCGTGTTAGTCTGTATCTACAAAAACAACACTCCTCGTTGTTTTTTTTTACCATAAATAATATGCTGGTTTTCACGGTGATGTGCTTTGTTGTATTTTAGACTGAATATAGAGTTATAAAAGCTAGGGAAAGACATTTGTCTAGTCCACCTTCAAGGCAAAGTGAGTTTGCAAACACTTTGCATTTGGAATTAGCTAACTGCCTCTCACCAATGGTGCAATCCAAACCACTAGGGGTGAATATCATGCTGTCTCTTGCCAGTGAGATAACACCCTCTCTGCTGTTAAGCAATTTTATTGGCTTTATTAAATCCAGGTGTTGTGTCCAAACCTCTGTGTGTGCCCTCAAATACCTGTCTCTCAGGCTAGTGCCATCACTCTCTGGATACATGGACAGAACAGCTGGGATGTATAATTGCCTACACTGTATGGGATGTCTGCACAGCAGCTGGGAAGTGTAATGCCCGACTTGGGTAGATTCACACACTAGGTCTGACTGAGCTGCACACTAAAAATTGCGGCATGGGCACGGTGGCTCAGGCTAGCCGCCCGACTACAATCCTGTCTGAGATCCTAGTTATGTACTCGGGCCACTAGCCAGAGCCACTGCCACCTAGGCCACCATGGCTACCTAGCTTTTAGTAGTGCACTAGCTTGATGTGAGCTAGCATGTGTACCTTTACCCTTGCTGGGAATTACACCCGCCACCCCCGGCTTCTGTGCAGACACGTCCTTTTTATGAGCAAGGCCCAGAGCTAGGCGTTGACGACTCCTAAAAGAGGATCCTTGCTGGAGGCAAGGAAACAACCTGGTGGGGCCTGCAGTTCCATCTCCCTTTATGGAAGGATTTAGGCCCTGAATCAGCAAAGTTCTCAAGCACGTGGTTAACCTTACACACATCAGTAATCCGATCTCTGTTCCGCAAAGCGTTTAAACAGCAAAGCATTTAATGTGAAGTACATGCTTAAGACCCATTGAAGTCAATAGGATTTAAGCATGTGTTTAAACATAACCATGGACTTCTTTGCTTTGCTGAATCAGGGACTAAGGGCCAGATTTTTAAAGTATTTAGGTATCTAAAAATGCAGATAGGTGCCTCGTGGAATTTTCAGAAGTGCCTAGGCACCGTTGATTTCAATGGGAACTTGGTGCCTAGGTGCTTTTGAAAATTCTACTAGGCATGGTTAGGCCTCTGCATACCTTTATAAATTTGGCCCTGAGTCACTAATGATTTGTTTCTTTCCTGTCACCATCTGCTGCTAGGAAGGTAGGGGATTGGTCCTGTTTTGAGCAGGGGGTTGGACTAGATGACCTCCTGAGGTCCCTTCCAACCCTAATATTCTATGGTTCTAAAGCATTTTGCCCGCTGGCTGAACTAACGCAGAAGGGACAGTGGAAAAAGCATCTCAACTACACCTCACTCTGCTTCATCAAACAAAATAAGCCAACACAGCGCTGGTCCCACCAGCCCTACTTCTTGCCTTTCAAGTGCAACATGCCGCAGCCGGGCCCAGAAGCAAAAACAACACAAAGGACAGAGGGGGAGAGAAAATATTCTCAAGGTCAAGAGCACGCAAGCAGGCCTGGGAGGGTAATAAAAACATGCAGTAAAAGGTTACCACCAATGGCGGCACCAGAGGTCGCCCTGAGCCCAGCAGAACCTTTCCCAACACGATTCCACCCACATCAGTGACCCCAGCACAGCTCTTGACTTGGCTCCCTGCATCTGGAATGACACAGATGAGAGTTTTATTCCTTCCTGACTTTTGATCTCCTTGCTCAAACTGGGTGTGGTGTGGCTGGTTGGTTCCTTTTTTTCCTTTTCTTTTCTGTTCCTTTCTTCGTTTGTGTTCACAAGCAAAGTGTTTTGTTTTGTTTCAGTCTTTTGATTTTAATTGCAGTCAGATGGCAGTGCCTCTTTACGGCATGACGCTCAAATGTTCCAAGTGTGGAGTAGTTTCTTCCGCAGAAGTTTCGGCCACAGCCACCAGTAACGCCATGTTAGTTCCTCTAATTTCAACTTCTTTTCTTTCTTTCTTTCTCGCTTTCTTTATTTGATTTCCCTCTTTCATTTTATTCCCCGTTTGTTTTCTCTCCCCATGTCCCACCCGCCCTCCTGCCTTCCCATCCCCTTGGGCCATAAGAAGTTAGAAGTGTAGGCTTCCTGAAATGTCCCTGGTACAAGGCCTGCAAGAGTTAAAGTCCTAGGGTAGACTGGACCCTACCGGGCGCAGAGCATTCCAGCAAAACACTTTGGTATGTGCTTAAAGTAATGCAGGTGACTAGCCCCACTGAAGTCAATGGGACTATTCAAATGCTTAAAGTTGACCATATATCTACAGCCCCAAATTCAACGTAGCACTTGGGGCTTGACTCTTGATGGCAACACTCCCATTGACTTTAATAGCTCATCGATGCACAAATTAAATTCAGAAGGGACCACTATGATCATGTAGACTGGTCTCCTAACACAGGCCATAGGACTTCCCAGGCTCAAGCCCTTAGGCCCCAGTTTAGTAAAGCACTTAAGCATGTGCTTCAGTCCCATTGACTTCAGTGGGACAGACTACTTAAAATTAAGCATATACTGAAGTCTTTGTTGAATCAAGACTAAGTGTTTTTCTGGATCATGCAAGAGTACACATCCCCTCGAAGGACAGAGCCCCTGGTTCGCTGCATGTTCTTCGGCACAGAGTCTTATAGAAGCAGGGAGCAGTTTGAACTGGATTTAGAAGCCTTTGGTTCAAGGGACACTGTCAAGTGACAACGTAAACTATTGTTAAATGCCATAATTTTGATACTAACCGGAGCTGGTTGAAATTTTAAAAAATCTTGAACTCAGGGATGTTTTTGTTCTGCTGTTTTTTTAATGGATCAGGATTTCGTTTTTTGAAAGTTTCTCTGGAGTGCTATTTTCAGCATTGATTTTGTTTTGGTTTTTTTTTTTTTCATTTTGATTGTAATTGTCAAAAGTGAAATGTTTCGATTTTGAAATGATTTTTTTTCAAAAATGAATGGTTTTGATTTTGAAAAGTCCCCATCATTTGACTAAACTAACCAATCAAAATTTTGAATGGAAAACACGAACCAAAAAAGTGATTTTTTTTTCTGAAAAACTTTGAAAAACTGAAATATTTCAAGAAATCAAAAAGGTTTTCTGAAAATTTTCATTTTTGAAAAATGACAAAATTTCTTCAAAATAATTTGAATGAAAAATTTCAATCAACTCTATTGACAGTTTAGATTTTTGAAACTGAGGATTAAAAAAATCATATTTACTTTTCATTGTTGATCCTGTGTTACTTTGTTCACCAGCTTGGATGGTGAAACTGCACTGGTGTGACACTTGTGTGTTTCTAGTGAGTTTCACGTACCAATTCTTGTGAATTAGCATGACATTGTTGCATTTCAGTTTCCAATCACTGAAGAGGAATGTTTAATTCTAGCAAAAAATATGATCATTAATAAAAATGATATATTTCATGGAATAAAAATGTAATTCATATTAAGTTTTGTAAGCCACACTCCTTCTTTTAAACAAATTTGAATATATTGTCCTATTCTACTTGACAGTGTTCCTTTACAAAATCATGATCTAATTCATTTTCAAATTTTTTAAAATGGCTTTACAGGGGAGTTGGAAATCACCATCTCCTGCTGAGCCTGAGAGCTTCTCGTTTTACTTAATTGATTTGATAAGTATCAGAAGGGACTTAGTAAAAGAATGTATATATGCCTTGTTTCCCTGGCAACAGAATAACAAAATCAGTAAATTTCAGTGCAAGATTTTGTTTCCTGTGATCTTGCCTTTGATAAAGGACATCTGAGCACCTGAAGAAGAATTTGTATAGTTGGCCCCGACCCCACTCCCATCATCCACTTGGTTCTGCGGTTCATTATTATCATTTTGCCCATGCCAAATCACTTGCAAACAAGGCTGTTAACGAGTCAAAGTCCTGGAGTAGCTGACCATGCCTCTTGTTGGTATCAATATTTCATTATGCTGGGCATTCAAGTCATTAATGCCAGGTTTGGGGCCAGCTTTGCCCTTTGATATTGCGGCCTTTGGATGAAAATTGCATGGGGCAGATCTAGATTTGGCTCCTCTCTGACACAGACTATAGCAGTGACTGCGGTGGTTAGTGGAGAAAGGCAGAGAAGGAATAGCTGTGCCTTGTTATTTCAATGTTTCAGTCTGGCACAGGCATCACCTGTCAGACCAGAAGGCCCCCTGGAGAGCAGAGTGCATCTGGGATGATGGTGCATGAAAATACACAGTAGGGTCTCCATTTGCTTGGCTTTGGGAAGTTACAGTACTCTGACAGCTGAGTCATGAAAACACCTGTCCATCAGAGTGAGGAGGAGGCAGAGAAATAGGCATTGAGCACCAGTCATTCTCAGACTGGGTGGTATCAAACCATACCACTGGTAGGGAGGGCTAGGTGGGAACTAAGAGCAAGGCAAAGGTCAGGGGTACTGGAAACTGCCAGGTTTCTTTGCTCAGGAAATGTTGAAACAGTTGAGAAGGTGGAAAACTTTGGACCTCTTTGACCCATGAAGTGCAGGGAAACGTGCCAGATGTGTCCTTTACCAAGTTGGCTTCCAGCTGTGGACTCTACTGTCATGCTGTAAAACTGTTTCCTGCCACGCTGCTCTTTGAGAAGATGCAGAGAGCATTTTGCTGGTGAATGGGCTCTTCTTCCTACTGTGACTTCTCTTCAGCTGATTTGTGCCTGCTATGCCTGCTCCCTCATCTCTGGGCAAAAGCTACCTTAAAGTCTTTTGCCTTTTTGCCACCTTGGGAAGAGGTTTGATCTGAAAATGGGACTGCTACATATGGTCTTCTCAGCCATACCAATTCTTTGCATGTTTACTATGAAAAGGGGACTGCACTGCAGAAAATTGAAGTTACGGTTGTTTTGATTAGATACATAGATAGATAGCTAGAATTACTGTCAGTGAACATGCTACTTTATATGACATGTTCAAAGACAGGGGCTGAAACGCTGGCCCCAGAGAAGTCAATGGCAAAACCCCCATTGATTTCAGGTGGTCCAGGATCGATTTCACCCAGGATCCCCACCTGCCCCCCCAAGTGAATCTCAGGCAAAGAGGAAACATGGGACACCAGTTCAGATGGGAGTAGTTTACCAGCCCATGGCCAGTGTCCCCATTAAGAACCAAATTTTACAGCGTGTTTTCTCGTCAGGATAGTTGGAATTTAAATGCCCCTTTAAACTCACAGAACTTTTGTTAAACAAATACATGATTAGTTGGGGGATTCATTTAGGAGAGGCTGTTCTTACATTGTGCTGGAAACTTTGACAGGAGATTTCAAAGTCCACTGCCATGAGGCTTTCCATGGATTTCAGTGGTGCTTGCATCAGTTCCTTATTTCCCAGTTTGCTTGTGAAGGAACACCTGCATCTTCTATTTATTTCCATGGGAGCTGGGGATGCCTAGAACTTAGGAATGGCCAGAGCAGATCAGACCAATGGCCTGTCTAGTCCAGTATCTTGTACCAACAGTGCACAATCCCAGCTGCTCCAGAGAAATGTGCACGAAACCCCGCAGTAGGCAATTAAGGGATAACCTGCCACCCAGGGAGAGTCTCTTCCTACCCACTCCCAACTTAGAATCAGGCTGCTTATTTAGTTGCTGAAGTCTAGGCACTGACATTCGAAAGCCACAGCCGAAGCCTACTATGGTTGAAAGTTTTCTCCATTTTACAAGTGGCTGTTCAGGATTCAAAAGTACTGCCACCCCTTACCGCTCCACCCCTGTACACGCCCATCTCCAGGATGGCTCTTGCTGGACTATCAAAGGGATGGAGGAGCTAAACATTAAAACAGTCCTAACCAACAGGCCTCCATGTTTGCACGCTTTGAAGATCGCCCTGTTTATGTGATTTCCCTAGGAACAGGATGTAGAATCGTAAGGTCTCAGGCTACCTTTGGGCATGACTTATTCTATGAATTGTGCCATGCCATGTCCTTTATGGCTGCTGCTTTCCTAGCCTCTCTCCTTCACTTAACTAGCATCCACTACTTCCACCGAGACCCTAAAGCAGCTTGTTCTGGCTGTCAAGCCTTTCTTGGAGTCTGTCCTTTCAAGAGCGTCTTGGTGCCGGGGATTCCGTTTCTATTTTTCATTGATCAGGATGTGGGGTTGCCCTTTCTCTATCCTCCAGAGATGCCTCTATCTGCTTCTTGATCTCAGAGCGTTTGCAGTCTTTTCTTGGCTCACTTCCACAAAATTCTAGGTGCCTTCAGGGCCCTTACTGTGGCCCTTACTAACCCTGAGTAGCTCTTTCATGCTTGGTTAGTACCATCAATGGGACTACTCACCTGGGTAAGTGCTATGCAACACAAGTAAGGAGTGCTGAATTGGACCCTCAATATGTAGATGCTTCTCTGCTACTTCAGGCCCCTGTTTAGACTGGCAAAAAAACAGCTTCTACATTTAGGTGTCAAAGTCCTGTCTCACTTAGCAGGACCTCGCGGTGCAATCTTTTGATTTGTATATTTTGGTTAGATTTGTCAAGATGGCCATCGCTAATAAACTGTCTCGGAATGGTAGCCATCCCACAGCTAACTTAGCATGTACTCAAGTGACTCCGAAGAATCTGTTCCATGTACATGAGATGTCAGGTCTTGTGATCTTCCGTTCACAGGGCTTAGAATCTAACTATTGAGGGAAGTACAATCCCCAGGAGCAATTGTGGGAGATGGTCAGTCATATCCTGATGGCTCCATTAGAACTTGTTGGTTGCAAACCCAAACGTTAGCTTCTTTTCTGGTATTCTTGGGGGACTTAGACTCATCCTGCTGGAGGGCGGCTTGGAAAGAGGAGTGGGATTGTGATGCTTATGGACTTCTCTCAAGAGGGTCCCTAAAACGGAGACAACAACTTGAGCTGAGCAGGGGGAAGAGTGGTGCTGGTAGTCTGTGAACCACTTTTCCTACAACTGGTCATAGAACTAGAGAAGCAGTCATAGAACTAGAGAAGCATTTGGGTTAGGATGGGCTTCCATAAGATCAGCTAATCTCTACCCTCTGCATCAGGGCAAGACTGACATTACTATCCCTAAATCTTCCCTGATGGATGTGTGTCTAGTCTCAGCCTTACTTGTGTCCAGCTTTGGCAGTTCCACCTCCTTTGGCAGCTCTTTCCATAGCCTGAGCTGCTCTTTGAGTTAAGTTTATTTCCTGCTGCATCTTTATCCCATTAATGCTTGTTCTGTCATCCTAAAGCAATGGGAATAATTGATCTCAGTCGTCTTTGTAACATGCCTCTGAGGGCAATCATTGTGTCTCCTTGCCTTAGTCTTCTTTTCTCTAGGCCCAGTCCTCTTAAACTTTCATCATTGTAGATCTTTGTTTCCCGAACCTTTTTGTCATTTGTGGCACTCTCCTCTGAATTCTCCCTAGTTTATCTTTGTCCCGTGGCAAAAATGGAGTTTCCAGAGTTGTCGATAATAAAGAATGAAACAGGGCATCTACTGGGGGTGTAGTGTTGGTGAACATCCTCTGATTAAAGACCATGACATGTCCCTGCTTTTGACAAGGCTGAATATGGTCCACATGTGGTTTGCTCACTTTTCACTATAAGTCCTGTTGAAGAAACGCGAGGGCCCCAGTATTGTAGTGTTGTCATATGACATCATAATGTTATAGCATTGTGCTGTGTTGTAGCATCCACATATCCTGACATGATACCATTTCTCTGGATCATACGGTGCTGTAGAAGCATGATGCCATGTACTGTCTCTGTGCTGTCACGTAGCAGTGTTGGACCATAATCATGCCTTGTGAAAGCAGCATCCTAGTTCAGTGATCCAGTGGCACAGTACCCATGCTATAATGTTACTGTAATCCACACCAGGAGAATATGGGTCTTTGTCCCCTCTAGTGCATGGGATACATACATAAGAGGATAAAAGTCTACCTCAGCTGCCAGCCAAAAGCCTTATTTCTTGATCTCAAGCCATAAAGGTCTTAGGTTAATCCCCTCTGACAACCCATGAAAGAGGACTGTTATATAACCATATTGCATAACAGCACCATTAGTTAGCAATATCATCATGTCATGTTGCAATCCAATGTCATGACATGCTGACATAGCACCTAAGTATTATGATGTTACATAGGCCCTGAGAGTTTTGTCAAGACCCTTTAAGGTTTCATGGATGCCAAAGCACCTAATAAGAAACAGGACAGCCTTAAAGATGTAGTACGTGTGAATCACAGTACAGAGCCAATGCACAGGAGGTGGAATTAAGGGCATGCTCCTTTCAGCCCTGTTTTTCTTTCCTTTGTTTTTTTTTTTTTTCTTAAGCCCCAGGCTTGACGTGTGTTTTAAAAAAATAACACAACCCTTTTGCATTTAATACTTCAAAAGCTAAGCAGAGCTATGAAAATGAAATCAGAGTAATTTATAGCCCATTGCCATCTGCTGCCTGGGAGAAAAATTGTGCATTATATGTCAAGCAACATTTCCATAATATTTGTCAGAGATGAATATGGCTGAGAAGGCCCCCGGAAGATGAAGCAGAAAAAGATCAGAAAGTTGGGCCAGATGCTCAGATGGTGTGTTGGCACAGGTCCACTGAAGTCAATGTAACGATACTGATTTACACCAGCTGTGGATCTAGCCCAATGTTATTTTAATCATTATTCTTCTGGTTAATATTTGGGGGGTGGGAGGATCGGGGAAGCGGGCCGTATCCACTGTGTAGTGACAGCTCTAAAGGTTGTTTGTGGTGAGACTTGGAGAGAGAGCCAACAGAATGTCTTGACTAAGAGGGGCAGGAGAACAGTCGCATGTGGAAAGGATGTAGACTCCAGGGAAGAAGAGGGATTTTGTAAGGTGATCCCACTGGAGTCTTGGGCCATTGTGTCTGAGTTTGGGAGGGCAGCTTCTGCCCTGACTCCTCACTGAGTCAGTTTGTGTGCACGCATGTACATCACGGGAGTCGTTTCTGGTGTTGGCACTATTGTGAATCAGGAGCAACTCCACTGAAGGCAGGAGAGGTATGCTAGTGTAAAAGTGATCAGAACCAGGCCTATGGTACTGGTCTTAGAAACAGGCCTGAGCCAAAGCCCTAATCTAGCCCCAACTCTGAACTCTGGATCTGAGTCCAAACTTTTTTGCATTTGATGTTTGGACTCAGCCCGTTACAGAGACAGTTTCAAGCTATCAGTCTCATCCAAAGCCAGATTTGTGGTTCAGACCTGAGCTATGGTTCAGGCCTGTTGCTGTAGCCAGAGCCTGTTGTGTGCTTTTCTGCTAATGTCCTTAATGTAGCCATTCTTATGTGTCGGGAGTGTGATAGGCCAGGGAACTCCAGAGGGCAGAGTCTGATATCACCCAATCCAGTGCCCTCTCTTTCCCCTTGTTCTCTCTAGTCACCAGAAGTATGGTGAGCAACTTGAATGAGCTGTTTTTCCCAGCCAGACAGCTGGTGTGTTGGACTCTCTGATCCTGGCATGGAATACACCTGTGGAATCCTGTCATCAGGCAAATCTCATTTTTCCATTCGGCTTTTCTGCCACTTCAGTTTTGTTCTTCCCACACTTGTTCTCCAGTCAGCTTCATTAACATCATGTTGCAAATGTTGATTCTGAGAGGTTTCTGTTATCAGATGCACTCAGCCAATTTTGGGGGGATGGGGGGGCGAAGCAGGAGGGGGAATAAAAACACTTGCATGGTTTATGACTATGCTGAAAAACTACAGTATGTCTGCAAAAAATGGGGCATTCAAGAGTCGGTCCTGAACTTTCCATTCAATGTCTTATGTGCAGTTATAGGGCATGCATATCACGTTACGGCACTTTCCTTACATGGTAGCACAAAACCCTTTACTTGGTGGAGAAAAGGGAATTACACAGGAATTTACGTGCTCTTCCAGGTTGCTGGTTAATTGCACCAGTAGCTCCTAAATTCACAAACTCAAGCCTGGACTGGTGTTCAGAAGTGCTGGTATATAATTATTAATTACAGAAATAACCCATCACTGCAATCTACCATCAGTGCAGTGGGAAGTCCTTGAGCATTGTGCCTGGATAACGAGTGAGTGTAAATTGGGTAAGAAGTTACTTGACCCAGTGACATTAAATGGTCAGTGGTTCCCATGTAAGTGCTGCAAAGTGTGAGTCATGATATCTGTGTTCTATAATATGTCATGTTATCTATCTATGTGTCTTTACGTATAGGTCAAGATTTTCTACCCAGAAAAGTTTGAGGTCCACTCGTTATTTCCGTCTCTGTGTGTATTCTTGCTAAGCTTCTGTTGTAGATAGAGTCCCATGCTTTCCTTTGTGCACTGCTGTCCCCAAATGTTTAGAATTAAAGTTGAGTTCATTTGCTATGTATTGCCACAGTCTGCACTGATTTGGCCCTCTTGGTGGCAAAGAGGTCAAGCGTGGTCCATGGAGATGGAAATGCCTTCTCATTTCTAGAAGCGGTCTGTCCAGTTCAGACCTGGAGCTCCTGGCTGGGGTAGTGCAGGGATGCTCACATTCCAGATGATTATGATGTACAGTATCCCTGCTGTGGCTAAACAGATGACTTGAATCCTACGAGCCATCAAGCCAGCACTACATTCACTTGCAAAAATAGCATAAGGTTCATCAGATAGAACTGGTTCCAGTTTTCCAGGGAGCTTATTTGGCAAGGTCCCATCTGTACCCAGTAGCTCCTTGTTAACAGATAACAGGATTCAGGGACCAGCGGCCTCCTTAGTTCTCTGGGTATTTGTATGTGGGGAACATTTGATGGAGGGCAAGAAGTGCTTCCAGGAGCTTAGTGTCCAGGCTCAGCTCTGTCCTTGTCAGCTTAGCCACCCGAACCCTCCAAATAAAACCCCCAGGTGATACTGATTTACTGAGTGCCATGACAGTCCAGGCACCAGTCGCCATTAGCTAAGTGTTGATGGCCATCAAGGTAATCTGACCTCTGCTGTAGATGTTCCATTCCCATTTTGCAACATACAGTGGCCGCATCTTCTCTCCGCTCCTTGGACAATACCACTGGTGTGATTAAAAGTGTGGAGTGGGAGGGGCATGAGTGGGACATGATATGCCTGCCTCCTTCCTTCCCACCCCGAATTTCTGTGCATGCTTGCACCACTGAGCCATAGTCCCCTCCAAGTGTCTGCCGCCTGCTCTGAGAGCATGAGTGTGATGAGCAAAGCAGCCTCCTGCATCCCCGAGGGAACTCAGAAATCACCCAGAATAAGACCACTGTTACTGAGGGATATTCTTCTGCAGCCCTTTGGGATCAGGAGGCTGAATTGGCTCCCACAAGTGATCACAACATTTAACTGGCTGGGGATGAAGCTGAACTCGGATTTGCTTTCTCTTCCCTGACAGGGCGTCCCTTTGGAGCTCCTGCGTGGTCCTACCTCTGCTGGCGCTGACCTGGATGTCTGCGGTTCTGGCAATCACGGATCGGCGGTCGGCGCTCTTCCAGATCCTGTTCGCTGTCTTTGACTCCCTGGAGGGCTTTGTCATTGTGATGGTTCATTGCATCCTGAGACGAGAGGTGGGCACAGCCCAGAGGGCTGCGTGTGACCTATCTACCGGAGGCCAGATTGGGAATTGCAGCTTTCCCGCAGTCTCTCTGGGAATTCCTCTGATCCCTTGAGCTGTGGACCATGACATTCAGCTATACAGCTGTCACTGTGATAAGTTGTGACCGAAGTGCCTGGACAGATGGATGGATAGGTGGACGTCACGCTGAAAACATACAGTGGGGCAGAGTTTTGGGGACAAGTCTCGTTTAGTTTATCATTGGTCCAAAATTTAGGTTTTGTTTAAAAAAAAAAAGATTTTACAAAACCTAGGATTTGCAGAAAAGTTTTCATCCATGTTTAAAGACAATATCAACAAAAAACAAAGTTGTTTTCTAGGGGTTGTATTGAAATTGTCCCCAGCAGTGTTAGAAACCCAAACACTATATATATGGTGCCAGTTTATGGGAGCCATAAGTTAAACTTGACTATGACCAGAAAGTGAAACTTTCTTTTACTTTAAACCAGTGAACTCCATCAATGATGAAAAGTTACATTCCTTTTTTTAAGTTCTTTCCATTGCAATAAAAGGAGGTGTCATTAATAACATTGACAAGGAGCTTTTTATTTATATATGTGCATGTTGCCTTGATATAATTCCTTTCAATTAAGTGGGCCTGATAGATTCCTGGTGTCAGACCACTGAAATCAGTGGAATTACACCAGGGATTGACCTAGCCCAGAGTCTTTTCATTAATTTCATTATCCAGTTAGGCCCTCTCATTGCGGTCGTTGGGAGTCTTTCCGTTGATTTCAGTGAGTTTTCGATGACACACAATATGCAGACAGTATAGACTCTTGATCTGACATTATATACATCTATGTCATGATTTATGCAAGAGGGTCCTTTGTAAATATGGGTTACAGAATAAATTCATGATTATTCCTGCCTGTGCAAATCCAGCAGCTAGCTACTTTGGAAGCTATCCCATGTAATAATCCTGTAAGCATGCAGGAATCTGGAGTTGCTGTGTTGGTGTGTGAGATATGTATCCTTTCAGCCCCTCTGAAGCCGTTGTGTAAGCCCTAAACAAACAGGACCCATGTGAGCATTACAATCTATCCCCAGCAGGATTGGATGCTCCTTTGCTTTAAACAGTGCCTCTGTCTGACTCAGTCTTGTGCAAATCTGTTTCTCCCGGCAGGTCCAGGATGCAGTGAAGTGCCGAGTAGTGGACCGTCAGGAAGAGGGCAATGGAGACTCGGGAGGGTCGTTTCAGAACGGACATGCTCAGCTAATGGTAGGATAAAGTGCCATCCGCTCGCTTGCCAAGGGACTCGGTGCATTTAGCCCGGATCCAATGAACTAAGGGCTCTCTTTCAACATTTTAGGCTTAGCTGTCATCACTCTCCTTCTTTTAAATCTCTGATTGGAGTGTGGGTGAGCCTCAGTTTCACTCACCTATAGCTCCCATTCCCTTCATAACAATCAGGGCCCCATCCCTCTCCCCCCAGGCGTATGCAAGCACCAGGGCTTTTTTGTTGTAGGTAGGCCAGATCCTTTCGGTCTAAGGATGACAAACCCCACATGCATCTACTTTCCCATAAAATAAATTTCCCAGGTCTTTCTACCTCTGACAGGCTGCATGTCAGACTTCCAGCATCGTGGTAGGAGACAGCAGTTTAATATCTATTCGCTCAGAGAGTGTCACATCGTAGTCATGATTTTCAAGACATCCTTTCTGAGAGACTTTCTCTCTCCAAAGTACTTTTCTTCCCCCTTTCAGTAATGTTCCTTTCTAGGTGCTCATTTTGAGCTCATTTTGTGCAAAGATAGAAAACTTCATCCTGTTACATGAGTCTTTTAAAACTGGGCTAGATAAAGCCCTGGGAGAGTATGCTGTAGGGAACAATCCTGCATTGGCCCCTTTGTGATGGACTGGATGTCCTAAGAGGTCTTTCTTGTCTCTGATTTCTAAGCTTTGGGGAAGCAGGTCAATCCCACAATTCACAAGATTTTCCCAGGCTCCAAAACAGGCCTGTTGAGGCTTTCCTCTATCTTTCTACCTGAGTGTCCAGCCAGTCAGGCCCAGAGATGCAACATATTCATAAAAAAAGAACAGGAGGACTTGTGGCACCTTAGAGACTAACAAATCTATTAGAGCATAAGCTTTCATGGGCTACAGCCCACTTCATCGGATGCATAGAATGGAAAATATAGTAAGAAGATATATATATATATATGGAAGTTGCCATACAAACTGTAAGAGGCTAATTAATTAAGATGAGCTATTATCAGCAGGAGAAAACTTTTGTAGTGATAATCAAGATGGCCCATTTAGACAGTTGACAAGAAGGTGTGAGGATACTTAACATGGGGAAATAGATTCAATATGTGTAATGACCCAGCCACTCCCAGTCTCTATTCAAACCCAGTTAATGGTATCTAGTTTGCATATTAATTCAAGCTCAGCAGTTTCTGGTTGGACTCTGTTTCTGAAGCTTTTCTGTTGCAGAATTGCCACCCTTAAATCTTTTACTGAGTGGCCAGAGAGGTTGAAGTGTTCTTCTACCAGTTTTTGAATGTTATGATTCCTGATGTCAGATCTGGGTCCATTTATTCTTTTGCGTAGAGACTGTCTGGTTTGGCCAATGTACATGGCAGAGGAGCATTGCTGGCACATGATGGCATATACCACATTGGTAGATGTGCAGGTGAATGAGCCCCTGATGGCATGGCTAATGTGATTAGGCCCTATGATGGTGTCACTTGAATAAATATGTGGACAGAGTTGGCATCAGGCTTTGTTGCAAGGATAGGTTCCTGGGTTAGTGTTTTTGGTGTATGGTTGCTGGAGTTCAATGCTAGAGGGGACCATTAGATCATCTAGTCTGACTTCCTGTATAGCACAAGCCATAAAATGTCACCCAGCTTGCCCCATATTGAGCCCAATAACTAAAGCTGATCTTCCAGAAAGGCATCCAGTCTTGAGTTGAAGACATCAAGAAAGAGAATCTACCACTTCCCTTGGTAGTTTGTCCCAGTGGTTAATCTCTCTCACTGTTAAACATTTGTGCCTTATTTCTAAGTTGAATTTCTCTGGCTTCAGCTTCCAACCTTTTGTCCTTGCGGTGCCTTTCTCAGCTAGATAAAGGAGCTCCATGTGACCCAGTGTTTTGTCCTGGTGAAGGTACTTACACTCTATCATCAAGTTACTTCTTAATCTTCTTTTGGATCTGTTGAACAGATGGAGTTCTTCAAGTTTCTCATTATAAGCCCTCCTCTCCAGCCCTCAGATCACTTTTGTGGTTCACTTCTGGGCTCTCTCTAACTTTCCAGGGCCCTTTTTAAAATACGGACACGAGAACTGGCTGCAGTGTTCCAGCATTGATCTCGCCAATGTCGGATATGGAGTTAAAATCACCTCCCTAGTCCTAGTCACTGTTCCCCGATTCAGACATCCAAGGATTGCATGATCCCTCTTTGCTACAGCATCGCATAGAGAGCTTCTGTTGAGTTGCTTGTCCACTCTGACCCTTAGATCCTTTTCAGAGTCACTGCTTTCCAGGATATAGTCCCCCGTTCTGTAGGTATGACCTGCAGTCCTTGTTCCTAAATGTAGAACTTTGCATTTGGCTGTATTAAATACATTTTGTTTGATGGGGCCTCATTTAACAAGTAATGCAGATCACTCTGTGTGACTGTAGTGTCCTCATCATTATTTATCAATCTTGTATCACCTGAAAATTTTACCAGCAGTGATTTTATATTTACTTCCAGATCATGAATAGCCATCGGCCCCAGTACTAATTCCTTCAGCACTCCCCTAGAAACACCCCCATTCAATGATGATTCCCCATTGACAGCTACTTTTAGAGATCTGTCAGTTAGCCAGTTCCTAATTCATTTAATGTGTGCTGTACTGATATTGTATAGTGATAATTTTTTAATCAGTACATTGAGAGATATTAAGCCAAATGCCTTACAAAAATCTATGTATATTATATCTACGGAGTTGCCTTTATCAACCAACCTTGTCATCTCATCAAAGAATGAAATCAAGTTTGTTTGACAAGACCTATTTTCCATAAAAGCATGTTGACTGGCATTAATTATAATCCTAGCCTTTAATTTATCAGTCGAATCTCACATCAGCTTTTCCATTCTTTTGCATGGGATGGATGTCAGGCTAACCAGCCTTTGGTACCTAAGTCATCCTTCTTGCCAATATCATTAGCACCTTTCCAGTCTTCTGGTGTTTCACCAACATTTCAAGATTTATTAATAATTAACATCAGCAGACTAGAGATCTCCTCAGACAACTCTTTTAGTTGTGCAGGTTAGCTGGGCCTGCTGATTTCAAAATGTCTGTCCTTGGTAGATGCTGTTTAACATCTTCCTTAATTACTAATGGACTGGAAAGTACCACAACATCCTCCTGTGATACGAGCACATCATCCTGCTGCTTAGCACATCTAGAATGGAAATATTTATTGAACACCTGTCTTTTCCACATTGTTATTACCATGATTACATGGAAGCCCGTGTTCTGGTATGACTCCCTTTCTCCCATTCTCTGGGATGATGGCAACCAAGTGTTTCAAGGCAGGGACTAGTTTAGGGGAGAGGAGGGCTGCATGTGGCTGCTTTTGGCATCCCCTGCTCAGGCATCCCCTGCTCCTGTTAGGGAGGGGCCGTTTCTTCTACATCAAGGCCATTAGGCAGAGAGTCTGATTCCAAAGTGTGGAGCCGAGCCCTTGTTCGCGCCATTCTATCTGGATTTTTAAGGCTTTGTGTGTGGTCCATGACTAGAAACGTTCATTGGATTCCAGGTTGCCTTCCCCCTCCTCTTCCCCTCCCCCGCCCCCATCCCGTTGACCACCCCCCTCTGCTTTCTCTGTCTTTCAGACCGATTTTGAGAAGGATGTGGATATGGCTTGTAGATCAGGTGAGCACATCACAGGTGAGAAATCAACAAGTGACCTGGTTTGGGGATTGAACTTGGACGTTTTTTTTCCTTACTATCTGTGTGTGTCTGTGTCCCCTCGGTGGCTTGTGTGTTTGTATATGGGCTGCCCTCGCTCCCGCCCCCACCTCAAGAGGATTCCTAACTCTGCCCCTTCGCTTTGCTTATCCCCTTCTTCACTCATGCCTTGCTTGGCCTCTTGGCTAAGATCAAGCCTCACCTCGATTTAACACCTTTTATCCAGGGCCTATGCCCTACCTGGCAGGGGTGGTGGGATCTATGACCTTCTCCATCTCTCACTACTGGGACCTGATTTTGTCTTTGCTTAGAGAGTCATCTCTGGGGCTGGCCTCATACCCATCAGGAGTCCTGAGAAATGGGTGTAAATCTGGAGCATCCTCTCCCAAATCCTTGAATGGACAATTGCCCTCTGGGTCCATCCATACCAGCAACCGCTTGGGCAGTCATAGACCAGACGGTGCTTGGGGAGATGGCCCTCCCCTTCCCACACACAACCATTCATTTCAGCCCTGCAGATCTGCATGGGCCAGCAGTCCCTGCTGTCGCAGCCCCTCCTCAGTCGCTCCCGTTTGTCCCATGCCCACTGTGCTGTCTCTGAAAGTGCTGTCCAGAGTCTGCTATGCTGCCTGTTCCTCTTTGCAGGTTCTGTTCCCTCCTGCCCTTGGCAATGCCTGACCAGCTGGCTGATTTTGATCAAACCTTTTGCAGAATTTCCGACTCTCATTGGCTCTCCCAGATGCCTCCCCTTTCCCAAGCAAGAGTTTTCCCAGCTCATTTGGCCCTTGTGTATAATTCACATCTTCCAAACCAGGATCTCCCTCTAGCTGCCATGGACTTTGCATCCTGTGTGCTCATTTAGGGGGCATCACAGAAGAGTTTATCTATCTATCTATCCATCCATCCATCCATCCCCAGACACCCCCTCTTCTATCTATCTATCTATCCCCATACACCCCGTCTATCTATCTATCCATCCATCCATCCCCATACACCCCCTCTTCTATCTATCCCCATACACCCCATCTATCTATCTAATCTATCTATCTAATCAAATTCTCTGTATCATTATCAATTTGTCTATCACCCTTACCCTGATGGTATGTAATGCCACAGTCTCTTTCTGTCTATACCTTATTCAGGGACTCTCTCTTTCTCCTTCTTTCTCTCACACCATATTTCTAGTGTGCTCTCTCCTGCTCTCTCTCCCCGTCCTGATGCTGAGGACCTGACTTTCAAAAAAAGGCAGGTGCAAAAATTGTGCAGACAGGAGTGTGCCCAAGGTGCGCACGTGGTGGCATCAGATTTGCTCACAAGGCAGGTATTTGCACATACAGCTGGCTAATTGGGCATGTCGCATGCACAATTGTGTGCTTTTGAGAATCAGGTCCTGAAAATCAGTGCTGAGCCCCAGACAGGCTCCTCCTTGTGCTGCCTTAGAGTCTCTGGCTCCTGGGTTGGGTCTCCCCGAGCAATGGGAGGGAGCCTTTTGGTGTCAGGTGACTCCAGGACAGAAGACTCCCTGATCTCCACCTTTGCTCACTAACCTGGCCTGGTTTCCTTTGCCAGCAGCCAGCTGTACAAGTCTTCAAACCCCAGCGGACAAGATATGAAATAATCCCAATTTGTTGTGCACCACAGCCTCGAGACGAGATCTAAGCACCACCCCTGGGGAAGCCAAAGCATTCAGGGAGCTCCCATGCATAAAGCATGTCCCAAATGCTTCTTTGAATACAAGCCACAGTGTAGAAAAACACCCAACAACCCACTGGCTGTGGCTTTTGCTGAAAGGGCATTGTTAATAAAGCACCGATCCTGATACCTTAACAAGGATGAGCTGGGTCCAAGGCAACGTGTGGCATTTCCACTGAGAGCCAGTGGCAGAATTTGGCCCATGAATGGGGCCAAAGCAAAGTTATATCCTAGCGCTGTTCTCTGGCACAGCCATCATAACTGAGATGGTCACCATGCAGCGGGTCTGGTTTTCAAAGAGGTTTTATGGTTGGTTGGTTTCTCCTGGCTTCCCTTTGATTTTGCCCTGCCTGCCCTACACCCGCTGGAGGTACCTACACTCGTCCAGCACTCACCATGCCTGGCACAAGTTAGCAGTGAAACTGCAGCACCATGTTTTACCTGGCACCAGAAATCCACCGGCGCCATACAGTACCTTGATCATAAATGGGAATGGCTGAATGGTGCCAGGTCACAGCAAAGCCTCTGCCTTGGCTCCTCTCCTGTCTGCTGCATTGGGAAAAATGTGTAAAAAGAGCCTGGTTTTTTGTTTGGTTTTGGCTGGAATTGTTTCCCCTTTTCCATGCTGAAATGCTGGGTAAGTAGCTTTCAGCCCCGCCCACCCCAGAACCCTGTGACTTTATCCTCTGAGGACATCCAGGCTGATGTCACGAGCTTATTAACATTTCTGTTGCAGCCTAGAACCAGCTGAGCAAAGCAGATTTTAACGAGAGGAGGAACAGCTGTGTTTGTGTCAATGGATGATGCTCTGTGTGTGTCCTGTGTATATCTCCGAATTGGCATGATTGCCCCACCCTCAGATTAAGGTTCTTTCCTATATGAATAACGAGCACTCATTTAGCTCCCTTTGGCTTCAAGGCAGTGGTTGAGAACTTCAAAACCCCTGGTATAATTATCCCCCAACGTACCCACTGGCCCAGTCGCCAGCGTGGGGATGTCATGTGCATGGGGTCTAGGAGCCAGAAGCATTGATCTGCCATTGTAGCCTCTATCTGAGGGAGTGGAGGGAACATGCTAAGGGCGTTTGATTGTGGTGAGATGGTTGAAGTTGTGTGTGGAGCTCAGGTGAGGTGAGTCCGAGGTGCTGAGGATGCTTCTCTGTCTCCTGCAGTGCTGAATAAAGACATCACCACATGCAGGACCTCGGCCATCACAGGCACGCTGAAGCGCCCGTCGCTGCAGGATGAGGAGAAGCTGAAGCTCCATCATCAGAAGGGGTCCTCGAACTTTAATAGTCTTCCAGCCAACGTCTCTAAGATGCACCTCCAGGGCTCCCCGCACTACCTAGGGGCCATCAACCTGAACGAGTTCAGCAACCACACGCTCACCCTGAAGAAGGAGAAGAACCAGCCGCCCAAGTCTATCTACATCTGCGATGGGGACATCTTCAAGAAGTTGGACTCTGAGCTCTCCAGGGCGCAGGAGCAATCCCTGGACACCAGCTATGTCATCCTGCCCAGCAACAGTTCCTCCACCTTGCGGGCCAAGCCGCCCAAGGATGATGGCAAATACAGCATCAACATAGACCAGATGCCCCAGACCCGGCTCATCCACCTCAGCATGGCAACCGACCCAGGCTTCATCGTCAAGAGCCCACCCAGGGAGCCCATGGCTATGACATGCACCGAGGTGCAGGGCTCCCCCATGCTGCAGCAGCAGACCATCTCCAGCGAGTCGCAGATCCCCAACAGCCTGTGCGACCCGGGCGACTCAGGGAACTTGGGCATGGTGCCCAAGAGCGAGACAGTCTCCACCCTCTCCATGAGCTCCTTGGAGGTAAGCAGGCAACCTGCGGCCACTTTCACCCATAAGAACATCCCAGTTGTCACATTGTTCATGCCACACTTTTCCTTCTATGTTGATGCCTTCTTTCCTACAGTGGCCGATGCCAGATGTTCTAAGAGTAGAACCCTGCCTTGAATGCTCCCAGCTGTGCAGTTTCCGTACCTCTTTAATGAGAGGGGAAATTTCTTCATGAACTCCCCTAGTGATATCAAGTTACGATTTGAATCTTGAGGATTAAGAACCCTTAAAGTTTTCATCCTAGGTAGTTACATGGCAGATGCCCTCTCTTTCCCATATAAATGTCTAATCAGTTTTTGAAGCTTTCCCTCCCTCCTAGTTCCAGCACTGGGTATTTTGATCATAGATTTTAGGATGGGAAGGAGCCAAAGAGTTTCTTAGCCCCTTTTTTTTAAATCCAGCAGATGCAAGCTGCAATGTTCTCTTTACCTCCCATAAGTCCTGTGGAAACTGGATGTATTGAGCGTGTTCAAAGATTATTCATGAGGTTTTAGCCAAACCACTCCCATTCATTTTAATGGGAGGCATGTGGCTAAACCTCCCAGTTGGCTTTGATGATTTCAACCCGTCTGGGAAGAGATCGGTAAATACGGTTATGGGAAGCTACAGGAAAATTCCAGTGACTGCAGAGTTAAGTTCTGTGTGCACAGTTCTCCCTCACAGACATCCCCTGCAACCCTATGGATGTCAGTGGCATATGAGTGATAGATACATGAGTGCTGGACTTCCTTTTATTCGCTGGTTCTTCTCACTGCTATCCTTTGGCAGCTCATTTCATCTAGTAACAACTCTCCCAAGTACAGAATTCCCACCCAGCCAGGTTCTTCCTTGGCAGACGTTTAGTCCCTCTTGGTTCTTATACTTGGCCCCAGTTCTAACAGTCTTCCAGAGCTCACACACGGTTTCTGTCCCCTGGGGCAGTGACCGAGATTGTTTCTATCACTCCAGTTGTCTCCTTTGTATCAGAGCCGGAGCTGCAGGATGCAGGCAGAGCAGGGTGGGGAAGGAGGCAGAGGCTGTCTCTCTGTCTCTAGCCACTATGCAGGGGTGCGATCACTTACCAATCTTTCTTTCCCTTTGAATCTTCAGAGACGGAAATCCCGGTATGCAGAGCTAGATTTTGAGGTGAGCGGTTCCTCCTTTAAATCCTTTTACGGAGGGGTGAGGTGGGGGAGAGGACTAGGCTCTGCTTTTCCCAGCAGGAGTTCCCCTAGCTGCAGGAGCACTGCCTTCAGCCAAAGAACCAGGGAACGGGCTAGAAGCGGACAGGTGGCTACAGCCAGCCTGGCCAAACTGGGAAGTTCACCCTGTGTATCTAAACAAACGTGGGATTTACACTTATTTGGTATGGCTTCATTTATTGAGCAGCAACTGCTGAGTAAATGTTTGTAAATGAAGATTTTAAGTCAGTTTGCACAAGGCCTGTAAACAATCTCATCTGTCAGTGAGATGCTGATAGAAACCTGATATTACAATATACCAGCATCGGGAGTCTGGGCCACTTTCCAGCCAGTGTGAGAGGTGTTCAGGGGTCCTGGGTCTTAGGCCAGGTCTACTCTACAGACTTATATCGGCATAGCTACATCACTGAGGGGTGTGAAAAATCCACCCCCCTGAGCAACGGAGTTATACCGACCTCACCCTGGTGTAGACAGTGCTATGGCAGCAGGAGAGCTTCCTGCCTCTCGTGGAGGTGGAGTAACTACGCTGACAGGAGACGCTCACCAGTGCAGCGCTATACGTGTAGAACTGCTGCCAAATATAAAATCTGCTCAGATGATTCCCATCACCCTGGTCTGGGAGCTCCTCACAAGATTAAGGCGCCTCCCAACACCCGTCGGAGATGAGGAAGTATCCACGTTTTACAGATGGGGAGATCTGAGGCACAGAAGGGGGAAGCGGTTGCTTTAAAGAGGAAGCCAGGCTTCACACAGGAAATCTCTGACAGAGCTGGGGACTGAGTACAGGTCTCCTGAGTTCTATTGCAATGCAATGAAGCCATCACTTTGAAGAGGAAGGATGGTTGGGTGGTGAAGGCATCAAACCATCCTTCCTCTTCAAAGCTACTGCTTCATTCCAGAATCAGCCATCACTCCTGGGACCGCATGGGGAAGAAGGGAGTTTGCTCGAAGCTTGGGCCCTGAGGTTTGCTCCAATACGTAGGATCCTGGGCTCAGTCTGAAATAGCGACACTGTGTGGCCCCAAATTCTGACACTCACGTGTTGGGCTAGATTCGAACTCAGGCCTCACACTTCTTCAAAAGCTTTGCAACCCTTGGGGAGCTTTCACGCTGAGATTCAGGTTTGTCACAAATCCTGTAACAAGCCAAAACTCAGCTAGTTTGGTGTAGGCTTGAATTTTCCTGCCTGTAGCGAGATCGAGAGTTCTAGTATCTAGGGCCCAGGTCCTCAAAGGGATTTGGGCACCTAACTTGAACCTAGGTGCCCACTTTGGCAGTTTCCTAGTTGGTGAGGGCAGTGTAGACTCTGATGCCACCATCTTAAGGGGAGAAAGTTTTGCTGACCTTTCGCACACGTCTTTGCTTCAGAAAATCATGCACACGAGAAAGCGTCACCAGGACATGTTCCAGGACCTGAACAGGAAGCTGCAGCATGCGGAGAAAGAGAAGGAGTTACCGACAACGGAGAGCAAGGTCAGTCACTCACCCTTTGGAGCTGGGGGTTTCCTGCTCCAAGAACCATGATGAGCATGGGGGTGGAGGAGAATGCAGGGGCTCATACCAGAACCCTGCCCTTCAGTGTCACTCCACTCTCAATATACTGACGTGCACGTGTGTGTGTGTGTGTGTGTAAAATCCTAATGGTAGTGCACAGCCAGTGGAGTGTTCACTCTCCTCTAGCTCACATGTAGTGCAGATACAGACAGTTCTGAGCTCTGTTCCTCATGTCTTGTGAGGGTGTGTGGTTCAGCTTGTGTCTGTGGTGTCCATCTTCTCTGCACCGAGTCAATGGAACCTTTAACACCTTTACAACGTGGACTGGGGAGCAGAGGGAGGGCGCAGTGGAGATGGGTTGGATCCCCATTACCATCTATGGGAGTTGGTCTCAAATCCAAGGCAGGAGTGGAGACCATAAGTTGTGACGTTTGGACAGTCAGGGCGGTGGGATTTATGCCGATGGCTGGGGAAAGGAGAGGGATGCTGCTGAAGGAGTCTGACCTCAGGACAGGGGTTCCATTAAAGACACTTGTGTCAGTGACCTGTTGTGAGGTGACTTAGAATCACAGGGTTAGAAGGGACCGCAAGGGCATCTAGTCGAACCTCCTGCCAAGATGCAGGATGTGTTGTGGCTAAACCATCGCAGACAGACGGCTCCAGCCTCCTCTTGAAAGCCTCCAGTGAAGGAGCTTCCACGTCCTCCCTAGGCGTCTGTTCCACTGCCCTACTGTTCTCACAGTTAGGAAGTTTTTCTGAGCGACCATCAGTGGCAGGGAGGCGACGTTGTTGGAAGAATACAGGGGAAAGCCACGGCCTTCCATGGAGGGGAAAAGAAAAGGATCTGGAAACACGAAAGGCCCATAAGCTGCTTCTGGCCCTGTGCAATTGTGTGTATTACACTGAATTATACTGCTGCTGTCAGCTCCAGCGTATGTATCGATGTGAAGTTCTAAGCCATCCAGTCTGTGAGGTGGCCCCTGCAGGGACGTTCCCTCCAAGGAGTGAGTCAACCACAGGGAAGGCACATGTTGCACTAGTATGGGGGAGGGCGGTGCACGGTGGCCAAATTGGGTCCAGCATGAAAGAACCGTAGTGACAAAGAACTTTTCCTGCAGCAGTAAGGAAAAGCAGGCTGGCCAAAGGGCCATCTTTTGAGTGTCTGAGCCCCTCCATGCCTGCTGGGCTGGTGCCAAATGGCTGGCAAGTAATTTAATCTAGTCCAGCAGAGAGGGAAAAGAAGTAGCAGCTGCAGAGTGGTGGGCAGCCTGGCTCAGGGCTGTTCTCTGTGAGACCGCTGGGGATTGCTCCAAGGTGGGATTTCTCTCTGTTGGTTGGAATTTCCCCCATCCATCTTCAAGAGAAGGCAGAGCTGGCATTCATGGCCATCTGTGGCACGACCAAAAGGACTAGCCAGTGAGTGACTGCTGGGGCTTATTTTGTTAGGATTTAGTTAGAGATCAGGTCAAGCCACAACGTTTAAAGTGTGATAGGGTGAGAGGTTTTGGTTTGGTTCATTATAAACACAGGGCTCAGCTATAACACTGGGATCTGGGCTAGGATCGTGTAGTCGATGGTTTTGGGAGTCAGGGTTTTGCTCCATGCAATCCCTAGTTTTACTGTGCATGGTGGTTTACTGCAAGGGATCTGCTTATAGAGACTGGCTGTTCAGAATGACTAGGACCCTCAGGCTGACAAACGGATTCAGTTTATACAAGAACCAATCCTAATCTTTGCCCAGACTCCAAATGGATTTTTATTTGAGATGGACAGTCAGTACACTCTTCACTTGCTATGTTCCTCCATATTTCCCAGTTTTGGGACAGTACTGGGAGCAGAAGAGCCTAAATATTGCAAGAAAGCCTCTCTGTGTAGGATTCCTAGGCCAGCTTTACAAACTCAGGCTGTTCAGATATTTCAGAGAAGTATCTGAGCTTATTTGGTAGCCTAATGTTAGGAGACTTGGTTCCAGATACACCACCAAAGGGCTTTTGGATGGTAACAGCTTTCAGCATGTGCTGGAGTTGGACTGAGGAGATGTATATTTTAAATATTTGCACAGGGCAACCTGATTCTCTTTCTGGCCATGACCTTTCTTACCTTAGGTGCATTAAATAAGGAGCCTTCTAAGCATCGGTATTCAGTGGTCAGTAGTGGGGTTTGGTTATGCAAAGTCCTAAGCTAATAAGAAAAACTATCACTTCCCTCCTGCACCCCTTTTCTGTCATTCCCTTGAACTGGCTGCTGTCTGACCTCATATCAGAGAAGGCAACCTTTAGATACCACGGATACCTTCGTTAAACCACCCCTGTTTCTTTTCTCTGTGTGTTTAGGTTATAAAACAATGGAGTGTTTCTTCTGGTGGAAGTGATAAAACTAATGTTAGTGTAAGTCTGCCTTTCTGCTTTGCATCAGAGAGCCTTGTAGACAAGTCCCAACCCCTGCCATGATGCATGACTCCAAACACATTCCCTCACCAGTACAAAACGCCTCAGCTTTTGGACACAAACGAGATCATGAGCATCCTGGAATGCCCCGTAACCTCCACCATGGAGGAGAAGGGACGGCTAGTGGGTCTTCTTGCTCATCCACCTGCCTTGCTAAGGCTTCGATTTCATTCTCCCTCAGCACCCCTCCAGCTGATGGCTGTCTAGTCTTGCCTTGACTATCTCCAGCAATGGCAATTTTCCAACCCCTTCGGGCAGCATGTTTCATTGTCCTAGCTGCCCTCCTAGTTATGAAGCTTCTCCTAATCCTTCCACGACTCCTCCCCCCACACCTCTCCCTCAGATCAGAAACTTGCAGCTGAAATTCCGGGCAAATATCTACTTGAGAGAAAATGCCTTTGATGAAGTCTAGAACTGGTGCTTGCTCTATAGTTTTGAATTCAAGTGGCAGTCCCACTTGTGTTCCATTGAGCCACTTTGTACCTGTCTGAAAATGATTAGCCCATCATCGCATCTGTTGCACTTCTTCAAATGTGGATCAAAACCCAAAGGCATTTATGTAGATAATCTAACCCTGACTAGTCGGGATAGGAAAGTCCAGTTTGTAGTAGCAGCGTTAACAGCAATTATTTCTATGCCTCCCACAGAGCATTGCAAATACTAAATTAATCCTCAAAAAGAAAAGGAGGACTTGTGGCACCTTAGAGACTAACCAATTTATTTGAGCATGAGCTTTCGTGAGCTACAGCTCACTTCATCGGGTGCATTCCGGTGAAGTGAGCTGTAGCTCACAAAAGCTTATGCTCAAATAAACTGGTTAGTCTCTAAGGTGCCACAAGTCCTCCTTTTCTTTTTGCGGATACAGACTAACACGGCTGCTACTCTGAAACCTAAATTAATCCTGTGTCTCAGAGACCAATTAAATTGCCTAGTCCAAGACCAGGGTGGGATCATCCCCTGCGGTATATTATCTATGTACCTCTTCATCTGTTTATTTCAGTTTATGAAAACCTGCCCAGCCAGTACTGTGGGCGCATGTCCAGCAGTTTATGATAAAAACTTCATCACCCAGTAGGACTAATTTTCAAAACATAAGGACAACGCTCTCCAAACTCCATCTGTATCTCAAGCAAGGCTTTGCCATCACTTCTGCCCAAGGACTGCGGCTAAAATAAATGGGCCTTACACATCTGGGCTCTGATGAACCAATCAGGGATGTAAATTTCACTGCCAAAGAGATGATAAAGTATACTACTAAAGGGCTCTTAAATCTAGCAGACAAAGACATAACAAGACATCGTGGCTGGAATTTGGAGTTAGCAAAGTTCAAGTTGAAGTAAGGATCCAGACTTTTAACAGAGAGTAATTAACTCTTGGGACAGCTTGCCGAGGGATGTGGTAAATTCACCCTTTCTTAGAGTGTTCAAATCAAGATTGAACATCTCGCTAAAAGATCTGCTGTGGCTCAACTAGAAGTTATCGGGCTGGATGCAGGAATCCCTGAATGAGGTTCTCTGGCCTGTGTTATCCAGAACATCAGACTAGATGATCATAATGGCCCTTCTGGCCTTCAAATCTATTAATCTCATCTCCAAGAAGCATCTGCCTTCAATCCGCTCATGAGTAAACTGGGAAGAATTTTAGCTCAGGGCCCTGAGAGGATGCTGCCTGTCATGATAGCAGTGGGGAAGGGTTTTCTCTAACGTAACCAGGACCCAACTCATTTAAGGATTCATAGGTTGCAACCAAGAGAGGACAGGTCACAGAGCATGTAACACGCATCCTGCGAGCAAAAAGAAGTGGCGGCAGCCTCCGGAGAAAACACAAATGATTAAAAGCACTCTTGGCCACTGCTGCCATCTGGGCATCCAACCGGCCTTCGGCTTGCAAAAAATGGGCACATTCCCTCAACAGAGGCAGCTGATATCACCTTCCCCAATTCCTTCAGTCTTCCCCCTCCAATCTGGGTTAAGGCTGAGCCAGCTTGCCTTCACTCCCAGCCAAGGGGATCCTACAGCGTCCCTCTAGGGCAATTTAAGATCACTTTGGGCTGCTCTGGCTGTACCATGCTGGGGAGTTGGTTTATTACTGGCTGAGAAGATTGAGTTCCACCTACTGAATAGCCAGCGTCACACTGTGTCCCTCCCATTGGGTCATTCTTTGGCTGATACAAATTATTGCCCAGATCCTGTCTGCTAAAAAAAAAAAAAGTTAAGCCGCTGGAAACCTTGTTGCTAACGCATTTCTCTATTCAAATGCTAATCAGTGCCTGCCGATTACAGACTGTGGGCCAGATATACAACATCCCCTCCCCCAAGCTCTGTCTCTCTCCAGCCAACAGCTGAGAACGTTAAAGCAGGGATGGTAGAGAGCCATGTAGAGCCACTTTGTAAGCTGCTCCTCCTAGTCAATTACTCAGCGGTTCTAGGGCTTTTACTGGGTGTTGTCGGAAGCCAACACTCTGCAAGGGCACAGTATGAAAGATAAGCCTTTGCAGGCTTCAAGGTAAGGGTCTCCTTTGTTTCTACTGTGCTCAGGGCCTGCTTTGAAAGCGATGAAAGTGATTCTCCTGAAGTTCCTCTCCTTGGGCGTTCTCAGCACCATTGGGAGAGTTTTGAGTCACACAGAAGTCCTCTCTTGCACGCTCCCAGTGTCTAGTTTTGCAGCTCGTTCTTTACTTATGTTGAGACCAGCAAATTCGATTCCAAAAGGAGCTGTGTCAAATTCCGTGGATTCCTTGTGCAAGGGATTCTTCCACACCTTTTATTTTAGCTCCCAGGGGTGTGAGCCCCCCGGGGCCTTGGTTGGAGTTTGGGATTTGAACAAAGTCCAAAGGGGCCAGCCCATCATAAAGTCTAAGCCGTCCAGGTTTCCCGCCAGAACCAGAAAAGGGGCTGAAGGTCACTGAGGGTACGTCTACACAGTGTTTCGGAGCCTGCAGAAACGAGCCTCTGAGCCTGGATCAACAGACTGGAGCTAGCAGGACTCGTGCTAGTGCCCTAAAAATCGCCGCGTAGACCATGCTTTGAAGTGGAGTTCGGCCTGGAGCTCAGGCATTGAAGCCTGGCCCAGCCCAAGCAAAACTTCAGCGCAGGGTCCAAAAAGCTATTTTTAGAACGCTAGCCAGGGCTCCACTTGTTGCCTGAGTCTGTCAGCCCAGACTGGGAGGCTCGCTTCTGCAGGCTCCGAAACACTGGTGTCGATAGACATTTAGAGGCCCCAGACGGCCCAGAATTCAGTCCCAGGCTCATCCCCAAACCTGGCCTCCTCTTGCCTCAAATTCTGGCCGTTCGCTCACCGCAATACCCAACCCCAAGCTCAGCTCAAAACCCAGCCCCGCTCATTCTGAAGCCTGGTCCGGCTCTCGGAGACGTATATGTCCCGCTCGTGAACTTTCAGCAAGCCTAGGTCAAGTTTTGTGTTTGTAAATGTGACGGGGTGTGGCTCACCACTGCGGCGCCTCCTGCTGGCTGTCCTGGGGATTAGCTCTGCTAGCCAATGTGCCCTCTTCTGGTAATGTCTCACCACCGTCACATCTGCTCCTGGCCCGTGTCTTCTAAGGACCACGGCATCCTTTTCAGGACACAGCCCTCTAGCTGCGCCACACTCTGTGCTCCCCCCTTCCGGGGGGATGTACTGCAGTCAGATGGTCCAGCCACTTTCTCAGTGGTGAGTGGGAGTGAAGGGGGAACCTGGGCCCACCCCACTAGTCCAGGTCCCGGCCCAGGGACCCTGTAGATGGCAGCCATGCGCTGCGCCCCCTTCAGCCTCTCCATACCTTTCCCTGGGCTTCTTCCCCGCAGACCCAGCACCTTCTCTGGCCTTATCTCAGGGCTTCAGCATGCCAGTCTTAGCAGGAGCTCACTCTCACTCACCTGATCCTGCCCAGCACTGCTCATTCCAAGGTGCTAGCTTTCCTCCTCTTCCTCTTCCTCTTCCTCTTCCTCTTCCTCTTCCTCCTCCTCCTCCTCCTCCTCCTCTTCTTCCTCCTCCTCCTCCTCCTCCTCCTCCTCCTCCTCCTCCAAAGCAGCTGGTCGTCCCTCCTTGAGCTCCAGGAAACAACTGGAGCTGCTCTGCCCTGCAGCTCTTCTTATATGGGCCTGCCAGGCCCTGACTGACTGTTCCTCTGAGCCCTTCTCTGATTGGCTGCCTCCTGCGCAGTCTCCCTAGGGCTCTTTTAACCCCTTAGAGCCCAGTGTGGGGCAGGCACCCCATCACAGAAATAAATTCTGAAACCAGCCATAAAAGCTTTGTCCAGCTCTAGCCTTGATCCTGACAGAGCGTGTTCTTAAGTAGAGCTGAGTGAATAATTGATTGTTTTTGGTTCAGTGGCCAAACCAGAAAAACTGGGAGGGCGGGAAAGAATTTGTTTCAGATTGACTGAGAAGTTTTGTTAAACCTGAAATGATTTTTTACGTATTTATTTTTCATTTTGCTTAATTTTTGGGGTGGGGTGGGGATATCCTTTTTTGTTTGATTGCTTTTGTAAATAATCTAGCAAAATTTTGAAATGAAACATCATCATGAAACCAAAAGTTGAAACGTAGCTTAGAAAGTGTTGAAACAAAATGTTTTGTGTTAATTTTCTCTCTTTTTGGCCAAAACTATTCACTGAATTCGACCCAAATTCACAAGTGGCTTTGGTTAACCTGAATCTGTGTATTATGACAAGTGAATAATTCGTCTGAAAAATTTCAGCTGTTCCTGAGATGGCTATGCCCTGGCCTCTTGTGGTCTTCTCCAGACATGGCTTGATCCAGCCACTTTGCAACCAGTTCCTCCTGCTCAATCACCAGGAGACTGTATCAATTTCATTGACGTATTCCAGAGTGGAAGGAAGAAAGGATTGTAAGTCACACCTCCAGGCTGCAAGGGGCAAGGGTCTGGATGTGGAAATCCTCTTATGGACAAGCTTGAGGAGCTCTGCTTTGTGTCTCTATATCCTCTGCTAGAAATGTGCTTCTCAGCTGGAGGTTTGCACCATCAGAAATGTACCATATGGTTCCGAGGCTCATCAAAGGCTCTTCTGGAGAAACTCCCCTCTCTCCCTTCTCCCCACTGCCAGCCGGAGCTTTCAAAAGGCTTTTCAGACCTTCCCAAAGAACATACTGTTGTAGGTAATTAGTAGTCTGGGCCATGTGTCCGCCTGGCATATCCCAGTGCACGTCAGAGCTAATTCACTCATTTGCTGGCTACCTGTCTTTCTGTTAGCTGACTTGGTAGCTGGAGACATTGCTTCAGGGTGGGAAAATTCAGCCAGAACAGAGTGCGCGGTTGTGGGCTGAGCATTCAGGGCTACAAGGCCGGTCTCTGCGTCAAATTTAGAAAATAGAGAATCTGCTCCTAGGAACCCAGTTCTAATCATTGTGAGTCCCTCAGCAGGGGCCTCCCACTCCCAGGCACGATGTCCCTGCTCCACTTCACATTTAATGCTCTCTGCACTTTTTAAAGGCTTTGATGAAACGATAATTAGCAACGGTTAAAAGGGAAATTAGAGTGTCTTTTACAGGGAACGCTACATAAAGTGTAATAATTGCTACAATAAATTCTGTTATGAAAACTGCAGAGAACCTTAATTAATTCAGGCATAAAACATCTCTAAGCTGTCCAATGTCCCATAGACCATCCATCAGCAATCCCACACCCCACGTAGCTCATCTGCTACCCACCATCCTGTCTACCTTCCATCAGCTACCCTGCTGCTCATATAGCATCCCTGGACTGTCATCAGCGACAGACCTTATCATGCACCTTAAATGGTTTTCAGAAGTTTGGGGTGCACCCCCTGCCCATTCTCCCCCAACCTATCATACAGCAGGTGCCTTTTTAAAGAGAAGAAGCTGAGTTATCGAGCAGGTGGATCAAAGGTGCAGTAGCCTGGAGGATTCTGGGTACTAATTCTGGCTGAGCCATTGGCTTCCTCTGTAACTTTGGGGCATGTAACCTGGATCCAAATATTTTCAGTTGAAGCCAAGGGGGGGCTGCAAGTGCTCAGCACTTAAAATCAGGCCCAGGGTGTCTGAGGTTGGGCACCCATGAAACTGAAGCCCCCGAAATCGGAGGGCACGCTGGAAAATTTGGGCCTTGCGCTGTTCGTGCTTCAGTCAAACACAGTTGTGCAGCATAGTGAAAACCAGACAGCTTGCTGTGAACAGGTGTGGCATCACCAAGCTATGCAGGTAGATGAAATACTAACCAAAACAATGAGGAGAGGCTTGCCATTGCGCCAGTAGAGTCCTGGCTCCCAATTGCTGGTGTGCCTCCTGGTGCTGGCACATCAGGGTTTGCTGCTTGGTATTCTAGACTCCCTTTCCTTCCTTAATGATGAGCCTGTATGATGGGCCAAGTGCATCAACGCTGCCTACCTTTCTTTGCTTGCGCACAGTCCCACCAGCCCTGGGCTCTGGGCTTCCATGAGCCTGGTAGGTTGCATTACAGGCCGGTGAAGAGGAAGCAGCAGTCGAGCTGGTTGGAAAATGGATTTTCTGTCCCATGAAACTTTTTGAGCTGTTGAAAAATATTTCATCCCAAGTTGGGACAAACACCCAACTTTTAAAATTGTTTGATGAAAAAAAAAATCTGGAAAAAACCCTGTTTTGGGTCCATCGGCCCATTTTGTTTCTCTAAAGTTGAAACATTCAGCTCTGATTTGATTTCAACCCTCCCAGCTGGGAGAGGGATACACAATTTTGTTTCCTCAGAGCAACAAGCCCATGGAATGTGTCAGGCCAGGGAAATGATTCCATCTTTTTGAATTATTGGCACTTTCTGTTTCTCTTTACCCATCTTCCTGGCTCTCCGTGAGGCCTTAGACCTGGGGCCAGCGCCAGAGCAGTTTGCAGTGGGATCACACAATTCTCTCCTCAGGTTTTGCTTTGCTATGGATTGGTGGGTCTTTCCTCCTGCCCAGAAACTCTGCTAAGACACTATGACACTAAGTAGCAGTAGCCATCTTATATAAGCAGCTCAAGGTGTCCCAGGGACACAGAGACCGAATTTTAATCATTTTCATGGGGAGGTAAGAAGAAAAAGGACACTGGAACTAACCACTGATCCCCATTAGTCTTTTTGCAAAGAGCAAGGGATGTTTAAGCCCCCGCATCTGGGCCACTAGTCAACTCAGTTAAGTCTCTTCAGCCTACTAAATTCATCTTGAAGATCCAGTTGGATACGATATTCTTCTGCACTGTGCATATTAAACTGGTGTGCAGCGTGGCCCACCTCAAAGGCAGCTGCGTCAGCGACAGGAGCCGTGCTCCTTATATTTAGTGTATTTTAATGGTTTTCATGTGATCTGGGGCGGAGTTGACATGCATGCGGGCTGGCTACCTCTGTCTGGCCACACAAACAGGACAGCAAAGGCAAGCTTCCCCTGGCTGCTCCTCTCCCTGGCCTCTGAAAACCACACTTTAAATGCTGGCTTGCATCACCTGTTCAGATGACTTGGCTGGGTCTCAGGGTAGTTCCCAATTCTTCATGTCCCTAGAGTGGCGAGTTCACACTGAGTGGCTTGTTCAGGTTTCGGTGCTCAGAAGACACCCAGCACAGGAATGGCTGGGACCGTTTCAAGTCAAGCTTAAAGTATATTAGCAGAACTGAGTTGTTGGGGGCCAGGCCTAGAGTACTGGGGGGTGCTAAAGGTCAGGACTGAGGTGCCTTGGCAAAGCTCTTGAGCTTGTGTGGAAGGGCAGGTTTAAAATAACAGGGTCCTGCTGCTGAAGGTGGCCTTAAATAATACCCAGATCAAAGGAGGTCTTTCCATTGCAAGAAGGGAGGGGAGTTACTTACTACATTGACGTATACTTATCCAACCATCTGTGCCTCTTTCTGTGAAGTATCGTAGATGTGGACTTGGTTTGCACTGAAATCAGTGGCTTGTGGTACTACAACATATTGTGAGATCTTGTCTTTGGACTGGTGTTTATACACTGACACTGTGCCTATCAGCTGGTCACTGAGGCCTGGTCTACACTGGCGGGAGTGGGGTGGGAATCGATCTAAGTTACACAACTTCAACTACGTGAATAACGTAGCTGAAGTCGACGTACTTAGATCTACTCACCGCGGTGTCTTCACTGCAGTAAGTCGACTGCTGACGCTCCCCTGTCGACTCCGGCTGCGCTTCTCGCTCCGGTGGAGCACCAGAATCGACGGGAGAGCACTCGGTGGTCGATTTATCGCGTCTTCACTAGATGCGATAAATCAACCCCCGCTGGACCAATTACTCCGGAGGTAAATGTAGACATGTCCTGAGCCACATTCATGCAGAGACGGGCTGCAAGGATGATCGGGGAATGGAGAGCCTAGTTTGTGGAGGAGCTTGGCTTCTTTAGCCTAGCAAAACAAAGGCTGAGAGAGGATCTGATTGCTCCCTGTAAATATGAGGGAGAAGAGCTAATTAAGCTACAGGACATTGTCGGCACAAGAATAAATGGGGATGATCTGTCCAATTGTAAATTTTGTCTGGAAATTAAAAGAAGGAGTCTAACCACTGGAGGGGTGAGATTCTAGAACAGCCTCCCAATAGGAGCAAGAAACCTAACTAGTTGGAAGATCCAGCTTGCTAGGTTAATGAAAGGGGCTATATGACAGGGCTGCCTGCAATAGCAGGGGACTGGACTCACTTCCCCAGGAGGTTCCTTCCAATCTTAAATTCTAAAGTGTCTTGACAACCATGACAGAGTGAGGAGTAGAACCTATGGCAGGTGGCTAGATTAGATAGGCAGACATAGCTCTAAGTTTTTGATTTGTGGCTCTCCCCACAATGTCACGCACAGGAAGTACCCTGAAATACCACAGCTCGGTGTGTGGATATGATTCTTTCAGTCAATACCTCTGAATAATGGCACAAGGACTATAGAGTGGATCTGGATGCATGTGACCTACATGTACATCTTCTTGCCTTCTCCCCTATTTTTTTCTTCCTCCTCATGACCTGAATCATCTTTCCTTTCTGTCCACATCTCTTCCAGACCAAACCCTTTTCCATGGCAGGTGGTTTGCAGAGAACTTCATGGTGCTATTGTGTCTGGGAGAACCCATTTTATTCTAATGTTTGGGTGCTTTTTAGGGCTGATAAAGGGTGAAAAGCATCTCTGTTAAAAAGCGAAAAAGGGGGAAGCTCCATGGAATGCCAATTGAAAATATTATCCATGTATGTGTTTCCATTCACACATGATTATGAGAACACGCCACAGATTATGAAACCCCTGGCAACCCCTATAAAATATACTAGAGCATTCCACAATATGTTTGTAGAAACTTCAAAATGCCATTCGTGGGTTGATTGCAATGGTGACACACTGGCATAAAGTTGCACTAACATAGTGGTGGATCAAGCCCCAAAAGTGTCATTTGGAGTCAGTGGAAAAACTGCTATTGATTTCAGTTTTGCAGAATTGAGCCTTTAATCATCACAGGTATCGTCAGTAAAAAAAGCAATTACATTTATGAGATGTTTATTGGGTGTGGATATAGTTATAGATATATAGAGATGGACTGTGCCCCTTTAAATACAGCTGGTGAAAAAATGATTTTTATGCAAAAATTTCTATGGAAAATAAAACTAAATAATTTTTTTTTCTAAATGTTCCATGGAAATGTTTGATTTTTTTTTTTTGGTGGAAATTCAAATACTGAAAATATTCATCTGAAACCTGAAATATTTTGGTGTTCAGTATTTCATGGAAAAACTGAAATTTTCCTGGCAAGCAGCCATTTTTCCCCAAAAAAGCCTCTTGTTTATTTGAAAAACTAATTTTCTTTCAAGAAAGAATTGTGATAGAAAATTGTCGCCTAGCCGTATCTTTAAAACAAAAAAGACAAGAAGAAATCTAGTGGATGAAGGGTAGTGTTTGCAGGACTAGCAGTAACTTTCTTTTTTTCCTCTTTCTCTGTCTTTTTTTCCTTTGCTTTGTAGCAAGAAAAACAGCAGACACCAAACAAGAGACCCTGGGAAGGAATCAGGAAGGTCCACTCACCACCATCATGGGTTAAAAAGGACATGGAACCTTTACCACAATCTCCCTTAGAACTAAAAACTGTAGAGTGGGAGAAAACAGGTGCCACCATACCTCTGGTGGGACAAGACATTATTGACCTTCAGACAGAGGTCTGAGCAGAAAGGAAAAAAGGGACTTTTTTTTTCTGGAAAAACGAACAAAACAAACAAAATTTTAAAAGCTGATTAAATTCAATCGAAAGTGAGTGCGGAAGAGTGTTTGGTTTCTTTTGAAACCTTTGCTAAAAAGAAGTAACTTTTGTACTGTTCTCAGCAGAGAGGGGGAATATTACTTTATAGAACTTAGTAGCAGTAGAACAAAGCTATCTTCCCTGGGTAGGCCCAAAGAGGACATGAGCCTGTAAAAGTAAAAGGAGGGGGAGTGGGTGGGGCGGGTGGGGAACAAAATCAACACGACACTTTAGTGGCGAGAGGATGACGGGGAGCCATCGCCAGATATGTTGAGTCTTCCTGCTCTGGAACTGGGAGCAACGAAAGGACACTGGGAGCAAATATGGCGGCAGAAGGGCCAAGAGGATTGGGGTTGTCTTGGGGGGAACAAGGAGCAGGGATTAATTCAGTGGGAACCCAGCCAGGATGCTGGCTAGCCAAAGGCTGCAGGGGAAAGCTCAGCATTGGCTGGTCTATGATGTCCCATTGCATGGCAGTGGGAGGGAGAGAGACATATCCTGCTCACTTCTGTTCCCCCCGGCCCAGCTCTTCGGAGAAAATGGGAACTGGAGTTACCAAGCTGTTTCATCCTGTGGTCAAGAAGACCACTGCACTCCAATCTGGAAAATTAGGTTCTCAGCCATGGATCTACACAAGCCAGCTCAGAGGATGCTGTGGGGGAGACGCCGGATATAGTGGTTGCAGCATATGGCTAGCAAGAGCGGCGTGGTGGGTATTTCCCCCCATCCCTCTGCAGAGGACTTCTTTGAACTCTCTGAAAAGTGGGATGCACAGAGTGGGAAGAGAGCTTCTCTTAAGTCAGCAACAAACCCATTCATCTCGTCTCCAGATAGAGACATTAAAAAAACAACAAAAAGAATGTAGGTCATTTCATTGACTGTTAAAAACAGAGATAAACTCAACGCGAACCTTGTGTAAAGGTTCATATGGCCTCATTGTCTTTCCCTTTTTTTTGTTTGGTTTGGTTTGAGACTCGACCTATTTCCAGCCACCTCCCCTGGAAGCCACAGTGACCTGCTTATATACCTGGAGACATTCAGTATACGGAGACTATTGCCATAGGACATTGAGACAAACTGATAAATGAGTAACATACACTTGGAAAAAAAATCTATTTTTTCTTCTTCTTTTCTTTTCTTCAATAAAAACAGAACTTGAAACCCAAGACCTTTCCTTTCTTTGGCTCTTGTCATTTCAAATATCTTTCTGTAGCTTGGTTCCATGCACATGCGGGGCAAGGATGTCACTTTCCAAACGCTGAGTGGGAGTCCACTGTGGAAAGATTGGGATGGTGAGGAACATACGGGCCCTTGTGTGCAGTAAGTTGGAATGTTCTGTTTTATTGTATTCAAGTCACTGGCTGGTTATTCTCCTTACACTCCACCCTATCTTCTCTACTTCACAGAGCTGGGAAACTGGTTTCTGGTACTAGTGGAAGGAAAGGAAATAGGTAGAGCTGGACACAAAATGGGGACATTTTTTCATTCAAAATTGTGCATCAATGTTATTTTCATGAAAAATTTTCCTCAATTTTTTCATGAAAAAAGTTCATCAACATTTTTACACACAAAAAAGTCCAATGGTTTTTGCACAAAACATTTTTGTCCCCCAGAAAGTTGTCCAAATTTTTTCATCTGAACATTTTAAACAAAATAATTTCTATCCGCATTTTTCCATGATCAAATGTTGATGTTGTTGTTTTTATAAAAGACTTTAATCGGAAGTCCTCACGTAACATAATTTTCACCAGTTCTTTTCCCACAACGTTTGTTTCACCAAAAATGGTCATCTCACTTTTGATCAATTTCCACCAGCGCTAAGCACCTAATTGTGAAACATCACATTGAGCCAAAACAGCAGCTAATCTAGATCAGGGTTTGATTTATGTGTGTTTGTGTGTGTGTTTCTTTTTTTAGGAAAAAGCTAAAGACGGGAACAGAATTTAAAACAATCAATGACATCAAATTGTGCTCCCCCCGCCGACAGCGGTTGCTTGATATGCAAGCATTTTTTAAATTTAATTTCAGGCCACACGGTTTAGTTTTTTTAAAGTATAATGGCATTTATCTTGTCATTAGCTGTATAATATTAAAAATAAAATGAAATTTTAAAAAATTAGAAAATCCAAATAGTAAAAAAAAAAAAATTACTTATAAAAACTGTGATGTAATTGTCAGATTTTAGATTATTCTATGAAACAGGAAAGCACAAAGGCCTCCCATAAATGCCGGGTTGTATAATACTGTAATTATTATAATTACACATAATGAATTTTAGCATACAAATATCTTTCTACTGTGTTTTAATTCTTTTTTCCCCTTCCCTACACAAGCAATCTCTCCTCCCTCCTTCTTCCTAACCTTTCCCACCTGCTCCTCTCATTCCAGTCAAGCTGCAGGACATTAACAGTGTTATGTAATTACAGAGATAAATGTTTGTTTAATAACTGTTGATATTCTACTTTTTCTGCTCAGTTTCTCTGGTTAATACTGTTTTCTCCTCACCCTTCTCTGCCCCTCCCATTTTCACCTCCCTTATTTCTGTGTTCGTCAGTTTTTTCTGTACAGTTTTCAGAGCACAAATGAATGTGTCTTATTTCTAATAAAAAAAGTGTAAACTCTGGTCATGTCTGATTTTTAAAAGCCCGCTTTCACATCTTGTATTAAGGGCATCTGGCATATGAAGGTTAGGCACATACTGGTGGCCAGCAGAGAGTTGCAGGGATCAATCCTGCTATTCTTTCACAGGCAAAACTCCCACTGGCTTCACAATGTAGTTTAGGATTGCGGAATTTCACCTATAGACAGTAAGGGTCAAAGAGTTTGCTTTGCTCAACCAGTTTAACCACCTCTAGCACCTACCCTCTGTGGGACAATGTCCCGTGTTCTCCCTAAATATCTTGCCATATGTTGCCTCAACCATGTCTCCTAGGAATCAAAGCCACTATCCAGTTGCTGTTACCATTAAGAGCATCATCCTAGTCTTTAGCTTGAACTTTTCCTTCCTTAACTTTCAGCCATTGCACCTCGTCCTACCATCTTCAAAGACATGGCAAGGATTTGTAAGTCTGTTAAAACTTCCCAAATACATAAATAGTAGAAGAATTGAAACAAAGCCTCATAAATACAATAGACGTGGGACTTCTCTAATTAGGGCCCAAGTCTCTGTTGCTTTGCACCTTGTGTCACTGTTAACAGCTATGCAAAGCGAGTTGAAATTAGGTTCTTCTTCGAGTGATTGCTCATATTGATTCCAATTAGGTATGCGTGAGCCATGTGCACAGTCATCAGAAAGCTTCCCCTAGCAGCACCCGTCGGGTTGGCTGTGGAGCCCGCTGGAGTGGCGCCTTCATGGTTCTCAATATATGACCCTGCTGACCCGGCACCGCCTCAGTTCCTTCTTACCACCAGTGACGGTCATTGGAACTGTGGCATCTTGCTTTGCAAGCTCTCCATGTTTCTCTAGCTTCTGATCGGACTGCCACACTCCTGGAACTGTCAGTGGACGCCCCGGTCACATTGCCTCTCCTGCCCGACCTGATCACTCAGGACCATGGTCATCTTCATCACCCCGACCTGCAGTCCCTCCACCTCACAGCATGGAAGCTTCATGGCTGAGCCCAATGGAGCTTCTGTGCTCAGAACAAGTAAGGGAGGTCCTACCCAGCAGCAGGAAGCCCTCCACTAGAGCCACATATCTGGCAAAGTGGAAAAGATTTACTTGTTGTGTGACCAGCATCATACACCCCCTCTCGAGGCACCTGTACCTCTCATTTTAAAGTACCTTCTGCACCTGAAACAGCATGGCCTGGCAGCGTCCTCCATAAGGATACACCTTGCTGCTATCTCCGCCTTTCACCCGGGAGTGTCTGGATGCTCCGTGTTCGCCAACCCTGTGGTTGGTCAGTTCCTCAAAGGTCTGGAATGCCTACATCCCCAGATCACACAGCCTGTCTGTACCGCCCCCAGCCCTGCCCCCATCCCTTACACGCAGTTGTCTGCATCTCCTGTCTAGGGGGGTGTGACATTACCCTCTGGTGTTATCTGGACCAGTGATCTGCTAGGTCACTCCAATCCTTGACTCTGGGAGCCAGCCTTACCCTGCACTGCTCAGAGAACCACCACTCCTAGGCTGTTCACACACAGCCTCTGGCTTGTAAGCTGCTCCTTGGATTGTGCAACCAAATGACACTAGCAATTATCTCCGGTCCCAGACACAATCAGACACTCTGTCTTCCAGTGTCCAGTTATGTCCACTTGACACTGCAAGCGTATATGAGTATGTCAATTTAACAATTAAATTGATATGTACCAGGCTTGTTATCCCAAGGGGAGCTCTGACACGCTTCAAATCAAATGCACTGCTTCAGGTAGAATAAACAAACGAATGTATTAACTACAAAGATAGATTTTAATGTTAATTTTCATAACAAGTTGGATTTGGTCAAATGAAAAAAAGCAAAACACATTCTAAGCTGATCTTAACACTTTCTGTGCCTTTACACACTTAGATGCTTCTCACTACAGGCTGCCCGGTTGCCCTTCAGCCAGGCTCTCCCCTTTGATCAGCGCTTCAGTCGCTTGGTGATGATCTCTGTAGATGGAGGTGGAAGAGAAAGAAAGAGCATGGCACATGTCTCTCCCTTTTTTCATGTCCTTTCTTCCCTCTTGGCTTTGCCTCCCACCCTCTTCAGGGTCAGGTGAACATTACCTCATCACAGTTCCAAGCTGACCAAAGGAAGGGTGGTGACTCCCTGGAGAGTCTAACAGATTCTTTTGTTGCTGCCTAGGCCAGTGTCCTTTGTTCCTGTGAGGCTGTGCTGGGTTTGTCCCATACATGCCTTGATGAGGTGTGAACTGCCCCTCTGCTCTTAGAGAGTTTTCCCCTGGGCTTGCTTTAAGTCATAATGTTACGTTTTCAGCCTTGTAACTATATACATGAAATTATAACGTATAACATTACTATAACAACAATGCTCAGTACATCATGAGCCTTCCAAAGACACCCGACATGACAAACTTTGCACTGGATACCACACAATCATATAAGGATGAACATGTGGATGAAGGGGGTTCCCCCAAGGTACAGAGCGTCACAGGGGGTGCGTGCTGCTTGAATGGAATAACACAATCAGGGAGAGCTGCCAATGAAGCTGGTTCCCACCCCAGTGGACAGGGCTGTGGGCGGTACAGCCTTGCCAGAGGACCTGCCAGCATGGGGCGCTGACTCCTGGGAGTGGTGGCCCCATGTTCTGCTCCTTTCACCGCTGCGGTTCCCAGGAGAGCCCTGCGGTTCTGCGGATACTGAGTTATATCCACAGATATCTGCATCAATGGGTATAAATTTGTATCTGTGCAGGGCTCTACATACTGCGTCAGACCAAAGTCCATCTAGCCCAGTATCCTGTCTTTCAAAGGTGGTCAATGCCAAGTGCTTCAAGGCAAGGCAATGAAGAATCAGAGCCACAAATCAGGTAATACCCAGGTATATACATTCAACCCAGTGGAAACACCTAGAAAGTAAATATAACAAGTTCATTTTCCAAATGGACTCGAGCACTGACTTTAAAAGAAAGCCAAGGCAAACCAATAAACATGTGGCCGATGTGTAGTCATGTTGCTTAATGCCTGTCTGGATCGTGCTCAGCTTCCACAGTGTTACGGGTGACTGTGAACCTCTACGGAACAGAATTGTAATAGTAATAGCGAACAGAAATCAACTCTGCAGCCGAAGACGCAGTCATGTAAACGAGGTCGCAGCAATCAATTGCTTGCGCGACCGGTTTTGTTCAAGCCCTGTGACTAAAGTGGTTTTCTATTTCGGAGCAGGAAAGACGTTGGCATGTGGATTTCTCAACCAAAACCAATCAATGGGGCATTGCACGTCAGTGCTCATGGAACACCCCCCCACCCCCTGAATGACTCGGGTTGCATCCGGGTGGTCTGAGCGACCCAGACAGACAGAAAAGGCAGTTGAGTTTCTTAGCTGATGGTGGTGTTGCCTGCCATGGCTGGGACTGACTAGTGGGGGGGTTTGTTTTCTTTTGGAGCGGCTCAGAAAATCAGGTCATTAGCGAGTGTGAGGTTATCCCGTCAGCTGAGACTGACCTTTACATTCCAGGGCAGGGGTAAAGACCTGTTAGTACCCAGCAGCTTGCTCTGAGTATACAGATAGTGTGAGTAGCATTGTAGTTACAGAGATCATTCACAGAGACAAGGAGAGAGAGAGAAAACAAGACCTTGGGTCCTTGTTTGTCCATGATAATAGCACTGCAGTGAAAGCAGATCTGTTTGGGGAAGGATGATGTCATGGCTCAGGCACTGGGCAGAGACCCAGGAGATCTGGATTCAGGGCTTAGCTCTACCATACTGTTGCTGTGGGTGACCTCAGGCAGGCCACTTAGGGCTAGATCCACAAAGGAGACTTAGGCTCAGTGGTTCAAGGCCTGACTTAAGGAGCTGTGCCACCTAGTAGAATTCGGCATGGGGACAGATGGGTGCCCAAGAATGGGAATGACAGAAGCTGGCATGCTGAGCGGGGAGCTGCTGAAGTTAGCCCATAGGAAATGCCTAAAGCCTCAAGCTTCAAAGGTAATTAGGTGCCTAACTCCAGACTGGAGGGAAACGCTTCCCTTTGCTTTGGACTCACAGCAACGACCCCCTCCTGGAATCAGGCACCTAAGCCAGGCCCACTGATAGAGTTTCGGCCGGTGCACAGGGGCCCACGCAAATTAGAAGGCCGGGGCATAGAGGTGCTGGACTGGTCCGGAGTGGCACTCCGGCACCTGAAATCCAGGCTGGAGTGGTGCAGCCAGCAACTTGGCGCTCAGGCTTACAATGCCACTGTAATTTGGCCTGGCTGCCCCTCCGTAATGCCAGACAGAGGGGTGGCGGGGTCAAATGTGCCCGGCCACATCACCAATATTCCCTTTACGCCGTACGCCCGTGCAGCAGTAACCACTTCACACGGCTGGGAGTAAGGCCGGCAACTGCCTTCCAGGCCCTCCTGCTGGAATCTGTGGTGACTCGTCTTGGCGCCGGGGACCCTCGAGACAGCAGGGGTGGATGAGAAATGGGGTGGAGGAGGAAGGGGCCAAGGCTGCCATTTAGGTAGGGCAGGGAGGCTGCTCATGGTCCTGTCCTGAGCTACCCGGAGCCAACTGGCAGAGGCTGGTCCCAGCCGCCAGCAGCAACATCCAGGGGCTGGCGATGCTGAAATGAGCCCCCAGCAAGACAGCCCAGTAGGGAGCTGTGGCATGGGGGAGGGATGGGCAGACAGGAAGCCCACGTTGGCACCGCTGCTGGGACGCCGTGCTCTCTTGCCCACTCAGGCAGGTGAAAACCTGCACTGGGGGCCATTTCTCTGTTCCCCTGCCACTGGCTGGGTCAGCCCTTTCTTGCAAAAGAAGACAGTAGCCATATCCATAGCCCAGTGGCTAGCGTGCTTGCCCAGCATGTGGGCGATCCAGGTTCAACTCTTCAGCCTGCCCAACTCAGAGCAGCAGCCTGAATCTAGGCTTCCCAATTCCCAAGAGAGTGGGGTACTTGGGGGTTGGGCTTCTCTGGCATGCCTATGTTGAAGTGATCCCACAGTGTATGAAGTACTAGTCACTGGGCGAGAGAGAGAGTAAGACTGACTCTGTAGTCTGGAGATCAGAGCTCTGCCCTCTGAGGCGGGAGAGTCAGGTTCAGACCCCTGCCGTTCCTTCTCTAGCCGCTGTGCTTTGAGCAGCTGATCCTGCCCCTAAGCTTAGCCAGGCGCTGGCCCTGTCCCTGAAGGGGAATGCCAAGGTTGTGAATCCCACCAGCGTGTAGGCACTTGGTACCATCAGGTCGTAAGGAGGCAGCTGTGTATATGCCCACGGGCAGAAATGAGGGGGCTTTATCTGCAGAAACATAGTTCAGGGGTACGAGGCAGTGAAATGGCTTCTGAGGCTCTGAATTTTGGTCTTAGGTACCTAAATCCCTTTGTGGATCTAGCCCTTAACCTTGCTGGGCCTCAGTTCTCCCATCTGTAAATTGGGACCGATACATTCAGTCTTACACCTTTTATTCATCCAGTCTGTCAAGAGTGTATTGTCAGAGCAAGGATCGGCTCTTGCTAAGTGTTGGTGTATTATTATTAATCGTTATTATTTGAATTATGGGCCCAACCAAGCACAGAGCCCCGTTATGCTAGGCGCTGCAGAAAGGAAAGAGAAGCTATTGCCATGCAGGCCAAGCTTTCTAGATACTGTTATTCTCTATGGGAGAAATTCTGCTGTGCTAACGCAGTCCTTACTCGGGCAAAGCCCCCATCGAACTCTTACCCACAGTTGTCCAGCGAGCGTCCTCTTCAGGCCGGTCCTAGCTTCACAAGTGCTGTGGAAATTTGCATCTGGGAATTACGGAGGCGTGTGACTGTCATGCCGGTCCACAGAGGCTATGAGACGGCTGTAGCAGGCAGGTGGGGGGGGGCCGCGACCCAGAAGTAGGCTCAAAACCACCACTCCCTGCAATGCTGGGCGTTTGTGTTGGAATTCTCCCACCCAGCCCGAAGCTCAAGTGAAAGGAGAGACAAAGTGGGCGATTGACTCAGGGCCTGGACCCAGGTCTCTATGTGAGACACATCAGGGCAGAGGTATTTTCTCTGTAACGGAAAATGTCAGCTTCAAAGCTGTAAATTAAAACACAGCCCTGTGCAGAGCCCTTGTGACACACCAGCACTGTGGAGAGAGAACAATAGACCATCCTGGCGATGCACATGAAGGAAGTGATTTGCCTGTAAAGGCGGTGGGAGGAACTGAGAGAGGAGGAGGATGCAAGAAGGAAGGGAGGTAGAAAAGAGGAATGCAGAGGAGCGCCCAGTCAGTGGAACTAATTCAATTAAAAGACAAATTGCCACCTCGTGGGCTGAGGTTTCATCCTAGGGATGGGCAATCAAAGCAGCTGTGTTGAATGGCTCATTCGAGTGCATTGACTTTGATCAGTTGCTGGCTACAGCGCAAATGTAATTGGCAGCTGCTTGCCATTCACTGATGTTATGACCGGCTGTTAATAGGGCCTAGAGAACCGTGCCAACGTCAGGGCTCCCTCATGCTCGGAGCGGTGTTTGCCCGCCGTACGAAGCAGCCCCGTCCTCAGTGGACGTACCATCGAAAAAGGCACAAGATGGGCGGGGGCGAGGGAGGGGTGAACAGCAGTGATGTGACCGGCCCTCACCAGATCAGAGCTGGGAAGAGCCCACAGGTCTCCTGACTCCCTGGCTGGCTCCCTATCCACTAGCCCAGTGTTTCTCAACCTTTTTGATATCCGGGACCAGCTTGCTGCCTTCCTGGGAGATCTCAGGGACCGGTGCCGATCCATGGACCGGTTGTCGTGAAACACTACACTCGCCACACTGCTTCTCAGCCCCATAGCCTCTCTGCTCTTGCCTTCCTTCCCCACCTCTTCAGGACTCTGCTACTTGGGCTAGCTCCTATGTAAGGCCCGTTGGGGGTTGGTGAAAGGGTGATAGACACAGACGGCCTCTGTCCAGTGAACAGGAACAGCCCAGGCAGCGGTGAGGCGAGTGCTGGCCCCCTTTACATCATGGACGTCTCCTTCCCCTTCTCCTGGCGAGGCTACAGACTGCCATTGAAGAGTCTCCTACAGCCATGGCCCTAACCAAGCTATGGCCTTTAACACGGCCTGTAGAAGTTCTGGGTTCCGTCACTACTGGCCCCTCCAGGGGTGACGCCTCTGACACGCGTTCCTCACCCTGCCTGGCCAGCTCTACGTAGCGTGGAAGGCTCGCTCAGGCTCCGCTCATAGCTGGAATGACCGTTAGCTCATAGCTGGACTGGCTTTGTGCTATTGAGTCGGCGCTATCTGCAGGGACTGTGCACCTGTTACTGCGGTCGCTAGTTGCTGCCACCTGCCAGGGAACCTGTCACCGGTGAGGGAAAGTGCTCGCGCCTCTCGGTTTGGTGAGTGTCTTCTCAGCTGCCTCCTAGGGACCAAACCCTGAGCTGGTGTAAAGGGGAACCGCTTCACTGACATCCTCAGCTCCCGCATTGGTAAAAGGGGGCTATTGACTCTTCAGTTGGCTGGCATCGTGTATTGACATTGTTCACTCTTTAGGGCAAGGACTCTCTTACTAGGAGGCTGTACTCCTGTACGGGACTCTGTTCTGAGGGGTGGAACACCGAGTGCCCTCTGGTGGATCAAGTGGAAGCTAGAATCAGTTGCCATGAGCGGAGAGGGACCACCCGCCTGAGGGACCGAGCAGATCCGACATGCTCCGGCCTGTGTGTGAGCCACGTTGAGCCCACGTTGCCTGCTACAGGTGGCCTACCCGGTGACTGACCTTCCAGCCCTGAGCCCATCACCTGGCGAAGCCTAAAGTGTGATACATACATTACATAAAAACATGACAAACTCCCGTCCACGTGGACTTAATAGCGAGCGAACCGGCCCATCCTACAGCACTTGAATGTATCCAACACAACGCTACAGCTAAGCCTCCAACGTGACCCTGCACTGCCCCAGTCTCCTCCTAGGATTACCGCCCCGTCCCAGAGAAAGCCAAGCTCTCACAATGCAAAGAGCGAGCGGGCGAGCTCTGTATAGTTCAGGTGTGAGTGTTTCAAGCACATCAGACCAGTGCCGTGTGATAGCCTCTCCTTCAAGTGGACGTGTCAGGAAGATGCGAGGCCGAGCACACTGTGTGTGCAATGGGCTCTGCAGTAAAGAAGCTCCACTCTGAGACTGAAAGCGCCCAGCTCAGCTCTCCCTTTGCTATACTAGGGTGTGACTGCAGCTCGTTGCTGGGCTTGAGGTTATTTTCATCCATTCTTCATTCAGAATTTCACCTCCTCATCCCTGCTCCCACCGTGAGTTCGTACAGTACGTAGGACCAACTCCAAAGCCCACTGGAGGCACTGGAAAGACTCCCATTGACTTGAATGGGCTGTGGGGTCAGGCCCCTAGCTTTGGTGATAGGATGCTGCTATCCCTTTAAAAACAGGGCAGGCTGGGAGCTCTCTTAAAGCTCTAACCTAAGAGTGGGCAGTGAGAAGGCACTATGGTGAAGGCAAAGCCTACAAGCAGTGGAAGACGGCAGTCTGGAGGTATGTCTGGTGCGTGATTACTTTGTCTTTCTTTCTCTTGTTGCTAATAAAAAGGGATTTCACTTTGAGGCCTTAGAATCATAGACTATCAGGCTTGGAAGAGACCTCAGGAGGTCATCTAGTCCAACCCCCTGCTCAAAGCAGGACCAACCCCAACTAAATCATCCCAGCCAGGGCTTTGTCAAGCCTGGCCTTAAAAACCTCTAAGGATGGAGATTCCACCACCTGCCTAGGGAACCCATTCCAGTGCTTCACCACCCTCCTAGTGAAATAGTGTTTCCTAACATCCAACCTAGACCTCCCCCACTGCAACTTGCAGTTTGTAGGCACTGCTATCCAGGTGAGGCTGTATCGTAACCTCAGCACGCAATGGCTTTGAATGCCCAATGTGTTTAGCTGCCGTGCTTTCACAGATGGACATTCTTGTACCTGAGAACCACCGCTCTATGGAATGCCCATTCGGTGCCCCCATGGCCAGTAACGGAAGTACCTGTTCACCTGGAACTGGATTGATGCCAACCAGCTCGTTCTACAGAAGCCACCAAATGATAACTCTCTGTCATCTCACCCTGCCCTAGGAGTGAGCCAGTGACCTGGAAACAAATGGGCCCAGTGCCCAGTTCCCTCAGCCATCCTGCCCTGCCACCTGAGAGTGCTGTGTCACAAAGAAGAAAGTGAGGGAGAGCTGGCATGTGGGGTGGATTTTTTGTTCCTTCCCAAGCTCGACTAATTATAAAACTCTTTACAAAGGCTCCTGCCAAGCAGGTGAGGGGCTGAGATGAAACAGCAGCCTAATCTGCAGGGATGAACTCCATCAGTGATCCAATTATTTCAGATTTGATGCTTTTTTTCTATTTTGGAGTCCGCTATTCCCCGCCCTGTATTCAGAAATGAACTGCCTTTTGCGCCGAGTGACTATTTTGTCGGGGCGAGAGTGGGTGGAAGGGAGGCATTGGCAAGGGTTGCCTTGATTTACAAACGAAGGCCATTAGCATATAAATTGATATTATAGGTTAGCGAGCCAGGTAGACTCATGGAGCCGAATGAAACAGGAGGGGTTAGTCCATGGGAAGGAGGCACATTAAAGTCTCTGCTCGCCTTAGAAGGCTGGAGAGTGAAAATGAAAGTCATTTTTTCAGCTTTATTTATTTTTGATTATTTGTAGCTCGCACCTGATTTAGATTCTCCATCTCTCGTTCCTCCTTTTCACAGTCCCTTCGCTTTCCTCTCGCCTACTATCTTGTACTGCTATGGATCACCATACGTCCCTGGGCACCTTCCCTGTAGTAGCAATTAGCAATAGTGAAATCCCTACTGTACTTCACGGTGTCTCTGGCTCTTTATTATATCCCTGCCCCCTTTCCCCTCCTCCTTTATCTCTTTCTCACGTCTCCTTCTCTTGTTCTCCTCCCTTGCTCTAGCTTTCACGTTCCTATTGCTTGGCCCATTTCTCTCTCTCTGCCTCTTACTATTGCTTTGTATTAAGGCAGCACCTCAAATCCCTGGTCAGGATCGCGCTGGGTGCTGTGCAAACTCATTGTAAGGGATGGGCCCTGTCCCAAAGAGCTGATGTCCTAAATAGACCAGACAGGCCAACAGTACGCGATGAGGATGGCCTAGTGGTTAGGGGGCTAGTCAGTGAGCCTGGTTCAGTGCCCCACGTCCCCCGCAGACTTTGCAAATTGCGCTCTCTTTGCTTCATGTCCCCATCAATGTGCTTCCCTGCTTCCCAGGGGCATGGGGAGGAAGAAAGATGGAGGAGCTCAGACACTATAGTGACAGGATGAGTACACAGGCGGGACACATATACCAGCACAGTACAGAACTGTAGGGCGGGGAGGGGGGTCTGGCAAACTCTCCACCCATGTCCTTTCCCTTTGTACAGATGCCCTGCACTCACTCTGCTCCCCCAAGCCCTCCTGCTTGTCCAGCACCGAGAAATCACCCTCTCCTTTTCTCTTGCCCCCCTTTAACTCTTCCATTCCACCCCTGCTCCCCACCACCCCCGCGCACTCCCTCCCAATGGCCCTCAGCTTTTCACTCCTCCTCCAACTTTCACTGGGAAACAGAATCAATGACTGGTCACAACTCCACTGGGATGGTGCCTCTTTCCAGTACTTAAAGGGGAGGGGAATGTTGCCCGGGGTCACAGACCTGGCAAATAAATCAAGCTGGGTTGCTGAGGGGGGCACTTGAAGCACTGTCTTATTAAAGCTTCTGCTCACAGATTACGATAGATTCCCCCCCCCCCACACACACACACATTTTTCTTGGCTCTCTGAACCTCTAGCTGACGTAATGGAAACTGTGTTTCTTTGGGAGGAAGTGGCACGTACCTGCCTGACGAACACTCCGTGCAGGGGCTGGGCCTGAGAAATAAATCACCGTGGCCCGAGAAGGCAGCAGAAGCCAGAGAGGGAGATCTTTATTTATAACCAGCGCCAAAGCTAAAATGATCTAGTCGCTCCTCCGTGTCTGGAACGACCTCTCCCTCCTCCCACGAGCCGCCACCAGAGAAGCAGGTGTCTCTCTCGTTTTTATGCCTTAATCAATTTCTCTAGGGGGGCACTCCCCATCCCTCCATGATTAAAACCTGCCACTTGCACTACACGAGCTCTGCCCAGCCGGAAATTAAAGACTCACGGTGCCACGCACTGAGGATAGATGGCGAATTTATAGAACTCACCTGACTTAAATGCTGTCACTGGCTGCTATGCGTTGCAGTTACATAAGCTAACGGGCTGTAAAATCCTTTGCCTAGTTGATGAACGCAATCTGAGCCAGGCTCAACTCAGACCACCTCTCAGACCACACACCGTTTTCACTAGCTTGCCTCTTGGATCCATCGTCCTTGGTTCCTCGGGGTGGGGGGGGGGGCATGTTTGTTCCACTATCTTGGATTAACCCCTGAAGAAAACTGTCTCCACAGAGGAGTGTTATTACTCAAAGCTAGGTGGGAGCCTCTGTATTTGAAGCCGGCCCTTAGAAGGTCTGTTGCTGACCATGATGTGTTTAACACCTTTACCTTCTATAAGCAAACATATCCAAATGGGCTATCAAGCCTTCCCCCTCTACACATAGGCTGCAGACCTGGGTGCATGGCAGTGGAGAATTGGGCCCTACGGCTGTAAAGAGTTTGGAGAGCTCTCGGAGGCTGTAGAGGTGAAGAGCACTATATAAATAGAAAGCTATCATGATTCTTTACCATTCCCTAGTAGAGGACATGCCCAACTGATTCATCAATCAGTCTGATCCTGGGGTCATTACGTAACCCACATGAATCACGAGTAGGGCAGAACCTGGGACATTCATTACCAAGCTACAGACCTCTATGACTTTAGCTGAAGTATGGACTTTGTTAGCTGGGTGGCACTGCTCCCACGCATCTTTTGTGGGCAACCCGCAGGTGGGGAGCTGGAGAACATTTCACAAGCTCAGTCCTTATTTAGGTAAAACTCTCTCTCTCTTCCTTAAGAGAGGAAAGATTTTCCTGTGTTGCGACTCTGGACTGGACCTTGGGAGAGCTGGAAGTTAATGGGAATTTGGCCTGGGTAAAGGGTTCACACTGTCCTTATTTCCCCCTCCCCTCTACCCCCCCCCCCCCCCAAATCCCAACAAAGGGCACTTGCAAACAAACTTATGTCATAGTCACCAGCTTTCTGGGCATTGAATGGTTGCAGCAATCCTGCCACAAGCAGCTACCCTCCTTGTATACATGCCAAGAACTCAGCAAGCGTGAAGGATACATATTCTCCCAGTTTTTTTCCACTGGGCAGTGGAAAATTGAAATTCTTCTAATGCAGTCAGCAGAATCGGCCTTGGAAAGCGATGATGCCATGTATACACAGTACAGCCCTGCAACATGTTGTGTGGGATGACATGCCCCTAAACTAGCTGTTTCCAGAGCAAGGAAGGAAATGTTGGGGTGGGGAGCAGGCTAGAAGATACAGAACAGCACAGGTGCACCCTTGCAACCACCTCAGTAACTTCATGCTACCTGGGATGAGGGTTAGAGGTTACCAAGAAGTGGAAGGCCCACTTGGCATGAGCTGTAGGGTGGTGCGAGGAGTGAGGATAAAGCAATTAATTAAAACCAGAAAGAGAAGCAGAATCCAAACCAAGGAAAGAGACTGGAATTGCTCCCAGCATTGGCCATCCCACTGAGTTGCATTGGATGGAAGCCATTCTGTCTGAGGTTGATGCTCTTCACACAATTTTGCCTGAAGGCATTTGAGATGAAAGCCTGGAACCGCCGTGGTGGGTTGTTTCAAGGGGGAGATTTATGACGCTACTTGCTGCACGGATGGCACCTGAGATTAGAGAGCTGCCTGTCCGGACTGCCTAAGCTAAGTAGGCCCCTGAGGACCCATCACACAAGGTGGCACAGTTATTGGGCCGAATGTTTTTTGCTAATGCTAGTGGGAGCGAGAGGGGTGAATAAGGGGCCTCATTTATATGTAGGAAGATCTCATCTTTCTATAATTCCCATCCAGAGGATCTTCAGCTAGCAGCCCTGCTCATTACATTATCACACAACGGAATAGTTTTTGCGCAGTGTGTAATGTTCCCACAGCATGCCTCATTATCTGCTGCAGCAGAACTGCCTTCATTAGTGCAGGGGGCAGAGAGCTGACATGCAGCCTGGAGAAGGGCTCTTGGGCCAGCTGGATTCCTGATGTGGTACTGGCAGCCTTGATTTAATATACCAAGACTCACTACTAAGACAAAGAGCTAGCAGCTTTCTCCAGTGCATCCAGCCTGGCTTGGAGCCCATGTCACTCCCGCAGTGACAGCTCCTAACATGCGCCGGGTCTGGTGGAAAGCACAAAGCCTTTCACTGCAGGCTCTTGCTAACACTAAGGAGGGGCTCTTTTCTGGGCATCCCAATTTGGTCTTCTCCTGTAGGTCAATCCAGAGAGACCTGGCTAGGAAAGGATGGCCAATATTACAGCTTGGGTTGTATGGTCCAGTGAAGAAACGACCTGTCAATTGCATTGTTCTCCCAAACACACCCCAGGAGGCAAGTGGGATGTAACCTGTGTTATCCAAGGTTTTCAGAACCCAAAGCCATGGTAACTTAACTGTTTCTCTCCAGGCAGTGTCAGGAATAAATCAATGGAGACACAGCTCAGCCATCTGATAAATGATTGGTACAAACAAGAGTGCTGTTACCTAAAACTACTTTTTATTAGGTCTCAAGCGCACACACACACACAGAGATATGCTCTTGCAATAGGTTCAGAGCATCACAAAAGTTTCTATTTCTCCAAAGTCTGAGATGGTTTCGAGGAATCCGCGACCAGCCTTCGGGGGTGGGGGTGGGGGCCTGCCTTCTGTCCGACTGGTGGAGAGTTTAGGTGCCAGCTCCTTGCCCAAAGAAAAGTTTCCTCCAACTGCTCCAAAGTGTATCCTTTTGCCTAATCTTTTATAGCTAACTTAAACAAAGCACGTGACTCTTAGTGGGTCACCCTAGTAACGCCTAGTGGGTCACTCTAGTAACGCCTAGTGGGTCACTCATTCTCCTAATTTCAGCAAACTACTCATTATCACTTAGCCTCAAAACATTTCTAGTGCTTCTAACCATAACAACACTAAAACTTACACATCAGGGGCACTTAACCAAGGACGGCTGTCCAAACATTCCTTCCATTCTCATGGTATATTAACTCCCCATCCCCTCATTCTGATTAGCAGAACTGCAAACATGCAGCTGTTTGGCATGGCTGCTCAGAGCATAAGATTATTTCTAGCTATGGGGCATTTGGTTTTTGGCTAGCAGTGGCTGGATGCACAAAAATGGCTGACTGCAGTAATGTCAAGTTTTGGGGTCACACCTACTCTGCCTGGCCTATTCTCCCACTGGTGCACTTGGAGAGCTGTCCACCTCTATCTCCTGTTAGCTTCCATTGACACTGTGAGGAAGAGGCCTAAGTGAGGTAGGCAGTAAATAAATGGGATGGGTTGTGGGGAGCGAATTTTACTATATAGCGCATATAAAATGCCATTTGCTTCACAACACTTTCCAAAGCACAAAAAGATTAGGGGCCTGATGCTGGAAAATACCATGCCAAGGCTTGAGTCTCCAAAACAGTGACCCAGGAGGAGCTGAGGTTAAAGGATGAATGGGACCTCTTAAAATCAGGTCTCAGTAGGTTCATTTACGGTCACCCAGGGAATCTGGGGCAATGCCAGAAGCAGAGAGTGGCTACCCTGGCCATGAGGAAGGTGGGTGGACAAAAAGAGCATCTTCTCAAACTCTCCTCCAAGGCAGATGGTATTATACCCCTTGTTCTACCCCACCACAGGCGATGAGAGACAGCATGGCTGGTGAAAGCCTGAGTGAGGTTCAGAAGATCTGTGTACGCATCCTCAGCTTTGCTGCTGAGTGGCTGCATGAACCAGGGCAAGGCTGAAAAACCGAGTTAATCAGACTGTCTCTTACCTAGCAGATCTAAATCAAACACAGGACAGCAGCATGTTTGCCATCTTCATACGCTATGGCTTTAGTCTGGTGCATGAAAAAGGTAGCCACAAAACCAAGGTTAAAACACAAAGAATTCTTGAAAAACCCAGAACTAAAGATGGAATTTAGTCGAGTGTTTGGAACAAGGGCCGCTGCTCTCTTGTGTTCTGTTACTGACCCCCTGTGGGATTTTTGCTTTTTTTAACATGCTCTTTCCCCTTTCTTTTGCCTTGATTTACACATTTATAAAATGGACAGAACAATCCCTACCTAAGATGTCAGGCTTTGTTGGATAATGTTTGTAAATCTATTAACGATGCCTAGGTGGAAGCGGCTAGACAAAACAAAATATTAGCAGTATGAAGTAGCACATACAATCCAACTGCACCCGATTGTGATTCTCCCCTTACAACTTTAATTAAAGATTTAAAAAACCAAGTATTTTCCTTATCGGTATGGATGGGATTTTTTCCCAGCTATGTGAGAAGATCAAACAAATGAACCGGTAGCTCCTTTCATTAATTTTTCACCATGTACATCGTTCCCGGGATAATTACTCATCTTGAAATACATCTCCTTGGCCCAAATCAACTGAAGCATAAATACCGATGTGAAAGGAAAACAATCAGAAATGTTACCGCTGAGTATTAAAATCTGACTGAGTTGTAAATATCAGAGCAAATCAGCTGGCATTTTCACAGCAATTATAAGATCCAATGGATGTTATCTCTGGGTGGGCCAAAAGAGCACTGAGTATGGAACACATGCAGGGCTGGCTAGAGAACCTTGATTGGTACAGGTGCCCTCTTGACCTTGGGGCTTGGTGGGAGTTGAGGGTACTCAGCACCATTCAGGATCATCCCTTTGAACAGAAACATCTTGTCTTGGTTGTAGTCAACCCAGAGTTTGCAGCCTGTGATCCTAGGTGTTTGTACTGAGATGGTGCAAGTTTGAAATGCCCCGTAGTCACTGCCACTGACTAAGACCATGCTAAGGTCAATACAAGAGATTTCGTCACTAGACCTTGGGCTTCCTTCTTTGAGATAGGTCAGACTTGCTGCAGTGCTATGATACAGAAACACCCATTGATAATAGTAACAACCTCAGCTTCGCCTACTGATTCTCCTTTGCCTGCTGGCTTATAGGACTGCATGGCCTTATGTCTCAAAGGTTTACTGGACTATAAAGAGGAGAGAGAACCCACTAGTTGTCCATCACCACAGGAACAAAGGGGACAGCAAGCTCTGACTCTGTGAATGTTGGATGCTCCTGACGGAAGAGCTGGAGATGCTGGTGGCATGACATAAGTGAGAAAGCTATTTAGGCAGAGATTGTCGCTAGCTAAAGATAAGTGTTGGACACTGGAGAGCATGCTAGATTTTGTTTTATTTGTAACCATTTTCAGTGTCTGTTGTCTCTGCTAAGTGTCAAGATCCCAACCCAGGCAGTCGGGGCCAAGGGTCAAAGCAGGGGCAAACTTGAGGCTCGGAGTAGCTGAGGAGTTCATAGTCCATTCATGGCCAGGGTTGATACCAAGGGTCAGAGTCCAAGTCAGGTTTCAGGGTCCGAGTCAGGAGGCAAGGTCCAAAACAAGTCCAGGTCAAGCTCGAACTTCAAGTGCATAGAACTGGAATGGTCATGGCAGCAACAGAAGAGCCACACTGTTGCCTGGACACTTCCTGGAATTCCCCTTGGGTTTATAAAGGGAAGGGAGCCAATCAGAAGCAATGAGGCTGCTGCCTGTCAAACCCTTGAGGCAGAACTTCCCATGGTCTATGTCTGCAGCGGATCACAGGAAGTGGAGTGGGGAGTGGGGATCCTCCCAGACTGCTGCGCTGGGCATCACAACATGGGGAATAGATGGCCAGCCCTCTGTGAAGAAAGAGGTGGTTAGGCACTATTTAGAACAGCTGGACGTGCACAAGTCCATGGGGCCGGACGACTTGCATCCAAGAGTGCTAAAGGAATTGGCGGCTGTGATTGCAGAGCCATTGGCCATTATCTTTGAAAACTCGTGGCGAACCGGGGAAGTCCCGGATGACTGGAAAAAGGCTAATGTAGTGCCAATCTTTAAAAAAGGGAAGAAGGAGGATCCTGGGAACTACAGGCCAATCAGCCTTACCTCAGTCCCTGGAAAAATCATGGAGCAGGTCCTCAAAGAATCAATCCTGAAGCACTTACATGAGAGGAAAGTGATCAGGAACAGTCAGCATGGATTCACCAAGGGAAGGTCATGCCTGACTAATCTAATCGCCTTCTATGATGAGATTACTGGTTCTGTGGATGAAGGGAAAGCAGTGGATGTATTGTTTCTTGACTTTAGTAAAGCTTTTGACACGGTCTCCCACAGTGTTCTTGTCAGCAAGTTAAAGAAGTATGGGCTGGATGAATGCACTATAAGGTGGGTAGAAAGTTGGCTAGATTGTCGGGCTCAACGGGTAGTGATCAATAGCTCCATGTCTAGTTGGCAGCCGGTGTCAAGTGGAGTGCCCCAGGGGTCGGTCCTGGGGCCGGTTTTGTTCAATATCTTCATAAATGATCTGGAGGATGGTGTGGATTGCACTCTCAGCAAATTTGCGGATGACACTAAACTGGGAGGAGTGGTAGATATGCTGGAGGGCAGGGATAGGATACAGAGGGACCTAGACAAATTGGAGGATTGGGCCAAAAGAAATCTGATGAGGTTCAATAAGGATAAGTGCAGGGTCCTGCACTTAGGACGGAAGAACCCAATGCACAGCTACAGACTAGGGACCGAATGGCTAGGCAGCAGTTCTGTGGAAAAGGACCTAGGGGTGACAGTGGACGAGAAGCTGGATATGAGTCAGCAGTGTGCCCTTGTTGCCAAGAAGGCCAATGGCATTTTGGGATATATAAGTAGGGGCATAGCGAGCAGATCGAGGGTTGTGATCGTCCCCCTCTATTCGACATTGGTGAGGCCTCATCTGGAGTACTGTGTCCAGTTTTGGGCCCCACATTACAAGAAGGATGTGGATAAATTGGAGAGAGTCCAGCGAAGGGCAACAAAAATGATTAGGGGTCTGGAACACATGAGTTATGAGGAGAGGCTGAGGGAACTGGGATTGTTTAGTCTGCGGAAGAGAAGAATGAGGGGGGATTTGATAGCTGCTTTCAACTGCCTGAGAGGTGGTTCCAGAGAGGATGGTTCTAGACTATTCTCAGTGGTAGAAGAGGACAGGACAAGGAGTAATGGTCTCAAGTTGCAGTGGGGGAGGTTTAGGTTGGATATTAGGAAAAACTTTTTCACTAGGAGGGTGGTGAAACACTGGAATGTGTTACCTAGGGAGGTGGTAGAATCTCCTTCCTTAGAAGTTTTTAAGGTCAGGCTTGACAAAGCCCTGGCTGGGATGATTTAATTGGGGATTGGTCCTGCTTTGAGCAGGGGGTTGGACTAGATGACCTCCTGAGGTCCCTTCCAACCCTGATACTCTATGATTCTCTGATTCTATGATTGGTTACAGCTGCTGCTGGGTAGCAGCCTGGCGATGTTAACTGCCTGGTAGCTCTACAGGCCTTGGACCTAGACCCATGGAGCCTTACATTTCATACCACTTAAATCTCAGCTTTTTATTAATAATCATGTGCTTAACTTTACTATGAACCATCTCAGTGCTGTTACACTGAAGGAAGGTGGGGATCCCCAGTTGACCCAACAGGTTTATTGGGGTTTATTCTGTCTCTTTGGAGACAGCGAACTTGGTTAATTTCTGTGAGTGTCCAGTGAGAGGGGCAGGATCCTGCAGAGAGATGGCTCTGGGGAACGGGTTCATAGAATCATAGAATCATAGAATATCAGGGTTGGAAGGGACCACAGGAGGTCATCTAGTCCAACCCCCTGCTCAAAGGAGGACCAATCCCCACTAAATCATCCCAGCCAGGGCTCTGTCAAGCCTGATCTTAAAAACTTCTAAGGAAGGAGATTCCACCACCTCCCTAGGTAACGCATTCCAGTGTTTCACCACCCTCCTAGTGAAAAAGTTTTTCCTAATATCCAACCTAAACTTCCCCCACTGCAACTTGAGACCATTACTCCTTGTTCTGTCATCTGCTACCACTGAGAACAGTCTTGATCCATCCCCTTTGGAACCCCCTTTCAGGTAGTTGAAAGCAGCTATCAAATCCCCCTCATTCTTCTCTTCTGCAGACTAAAGAATCCCAGGTCCCTCAGCCTCTCTTCGTAAGTCATGTGTTCCAGACTCCTAATCATTTTTGTTGCCCTCCACTGGACGTTTTCCAATTTTTCCACATCCTTCTTGTAGTGTGGGGCCCAAAACTGGACACAGTACTCCAGATGAGGCCTCACCAGTGTCGAATAGAGGGGAACGATCACATCCCTCGATCTGCTGGCAATGCTCCTACTTATACAGCCCAAAATGCCATTGGTCTTCTTGGCAACAGGGGCACACTGTTGACTCATATCCAGCTTCTCGTCCATGTAACCCCGAGGTCCTCTTCTGCAGAACTGCTGCCTAGCCATTTGGACCCTAGTCTGTAGCAGTGCCTGGGATTCTTCCATTCTAAGTGCAGGACTCTGCACTTGTCTTTGTTGAACCTCATCAGATTTCTTTTGGCCCAATTGTCTAATTTGTCTAGATCCCTCTGTATCCTATCCCTACCCTCCAGAGTATCTACCTCTCCTCCCAGTTTAGTGTCATCTGCAAACTTGCTGAGGGTTCAGTCCATGCCATTCTCCAGATCATTAATGAAGATATTGAACAAAACTGGTCCCAGGACCAACTCTTCGGGTACTCGCTTGAGACCGGCCGCCAACAAGACATGGAACCATTGATCACTACCCTTTGAGCCCACAGATCTAGCCAACTTTCTATCCACCTTATAGTCCATTCATCCAGCCCATACTTCTTTAACTTGCTGGCAAGAATACTGTGGGAGATTGTGTCAAAAGCTTTACTAAAGTCAAGGAATAACACGTCCACTGCTTTCCCCTCATCCACAGAGCCAGGTATCTCATCACAGAAGGCAATTAGATTAGTCAGGCATGACTTGCCCTTGGTGGATCCATGCAGACTGTTCCTGATCACTTTCCTCTCCTCTAAGTGCTTCAGAATTGATTCCTTGAGGACCTGCTCCATGATTTTTCCAGGGACTGAGGTGAGGCTGACCCGCCTGTAGTTCCCCAGATCCTCCTTCTTCCCTTTTTTAAAGATGGGCACTACATTAGCCTTTTTCCAGTCGTCTGGGACTTCCCCCAATTGCCATGAGTTTTCAAAGATAATGGCCAATGGCTCTGAAATCACATCCGCCAACTCCTTTAGCACTCTCGAATGCAGCGCATCCGGCCCCATGGACTTGTGCTCGTCCAGCTTTTCTAAATAGTCCCGAACCACTTCTTTCTCCACAGAAGGCTGGTCACCTCCTCCCCATGCTGTGCTGCCCAGCGCAGCAGTCTGAGAGCTGACCTTGTTCGTGAAGACAGAGGCAAAAAAAGCATTGAGTACATTAGCTTTTTCTACATCCTCTGTCACTAGGTTGCCTCCCTCATTCAGTAAGTGGCCCACACTTTCCTTGACTTTCTTCTTGTTGCTAACATACCTGAAGAAACCCTTCTTGTTACTCTTAACGTCTCTTGCTAGCTGCAACTCCAAGTGTGATTTGGCCTTCCTGATTTCACTCCTGCATGCCCGAGCAATATTTTTATACTCTTTCCTGGTCATCTGTCCAATCTTCCACTTCTTGTATGCTTCTTTTTTGTGTTTAAGATCAGCAAGGATTTCACTGTTAAGCCAAGCTGGTCGCCTGCCATATTTACTATTCTTTCCACACATTGGGATGGTTTGTCCCGCTAACCTCAATAAGGCTTCTCTAAAATACAGCCAGCTCTCCTGGACTCCTTTCTCCCTCATGTTATTCTCCCAGGGGATCCTGGGGTTCATTGAATGTTGCCAGCCAGGGAAGGTTCAGACTGTCAGAGTCTCGAGGCATTTGTTGGTGAGGCTGACAGACAGGTGAGGCATGGGGCTGACACGCACTTTAAGCCCCAGCAAAGCACGCGCTTGCTGAGGCAGAGAGGTAAGACAGTGGCTTACGGCCCTGGGCTCCCTGAGGAAAGCGTCACATAGTGGCATAGTTGGCAGGGTTTGCACACAAGTCGTGGTACACTCGACTTGTAAGTGATTCCGAGTGAGAAGGCTGGGAACAGTCAGAAAAGGTGACGGGTTTTATTCTCTGTTTATTGGGTGTCCCTTTGTCTCCTACAGGGCATGCAGACGGGTCCCCCAAACGATTCAGCAGAGCCAGCAGCAATAGTGTCCAGACCTGGGGAGGCTGGCGTGGCAATGGCTGCTGGCAGAGGAGAGATGGCTGGAGCTGGAGGCTGGTCAGCCTAGGGAGGCAGAGCCGGAGCACCAGAAGCTTGCTGACCTGGAGTGTTGCACAGCTAAAAGCTGCTGTGGACCAGGATCCGATAGGAGTGATGGGACCCTCGCATAGTTGGTAAATAGCTGTGGGCCAGTACGTCACTGAAAGCCAGGGAGACTGCTGGGAATGGCGAGACTCGGGCACAGCTAGGAAAATGGTGGACCAGCATGATGCAGAAATCAGGGAAACTGAGGCACAGCTGGGCACTACTGTGGCTTGAAAACTGTTGGGTACAGTGAACCATTGGTACAGCTAGGAACCAGCTGTTGGCCAGAACTCCGCTGGGAGAAGGGCAGACTCAGGGTAGCAAGAGATCTGGTTCCATGCCTTAGGGGGTGACAGAACCCTTTACTGGCCTGGGTGACCCACATGGGGGTGACTCAACTGCTGGTGGAAGTATGGATGTCAAAGAGGGGGAAAGGTGCCCCTTAATCTATGGGCTTGGGGGGCTCATTTCACATGTAATTAAACTTTGAGGGATTGGAAAACAAAGTAGCCAGTGCCCTACCCAAAAAAGAGTGGGCAAAAGGGAAGCTTATGTCATGGCCTGTGGCCAAAACACCAGCATCAAACTCACAAGGGGCATGTAACAACCAGGGTCCAGACAGCCCAGGAGAACAGGGCAGTCTGAACCCTGATTGTCACATTCCTCACCTATTTATACCATTATACATGCAGAGTTTGGGGACCAAAAGAATTTGACTGTGTCCCCTTTAAGGTAGACCCTTTACAATTGTACCCCCCTTTCCTCCCTGGGTTACTTGGGAACAGGCAACACTCACCTGTGTGCCTGGGTGCGTCATGTTGACAGTCAAGGAGATCCTGAGTATCCCAGTGGTGGTGCTGTATCGGTGAGAAACCTCTCTCCACCCCGCTGCTGCAATCCTTTTACTTGTAAAGGAAATTAAAATCGGTGGCGCCTCCATCTGGCTGGGCCATGTACACACTCCCTGGTGTCCCTTGGGAGCCTCCAGGAACAAACCAGAACTAATCGGTGCAACGGGTCTAACTCGGAAATACCCCTTATAAATCATATACACCCAATATACACTTAGACTGGAGCTCACACACCTTTACTTAACAACGCAGGGAAACATGACATAACAGACTAAGACTGAATGTCACTACTAATTTAAATCCGCAGGGTGCAGTTTGATAAATCAATTAACAACTACAGTTTACAGCTGTCAGTGAAACGTGTCTAACTTGCCTTTACACTGCCACCATTTACCCCACCCCGGAGCGCGCACGCCTCTGGAGTTCAGAGCTCTAAACCGGCGGGGGTGCACTTGCCGAGCTTGCCGCCGGGGACAGCGCTCTGTTGGTCCAGTGAGTCAGTCCGGCCAAGGCAACAAGGGGCAGAACCATTCTAATTTGGGATGCTTCCAAGCTGCACACCCCTCTGACGAATGGAGTTGCTCAGGGTTTAGCTGATCGCCATATTTGGGGTCGGGAAGGAATTTTCCTCCAGGGCAGATTGGCAGAGGCCCTGGGGGGTTTTCATCTTCCTCCGTAGCATGGGGCACGGGTCACTTGCTGGAGGATTCTCTGCACCTTGAAGTCTTTAAACCGTGATTTGACGATTTCAATAGCTCAGACATAGGTGAGAGGTTTCTCGCAGGAGTGGGTGGGTGAGATTCGGTGGCCTGCGTTGTGCAGGAGGTCAGACTAGATGATCATAATGGCCCCTTCTGACCTTAATATCTATGAATCTATGAAACTAGGTGCCAGCAGCCCTGGGTTCTGGTTCAATGACAAGACCGCTCTGCCTCAGACAACCCCTTAGAGTCTCTTCACTGTCCCTGTCTCCTTGCAAGCACTTTCCCAAACCAGAGGGGAGGTTACACACACTGCCCTCGCTGCAGGCCCAGCTCGTCAGCTGTGGGCACAGCAATAACCTCTGCCCTGGCTCCAGTGAAACCCATCACCAGCCTCTGAGCCTCCCTGCTTGATCAAAGCTGCAGCAGCTTCCGGTTTGGACAGAGATCCACAAAAGCAATCTTGGCTCCTCTCCAAACTGGAGCCCACCGCATGCTCTCTCCGCATACCCTGGGAAAGGAAGCCTCTCTCTTCCCCAAGGCATCATGGAAGGTGTAGTCACCACGGCTTGATTGCAGCATGCAGGAGCTTCCCAACTGGAAGCCTCTCAATTAAGTTTAGAAGGCCCTCTGGTAAAAGGAGCTACACAGTTCTTTAGCATACATGTGCATGCCATGGGGGCCAGTCGTTGGGAACTCTCCAGTGGCACCGAATGGCTTTTCAACGCTACCACCGTGGAGTATTCCCTTGCAATCCCAAGAAGCGGCAAAGAGACCGAGGTTGATGTTGATAAAGCATTCAGTGCTTTCTGGCCATGCATGGTTTTGTCAGCCAGGCATGGGGCTAGCAGGCAGTGATGAATGTGTCCTTGAAAACGCACTGGCTGGGTTCTGAAGAGCTCCTTTCGCTCATACCAGAAATAGCTTCCTTTTCTATAGTACTTCCCCATATGCTTGACAGGCACCAGTTAACTCACATTTACAAATCCCAATGGAGTGGATAAGCATGGCCTTGCCGATGGGTTGGCTGGCCTGTGATATTGTGACTCGAGAACCAATTCATGCCAACTGACAAGGGGTGTGGCGGGACTACAGGAACCTCCTGGTGTTGATATGTCCATTCTGGTTCACCAAAGGCCGTCACGTGAGGTCTCAGATAATAGCTGGTGTTACACTGGCCATCAATATTATTGTCAAACGTACGTATATCTCCTACGTACAGAGTCATGTATATATACCCAAAATATGCTGCATAGTGTATCTAGAAGCTAGTCACCAGCAAAGCTTTAAACAGGTTGTGTCTGAGCCAAGAAACGTTAGCTGTCCGGCTGGGTATGTGTAAATTAAGTACTGTGTGTTTCACAATGGGTCCCCTATCACCAGTCTGGACTGAATGCAATGAAAGATTGTAAGAATTTCAAACAGGAATTAAAAAAACGCCCGGGGGAGGGTGGCCCCTACCCAAAGGTGTACATCAAAGGTTTCCTCCTCTATATTTTGGAGGTAAAGAAGATACCCTGACACCCTTCACTGAGGAAGAAAATGAACCGTGCTTTTGCTTCATGAAAAAGGGCTCTAAAACCAGGCGTGCTTGAAAAGCGCTGCAGAGAACTTGGGTGAGACAAACTTCTCTAGATTAAAAAAAAGTTACTTGTGAGTTTAGTCTCTAGAAAGTGTGGGGAGATTGTGTTTACCTGGAACCATTTGTTTCCAGCATTCTTACGCACGATCATTTGAACCTCTGTGCTGTGAGCACAGACGTAGTCTGGTTTTTACTAGAAATGCAGTTCAGCACTGTGGTGTTAAGCAAGGGGAGGGTGCTGAGTGAGTCTTACACGCGGGTGTGTACTGGTCCTTTGGGAGCAGCAGGCCTGGTAGTTCTGAGTGTTTGGTGGATAAGGGGCTGGACATGGCAGGGAACGCTCCCAGTATGCAGTGGTGGTTGTGTGCCTGTCACTGCCTGTACAGAGAGAGCGAGGAAAGCAGTACCTGTGTTGGCAGAAGCAGCTTGTTTCAGGGAGCTGATCCACAGCCAAGCCGGTGTCACACTAAAGACAGGTGGTGGTGAGGTGCCTCCCAACCCTGGGTACCCCTGGGCAGTGTCACAGATTTCTCAGGTAGTTTTGCCTTTAGTGGGTGAGCTATGAATTGTCAAGAAGCTGGACTGACACATTGGAAGGTCAACCACGTCCTTCCCCTCATTTCCTGTCTGCTCCCCAGGTGGCATTCAGTGCCTTGAATCCGTCACCCTACCACCTCTAAGTACAGTTACAGGAAAAACCCTTCTGTGCCGCAGTTGTGGTGCTGTCGAACCTGTTGCGTAGACATAGCCTGTGATGGAGTGAAGACCCCAGCCCTGTGTCTCTCCTTATTTGTACATGACAGGCACCCCGCTATAAGTAGCTGTGTTGATGCCCTGGTAAGTCAAACAGCAACCATGAGGGACATCTACCCCCACCATCTTGTTCACAGCATCACTAGGACCATCTAAATGCTAGCCATGAAGCAAAAGTAATTTTTCAATTTTTAAAAAGGACATATGCAGTGCTAAGGCATTGCTAATTCTGAATTCTCAGGAACAACGCACTCCAAGTGGGGTTGCGCTGGGTTTATTCCATTGTGAGAGCCGAATTTGGCCCTTCGTGTGCTCAGAACTCCATCACAGCTGGCATGCCAGCCCAGGAGCAGAGTTCAACCTCATGTGGCCTGTTTAGCAAAGCATTATTAAGGCTGCTTTTGCAATTTGTGAATCACGCTTTCCTGCGTCTACTAAGAACAATGATAGCATGCCTGGTAGAGTCACAAAACGTGTCACGTTTCACTAATTTCTGCATAGACATCCTTCATAAAAAAATTAAGCCACAACCCTCCCCCGCCCATTTCCTGGTTTTCTTTTAAACGTCTTTGTCTTATTAGGGCGTCATTTCTTTCAGGGTCTACTAAGCTTCACTATCGCAACTTCTAGCTTTTGTTGCTGGCTTATGCTGGAGAAGACGATTATTCCGCTTCGCAAAGAGCTCTGCAGATAATTCAATAAGAAATGGCATTGCAAGAAGTAGTCTTAAATCCTAACCCAGTTTTACCAACGGGGATAGTAATGTAAGTGTAAATAAAAACAAGTACTAAGAATGGTCCCGCATGGGTTGGAGCTTCGGTATATTATAGCAGACTGTTTATGGGTGTCGTATAAGTGGAACTACCTAGATTTTACTGTCTGCTCCAGAGCTTTCTTTCTTAGGTAATTTACTAACTTCCCCAGGAAAATTCAGCACTGAGGAGTTTTGTGCCCTTTTAAACCGGTCTCCTGACGGGTTTAACAGAGTCACAAGTTGGGCCCAGTTAGTGGCTGGGTAAATGGGCACCGTAACTGACTGGTTCGGTGCACGTGACTGGTGCACTGTTGCTGTTAGGTCGTAGTTACATTGCGGTTAGGGTTAGCTAAGGATTGTCAGTAGCTCAGACAAGATTAGAGGCCCAGGGTCCATAAAGCACAGAACTCTGATCCCTGATGCTACTGGCTCTGTAATAGTCTAATGTCTTGCTTCTGTCATAATACTTGGCTCCCTCAGTGGGATGCTCAGTACATTTGATGCTCAATACATTTGAAAATCAGGCCTCTTATGTATTATTATTTATTATTCGTGTTATTGTAGAGTCTAGGAGCCATGGCCATGGCCCAGGACCCCATTGTGCAAAGCCCTGTACAAACACAGAACAAGAAGAAGTCCCTGCCCTGTAGGTGCCTTCATATTTATTATCTTTAATGTGGCAGCATCTAGGGACCCCAGTGAGGGTCCCACTGTTTTAGGTGCTGTATAAACACATAACAAAAGCTGGACTTTGCCCTGAAGAGTTTAGGCCCCTATTCATGAAAACCTTGGCCTATATATCACTTTGATGCCTAGGACAACATGCTTCTGATGGTTATGTGGGATCTTTAAACATGACTCTGAGCAAATAAATAGGCACCGGATCATATCACAGCTCACTTGAGACTAGTTGAGCCATCCGTCGCTGCTAGTTGCTTCTATCTCAGTCCCGCTCTCAGGTAATTCTAACATACTTGTCACTCTAGCGTCTAGACTCTTGTATCAGAGGGGTAGCCATGTTAGTCTGTATCAGCAAAAGCAACGAGGAGTCCTTGTGGCACCTTAGAGACGAACACATTTATTTGGGCATAAGCTTTCGTGGGCTAGAACCCACTTCATCAGATGCATGGAGTGGAAAATACAGGAGCAGGTATAAACACATGAAAAGATGGGAGTTGCCTTACCAAGTGTGAGGTCAGTCTAACGAGACAATTCAATTAACAGTAGGATACCAAGGGAGGAAAAATAACTTTTGTAGTGGCAATGAGAGTGGCCCATTTCAAACAGTTGACAAGAAGGTGTGAGTAACAGTAGGGGAAAATTAGGTTTAGGTTTTGTAATGACCCAACCACTCCCACTCTTTATTCAGGCCTAATGTGATGGTGTCCAGTTTGCAAATTAATTCCAGTTCTGCCATTTCACATTGGAGGTTTTTTTTAAAGTTTTTTTTATTGAAGAACTGCCACTTTTAGTTATTGAGTAACCAGGGAGATTGAAGTGTTTGATTTTTCATTGGCTAAATGAACATGGGGGCAAATGAGATTAGGTTGCCTCCTTTCCAAATTGCTTGTCTTCCCCCAGTCGCAGCTTGAATAGTTTGCCACATTATTGACTGGGCCATCCCACAAGTAATTTATGATTGATTGCAGCCTCTTATAAGTAACCCAGTGAGTTGCTATCTGGAATGAGAATTTCAGGTGAGTGGGGGACCTCAGCTGCTCTCAGGCAGTTTCTGGGCTAGGAGTAAATTTCACCCTGAGACAGAGAGTCAACGCTGAGAAAGAGGGAACTAGCTAGAAATCGATCCAAGTGGTGCTCAATCTGCAATGAGGCAATCTTTCCTTGAGATTTCCCTTGGGGATGATGAAGAGGGCCATTCTCCCATCTCTCCACCACCACTTTGGTGAAGTTGCAATGGATTCTGCCTTGTTCATGATGGAGTTGTATGATTGAGCATCTTCATTAGCTCTGCTTTCTTCAAAGCCTGTACCCTTATGGGAAGGGGAAAGGAAAGCAAGCCAGTTTGCTACCTGGATTTTGTAGAGAGGGGGTGTCTCAGTCCTTCCCCCTATACCTTGAAGGGTCTTGTTAAAACATGCTTTGTACTTAAGCACAGTGTCTCTTATTCTGCTTTAAACCAATCATCAGTGTCCGCCCTGAGTTAATGACAGGGTCACCAGCTGATGTCTCCAGTCCATTGCCCAATCAGGGTTTGGTATTAGGCCACACTGTTCACCCACGGTGCAATGAGATTAAATGATGAAACATGGCCTGACGGTTACAGAACAGGACTGGGCATCAGAAGAAATCAGCCCTGTCATTGACTTAACCAATGATGTGACCTTGTGCAAATCATTAAGTCACATTTTTCCAACCACTGATTTTGCAAATGTTGTCCTTAAGTTCTTTGTGTCTGCATACGGAGAAATGGAGACTCAACTGATTTACCTCCATCAGGGGGGTGTTGTGAGACTTAATTAATTAGTGTCTTTATAAAATGCTTTGAGATCCTCTCATAGGAAGTGTTACCGGAGTGGAAAGTGTTGGGGTTATGTCATTGTGACGGTCACAAATAGCTATTTTGAATAAACAGGAAGTGAGAGGCATCTGAAAGAAGACCAGCTATGGAACTTGGGATGTTTATTCCAAAGGTTAGTCCTGCTCTAGGAACCTGATCCGAAGCTCAGTGAAATCCACTGAATTCAGTGGGCTTTGGAACAGGGCCTATTAAAGAGGAGCGGGGGTGGGGAAGGAAATGACTCAAAGACTCAAAGTAAGACAATGCAAAGACTTTTCCAGCTCCAGCAGCATTTGGACCTATGAAAAACTATACTGGGACACAGCTTAACACCTCGTAGGTGGCTGGTACTGGTCTTTTTGCAGCCTAGTCTCCCAAGCAAGCTACAACTGTCCTATGTATGATACATTACAACCATCTCAAGTATCCAAGAGGTCTTAAACTGTGTGTAGATACGTGCTAAAGGGAGGGAGTGGGTGGCTCAGCAGTATTAGCGTAACTCAACTGAGGTGACTAGATTGAAAAAAACGCACACAACTTATTGATTATGTAGACGCAGCCTAAAGGGATAAAACACATCTTGAAGCAACAGGCAATTGATCAGCATGTGTGCCTAGAGGAAAACTTAAGATGCATCCCAGGTGCTGTGACCATTTGTCTGTTCCATTCCTTCGTCCATTATTTACAGCTCCCTAGCCTTTGCAGAGCGACTAGCACTGCCTTGGGACTCATGTCCAATCATAAAGTTAGGTTTTCACTCCACCCTCTGTAAATCAGTTTGTCATTGGCTCTGTGTGTGTAATATATCATGCTTATCAACAAGGTGCATGAGCACCTGGCTAAAGAGATAAGACATTTTGGGAACAAGGAAAGGTAGTTGGGGCTAGGATTTCTGTCGTAATAATTGGGGCCTGTTAGGCCTATTGCAAATGTGAGCTCAAGTGCTGGAAAATGGACAAACATTTAGAAAATCTTCTAATCCTTATAGCAAGTGGTTGATGGGAAAAGGCAGAAAAGGAAGACAGAAGACTAGTTTAGTCCAAACAAAAAGGCCTCCTGATATAACTCAAGGACTGTTGAGATCATGGCAGGTAAATAAGAGAAGTGTGGGATTGGAAATCAATGAACCAAGATTTGTATGTCAGCAATTAGGCCTAATTGGTGAGCAGAATAATAAGGGGATGGGATATTTCCCCCATTGCTGCCTTTTGGGGTCCCTAAATAGAGACTCTGGGGAGAGGGTTGGCTGGGGGAAGGATGGGTGGGTGGAAATAAGTGAGCTCTGCCTTCCTGACTGCCACCCCCATTGTGTCCTAGGCCTCTGAGAGTCCTCATGACACCATTGGGCCTTTGTCATCATGATTCTGAGAAATGCCCTAACTACACCAGGCCAGAGAGAGGGACCCAGATGACAACCGACTCTGGTTACATCCCGGACACACCTCGGATGTGCGACTTGGGTCCTGCTCTCACCCCCTTCCCTTGTGTGTTATTTTCCTTCCCCACAATATTTTTTTTTCTCATTCCTGTTTCTGTTTCTGCTTGAGAAGGGTCTGGCTAGCCAGCCAGGACTGTCTCTTTCGCAACCCCGCCGTGACCAGTCAGGCGGCTAAAAGCAATGCCTGAAACAGCCAGGCCCTGGCACGAGCTCACCGAGGCTCAGAGTGGTTGATCAGACCAGGACGCTGCAGCATTGGGAGATGCTCTGAATGGGGGGACAGCTGGCTCCAGGCCAGAAGGGGAGGGGCCCGGCGGTTCCTACCAGCTCCCCCACCCAATCCTAGGCACCGCAGTGGCCCCTCCAGGTCCTGTTCTTGCCTCCGCCCACAATGTGTAGTAGAATGACAGGCGGGGGTGGAAACATAGATCATCCCTCACCACATTTCCATTGCAGGGGGTGCTAGCCCAGACTGTCCCCCCACCCCGCCTGGTCCCACCACCCCAAGGTGCTAGGCCTGTGTTTCTCCAGCAGTGGTCGCAAGTCAAAGCCAGCACCAGAGACAGAAGCAGCATTTTCTGTCTCTGCAACAACAGTTCCAGCCCATCTCAACTCACGCTTCTGCTCCAAAAAGGCCAGTTATTACCATCTTTAATACCAACTAAAACAGTGCTAGGTGGGCAGGAGAGAGGTTGTCAAAAGGGAAGGAGAATAAGCAATATTATTCAAATGAAAACCTGACTTAATATTTCTTTCCATTTCAAATGGTTTAACTGTTTTCCCTCCTCATCTCCCCTCCCCCGCCAGCCCCCAGCTATCTTTAATGTTAAAGATTTTGAATGGTGTTTTTGCCCTGGGACTAAGCAGGCCACGGGCTCTGTACTCTAACCCCCGACCCATGTTTTAACTGTTTCGTGTTATGCAGTGGACAGGGTCATGCTAACACCTCTGACTCTCTGGGCCCATTTAGACCACTGAAATTAACGCAGTAGGACTCCTTCTGCAGAAAGAAATGTAAATATCCCGTGTACTCAGTGAGAGCCTGTCTTCAATCAGCTTCCCCAATCACCTATTCCACATGCTGTCTCCCCCTCTGAATGAAAAATTGCTTTAGATTTTCTCGAGATTAAGGTTCATTTCTCGGATTCTAGGCAATATCCCCTGGCTTCTGAACCAATCATCAGAGTGAAAACCATCTATCAACTTTTAACAAACCTTTCATAACAGGAAGAGTGATCACCTCCTATCTCCCTCACTGCTCTTTCATTCTTGAGTGCTACCGTTGCTGTCATACTACAGGAACCAAGTTATTGCCTTGGTGCATATTTCCTCACTCTGCATTAAGGGGTATGTTATCAACGCTAGGCAACACACTTGCAATGAAATCTGAAAACTAGAGGTGGCCAAAGGATGAAGGGGAAACGTTTCTCCAAAACTGCAATTTTTTCCCTCCCTGTCTTTAGCTGAAATTTCAACACATTTTCAGCCATATTTCAAAATTAAAAACATGTTGCCCTATGCCTTAGCTGTCTTGAAAATGGGAAGAAAATCACCAAAATGTTTTAATTCAATATTTGATGATGAAAAATTAAATTTCAAAATGTTTCAACCAAATCTACTGAGCGCCCCCGTCATTTCTCTCCCCCCAGGAAAACTAAAGAGAGTTATAATGAAGGATGTTCTTGGGATGAACATTTTCAATGAATTTAGACTCATTAATACACAGATATTCCCTTCTTCAAGCAAATCCCATCAAATTTCAAATCTGGAATGTCAATGTATCATATTGGCAAAGATCAATTTTTGCATCTAAATCAAAGACTGATATTTTTGGTCTGAAAATGGACACCTGGTACTAAACTGCAATTATTTGCTGAGGTTAAAGCATGACATGCAATGACCCACTCATCCTTATCAATTGATCCAGCACCACTTTCCATCAGCTGAGCATCTGGCGGAGGGAGTAAGTTTAAGACACAAAGAGTACTCTGTGTTCTGTTTAAGTCACTCCCTGTTGTGCAGGCAGGTGTGATGAGAGGAGTTGGTGATTGCAGTTGGAGGAGAAGACACAACTCAAGTCGTTCCTCCTGTTACATGTGGAGTTTGGAGAAGGATAATCTATTACATCTCCGGCTTGTTTCCCATTTCAAAGTGACACTTATCCATGGAGAATCATCTATGTCTCAGTAAAACATGAGAAGAGACCAAGCATGAAACCAGATTCATATTTCTCCTTAAGTATCCTAGGATGAACTTAAGAAACTTGCGGAAACAATCTCGGAACCATTACCAATAATCTTTGAGAACTCATGGAGGACAGGTGAGGTCCTGGCGGACTGGAGAAGTGCAAACCTAGTACCTGTCTCTAAAAAAGGGGAACAAAGAGGACCCAGGGAATTATAAATCAGTCACCCTAACATCAAAACCAGGAAAGACACTGGAACAAATGATTAAACAATCAATACATAAAACACCTAGAGGATAATAGGATTATAAGAATAGCAGCATGGATTTATCAAGAACAAGCCATGTCAAACTGATCTAATTTCCTTCTTTGCCACAGTTACTGGCTAGTGGATGAGGGGAATCAGGAGATGTGATATATCTTGATTTTAGCAAGGCTTTTGACACAGTCCCACATGACATTCTCATAAGTAAACTAGAGAAATGTGGTCTAGATGAAATTCCTGTAAGGTGGGCGTACAACTGGCTGAAAGCCCATACTCAAAGAATAGTTATCCATACTCAAAGGGTAGTTATCAATGTTTTGCTGTCAAACTGGGAGAGTATATCTAGTTGGGTTCTGCAGGGGTAAGTCCTGGGTCTGGTACTATTCAATATTTTCATTAAAGACTTGGATAACAGAGTGGAGGGAATGTTTGTAGATAACACCAAGCTGGGCAGGGTTGCAAGGACTTTGGAGGACAGGGTTAGAATTCAAAATGTCCTTGCCAAATTAGAGAATTTGTCTGAAATCCACAAGATGAAATTCAATAAAGACAAATGCAAGGTTCTTCACTTAGAAAGAAAAAATCAAAAGCATAACAACAAAATGGTGAAGAACTGGGTGGGTGGTCGTACTGCTGTAAAGGATCTGGGGGCTATAGTGGATCACAAACAGAATATGAACAAGCAGTGTGATTCAGCCGGAAAAAAGGCTGATATCGTTCTGGACGGATTAACAGGAGGGTTGTATGTAAGACATAGGAGGCAATTGTCCGGCTCTACTCCACACTGGTGAGGCCTCAGCTGATGTACTGTGTCCAGGATTGAGTGCCACACTTTAGGAAAGATGTGGAGAAACTGGAGGGAGTCCAGAGGAGAGCAACAAAAATGATAAACGGTTTAGAAAACCTGAACTGTGAGGAAAGGTTACAAAAACGGGGCATGTTTAGTTTTGAGATAAAAAGGACTGAGAGGAGACCTGATAACAATCTTCAAATATGTTGAGGGCTGTTATGAAGAGGCCTGTGATCGATTCTTCTCCATGTTCACTAAAAGTAGGACAAGTGATGGCCTTAATCTGCAGCAAGGGAGATTGACGTTAGATATTAGGAAAAACTTTCCAATTATAAAGGGAGTTAAGCTCTGGAAGAGGCTTCCAGGGGAGGTTGTAGAATCCACATCATTGGAGGTTTTTAAGAACAGGCTGGACGAACACCTCTCACAGATGCTCTAGGTTTCCTTGGTCCTGCCTCAGCACAGGGGGCTGGACTTGATGCCCTCTCAAGGTCCCTTCCAGCCTGACTTTTCTATGATTCTCACAAGTTAGTGAGGGATCAGCGAGAGGAACCCGAGCAGCAAATGTCAGCCCCGAGTTGGGATCTGAACCTCCCCAGAGTACCAGGGCGGGTTGGGTCAACCCCATCTTTACTCAGTATCAAGCTGTTTGCCTGAGTTACCCTGGGAAGGTTCCAAGAAAGCAGAGGGGACAGGAGGTCCAGCTGTGATGAGCGCCTTCTATGCTGACTCAAGGAAAGTTACATGTTGGCCAGGGAAGGTATGAGCACCTTTCAGCTTCTCAGTACCTCTCCTGAACAAATTTTATAGTGGGAGCACTGACAGCCATTGAACCAGATTGTAAACCCTGCATATAATGGAAACCACTTCAAGCGAGGGGGTGCAAGAGCACCCCCAAGACCCCTAGTTCCAGAAGCTATACCCCTTCACTGAAGTGACCCAGTACCCCTTAGAATCATAGAATAACAGGGTTGGAAGGGACCTCAGGAGATCATGTAGTCCAACCCCCTGCTCAAAGCAGGACCAATCCCCAACTAAACCATCCCAGCCAGGGCTTTGGCTGGGGCCTTAAAACCCCAAAGGAAGGAGAGTCCACCACCTCCCTAGGTAACACATTCCAGTGCTTCACCAGCCTTCTAGTGAAAAAGTTTTTCCTAATATCCAACCTAAACCTCCCTGTAGAGGGTAGGCACCTGCTCCTGTCCTGAGGGGCTTAGAACAGCCCAGGAGAGGGCTGTGGCTGAAGCAAGCAGCCCAGGCTGAGAAGGGAAGTAGGCTCAGCTGGGGCCACACCCCAATTAGGGCTCAGGTGGCCTTATAAGTAGGCAGTGAGCCAGGAGCTGACATACTCTCTTGCCAGCCTTTGGAGAGGGGGGGACCTGGCTGCAGGGAGCAGAGAGTACCTAGATTGGAGGAGGGCTAGGGAAAGGCCAAGGGAGCTGGGGAGCTCTGGCTTGGAAAATCCCAGGCTGCGGCCTAGTAGAAGGCCAGGCAGGTACTGGGGTTGCAAAGGGGGCAGCCCATGGATAAGCTGAGGCAGCAGGTCCAAACCCCTCCTTGCCAGTGATGAGTGGTTTTTACACTTCAGTCTGCCCCTCATACAAGGGGCTAGTTGGTGACTGGCAGTAGCCTTACACTGAAGCAAAGTGGGGATAGTGGGTGGGGGGACCCTGACAGACACTGGGTGTACTGCCAGGGGGCAGCCATCCAGGAGACAAGGGGCACTGGGACCGGGAGGGATGCGGGGCCAGCGGTAAGGTGGATCACTGGCCTGCAGAGGGTGCTCCAGAGCCTGGTGAGCTAATTCCTGATGAAGACCAGCAGGAGGTGCTGCAGGGGTGAGTCTGCTCCCTTACACTCCCCCACTGCAACTTGAGACCATTACTCCTTGTTCCATCATCTGCTACCACTTCCTCCTTGGAACCCCCTTTCAGGTAGCTGAAAGCAGCTATCAAATCCCCCTCATTCTTCTCTTCTGCAGACTAAACAATCCCAGTTCCCTCAGCCTCTCCTCATAAGTCATGTGTTCCAGCCCCCTAATCATTTTTGTTGCCCTCCGCTGGACACTTTCCAATTTTTCCACATCCTTCCAGTAGTGTGGGGCCCAAAACTGGACACAGTACTCCAGATGAGGCCTCACCAGTGTCGAATAGAGGGGAACGATCACGTCCCTCGATCTGCTGGCAATGCCCCTAGTTATACAGCCGAAAATGCCATTGGCCTTCTTGGCAACAAGGGCACACTGTTGACTCATATCCAGCTTCTCGTCCACTGTCACCCCTAGGTCCTCTTCTGCAGAACTGCTGCCTACCCATTCAGTCCCTAGTCTGTAGCGGGGCATGGGATTCTTCTGTCCTAAGTGCAGGACTCTGCACTTGTCTTTGTTGAACCTCATCAGATTTCTTTTGGCCCAATCCTCTAATTTGTCTAGGGCCCTCTGTATCCTATCCCTACCCTCCAGAGTATCTACCTCTCCTCCCAGTTTAGTGTCATCTGCAAACTTGCTGAGGGTTCAGTCCATGCCATTCTCCAGATAATTAATGAAGATATTGAACAAAACTGGTCCCAGGACCAACTCTTCGGGTACTCGCTTAAGACCGGCCGCCAACAAGACATGGAACCATTGATCACTACCCTTTGAGCCCACAGATCTAGCCAACTTTCTATCCACCTTATAGTCCATTCATCCAACCCATACTTTAACTTGCTGGCAAGAATACTGTGGGAGACAGTGTCTAAAGAAAAGGAGTACTTGTGGCACCTTAGAGACTAACCAATTTATTTGAGCATGAGCTTTCGTGAGCTACAGCTCACTTCATCGGATGCATACCGTGGAAACTGCAGCAGACTTTATTGGTTAGTCTCTAAGGTGCCACAAGTACTCCTTTTCTTTTTGCGAATACAGACTAACACGGCTGTTACTCTGAAAAGTGTCTAAAGCTTTGCTAAAGTCAAGGAATAACACATCCACTGCTTTCCCTTCATCCACAGAACCAGTTATCTCGTCATAGAAGGCAATTAGATTAGTCAGGCATGACTTGCCCTTGGTGAATCCATGCTGACTGTTCCTGGTCACTTTCCTCTCCTCTAAGTGCTTCAGAATTGATTCCTTGAGGACCTGCTCCATGATTTTTCCAGGGACTAAAGTGAGGCTGACTGGCCTGTAGTTCCCCAGATCCTCCTCCTTCCCTTTTTTAAAGATGGGCACTACATTAGCTTTTTTGCAGTTGTCCAGGACCTCCCCCGATTGCCATGAGTTTTCAAAGATAATGGCCAATGGCTCTGCAATCGCATCCGCCAACTCCTTTAGCACTCTCGGTTGCAGCGCATCCGGCCCCATGGACTTGTGCTCGTCCAGCTTTTCTAAATAGTCCCGAACCACTTCTTTCTCCACCAAGGGCTGGTCACCTCCTCCCCATGCTGTGCTGCCCAGTGCAGCAGTCTGGGAGCTGACCTGGTTCATGAAGACAGAGGCAAAAAAAGCATTGAGTACATTAACTTTTTCCACAAAAAATGTGTCACTAGCTTGCCTCCCTCATTCAGTAAGGGGCCCACACTTTCCTTGACTTCTCTTCTTGTTGCTATCATACCTGAAGAAACCCTTCTTGTTACTCTTAACATCTCTTGCAGCTGCAATTCCATGTGTGATTTAGCCTTCCTGCTTTCACTCCTGCATGCCTGAGCAATATTTTTATACTCCTCCCTGGTCATTTTGTCCAAGCTTCCACTTCTTGTGAGCTTCTTTTTTGAGTTTATGCTCAGCAAACATTTCTCTGTTAAGCCAAGCTGGTTGCCTGCCATATTTACTATTCTTTCTACACATCGGGATGGTTTGTTCCTGCAACCTCAATAAGGCTTCTTTAATATACAGCCAGCTCTCCTGGACTCCTTTCCCCCTCATGTTGTTCTCCCAGGGGATCCTGCCCATCAGTTCCCTGAGGGAGTCAGTCTGCTTTTCTGAAGTCCAGGGTCTGTATTCTGCTGCTTTCCTTTCTTCCCTGTGTCAGGATCCTGAACTCGACTATCTCATGGTCACTGCCTCCCAGGTTCCCATCCACTTTTGCTTCCCCTACTAATTCTCCCCGGTGTGCGAGCAGCAGGTCAGGAAGAGCTCTGCCCCTTCATTCTGACTCCAGAGCACCCCAGGTCCCTGCCATCCCACATGAGTGAGGGGTCAAAGGTCAGCACCTCCACCCCCAAAACCATACTTTTGTTTGCTAACAAATGTGATTCTTTCCACCTTTTATGGGTCATTAAAATAACATCACATACCCCAAAATATCAAATAATCTTATGGAATATGATGGAACATTATACATCATACTTCATTTTTGGGGGAGCGATGGGCTCATGGTGTCAGGTCTCCTGGGGTCTATACCCTCCTCTGCCACTGATTTACCGTGTGATCTTGCACTGCTCCCTTAGCTGCTGGTTGTGCTCCTGCTGGAATTGACAACTGACCTGCAGTTGACTTCAGTGTTGCAGCATCAAATCTTTAGGGGCACAGCTCTTAAATTTAAACTATATTTGATCACTGAAGTAAATGGCCTGATCTTTCAGAGGTTCTGAGAGCCTGCTGCCCCCACTAGTTTCAGTGGCAGTTGAGGGTACTCAGCACCCACCAGGATCAGGACTGAAGGAACATATCCCTAGTAGAAAGTGGGATGCGGATAGCCTTTGTGTCCATTACAAACCATAGTGTAAGTTTCCCTTATTATAGGGAGGTAGTGTAGTCTAGTGGATAGAGCTCTGGACTGGGACTCAGAAGACATGGATTCTATGCCATTAGCCTACTGTATGACCTTGGGCAAGGCACAGGCCCTCTCTGTGCCTCAATTTCCCCTCCCATTTTTGGTGGTCTTTATTTATTTATCCTGTGACCTCTTTGGGGCAGGGACTGTCTCTCACTATGTATCAATCCAAACATGACCAGGCCCCAATCTTGGTTAAGGCCTTTGCATGCTCTTGTAATATAAATACTAAAAATCTATAGCTAGATTTGTTATCCTGATGCAGAATTTTGCGGGCTGCATAGCTCAGAGCAGGTATGGTTTTCCATCCATCTCTGTGTCCCAGTAAATGTTTTACTATGTGTTTCCCTTCCACACAGGACAGCCAAATGGGTGCCGGCTCGAGGAAACACACTTTGGCATCTGCTCCTCCCAGAAGGCCGTATAATAAGCCAACCACTGAGCAGCTGAATCCCAATTATAGCTAGTTTGTGCATGTGGGAGATTAAATGATTCTCTTATGGGGCACTCAAATGGATTTAAGATGACGAGACTATGAAACCATAACAAGCATTAGCTCCACTGTGTACTACCGGAAGTCTCTGGTTGCCACTGGAAAGAATGAAGTTTCAGATTGTTAGGAAATTGAAGGTGTCTGGAGTAGTCATGAAACCTCTCTGACTGCTATGCAGTTGGGTCTGCAGAGATGAGGATGTGCTCTCTTCAGTAGAAGGAAGCACAGCGCTGGTGGATAGGGGCACGTGTCAGAGATGCTGTTCTGCACCTGCACGCTTCCTCATGCTGGATTTGAGAGGGCTGCTTTTCCCTTAATATGCCCGCCTGCTTCATAGGCGTTTACTGCCAGAGGGGATCACTGCGATCACCAAGTCTGACTTCCTGCAGAGCACGGGCCACAGGATTTCCTTGGATTAATTCCAGTCCAAGAGCTGTGCTTGAATGAGAGCATCTTTTAGAAAAAAAATAAATCTGTCTTGATTTAAACAATTTCAAATGATGGCGAATCCACCAAAGGTGTTTTCAGGCCATTTAGAGCCAGCCCAATGCATCTGAGGCTGCAGTGCACTTTCCATTTCTCTACAGGAACAGTTATCTGTGGGGACGTGTAACGTCTCAGAGCAGGGCTGAGCTGGGGGAGCAGAAGGAGCTATAGGGGAGTGGGGGGTTATGCTGCATGGCCCAGCTGTGTTGGGGCAGCAGAGCCTGGAGGGGTGATGGGAAAGCAGGAGTAACAGGCAATGTGGACTTGTGCTTACTGCACAGGGTGAGGAGATGTGGAGTCTAATCCCCGGTCTGGCAATGACTCACTGTCAGACCTGAGAAATCGTTTAGGCTCTTTGGCCCAAAGCAATGGGCTCAAAGGAGCATAAATACTTTGGAGGATCTAGGTTCTTGTGCCTCAGGGTCCCAGTATGATTCCATTTAACCAGCTCTAGCTCTCATCTATGTTTCTTTCCTTTTATGAATAAACCTTTAGATCTTAGATTCTAAAGGATTGGCAACAGTGTGATTTGTGGGTAAGGTCTGATTTTGTATATTGACCTGGGTCTGGGGCTTGGTAATAGTTTATCCAAAGCAACCACTCTCCCTACAATGTGCATGATAATCAAGGTGGGCCATTTCCAGCACAAATCCAGGTTTTCTCACCCCCAGCAGGAGAGTGAGTTTTTGTGTGTGGTTTTTGGAGGGGGGGGGGGTGAGAACCTGGATTTGTGCTGGAAATGGCCCACCTTGATTATCATACACATTTTAAAGAGAGTGGTCACTTTGGATAGGCTATTACCAGCAGGAGAGTGAGTTTGTGTGGGGGGGCAGAGGGTGAGAACCTGGATTTGTGCTGGAAATAGCCCAACTTGATGATCACTTTAGATAAGCTATTACCAGCAGGAGAGTGGGGTGGGAGGAGGTATTGTTTCATGGTCTCTGTGTATATAATGTCTTCTGCAGTTTCCACAGTATGCATTCGATGAAGTGAGCTGTAGCTCACGAAAGCTCATGCTCAAATAAATTGGTTAGTCTCTAAGGTGCCACAAGTACTCCTTTTCTTTTTGCTCGTATTTATGTGCTTCTGTCCAGGCTCCAGTCCATTACCATGGCAAGAGGAAAAAGCTTTCAATAGCCTTTTAACCAAGCTGATCCTAATCATTTGAATGAGTAGCTGCTAATGGGTAGTGATCTCAGGAAGGGAAATGGACTGCTAATTGACTGCACACATGAAGTTACAGGTAAAGAGATCACTTCATTAAGGGGTCCATGTTATATGGCACAGATATAAACACTCCTCAAATTAGCAGAGAAACATCAACGCTACTGGACAGCGTGATTCTGTTCCAAGGTCACAACTGAGCAGAATCTGAGATGTTGAAGGAAAGGAAGCAGCATTCACAATAAACACGCCCATACATTTGACCAATGCTAATCTGCAGTCGAAATTGGGTCGGGAATTATATTCTCATAATTCCTAAAACCAGAAAACTCCTGTTGAGAGAAACCTTTTAAATAATGAAGAAATGTCTGAGTGTTTGGCATGCTGGAGAGGTAAAGAACAGTTTTGTGATTTCAATAGGGTGAAGACCCCACCTGCGCTATCTCTTACCATACATTAGCACCATGCTTACAAACCGCCTACGGAACCATGTCCTAATCCTAGTGGATCAAGCTCCAACTCTGTCATAGACCACGTTTTGCCCCATGAACCACAACAGCGGTGCTCCTCTGGGACAAAGCAGATCACAAAGAAGTGTTGGAGTGCATTCTCTGTTGAGGGGTTCCAGCCGTGGAACATACTCCTAGAGGAGATCAGATAGACCCCAAATCTGGCTGTGTTTAGGAAACACTGCAAAAACCTTCCTCTTGGAAAAGGTCTTTCTAGCAGAAGAATGATACTCCCAACCCTGACACACCGTTCTATCCAACCAACCCCTGCTCCCCAAATGTAAATGAATAAAATCTTTAAAAAAAAAAAATCAAACCCAAAACCCTCACCCTAAATCAGAGGTTTTGTGCTGGGAAGGCAACAGTGCCAAAGACTCCATGAAGCCACCAGGGACTTCGCTGTTGCTACTGATTTTACCTGGAAGGTGCTCAGATACGGTGGTGGGCAGCCTGAAAGAGAGAAAATCTAGTCGAGAGGGGTTACTTAACATGGTAAGTCATGCCACACAGGGAAAGCTAAAGCATGTTACACCTACACCGGGCAAAATAATATTCACCAGATACAAAATTCGGCAAATGTGGCCTTCATGAATCATTCTTGAACCGGTATTAAAGCAACTATCACTCAGGCCAAAATTCTCAAAAATCGGAGCCTAAAATTGGGTCTATATTTAGACACCTAACATTGTCTGGTTTCCAAAGTGCTCCACACACAGCAGCTCCTGCTGACTTTGGTGGGAGTTGTTGGCAGCTCAATGCTGCAGAATATTGGGCTACTTTTTTTCTAAGCAGACTAACCAAGAAGTTAGCAAAGAACAGTTTTCAGTGCCAGTATTCTCTGTCTTTCTCAGTCAGGCCTCGGCATGGTACTAGAAAAGCACTTGTTACTATGCTGGTTCTACCTCTTTTTGTCCATAGACCAGGGCTCTCTATCCGTATTCTCTCTGCCGGGTACCTCTCTGTGATGTCTGTTATCAGTGACCCCCAGATACTCCTGTCCAGCCTCCAAGCAGCTGCAGGAGTGAATGGAAATGCCCTGACGTGGCTAAGAGCCTCTGTCTCAGAACGAACCAAAGGGTCATCATATGCAACTATTCCTCTTCATTTGTGGAGTCCCTCAAGGCTCATCCCCCTCCCAGCAAGGTTCAGTTTGGGCTGTGGTTGTGAAAAAGGCTAATCTTGGATATATTAACAGAAGTGTCGTGTATAAGACACGGGAGGTAATTGTCCCACTCTGCTCGGCACTGGTGAGGCCTCAGCTGGAGTATGCTGTCCAATTCTGGGTTGCCCAACTTGAGGAAAGGCAGGAAGAGGGAGGTGCTTCAAAGAGCTTGCACCTCCCAAACAGTCAGGGTATCTAATGCCAGCATTCTGTATCTGGCATTAGAGTTTCAGAACTGGTCATCCAAGTATTCAAATGGGTAGAATATCTGTATTGACCAAATAAAGCAAACTGGCTTCAATGCTTCACGCTTTGCAAACCTCGAAAGGCTCAGATAGCCTCAGATTCAACTATAGCCCTGGTACTTATGAAATATTCATGATTCACAACTTCTTCTCCTAGTATTCAAGAAGCTCCTGGTATAGCACAGTCAGGGTGCAATGGTGCTTAAACAGTGTCACACAGTAGATGTAGGACCTTGGAGAATTAACACCCCACAACTATTCTGCTGCATGTCCTACTTTATCTCCGTGGCCCACTCCCCACAAACAAAGTGGGGAGGGATAGTTCAGTGGTTTGAGCATTGGCCTGCTAAACCCAGGGTTGTGAGTTCAATCCTTGAGGGGGCCATTTACGGATCTGGGGCAAAAATTGGGGATTGGTCCTGCTTTGAGCAGGGGGTTGGACTAGATGACCTCCTGAGGTCCTTTCCAACAATGATATTTTATGAAAGTGGGGGCAATCGAGGGGAATGCAGCAATGTGGTTGCTGAGGCAACTTAAACACTGCAGACAATGATTTGATACATGAAGAAACATATCCCGGGGAGTTAACGTTGCTAATCTTTTGACCTTCAGCTGAGGAAGAAAAGAGATCTTTAATATGAGGAGGTGGTGGTTATGCTGCACATAGAACTGGTGTCTCAAAGGGCCAGTAAATCCACACCAACACATGGAACTGGGATTGTTTTTTAAACACACTGACATCATGGACTTTGCTTATTTGCCATGCATGCCTTGAGACAACTTCTGCCTTGACTGAACACTCTGGATCCTTTTTGAACTTTGCTTTGGTGGTTCACAGTGCTATTCTTGCTTGGCAAGGTGGGAGCTGGGTGGCTGGCTTAATGGTGAGCTTTACACTGATGGCTTCCATTCGACGCACATATCCCTGGAAAACAGATTCATGCCCCTTCGACACGGCACCTAGCTCTGTTTTGCCATAGTGTGAGTTTCCAGACAATTCAGCTGGATCTTTGCTAACCACCATCAGCCCACCTGGCATGAACTCCCTCACCACAAACAGTGGCAATGTAGCACTTTATCTATTGAGTTCAACCAGCCCCTTCATAGTCCCTCATGATGGTCCCTGTGGGAATGCCCTCAGCAGAGTTTTACTAGATGCTGCAGTGTTAGAGACACTGTTGAGGCAGATCTCCAGGAGACCTCGTGTGAGAAGTATAAAAGCTTTAGGCCAGCAGGAAATAAAGGTCGTTCAGTCCCTCCCCCTGGTATCCTGAGTCTCTGTGTAGCTAACAGATTGCACAGGGGGGTAGCTGAGATTGCTGGAATATGCTACGGCTCATGCATTAGCGCCTTCCATCTGGCTGGCCTTCCAATAGTGGAGTTGCTCAGAATCTTTGAAAAGGCCCTGGCATAAAAGCCAGGAGACACAAGGTCATTTTCTTCTTACCTTTTCCCTCTAATCTTCCGGCTCCTTCAGAGAACACGGGACATGTTTCTCGCTACACCACTTTGGTATAGCGTTTCTTTCTATTTTAGCAGCCCCAGTCTTTTCTGTAGCCCTTTCCAGCCAATAGACATGCTCGGTTATTTATTACATGTCTCACAGTAGCGCCTTGGGAGCCTGACTGAGATCAGGACCCCGCTGTGCTAGGTGCTGTACAAACATAGACTAAGCCACAGTCCCTGCCCCAGAGAGCTTGTGATCGAACCAGACCAGACAGACAAGAGGCGTGGCTATAGAGGGAACAATGTGATGGTTGGCAAGTGTTATGTGGTATTTCTTATCAATTTGTTTGTTTCTTTAAGGAAACGTGGTGGTGGGCATGTTGGGCTGGGATTAGCTAAATGGAGAGACAAAGGGAGAGGGCCCTGAAAAGAGGAGATAAGAGGGGGAAGATGGGAGGGCAGGCGGAATAAGTCTGAAGATGTGGAAGGAGGGGTCAGAAAGGAGTTGGAGCAAACAGCTAATCAGCAGAGAGGAGAGAAAGCTGTCAAACCAGTTGGCTGCATCAGTCCATTTGCCGTGTCCATTTATACCGCGCTGCTGACATGCCGCATGCGTACCTCTGTACATTGCTTCCGAACGGCCCATCTTGAAACATTGGTCATGTTCCCTGATGCATGGCGTTGTACTTAAAAGATAGATTCTGTATTTGGGCTCCTCAACTATGCAGCTCTTCCTGTCCGCCCCCAGGCAGGACTCATCATCCGGGTACTTGCTGATGGGTTGGTTTGTTACAGAGTCATCAAAATATAGGGCTGGAAGGGACCTTGAGAAGTCATCTAGCACAGTCCCTTGTGCAGAGCAAGGACCAAGTAAACCTAGACCATCCCTGACAGGTGTTTGTCCAACCAGTTCTTAAAAACTTCCAATGACAGGGATTCCACAACCTCCCTTGGTAACTGATTGCAGAGTTTAGCTACCCTTGTAGTTAGAAAGTTTTTCCTAACATATAACCTGAATCTCCCTTTCTGCTGATTTAGCCCATTATTGCTTAGGCAAAGAGTTATGAAGTTTAAGGCCAGAAGGGACCAATCATCCAGTCTGACCGCTTGTAGCTCACAGGCCACCAACACCCCCCAGCACCCACACACTACACCCAACAACCAAAATTAGATCAAAGTAAATGTGACCCACAGGAGACTAGACTATTATGTGGCATAGGCAGAGAATAGGTGGGACCGAGGTGCACCTGTGCTTGAGATCCTCACAGTGACAGAGAAATGGTTAAATGATTTATTCCCAGATAATCCCGGCAAGTGACCCGCACCCACACACAGCAGAGGAAGGTGAAAACCACCCAATGTCACTAGCTTTAGTGGACATGGATCACAATTGATCACCGTCCTCTTTATAACAATCTTGTACATGTCTGAAGGCTGCTTTCTGGTCCCCGCCCCCCACCTTTTCTCAAGACTAAACATAACCAGTTTTCGTAACCTTTCCTCACAGGTCAGGTTTCTACACCTTTGATCATTTTTGTTGCTCTCCCCTGAACTCTTTCTAATTTGTTCACACCTTTCTTAGAGTGTGGTGCCCAAAATTGTACACCGCACTCCAGCTAAGGTCTCACCAGCACCAAGCAGAGTGGCACAATTACCTCCCATGTCTTACATACAGTAATCCCATTAATACACCCCAAAAGAGTATTAGCCTCTTTTGCAACTGTATCACATTACTGGCTCATATTCAATTCATGCTCCACTATGATCCTCAAATTCTTTTCCTCAGGACCACTGTTTATCTGGCTATTTCCCATTTTCTGGTTGTGTATTTCATTTTTTTCTTTCCTAAGTCCTTTGTACTTGTCTTAATTGAATTTCATCTTGTTGCTTTCAGACCAATTCTCCAATTTGTCAAGGTCATTTTGAATTTTAATCCTGTTCTCCAAAGTGCTTGCAACCCTTCCCAGCTTGGTGTCATCTTCAAATTTTATGAATACACTCTTCACTCCTTTATCCAAATCATGAATGAAAATATTGACTAGTGCCAGACCCAGGACAGTGGGGCCCCACTAGATTCATCATCCCAGTTTGACAGCGAACCATTGATACCTACTCTCTGAGTATGGTCACCTTATGGTCATTTCTTTGAGATCACATTTTCCTTGTTTGTTTATTGGAATATCATATGGGACTAGTGTCAAAAGCTTTACTAAAATCAAGATAAATCTTGTTGATTGCTTCCTCCCATCCACGAGGCCAGTAACCCTGCCAAAAAGGGAAATGAGGTTGGGTTAGCATGAATTGTTCTTGACAACTCCATGTTGGCTATTACTTATAACCCTCATTTCCCCTACACATTGATCGTTTAACAATTTGTTCCAATATCTTTCCAGGTATTGAAGTGGGCTATAATTCCCTGGGCCTCCTTGTTCCCTTTTTTAAAGATAGGTACGAGGTTGTTGATTTCTCCCTCTGACCCTATAGAATCACTCTTTGCCTGCATGCCTGGAGCAGGGCAATCATCTCATCATTCCTTCCTGCCCAACATCTTGCCCCCTCCCCCAGATCTTTAGCTCATGCAACCACCTTTCGAAAGGTTTTGTGCTGATGAAAGTGAGAGTATTATTAATAGAATCAGTAGCTCTGCAAAGGCACCTCGTTTCTGACTTGCAACACTCCTACTCCTTGGTGATCATGCCCCCTTCTCACATACCGCCCCAACGCATCTGTCTCCTCACCTACAGTACCCGCGAGCTCTGAGCTCCCCAGACAGCTCTGGGGATGCATCTCACTCCTGACCCATTTGCTTGTCCAACTCTGGGCTTCCATACTTCACCTGCAGCGAACCTTAATTTTGAACGGCAGAGCTCCTTGGGCGCACACTTAGATCTCTGCAATTGTGCCTCAAACCTTGTCTGAAGCTTCCCTCAATGTTCCACTTCCAGACCTCTCTTGGTTTAGCCATTGAGAAAAGATCCTCATTGCGCTTTCGGACGTGATCACACACATTTTCACTTGCGATTTGAACCCAGGTCACCTGGGGTGAAAGGCTGTTGCATTAAGTGATTTGAGCCTGTGTTTTAGATTAACAGTCCTTCTTGGCTCGAAAACTTGCCACCCAGAGCAACATGAAGGCAGCCAAGTTATAAACCTTTTATAAACCTGCATATGTGTCAGCTCCTCGGCATGATGCCAGTGAGGTGTTAGAACTGCACAGCTCTCAGGTCCTCATATAACAACATGCTTAGCATGTTACCCAATTGTTATACCATTGTTTTGAGTTAACGGCCAGAGGACTAGATCATCCAGATCTAGTTAAATTCAACTCTGATCTAATCTATCCATCCACGGCGTCCAGCAACAGTAGTAAATCCAGGCACTGAGCCTAGAACGGGAGAGTATGACTTGAAAGTGGACTCCCCTCTTGTCTTTCTGGAGCTCAGACATCGGGTTTTATTCATAAATCCCCCCACTGGGTAATGACTCTTCTTTGGGCTTGACTTCACTACAAAACCAGGGTGTATTGAACACCGCCTGGAGCAACTGTGTTAATTAACTGCGAAGCAAAACACACCCTTGTCCTGTGTACACTGACCACACAGCTGTGTTCTGTATGGTCTTCTAAGGCCTGGTCTACATGAGCCGGTTAGGTCAACGTGAGCTGCCTTGCGTCGACCTAGCTGTGGGAGCATCTTCACTTACATTTGGCTCCCGCTGACATAAGTGCCTATCTATGCCAACTTAATAACACCCCCTCCCCGAGCGGCGTCGAGTCACGGTCGATGTAATGAGATCAATGCAGTGTCAGTGTAGACACTGTGTTGCTTATATTAACTGGCTTTCAGGAGCTGTCCCACAATGCCAGAGACGACACGTGGGGGGACACAGGGTATCCAGCCCCTATCACTGGCCACTCTCAGAAATGACCATTGCCTCCAAAGATAGAATGCACACTCCAGCCTGTTAGTTTGCCTGAGGACTCGCACTTTAATATACAGCCCCAAGATGTCTGATAGGAAAATTCAGAATACGTTTATTACTAAAGAACAGGGCTTTAAGTGATACTAAGCAACAGAAAAAGGAGCTCTGGCCACAAACAACACAAAACCAGTCCACTGTCTGGAGTCTAACACTTGACTTCAGTGATATACAGTTTTTGCATAATCAGCTGTCTCACGCACATCAAACGACCAGCAAGTCCAGCCCCTCAGGCAGGAGCCCACAGGGTTCATAGGCTCAGAGGGCACAGATCCGTTCGTCCCCAGAGTGATGGGTAACAAAGGAGTCCCCTGCTTGCCCTTCTATAGTCCAGAAATGAATTCTTGGAAAAGTAAACCAAATGTCCTCTTCCCTGCAGCTTGTTCTTTGGGGTGCAGGCATCAAGCCCCTTCTTCCTCCTCGCGTCAACTTGTTTTCTTGATTGGCGCGCTCACTTTCTTTACCTTCAATGCAAATGGACTGTCATTGGCTTTTGCTTGTAATCAAGCCATGATGTTTTCTTATCAGCGTGTTGGCTGGACCCCTGCAGACAGGTAAATCCACATCCTCTGGCCAGGGCAGGTTTGTTTATCAGCTGCCTCCATGTGCCATGGGTCTGCAGGCTCGGTGCTCTTGAACAGCTCTGAATTAACCCCATTCCAGGACCCGCTTCAGTGTGGCAACCCCCTCAGGGCACACTCTCACTAGGGTTAGCCTCCTTGGCTTCGGTGCCTCCTGGGACTAGTCACGGAGTCTTCAGCACCCCTGTTTCATGCCGTGAGGTCCCTGCAGTGAATCCACCTGAATAGGACACCTGGGGAAGCCTTGCACACCCCACCAAAGGGGAGCAATGCACCCCTGCCTTCCTCAGTTCTCAGTCAGCTGTGACTCTCAGCCAGCGCTGTAAAAAACAAAAGGGTTTATTATTTGTCTGGAAAATAGAGTAGAAAATTCTTTCTTAGCACAGAAAGCAGGAAGTTGCAACACAGTCCATCTGGCTGAGTCCTGAACCTGGAGACCCTTTCTCCTGACCCATCCTGACCCCAGTCCAGCAATGTGCGTCCAGCAGCACACGGCCCACACATGGCCACCCCACCTGGCCACTCCTCAGTCTTTTGTTCCTCTCCTGGGACCTGCAGTCACCTGGTCTCCTCCTGACTCATTCTTTGTTCTCCAACTGGCCAAACCAGCTGGCTTCCTGAATAGGGCCAGGGTTGTCAGTAGCTAGGAAACAAATCGCCGGGCTATTGTCTGGGCCAAGGCCCCACCTGGTTCTCTGAATTCTTCTGCAAAGAAAACGCATTTTCCCCTCCCCCTAGTTAAGCATGCAGTACATAGGGGAAACTGAGGCACACACAAACTGCATACAAAATATTCTGAAAAATCCTATGTCATCACACCATGCTACCAGAGTGCACACTTAACTCTCTATGCACAAGCTACCCCCAACATCATGCAATGATATTCATGACCGAGATGTCATCAGTTTATATACGATGCCTTACAAGACGTTGTTTGGCTAAATATTCTAACTGTGTGTTGGGTGCATCCTTTGCCAGTGAAGACTCACCCTTTATGTGGCCAGTTCTGATCCCTTCTAAGACAATGTGAGTTTTGCCCTTGCCCTAAGTTGCAGCAGTACGGCTACACTATGAGCCTGGGTCTCTTTTGTCCTGCACCTTGGACCATCATTTCCACCTGTGCAAAGTGGGTGTAAACTGATGCAATCTGATCTGGACATTCGTTGCACCCATCTGAATGACTTCACAAGGTGCAGGGCAATGGAGACTGCGCCCTATAATTCTCAACAGCTCACAGGTAAGGAGTAGATTTTCAAAGCTCAGGGCCGGGGGTTTTCAAATTGGGCATGGAAACTGATGATGCAGTCTGGTATTTTCTGTGATACAGTCGTGCTTATTTAGAAGGACTGTACAAAGTCCTGTTTCTCTGAACACAGGAGGAATCAAACAACAGCAGCAACAGGTTCACTGTTCCAAATCTGCCTTTCCACCCTGCACTCTGTGCCCAAAAAGCCTTTCCCCTTTGCTTTATCTCCAGGCCACATTACTGTGCTTCCAGGATGTGTTTGCCTGGCTCTCTCTCTCCGCTTGTCTCTCTGTCCCTGTGTCTCTTTGCTTTCCACACTCTGCTTCCCACACTCTGACCCCCAAAACAATACTCAGACAACCTCCGAGTCCAAGTCACTAGAATTCCTGAGTGGCCTTGGCTATGCCTATGTCCTGGAGACAACTATTGTTTCTTACATTAAACCTGAATGAACGGCAGCTGTTACACTCATTAGTTTACATGAGGTTTTAATCTACTCTGTAACAATACTCCCTGCCTTAGTTTCTCCCATTCTCCGGATGGAGCCTAACACCTTGTTCACCAGCCCATCCCAGATGGAAAGAAAAAAAAAATTACAATTGTCCACATTCTCCAACAGCCCTGGAAGCAACAAGTGTAGCGTTGGCTGGGAACGGGCAAGTCACCCCAGATGTGCACGGCTGAGGCTGGCCTGCCCGAGGGCACAATGCCCAGGCTAACGAGGATTGGCTGGCTGTGTATCAACAGGATCCCTCACTCACAAATACATCTGTTTGTCTTAAATGACAGTTTGGAACACAGATCATCAGACTCTCATTTTTAGCCAGTTACTGAGCATTTGCTTTGCACAATTTGTACGGAAAACAACTTATTACAGCTCCCAACCTGCGTGGAATTGTCTTCCCTTCCCAGCAGCACACTCCGCAGATGGTGCCTAATGGCTTTGGGTAAATACCATAAGACGTGGCAGAAACAACATTTCTGAGCTCAGCCTGGGGAGAGACCGCACCACAGAGAGTGGGGATGTGGTCACTCCTGATTAACGATTAAGGGGCTGATCACAGGACGGGCCGAGTATCCATTGAAATTGGTGTACTGGAAGGAACAATCCTGCATTGCAAGGGAGATGGACATGGACTGGAAGATGCAATGACTAATTTTTTTAAGTGATTTGGGAGGGGCCTCAATTTTTGGTGCGCGCCCAACTTGAAAGTCCTTAAATGCAGGTTTTTCCCTGAGTCTCAAGGTGGGTACCCAAAAATCACATTGTCACTTTTTTAAAACCTTGGTCCTTGTTTCTCATGCCCCAGTCTCTAGCTGTGATTCTGTGACTGCAAGTCGTGGGTGAATTACGTTCTAGCCATGTTAGGTGGACATCAGATGTGAGTCAAAATCAAAACCCTTCATCCAGTCACCCTTTAAATTTGTGGGCAGCGGAACCAGAATCCAAACATAGGTCAGAATTTTGTGGCTAGCCCCATCACTATCATGATATAAAAGAAAACTCTGGATCCTGACCACTCTGAACCTTGGGAGGGTTGAGATCTAGTGTGGATGGTTTGAGGTAAAATATAATCTATTTGCTAAGCACACACAGAGAAATAATAATGGAAGTTAGTATAGCTGTAACAGAAAATAGAAAAACTATTAAACTAAAAATAGGCTTGCCTATAAGTTTTAATCATTGAGTGTTAAGAGTTTAGGTTGAGACCCCGTAGAAGTTGGCAGCTGGCATAAGATAGCATGTGTATTATTTGCTTGGCCTAAAGTTATAAAATTTAGCAATATGTACCTTGTTATAGTTTAGCAATGCACCATGTGATAAACAGGTTAAAAATGAATGCATGGTAGCATCTTAGGGTACTTTTACAAGGAGGTAATGATGGAGCAAACTGCACTGATGTTTTGAAACTATTGGGATGTTAATTGATGCAAGTGAGGTGTTAACGGTCAAAAGTTTAAGTATGGTTACCTGGAATACTCCATATGGTTATTCTGAATATCCCTATAGGCAGAGGCTGAAAACTTGGTCCCAGACATATGTGGTGGAATAGGAAAAGACGTATAAAGGATGTGGTTATTCAACTTGTTATTGAGACACTGGACTGATGAGATGGGACAACTGGGTAGGACGCTTGGCCCAGATTCTTCCTCCGGGGGTGATCACTTACTTTTTCTTGTTCCTTTGTTATAATGGTTTCCATAAGGTTGGAAGAAAGCACAATGTAAGATTGTAAATATGAACAATGCAGGAAAGCCCTTCACTTTTCTTACCTTAGTCTTATACTTATGTAATTAATTTTTTTCTATGATTTCAATCATCAGAATTAACTAAGGCTCACAAAGTTTCTGTGTGTGCTTTACCAATTAGAACATCTTAATTAACTCTACCTAGCCATCTGAATAAACTGCCTGTTATTGGTGACAAGTGTATGTTGCACCACAATACATAATTTGATAACTGCAATAATTGAACAGGCTGGAGCTTTCTTTCCTTCTTGGGGATGGGGAAATTCTCTGGCCCCTTTGAGAACAAAAACATAAAAGCAACGGAAGGAGGGTGAGCAGCTGGGTTTTCTGCTGACTGACACAGGTGCTGCTGAATTTGATGGCTAGCAGTTATGGGCAACCCGTGTTTAAACAGTGAAGTAACCTCTCCCAGCAGGTCTCATTACTGGAGAAAGTTCTCTCTGCTCCCTTCCTGCCCCCTGGAAAGATGCCTGGATTTTGGATTCAGCAGAATTCTGTTAATAAGAACACTTGGGGGATGTTTAAGTGAGGGTCTCATTGTCGGGAGTCCCGGTCCGCTTTGTATTTGTAACTAGATGTGCTCCCACAAAGAGTGTCATTTATCCAGATTGCCTTGGTTCACATTACAACTCGCCTCCTGGCAGTTAACTATGTATCATAGCCAGGTGGGAAGGGTTTCCAGGATCCCTTCCTGACGATGTCACAAATCAATCATGATGGCAGCAAAACATCTGTGAGCTTTTTAGCAAGAAGCTAAACCCACTAACTGACAAAGTCAGGAGGAAACTTCCCCTATGGGTGGGTTATTCTAGAACTGCCCACGAGGGGGCTGCTTGCACATTCCTTGGAACCAGCTGGCCCTGGCCAGGACACGTAACTGTTTGTAGAGCAGATCGCGCCCCCCACCCACCCACCAGGGGCTTTGCAGACCCGTTATGAAGATTACTGCCCCCTAATGAAATCTCAGGGGAAGTTCAGGGAAGGTTGTACTTACGTGACAGTTATCAACTTGGTCATGACTAGGAATTGAACCATAGACCTCAAGAGCTAAATACATGCACCTCCCCAGTAGGATCTAAAGGGCACCCATAATTGAGAACTACAGGGGACACTTCCCTGGGGGGCGACATATGTAACACACACTGAACAGCAGATTACACTTACTTCCCACCTCAGAATGAGGCTAACACCCCTGTTTGTGAAAGGTAGGAAGGATGTTTGACATCCATCAGTAATCGCTAGGTGCCGTGGCTTTATGTCAGCAACACAGCGCACTCATAGGCCTAGCCCAACACTCACAGGGGTAATAGCTACCTACAGAAGCCTCAGCACCCGGGTTTTCTCCAGTCTAAGCAGCAGCCAAGCCCAAAGCTGTTTAGTTTGCAAGCACTAGCATTAACAAGACGACCCTCCAAGAGACTCAGGCTGGAGACCACCGAGGATCTGTTCAGTTTAGATAGCTTAGCTAGTGGGCCCATTGCTGGGAGTACCACACCCAAACCCAAGGCCCACAGGTGGCCGGTGAAGCTTCCCTTTCGGGGAAGCTAGCTCCCTGCCCCACCTCTTCTAGCCAAGGCCCCGCCTCAAATTGGCCGGGGCCCCAGGGCATGAGCCATTTGGGCCCATATGGTTATCTGCCACTGCCCCTCGCCCCTCCCCAGCGGCACAGAGGTTTGGGGAAGCTTAGCCTCCCCCAGCCTCCATTACACGCTGCCCATCCCAAGGCCACATCATGCCTTTTTATCTTCACCCCATCTCATCATCTATTCTTCACGGAAAGTACCTCTTACCACGTGGACCTTCCGGCTGCTGGACCTACAAACGGTGGAAGCTTTCCTCTCCTTTGTTTGCTCTTCTAAGAATCATCCAGCTGTGTGCTAGCAACAAGCTCCCTGCTAATATGACTCTAGAGTGGACTCATGGGTTGGTAAGGTACTGGATTTCCCTTCCCCCCTCGTGTGCCACTCCTGGGATCTCTGGCTCAGACCAGCGCTAAAACAATGGGAACTTTTGCTCAGTGTGCAGCGGCGGTCAAAAAAGCGAACAGAACGTTAGGAACCATTAGGAATTAGATAATAATAGAGAAAATATCATAATGCCACTATATGAATCCATGGTACACTCATCCCTTGAATACTGAGTGCAGTTCTGGTCATCCCCTCTCAAAAAATCTATTTTAATTGGAAAAGAGAAGGGCAACAAAACTAATTCAGGGCATGGACAGCTTCCATCTGAGGAGAGATTAAAAAGACAGGGGCTGAGATGACTAAGAGGGGATATGACCGAGGTCTCTAAAATCATGAGTGGTGTAGAGAAGTCAATAGGGAAGTGTTATTTACCTATTCACATAATACAAGAACTAGGGGTCACTTCATTAAAAAAAACCCAGGCAACAAGTTTAAAACAAACCAAAGGAAGTACTTTACACAATGTACAGTCAGCCTGTGGAACTCCTCGCCAGGGGATGTTGTGAATCCAAAAGTATAACTGGGCTAAAAAAAATAAAAATTGATAAGTTCCTGGAGGATAGGTCCATCTGTGGCTATTAGCCAAGATGGACAGAGACGCAACCCCGTGCTCTGGCTGTCCCTATGCTCTATTTGCCAGAAGCTGGGAATGGGTGACAGGGGATGGATTACTCTATAACTGCCTGTTCTGTTCATTCGCTCTGAGGCACCTGGCATTGGCCACTGTCAGTAGACAGGATCCTGGGCTAGATGGGCTATTGGTCTGACCCAGTATGGCCGTTCTTATGTTCTTAACTTCTCTTCCCCCAACTCAGTCACTTAACATCACTAAAGGCATCCTTCCTGCTTTTAGCCAAGGTTGTATAAATACCTGACACATAATTTACAACGCAGCTGTGGCCTGTAACTGTAATAGAACATACAAGGAATCTTCACTAATGCATTCACTTCCACCCAGGGCTGCCCTTTCCATTATAAACAGCTTCCATATACGAAACTGCTGGCTCCTAATGAAATGAGCAACGCTTGAAAAAAGAGGAAGACATAAACGGACCCGACATTGACAACTTATTAGCGAGACAAGGTGGGGGAGGTAATATCTTTTATTGGACTAACTTCTGCTGATGAGAGAGACAAGCTTAAGCTCAAATGCCTGCCTCTCTCACCAACAGAAATTGGCCCAATAAAAGATTTTACCTCTCCCACCGTGTCGCTCTCATATCCTGGGATCAACACAGCTACAACAGCACTGCATTGACAACTTACAACTGTTTAATAAGCCATCCACAGTAAATTCCATTTGGATATAAATGCTCCAGAGAGCTCTTGAATAAGCCATTGATAACGAAAGGCAGAAGGCATAGCAGGGAGCTGTGAGACTGTCTGAGAGTGGTCTGGCGGAGTGATCTATATGTTGCCTAGCTTTCCAGTGAGCTTTCTATAGCATCTTTATAAATATATTCACCCTTGTGGGTTGGCAGTTAGAGTTTAGTTTAACTTAAAAAAGACTGTTGGAACATGGGCTGTATGTCCACTCATTTCCAAAATGGCATCTCGCCTGTCCAATTTGTGGCACGCTTTAGAAACGTGAGGTTGCTGAAAATAAAGGAGCCTACTAGATAGATAGACATATAGATGGACGGATAGATGGATAGATAGTAACTGCTGGCGTGAAACGAGAAAGAGATGTGATCACAATTAGATGAGGTGTTTGGCTTCTATTGTTTTATTGAAAGGGCTTTATATTTACATTCTCTTCTTTTTATGGGTCTAAGCTTGTTTTTTTTTTATGGCTGGATACTTACTTTTTATTGGTTTATGGTCTTTCTTTCCTCCACTTTTTTATGTCTTTCATTTGGTTGTGGAGGAATTTTTATTAGTTTTGTTCTGATAATTGGCGAGATAAAAGTTGTTTATGCTGCCTTATTGTATGGGCATAAAAGAAGCTGTAGGAGTTTGAGTTTTTTTAAACTCTTTTTACGACATGCACGATCGCTCCTGAATTTGTTGTCTATGTTTGTGATTTGTGGCCGCACTTCTGCAGTTATTGTGCCGTGTCCAATGAAACATGGACTGTTTCATTTTTTGGTCATTATTCACATTGATACAAAGTGGTCCAGGCACAATGGACAAGACTCAGCTAAATTTAGGGAGGAGCCTTTGAAGGTGACCTTGCCTGGAGACCTCAATATACCTAAACCTCCTAACAGTGAATAAATGAGAGTGCTGAGACCACTGCCTATCTTGCTAGCCCATATTGTCTCATTGCTTCTCCTGTACTCCCCTACCTCTGCCTGTATCCACTTGTTGTCTCTTGATTTATACTTCAACTGTAAGCTGCTTGGGGACCGTCTTTTTGTACTGGGTTTGAACAGCATCTAGAACAATGGAGGCCTGGCCTTGTGACTTGGGTTCTCAGGTGCAACAGGAATACAAATAAATAACAAATTGTAACAGAGAATAAACGTAATACCAAGCTTTTCCGCCATGATTTTCAGCAGTAGATTGCAAAATGATTTACACAGGAAGGTATCGTTGTGCCCATTTCCATACATTCATTCATAGATTCATGGATTTTAAGGCCAGAAGCATCATCTAACTTGACTTCCTGTGTATTACCAGCCACAGAATTTCACTCAGTTACTCTGTATTGAGCCCAATAATGTGTGTTTGACTAAAGCACGTGTCATAAATATAAAGGGAAGGGTAAACCCCTTGAAAATCCCTCCTGGCCAGAGGAAAAATCCTCTCACCTGTAAAGGGTTAAGAAGCTAAAGGTAACCTCGCTGGCACCTGACCAAAATGACCAATGAGGAGACAAGATACTTTCAAAAGCTGGGAGGAGGGAGAAAAACAAAGGGTCTGTGTCTTTAAATTCTTTAAATGGCTGAGAAATGTGCTGAATAGAATGAATATTTCTGTCAGTGTGTCTTTTTTGTAACTTAAGGTTTTGCCTAGAGGGATTCTCTATGTTTTGAATATAATTACCCTGTAAGGTATTCACCATCCTGATTTTACAGAGGTGATTCTTTTTTACTTCTATTAAAAGTCTTCTTGTAAGGAAACTGAATGCTTTTTCATTGTTCTAAGATCCAACGGTTTGTTCATTGTTCTAAGATCCAACCCCCGCTCCCTTCCCCCGGTCTCTGACAATCTGACCCAAGAGAAAATTTCTTCCCTACCCTAAATGTGTGATCAGTTAGATCCTGAGCATGTGGGCAAGACCCACTAGACAGACCCCTGAGAAAGAATTCTCTGTAGTAACTCAGAGCCCTCCCCATCTAGTGTCCCATCACCAGCCATTGGAGATATTTGCTGCTAGCAGTCACAGATCGGCTACATGCCATTGTAGGCAGTCTCATCATACTGTCTCCTTCCTAAATTTATACAGCTCAGTCTTGAAGCCAGTTAGATTTTTTGCCCCCATTGCTCCCCTTGGAAGGCTGTTCCAGAACTTCACTTCTCTGATGGTTAGAAACTTTTGTCTAATTTAAAACCTAAACTTGTTGATGGCAGTTTATATCCATTTGCTCTTGTGTCCACATTGGTGCTTAACTTGAATAACTCCTCTCCCTCCCAGGTATTTATCCCTCTGATGTACTTATAGAGAGCAGTTGTATCTCCCCTCAGCCTTCGTTTGGTTAGGCTAAACAAGCCGAGCTCTTTGAGTCTCCTCTCATAAGGTAGCTTTTCCATTCCTCTGATCATCCTCTTAGACCTTCTCTGTACCTGTTCCAGTTTGAATTCATCCTTCTTAAACATGGGAGACCAGAACTGCACACAGTATTCCCACTATGTGGGAATGAGGTCTCACCAGTGCCTTGCATAACTGTACTAATACTTCCCTGTCTTTTTTTTTTCAGAAAGGCATCCCATCTTGATTTGAAGACACCAAAAGATGGAGAATCCACCACTTTCAGTGGTTAATCACCTTCATTGTGAAACATTTTAACAATGCCTTATTTCTAATTTGAGTGTGTCTGGTTTTAATTTCCAGCCACTGGTTCTTGTGATGCCTTTCTCTGTCAGGTTAAAGCACCCTTTAGAACCCAGCGTTTTCTCTCCTTGAGGGTTCTTGTATCCTGGAATCAGGTCACCTCTCAATCATCTTTTAGGGAAACAAAACAGACTGAGGTAAGTCTCTCTCTGTCACTCAGTTTCCCCAGTTCTTAAATTATTCTTCTAGCTCTTTTCTGTACCCTTTCCAATTTTTCAACATCCTTTTCAAAATGTGGACAGCAGACCTGAGTGCAGCGTCCAGTATCAGCCTCATTAATACCATAGACAGAGGTAAAATCATCTCCTCTTCCTACTCACTAGTGAAAGCTCGTACATAACACACATGTGAGCTATGCATGGTTTATAGCAGGTGGGTATTACTATTTCAGTCCATAGGCAGGTGTAGCTGCTACAGCAGGGATGTGCCCCAGCCCGGCCATAGGCTTGTGGTATATTTGGCCCCGGCATCTGCATAAACTGCTCGATTTCCAGCATTTCCACCCATGGGAGTAAATTAGCAGAGAATTCAGCGGGAAGACAGGATACATTAGGCTGGCCACCTGAATCACATGGTCCCATCATGAACCCCACGGAGGGACACGGAGAGCAGTTGATGATTTTCACCTGTCTCTAATCGATCATTACTTGCTGAACAGGGACATTTCTATTCTTCCCCATCTAATCGGAACAGGGTCATATCGCTGACTCACAAACATAGATGCCAAACGATTGGGAAATGAGCAAACAGCTGCACCCTTCCAAAGCATCCTATACCTGGAAAGGGCAGCTATTGATCTTCTTGCCTGGACAACATTTCTGTTAAACTAGACACGCTGGTACCTGTAATGATCCATCTAAAATATTAAACTATACCGAATAGCAGGCTAGTGTGTTTCTGTCCCACAGTACCTGTTCCAGAGGCCATAGACTATAAACAGCTAATGGGGCTCCTCAAGTGCTAGGTGTCTGTGCTTTCAGAGAAGAGAGATTGAAGATAGCAGGGGTGTTATGAGGACAAATATATTAAAGATTGTGAGGGGCTCAGATACTATGGTAATGAAGCATATAACTTAGATCTGTTACCGCAGTGCATAGTTAGCCATAATTTTATTTAACACTAGCATAGAGCCGCATCAAGGGCTTGTCTACACTACCCGCCGGATCAGCGGGCAGCGATCAACCCAGCGAGGGTCGATGTATCGCATCTAGTATAGACGCGACTGCTGAGCACTCTCCCGTCGACTCCGGTACTTCACCAGAATGAGAAGTGCAAGCGGAGTCGACGGGAAAGCATCAACAGTCGACCTACCACAGTGAAGACACCGCAGTAAGTAGATCTAAGTACGTCGACTTCAGCTATGCTATTCACGTAGCTGAAGTTGCGTAACTTAGATCGACCCCGTGTGGTGGTGTAGACAAGCCCCAGGTGTCGGGATAGACAAGCTTGTTAGTTGGCTACTCTTCTGCAGATCACAGGTGCTGCTTGAGGGTCTAGAATTTTGGAAGAAGAGACACACACGATGTGAAGCTATGCACGAGGAAGAGCCAGGAACTGACCTCTGATCTACGGAGTCCCAACACACTTGTAAGACCATCCAGTTACCACCCTGTCTCCTTATCCTTGACTGACCTAGCCTAGAAGGGCAGTGCTGCCTCCTAGTAGGCAACATCCTCAGTGAGATTTGCTCTTAATGAATGGATTGGGAGGTGGGGCAATATAGAAAGGCGCAGAAAGGGTCTCCATTTTTCTTTAACCTAACCCTTCCATCTACACAATACATCTGAGCACTAGCTTCCTTGCTCCCGTCTCCCCATTCTCAACAGCACAATATTACTGTAAAGCTATTTGATTTCCATAGACTGCTCATGAGCTCTCGCTTGCACATAAAGAGGTTTTGTTGATGGGATTTGGCATTATCTTTACACTTCAGGCAAAGGTCTTTTTGAAACAACCACTGCATCTGAAAGGCTGGCTTCAACACCTGTGTGATAGGAGCAAAGTGTTCTCCCTTAATATGTGAGCAATCGAATGAAAGGCACTCTGTCATTACCATTATAATTTATTATTCCAACCAAATTAGGACTGAAGTGCGGAGTGGATGATTGGATCTGCCTTTGGATTCATTCCTTCTCATTTTCAATTTTTTTCTGTAGGGCTGGAGAACAGAAGAAAGTGGCTTTTCATTGAATGGCTACGTAGGTGTGATGCTAAAACCTATTCTGGGGGTGCTGCAAACTAGTCTAAAAAGCAGTAACACTTTGCATCCTTGTACCACTGAAAATATCAAAGCACTTTAATGTTGATTATAGATCTGAGCGGTAATCGGAACTGTGGAAACTTTTTGCATTTTCAAATTATTTTTCATTCCAAATCAGAATGAGAAGCTGATATATGAAATCTTCTGTGGAATGGATATTTAAAAAATAAAAATAAAAAAAATCCCCCTGCAAGCTACAAAGGTGAAAGGTGGAGCTGGAATAAGACCCAAGAGAGCAAAACACTTCTGTTCAAAGGCCTGTCCTGAATGAATGCTGCTGAATCAGGCAGGAATGCCTATATGCAGTGTTATTGTGGTTGTGTTGGTCCCAGGATCACAGAGAAAGCTCATCTTTCTCACCAACAGAAGCTGGTCCATTAAAAGATATTACCTCACCCACCTGGTCTCTCTAATAGCAGAGGTAAAGATAGATTGACATGAATGCCGAAGGGATATCTCACAAGGTAACACCACCGTGGTCCCACAGAGACCACGCTCCTTATCTTGAAACTCATTTTGGTTGCTACTTCCAAGGATCCACAACAGCTTGCATATAGAAATGACCCATGTGTCACACAGGCTTCCACTGGTATCCCAACAAATGCAACACCTAACTGGCTGCTTTAAAGAAGTGACAAGCAATAACTCAGACAATAGGCACCATAAGTAGATTCACTCAGCCCAAATGTTTTTCGGAATAAAGCAATATTTGCTCACCTAGTAAGACACATTCCCTCTCCGACTTTCTTATTCTCCCAAGTTATGTCTTAAACAGCCACCGTGTCCAGACAGCTTGTTTTTTCACAGCTTAGTGTTTCCTGATTTTCCCTAAGAGTGGGTGATCAAAGCGGAAGGATCATTTTTTTGAAAAGACACTAGTCTGTTGTGTTGTCTTCTGGATTCATAAGTAGAAAGCACAGTCTGGACTCTTAGAATTAAAACTTTATTAGAACTAAAACAGGTATCTCTGAGGCAAAGGTGAGCCAGGTGCTCCTATCTAGACAAATTAGACAAATTAGAGGATTGGGCTAAAAGAAATCGGATGAGGTTTAACAAGGACAAGTGCAGAGTCCTGCACTTAGGACGGAAGAATCCCATGCACCGCTACAGACTAGGGACCAAATGGCTCAGCAGCAGTGCTGCAGAAAAGGACCTAGGGGTTACAGTGGATGAGAAGCTGGATATGAGTCAACAGTGTGCTCTTGTTGCCAAGAAGGCCAATGGCATTTTGGGCTGTATAAGTAGGGGCATTGCCAGCAGATCGAGGGACGTGATCGTTCCCCTCTATTCGACATTGGTGAGGCCTCATCTGGAGTACTGTGTCCAATTTTGGGCCCCACACTACAAGAAGGATGTGGAAAAATTGGAAAGTGTCCAGCAGAGGGCAACAAAAATTATTAGGGGACTGGAACACATGACTTATGAGGAGAAGCCTAGGGAACTGGGACTGTTTAGTCTGCAGAAGAGAAGAATGAGGGGGGATTTGATGGTTGCTTTCAACTACCTGAAAGGGGGTTCCAAAGAAGATGGATCTAGACTGTTCTCAATGGTAGCTGATGACAAAACAAGGAGTAATGGTCTCATAGAATCACAGAATATAAGGGTTGGAAGGGACCCCAGAAGGTCATCTAGTCCAACCCCCTGCTCGAAGCAGGACCAATTCCCAGTTAAATCATCCCAGCCAGGGCTTTGTCAAGCCTGACCTTAAAAACCTCTAAGGAAGGAGATTCTACCACCTCCCTAGGTAACGCATTCCAGTGTTTCACCACCCTCTTAGTGAAAAAGTTTTTCCTAATATCCAATCTAAACCTCCCCCACTGCAGCTTGAGACCATTACTCCTCGTTCTGTCATCTGCTACCATTGAGAACAGTCTAGAGCCATCCTCTTTGGAACCCCCTTTCAGGTAGTTGAAAGCAGCTATCAAATCCCCCCTCATTCTTCTCTTCTGCAGGCTAAACAATCCCAGCTCCCTCAGCCTCTCCTCATAACTCATGTGTTCCAGACCCCTAATCATTTTTGTTGCCCTTCGCTGGACTCTCTCCAATTTATCCACATCCTTCTTGAAGTGTGGGGCCCAAAACTGGACACAGTACTCCAGATGAGGCCTCACCAATGTCGAATAGAGGGGAACGATCACGTCCCTCGATCTACTCGCTATGCCCCTACTTATACATCCCAAAATGCCATTGGCCTTCTTGGCAACAAGGGCACACTGCTGACTCATATCCAGCTTCTTGTCCACTGTCACCCCTAGGTCCTTTTCCGCAGAACTGCTGCCTAGCCATTCGGTCCCTAGTCTGTAGCTGTGCATTGGGTTCTTCCGTCCTAAGTGCAGGACCCTGCACTTATCCTTATTGAACCTCATCAGATTTCTTTTGGCCCAATCCTCCAATTTGTCTAGGTCCTTCTGTATCCTATCCCTCCCCTCCAGCGTATCTCAAGTTGCAGTGGGGGAGGTTTAGGTTGGATATTAGGAAAAACTTTTTCACTAGAAGGGTGGTGAAACACTGGAATGGGTTACCTAGGGAAGTGGTGGAATCTCCTTCCTTAGAAGTTTTTAAGGTCAGGCAAAGCCCTGGCCGGGATGATTTCGTTGGGGATTGGTCCTACTTTGAGCAGGGGGTTGGACTAGATGACCTCCTGAGGTCCCTTCCAACCCTGATATTCTATGATTCTATGATTCTATGATCTGTGGATCTGGGGAAGCTGACTCTGGAGTTATTTTAATTAAGCGCCAATATGGACACAAAACAAATGGATATAAACTGGTCATCAATAAGCTTAGGCTTGAAGTTAGAGGACGGTTTCTAACTATCAGAGAATTGAAGTTCTGGAACAGCCTTCCAAGGGGAGCAGTGGGGGCAGAAAATCTAACTGGTTTCAAGATTGAACTTGATAAGATTACGGAGGGGATGGTATGACAAGACTGCCTACAATGGCATGTAGCTGATCTGCAACTGCTAGTAGCAAATGAAGTCTATAAACCATCATTTAGGACTTCAGTAACACAGCCAGAGGTTATGGCGTCCATTATGGGAAGGGTGGGTGAGGTTCTGAGGCCTGCGATGTGCAGGAGATCAGACTAGATCTGGCCTTAAAGTCTATGAGTCTATGAGATTGCCTCTGACCAGTTCGCATTAGCTCTAATCGTGTTCCCTCTAAAATGTGCTTTGCTCATAAAGGCACAGTACATACTCCTAACTTCTCCCCTGTCCAGCAAAAGCAATCCCTAACCATTTAACATATATAGCAGCCATTTCTCTACCAACACTGTAACATACTCAGCTTTGTTCGCAGAGCTCGGTGAGTCTTCCAGGTGCTCTATGCAGTCTGTTAGAGGCACCACTCAGTCCTGGCACTAGCTGAATCTGCAGAGTGCTGTGCTTGCTGGTCTGAAAGCTCCTCAGTGGCCTTCTCAGAGCTTCATCCTGCAGCTGCCAGTGACGTCTCTGTCTCCTTATCCCCCTCCTCTTCAGGAAGATGCTGCAGGTGTTTCCTGTTCCTCTGAAACGTATGTCCCAGGAGTCTGTACTTCATCAGCTCCGGGGGTGATCTCTCCAGTCACTGTTGCCCTCTGTGCACAGCATGTGCCATCATGAATCCACACATCATCTCTGGGCTTCAAAGGCTGTAACACAGTGGTTTTCAACCTGTGATCTGTGGACCCCCCAGCGGACCGCAGACTATGGCTAAGATTTGCAACGGGGTCCATATCTCCATCCAAAATTTTTTGAGGGTCCCCAAATGAAAAAAAGTTTGAACACTAGTGCTCTAGCATGCTCTGTCATAATACATCTTTTGTTTACACTTATCCTCATCAAAGTCCCTATTGCCATTAGGGGTTACTAGTAAATTAGGGAGTCTTGTTCTCCTGCCAAACAATATCACTGCAGTGACAGTTTATGATTCACTGGTGCTGCTCTGTAGTTCAGTATAGCCAAATATGGATCGGTACCTGAGTCAGTGGCCTTTTTCCAAAGTTGTTTAACAATTTTCGCACCATGCTGTACAAGATTGCTGGATTGAGGACGCCTGGGACTCAAAGTTACATGCTTAAATCCATTTTTTTAAAATTCCTGTTCATCAAATTATGGACATTATCAAACCTGGTAACTTTGGGGAGTCCATGCCTGGAAAATATGGATTCCATGTGCATTCTCACATGTTTGGATGTGGTATTTTCAAATAAATAAAACAACCTCTGAAAAAGGAGAGTAATAAAGCAAAATCAAAACATAGTCTTTTCCTCCATATGTAAATCAATCCACACCAACTTAAACCAGGCCCTTAACTGTTCGTTGTTTATCAGTATAGGCTCTTGTCTGTTTAGGTTGATATTTTTGACCTTTCACACATTTTAACCATTTTCACTCTCTCATTGTTCATTTGTGGCCAATACACCATCTCGCTGGCTCTGCGTTTACATTTCATGGTGCCCAAGCATCCTTCAAGTATTCTTGTGAGCATTTCAGCTTGTAAAACCTTAGGCACGACTGTTCTGTTTCCTCTAACCAATGTGCCGTCAGTAACCGACAGTTCTGCTTTGAACTGGAGATATGGACTTGGTATGTAATATCCTGGCCACCCTAGGGCAATAGAAATATTTACCCTCTGTAAAGTCTCATCATTAGCAAATTCATTCCACCTCCTTTCGGAGACTGGACAATTCTGTTGTATCAGGTTGACATGCACTATGTCTGACTCACCTCTGTTTCTACTTCAGTTTTATCAAATGCTCTGGACAATGTGTCCCTTGCGTTCTCTTCCACAAGCGCTCTTTGTATCAGCCCAAGGGCGTTGTCAGGCAGGTGCGTGCGTGCTTCCTCCATATGCTTTCTCAGCCCTGTGCAGATAGTTGGTTCAGCAGACCTTGCTAGCACTACCCAGAAAGAACCAGACTCGGTTCAGTAACAAAGGTACTTGGCCAGGTTTATTGGCCTCAAGAGTCCTAGTGTCCTGGCTCTGTGGTTACAGGCACACGAGCGCCTGGGGGCCCTGTCATAAATATAAAGGGAAGGGTAAATACCTTTAAATCCCTCCTGGCCAGAGGAAAAAAAACCCTCTCACCTGTAAAGGGTTAAGAAGCTAGGATAACCTCGCTGGCACCTGACCAAAATGACCAATGAGGAGACAAGATACTTTCAAAGCTGGAGGGGGGGAGAAACAAAGGGTCTCTCTGTCTGTGTGATGCTTTTGACAGGGACAGAACAGGAATGGAGTCTTAGAACTTATTAAGTAATCTAGCTAGATATGCGTTAGATTCTGTTTTGTTTAAATGGCTGATAAAATAAGCTGTGCTGAATGGAATGTATATTCCTGTTTTTGTGTCTTTTTGTAACTTAAGGTTTTGCCTAGAGGGATTCTCTATGTTTTGAATCTAATTACCCTGTAAAGTATTTGCCATCCTGATTTTACAGAGGTGATTCTTTTACTTTTTCTTCAATTAAAATTCTTCTTTTAAGAACCTGATTGCTTTTTCATTGTTCTTAAGTTCCAAGGGTTTGGGTCTGCAAGGGTTCACCTATGCAAATTGGTGAGGATTTTTATCAAGCCTTCCCCAGGAAAGGGGGTGTAGGGTTTGGGAGGATTGGGGGGGGGGCAGATGTTTCCAAGCGGGCTCTCTCCCTGTTATATATTAGTTAGACGCTTGGTGGTGGCAGCAATAAAGTCCAAGGGAAAAAGGTAAAATAGTTTGTACCTTGGAGAAGTTTTAACCTAAGCTGGTAAAAATAAGCTTAGGGGGTTTTTCATGCAGGTCCCCACATCTGTACCCTAGAGTTCAGCGTGGGGAAGGAACCTTGACAGGCCCTTTGGCAAGGCACACCTCAGTCAGCACCGGGAGTCTTTGCTGTCCCCTTGGCTGCACAAAGGGTTTAGGTGAAGTACCCAGACATTTATAGACTGAGACAACCAGACAAACAACTTACATACCACCTTACATGTTTCATGACATCTGCTTGCTACCTCCCCTTGTATCAGGCTCCAGGTGTCTCGGGCAAAACACCCTCCTATCTGTCAGGATATCCCATGGCTTATCTTTTGGATTGTGTTCTCACACCTACCCAGTATCTGTTGCTTCTTAGGAGTGACTGTGTTTTACCATCACCAGCAATACTTTTGCCGAGGTCGTACATTGGACAGTGAACTTGCAAACATCTATTTCAATCCATGGCCTAACTTTGATTCACAGCCTCTAGTTCAAGCCTCAGGTCTTGCACCAGGACCAATGCTCCAGGCTCTCTCTCTCTCTCTCTCTCTTACAGAGGGCTTGGCATGTTTTTCAACCCAGTATAGGTTCTTTACTCCCTTTAACTATTGCAGAGTGTAACAATTCTATTTGATTTTTTGCTTCCACTTCTAGTACACATGGATCTCTTGTAGGAATGAGTTCCCCATGATAAGCTTTCACTTTAACCTATTTGCTCAGCCTGTTCCCTGTTTTCTTCTTCAACCTTTTAACACTAATATCTGAAACAACATTCCCTTGACCTCCAGTGTCCAGAGTGTAGGTTTATAAGGGTTCCATTAGTCTCTAAAGAAATTGTCCATTTATCTGTTCCTTCCTCTTCAGATACAGCTCCTAAATGGAACTTCCCTCTGTGTTGCTGTCTGGGCTTTCTTCCTGGATTATTGTATCTGCATGCCTGCTTTGTGTCCTCTTCTGCAGTTGCTGATCCTGGTTGCAGACTTTGGCACAATGACTGTATTTCTTATAAATATTGCCACGCTTACCAAACGTTGTGCATTGTTGAGGTCTGTGTTTGTGTCCAGATCTTGTGCAATCCTGGAAGCTGTCCCTTGCAAATGCTTGTGCTTTGCTTTTTGTCATGTTTCTCTGTGTTTTCTGTTCTGTACTCATGTCCTGCTTGCCAGTGTTTTTTCTTTCATGTCACTCTATCCAGAGCTACAATGTCCTGTTTCCCTTCCATTGTTTTTATTTTGTTCAGAGTGATTTCTGCTGCCTTACACAGTCTTAGAGCTTTATCCAAAGTGAGAGCCATATCTTCCAGTCGTCTTTTTTGAAGCTTTGGATCTCTGATTCCAATTACAGTTTGATCCCATGTAACTGAATCTGTTCACTGGCCATAGTTGAAGGTTTGGCTTATTACTTTCAGTTCAGGTAGGAATTCTTCAAAGAACTCTCTTTCCTTTTGTCTTCTAAGGTGAAACTTATACCTTTCAAATGTGTCACTCTTTTTAGGTGTGCAAAACTCTTCAAATTTCTGCAAAATTGTGTCATAGCTTGCTCTCTCTGCCTGACTTAGTTGCATGCTATTAAAGACATCCACTGCCTCAAATCTTACACTGCTTAAGAAGATTGCTATTTTCTGCTGGTCTTCTTTCTCCCCATAGCCAGCTGCTTGCATCTGTTTGAATCTCTCCCAGTAGTCTGATGTGTTATCTGAGAGTTTCCACTCCTTGGAGGCTTTTAAGTTGCTCCATGTCCAAGATGATTCCTTTACCACAGACCTCTTTTCTCTGTCCTGTCTTCTACCTCATTCTGGTACCATATGCTATGGATTCATAAGAAGGAGGCCCAGTCTGGACTCCCTTAGAAGTAAGGGTTTATTAGAACTAAACCAGAGTTACATAACACAAAGGAGAACCATGTGCTCCTAGCCGTGTACCTGGGGAAGCTGACTCTGGACTGCCTCCAATTAGTTCTCACTAATCCCAATCCAGTTCACTGTAACATTTGCTCTGCTTTTAAAGGGACAGTACATACTCCTAACACCGGTGACCCAGGAAACTGGAGGTTAGTTCATGATTCTATCACAAGCCCTGAGTGGCCGTGGGCAACTCTTAGTTTCACATCTATAAAACGAGGATCATACTTCATAGGGCCATTGAGAATGATCATGAAATGCTCAGGTGCATTTAAGAGCCAAGCTAGATAGTGATGTTACTGCTATCTGCCTGGCAGACCAAAATGTCATTCGGGCTCATTAACTTGATTTTCCCAGCTGCCAGAGTGTAAACATTGTGCATTTGGGGCAGCCCAGCTTCCAGGGAACTCATTAGTAGAATTTAAAACCTGCCAGAAATTAAAAGCCAGGGTGAGTTGGGTGTATTTCTGCTGCATTATATAAAAACCGGGATTGCAAAAATAATGTCCCTTGGCAGGACTCCAGGAGGCCAGTGCCAGGAGGCCACATAGAAGGTTCTCTACAGTGAAGGGAAAAAGAAAAATAATCATAAAGGGAATGGCAAAGTTCAACAAGAATAAACATAACTGAGGGTTGGGATCCAGGTAAGAAGTAAGTCAATGCAGTGTAGAGGGCCTATGTACCACTTAGACCCCACTTCCAGTCACAGAGAGGAAGTGAGCATGGGAATGTGGATGATGAGAAAGGACGTGAACTTGGAAGTTGTTGTTAAACATCCCACTTGTTTTACATTTTCTAACAAGCCCCTTTCTGCTGTGCCATGCTGCACCTCATGCTTCGGAGAAGCTCCCCATAAACATATGCAAAGCCTCATTGTCCTCCTTCACATCCCACTCTGTGCAGTGATGCCTACAAAAAAAACTTTGACAAAGAGTTGGGCAGCTGGTGTGCTGAAACCATCGCCTATCACGCCAACCAGTATTGTCTCATTGAGCTCCCCGCTCTGTTTATCTGTATCCTCCTGTTGCTTCTCATCTTCTATTTAAATGGTAAGTTTGCTGGGACAGGGAGCATCTTTCTGTTCTGTGTGTGTTTGTACAGTGCCTACCACCATTGTGTCCTGGTCTGTGAGTAGAGCTCATAGGCATATACATAATTAATAAATAATAGCAATAAGTTCTCATCTGAAAGCTAGCGGGTCCAACAGCATAAAGCCGTCCACGCACCATGATGGAGTAGTATTTTAATCCTAATGGAAGAGATTTCAGTCTTTTAATCCTAATGAAAGAGAACAGAGAGGCCAAAGAGACCTGCCAACTTCTTTCCCTGAAAGTCTATTTGCTTCTTCTCAGATATTGTTGTTACTTGTGGGTTTTTTGTTTCTTTGTTTCTGATTTTTTTTTAACATTCATCATCAGCTACTCTAAAGGGCTCATGTGCTATCTACAAATGTCTTTAACATCCAACATGGACAATGATGATCACACATGTGGGGTGGGGGAGAAAGAACCCCCCAAGTGCTGTGGATTCCTCTGCCTGGTAATAATGATCCATCTAAAATGTAACAACACTAAAGACCACTCATCTCAAAAGAGAATTAATTATTTCCCCTCAGATAATCCATCTCCAGAACACAATTTGGGGTCTGATTTGCAGAGAAACAAGTCCATGGTTTGCTGTTTCCATTCAGTGGAACTCCAAACAATAATGTTTTACATGACGCTAACTACACGGGTCAATTACTGGGACGTTGTAAATGAAAATTGCTAGGTTGTATTTTAGTGGCAACATTGCTGTTGAATATATATACCCTCCCTAGGGCTTTCTGTTTTCAATGTGCTCTCTAGACCAAATTCTTCATGGTTTGCAGAGACACACTAAAAACCATGAGATTTTATTTAGGAATATTTTATTCAATTTAATCACGAGCCCATTTTTTCCAGATCCTACCTCCAGCAGGAACCAGAATCCAGTATTTCAGAGGAAGGAAAGAGATCTTGGAGTCATTGTGGATAGTTCTCTGAAAACATCCACTCAACGTGTAGCAGCAGTCAAAAAAGCGAACAGAATGTTAGGAATCATTAGGAAAGGGATAGATAATAAGATAGAAAATATCATAATGCTACTATATAAACACATGGTACGCCCACACTTTCAATACTGCATGCAGTTCCGGTTGCACCAAATAAAAATATAGATATATTAGAATTGAAAAAGGTACAGAGAAGGGCAAAAAAAAAAAAAAAGATTAAGGATATGGAACAGCATCCGTCTGAGGGAAGATTAAAAAGACTGGGACTTTTCAACTTGGAAAAGTTTAGGGGGGATAGGATAGAGGTCTATGCAGTCTTGACTGGTGTGGAGAAAGTGAACAAGGACGTGTTATTTACTACTTCACATAACACAAGAACCAGGGGTCACCCAGTGAAATTAATAGGCAGCAGGTTTAAAAACAAACAAAGGAAGTATTTCTTCACACAACGCACAGTTAGTGTGTGAAGGAAAAAACTATAATGGGGTTCAAAAAAGAATTAGATAAGTTCATAAAGTAGAGATCCATCAATGGCTATCAGTCAAGATGGTCAGGAAAACAACCCATGCTTTGGGTTTCCCTAGTCTCTGTTTACCAGAAGCTAGGAGTGGATGACAGAGGATGGATCACTTGTGATTCCCTGTTCTGTTCATTCCCTCTGAAGCATCTGGCACCGGCCACTGTCGGAAGTCAGGATACTGGGCTAGATGGGCCATTGGTCTGACCCAGTGTGGCCGTTCTTATGTTTCAAGCTGAAACTATATTGAGAAAGGCGATGTGGGAAATTTTCGTAATGAAATCCAAAGAGTTTTGTTAGTGTCTTTTCCCTAAGTTGAATGGAAATTCCACAGAGATTTGTGAACCTTTTAGTAAAAGCTGGGTTGAGTTTTGGTGAAATCTGGGACAAATTTTGAGCAATCTTGGACTAAGTTGCATATTAATCTCTCTCTGGCTTCTGCAGAGAGCTATAACAGTAGCATTTATTATTTGAATTACAGTAATGCCTAAAGGCCAGAACCACGGCCAGGCCCTATTGGGCTAGGTCCTGTACATACACACATTACTAAGAGATATCCCTTCCCCCAAGAGCTTTCAATGGAAAAATTCAAGACAGACAAAGGGTGACAGAAAAGACATATTATTAATCTAATTTTAATTCCCCCATCACTCAACTCAGACTCTTTAAATGAAGACTGAAAGACAGATTGCAGGCAACAAAACGTTGTTGGGCTGGATGCTAGAATCACTGGGTGAGGTTCTATGGTCTGTACAATTCAGGAGGTCAGACTAGATTGTCATTATGAGCCTTTTGGGCCTTAAAATCGACAGATAGTTTTATAGACAGATAATTTTATAGCAGAGCTGCGAATGGAACCCAGAAATCTTGAATTCCTGCCCATAGTCTTAATCACAAAACTAATCTGCCTCTTGGTATGTTGCTTGGGAAATCATGCAAAACTCAGCCACATGGCTCCTTTTTCCATCCACTAACACACAGCACCTAGCAACTGGAGTTGATTTCCCTTCACTTTGACCTTTGGGGTTTTGTTACCAGTGAGTCGCAGGGACCACAAACCTGCAAGAAGCAATTAAAAGTTTCCCTGAACCGTTTTGGGACACAATGGTCAGACAAAATTCATTCCTGAACATGCAAGTCCTGGGCTAAATTCGGAATGAAATCATGCACAATATACATGTGGAGGAATTATATAGGATTAGAGAGGAGCATATTGTGTTGGTTCTTGTACGCTGTACAAGCAAGAGAGACGTCCTAGAAATAGGACCATACATGATGAAGTAAGGGAAACCCCCTGATGCTAACCTAGATTCATTCATAGATTCCAAGGCCAGAAAGGACATTTGTGATCATCTTGTCTGACCTCCTGCATGACACAGGCCACAGGACTTCCCTGGATTCATTCCTACTTCAAGTCCAGTAGCTGTGGTTGAACTAAAGCACATCTCTCAGAAAACCATCCAATCTGGATGTAAAGATTCCAAATGATGGAGAATTACCCTCACTGTTAAACAATTGCATCTTATCCCCAGTCTGAATTTGTTTAGCTTCAGTACCTAAATTTGCCCCTGTGCCTGCCCTACCCACATGCAAGCGAGTCTCAGAAGCCTGATGGTGGTGTTTTAGAGTGCGGTCTGCTTTAATTTATTCCTTCTTCCCTCTTTTACAGTGTAAATTGCAGCCACTTAGGTTAGGTCTGCACTTTAAGCTGGAGACAAAACTCACAGCTCAGGTAGACATACCCACACTAGCTCTGGTTGACCTACTGCACTAAAAATAGAAGTGTTGCCATGGCAATGTGGGCAGTGGTAGGGGCTAGCGGCCCCTAGAAACCCAGGTGGGATTGTACATGGGGTGGCTAGCCCATCCTACCATGGCAGCACTATCCTTTGACTTCCTTAACCAATGGGAGTGGGGCAGATGTAAACAAATCCAAGGGAGGCTAAATATGTTCTAATCTATACACCCCGACCTTTCCAGATGCAATGTGATTATCTGTGCGAATGTACCTAACAACGACTTGCTAGGGAACTTCCCTGGGCTGCCCCCCTCTATAGAGGTGGCGATTCCAAGAACGATATATGAGATGAATGTAGTTCTCATGCAGTCTATCTATACAGTGTCAACTCTATGTATGTGAGATGGCTGCCATCTTGGGCCGTTACTCTGGGGATTGAACTAGGCATCTCCAGAGCCAAAAAACATGACATGCTACCGTGGGTGCTAACGGCTTAGGGCTCTCTGATACAGCTTGTAACAGACTCATATTCTCAGTGGATTGGGCACAGCGGGGGACCTGTCCCACACACTCCCCAGTGGGTTACATCTAGGTCTATCTACTATCTGTATCTCTCTTTCCCATATCTGTCTGTCTGTACTTTCCTAATGTGCCAATTTGTGCAGTATTTTACACTGTACCCAAAATTAAGGCTTGCATTATAATTAGCAGATAAAGAACCTTGCGCTCATCAACACTTCTCTGGACACAGCAGTCATCTCAGCTAGTTCAGCCCCAGCAATATATCACTAATTAAAAGAAAACACCAATCAGGTCCCCATGTGTTGGGTGCAGACAGCACGAGGCAGAACTGGAGTTCTCCAGCTGCTGTAGGGCACAAGCACATAGCTGCTTCTGAACAGCATTGACAAGCCGGGAAAGCAGTGTTTTTCAGAGGGGCATGCTGGGAGGGAGAGATTTTTACAGATGTAAAACAAATAATTGAGCCCATTAATAAAATTGGATCCATGTCGCCACCAGGGAAACGGCTGATGGCAGAGGAGAGCGAAGAAACACGGGTGTGCTGAGTTTATCCTGTTCATGGTTTATCTTGCCTGGCGAATGACACAGCCTAGAGCGCTCTGCTGTCCAGACAGAGCATGATCTGCGGAGACAGGGCGATGCAACAGCCTTGAGAAATGCATGCATCATGGGAACAGGGCAGTGTGGTGATCACAGGGTGGGGAGGGGGGACAGAACCCACCCCAGAAAAAGCTTGGGGACTCAGCCACTAAGGTGCAGAGAGAAGCACTGATGGAGAAAGGGCGACAGGAACTGGCTCCAAACAAGGGAACAGCTGCATGGCAGAGGGGAGAAGGCTGTGATGAAAGCCACAGAGGACAGTGCTGGATGCAAGGGAAGCATTTGGGGGCCTGTTGTATTAATTTTGATGAAATAAATGGGCCCAGAAAGTTAAAGGTGTTACCATGACCCTGCCACTGTACAGCATTAACAGTTTTAAATAAGGAGTGGAGTTCCGAGTACAGAGCCCTGGGCCGGCTTAGTCCCATGGCAAACACATCATTAAAAATCTTAACTTTTTATTAAAGACACAGAAAATAAGTGTGTGGCAGGAGGGAAAGCATTTGAAATGTAAAGTATTAAGTAAGGCTTTTATTTTAACAGTATCCTTTATTCCCTTGATCTGCAGACAGTCTTTAGAAGGAAAGCGCCCATCTGACAGGCTCTTAGATGGTTTTCAAGGTGCTAATAGAAAAGGAGTACTTGTGGCACCTTAGAGACTAACCAATTTATTTGAGCATAAGCTTTCGTGAGCTACAGCTCACTTCATCGGATGCATACTGTGGAAACTGCAAAAGACATTATATACAAAGAGACCATGAAACAATACCTCCTCCCACCCCACTCTCCTGCTGGTAATAGCTTATCTAAAGTGATCACTCTCCTTACAATGTGTATGATAATCAAGTTGGGCCATTTCCAGCACAAATCCAGGTTTTCTCACCAAAAACCTGTCACTTAAGATGAGCTATTACCAGCAGGAGAGTGGGGTGGGGGGAGAGAAAACCTTTTGAAGTGATAATCATGGTGGGCCATTTCCAGCACATTTCCAGGAGTTAACAAGAACGTCTGAGGAACAGTGTGTGTGTGTGGGGGAGGAATAAACAAGGGGAAATATTTTCACTTAGTATAATGACTCAACCACTCCCAGTCTCTATTCAAGCCTAAGTTAATTGTATCCAATTTGCAAATTAATTCCAATTCAGCAGTCTCTCGTTGGAGTCTGTTTTCAAAGTTTTTTTGTTGAAGGATAGTCACTTTGAGATCAGAAATCGAGTGACCAGAGAGATTGAAGTGTTCTCCGACTGGTTTATGAATGTTATAATTCTTGACATCTGATTTGTGTCCATTTATTCTTTTACGTAGAGACTGTCCAGTTTGACCAATGTACATGGCAGAGGGGCAATGACTGTCCTTTTTGGAGGGAAAGAGAAGAAGGTAGTTGAGTGGGGCTGGAGCTGTTTGCCTTGTTTTGTCTTATAGGAAATGGGATTGGACTTTAGCAACAACAAACACACACAGGAGGAGAGAGGAAATGCAGCGTCTGTCTCTGGTGCTGCCTTTCAGGCTCACTGCTGGAGAAACATAGGCAAGGCACACGGTCTTATTAGCCACTCTGAGATCTGGCAAACGTGTACGAAAGTCTCAGATTTCAGGTAAACCCCATCTTGATTCGGCCATTAGCTGGTAAAGGTGGCAATGTCATCTGGGGTCCATCTGGCCAGGACACCTCTCGGAAGTAGGAGAATGAAGAAGGATGCTGGAGTCCCAGGAGATGGTGGAGGAGGCTGCCATGATGATCATGCTTGCTCCTTTCCTGTCTCTAAGTCCCTCTCCTCACAGTCATTTATTTTTAGGACCCCAAAAGGGGAGTGATAGGTGGAATAGCCCATCCCTTCATTATTCTGCTCACCATTTAGGCCTAATTTCCAACACACCAATTTTGGTCCATTGATTTCCGGGCCTACACTTCTCTTGTTTACAATGGATGATCTTGAGTTGTACCAGGGGGGCTTTGTTGTTTGGATTAATTCAGTCTGTCTCCCTGTTGCACTTTGTTTTAATTGTTGTAGGCTATTGTGATACTTTATGAACTTTCGCTCACTTCTCACATTTGAGCTGTAGGCCCAGTTATTACAACAGGCCTCTGCGTATTGGAATTGGAAGGTGGATCAGTGCAAGGAAATTTGGGAGTATGGGGGCTGGGTCAGTGCGGAACCACCATTTCCAGAAACCCATGGAAGACCCCATCAGAGCAGATCTGTAACTCCATCCCTACTCCCTCCGCTGGGCAGGAGAATGTGGAGCTTGGTGGTTCTTTACTCCAGACTGTTAGTAGCTTCTCTGTGCTCCAGTGTTGCTGCAGAGTCCCCATGACCAATCTCTGTAGCAGGACCAAGGTCACTTATACCCCTGACTCCGTGTATGTCTGTGGAGGAGGCTGGATGGGGGAACATGCTTATAAGACCTAGTTTGAACCTTATCCTTTTCTCTGAACCAACCTTTCTTAAGGTTCAGATCCACTGAGGAAAGGAAATTCCAACCTCCCTCTTTCTCTGCTAGAAAGATTATGATTTGTGAGTAAACTGGTTATGGAAAGGAAACTATTTTGGAGTTGGTGGCAAAAAGCAAAAAAAGGATACTGGAAAAGAAGGAAAAACAGGTCAAACATTTCAAATGTAACGTATTAAGTTAGGCTTCCATTTAAACAACATCTCTTTTTCCCTTTCCCTTCAGCATATGAAAGATGGTAATAACTGTCCTTTTTGGGGAAAAGAGAAACCATTAATTGAAATTGGCTGGTGCTGTTGTTAAAATCTGATCCCGTTTCCTAGACGACAATACCAGACAAACACACATAAAACGAGAGAGAGAAGAATAGCAAAGATAGACAATGCAGCTTCTACCTCTGGTGTTGACTCTCACTGGCAACCTCCCTGCTGGAAAACGACAGACCCAGCACACAGTCTGGTCTGATCAGCTGCTCTGAGACCTGGCAAACTTGTACCAGCATTGGGCTGTTTAGGGCATTGTTTTAACTTGCTGGCTGGCCAAGACAGACTCTTATGAAACAGAAAGCAAAAGGAGAGGGATAGAAAAGAGGAGAAGGAAGATGGAGAAGGAAAAGAACGCAGGTAGGAAGGGGATGACAAAGTCTCACGTCCCAAATGATGTTCGAAATTAGTCAGAGTAAGTGCAGGTGGCGATGTCATCTGGGTCCCTCTGTCTAGCCTGGTCTGGTCAGGACATGTTGGATTAGGACCATGGAGACTCAACCAAGTTATGATGGATGTGGGGTCCCAGGAGATGGTGGGGGTTGCAGCCATGATGGTGAAGCTTTCTCCTTCCAGTTCTCCCACTTTTTAGCTATCCAGAATTCTCTAATTCCCCCCCCCCCCATATTTGCCCCCCAAGTCTCATTTGGAGGATCCAAAAAGGGAGGGATAGGAGGAATAGTCCATCCTCTCATTATTTTGTTCACCAATTAGGCCTAATTTCTGACACACCAATTTTAGTCCATTGATTGCTGGTCCCACACTACTCTTGTTTACCAGGCATATTCTTAAAGCAGTCCCTGAGTTATGTCAATAGGCCTTTTTGTTTTAGACTAATTCAGTCTGCCTGTCTCCCTTTTGCACCTTCTCCCATCAACATTTAATGTTTTAGGTTGTTGTGACACTTAATGAACTTTCACTCACTTATCCCAGTTGAGTTCACAAGCAGGGTAAGTTTGCAGACCAAGTTATCACAATAGGGGGCATAAGAGTGGCTATATTGGGTCAGAACAATGGTCCGTCTAGCGCAGTATCCTGTCTTCCAACAGGGGCCAATGCCAGAGGGACTGAACGAACAGGCCATCATTGAGTGATCCATCCCCTATCGCCCATTCCCAGCCTCTGGCAAAAAGGTCAGACTAGATGGCCACAATAGGCTCTGCCCCTTAAAAAAATATATATATCTTGGAATCTAAGACACCTAACACACACTGAACGAGTGGGATTCTTGTTCCCCCAGAGAACCCCCATTACCATCAGCGGAAGTTATTGAATACATGAGATATGGGTTATACAGGCTCTGTTGTAGTTGGATCAATGGCTGTTTAATCCAAAGCAGAAAACCCCAATGCTCTAGAATTGTTGATGTTCTCTTGGTCTTGGGCAAAGTAATGCCACATTTTTGGGCTGGTTCTCAGCACACACCTTTTTAATTGCTTTAATAGTCCACACTATGTTCTCTCTTTTTACCCAGTTATTTGACGTTCCCCTTGCTGAAATAAAAATCTTAGTGCGAGCGAGCGCACTGCAGCGTGACAGCTGGACTCACCCACTGAAGCATGCCAGACGCTCTGGTTTTCCACACTACAGTTGTTTGTTTTGATATAGGTTGGGCCCGGTATGATGAATTCACAGCGAGAACATTTTGTTTACCAGGAACATGCAGTGAATTTTTAAAAAAACATGCAGATCAAGGGCAGCTGAGAAATTGAATGGCTCTGGTAAGCTTAGCTCTCTTTAGCCGGGTAACTAGTCCAGCCACATGGTACTGGCTGGGATTCTGTGCGAGGCAGGGGGTCAGACAAGATGATCATCATGGTTCTTTCCAGCCTTAAAAATCTCTGAATCTCCGAACTAAAACCAAAAAGAAAAGGAGGACTTGTGGCACTTTAGAGACTAACCAATTTATTTGAGCATAAGCTTTCGTGAGCTACAGCTCACTTCATTGGATGCATTCAGTGGAAAATACAGTGAGGAGATTTATATACACACAGAACATGAAAAAATGCGCGTTTATCATGCACACTCTAAGGAGAGTGATCACTTAAGATGAGCTATTACCAGCAGGAGAGTGGGGGTGGGGGAGAAAACCCTTTGTAGGGATAATCAGGGTGGGCCATTTCCAGCAGTTAACAAGAACCTCTGAGGAACAGTGGGGGGGAGAGGAATAAACAAGGGGAAATAGTTTTACTTTGTGTAATGACTCAACCACTCCCAGTCTCTATTCAAGCCTAAGTTAATTGTATCCTATTTGCAAATTAATTCCAGTTCAGCAGTCTCTCCTTGGAGTCTGTTTCTGAAGTCTTTTTATTGAATAATAGCCACTTTTAGGTCTGAAATCGAGTGACCAGAGAGATTGAAGTGGTTTATGAATGTTATAATTCTTGACGTCTGATTTGTGTCCATTTATTCTTTTACGTAGAGACTGTCCAGTTTGACTAATGTACATGGCAGAGGGGCATTGCTGGCACATGATGGCATATATCACATTGGTAGATGTGCAGGTGAACGAGCCTCTGATAGTGTGGCTGATGTGATTAGGTCCTATGATGGTGTCCCCTGAATAGATCATAGAATCATAGAATCATAGAATATAAGGGTTGGAAGGGACCCCAGAAGGTCATCTAGTCCAACCCCCTGCTCGAAGCAGGACCAAGTCCCAGTTAAATCATCCCAGCCAGGGCTTTGTCAAACCTGACCTTAAAAACCTCTAAGGAAGGAGATTCTACCACCTCCCTAGGTAACGCATTCCAGTGTTTCACCACCCTCTTAGTGAAAAAGTTTTTCCTAATATCCAATCTAAACCTCCCCCATGCAACTTGAGACCATTACTCCTCGTTCTGTCATCTGCTACCATTGAGAACAGTCTAGAGCCATCCTCTTTGGAACCCCCTTTCAGGTAGTTGAAAGCAGCTATCAAATCCCCCCTCATTCTTCTCTTCTGCAGGCTAAACAATCCCAGCTCCCTCAGCCTCTCCTCATAACTCATGTGTTCCAGACCCCTAATCATTTTTGTTGCCCTTCGCTGGACTCTCTCCAATTTATCCACATCCTTCTTGAACTGTGGCGCCCAAAACTGGACACAGTACTCCAGATGAGGCCTCACCTCATCATCAGATATGTGGGCACAGTTGGCAACGGGCTTTGTTGCAAGGATAGGTTCCTGGGTTAGTGGTTCTGTTGTGTGGTGTGTGGTTGCTGGTGAGTATTTGCTTCAGGTTGGGGGGCTGTCTGTAGGCAAAGACTGGCCTGTCTCCCAAGATTTGTGAGAGCGATGGGTCGTCCTTCAGGATAGGTTGTAGATCCTTGATGATGCGTTGGAGGGGTTTTAGTTGGGGGCTGCAGGTGACGGCTAGTGGCGTTCTGTTATTTTCTTTGTTGGGCCTGTCCTGTAGTAGGTGACTTCTGGGTACTCTTCTGGCTCTGTCAATCTGTTTCTTCACTCCAGCAGGTGGGTATTGTAGTTGTAAGAATGCTTGATAGAGATCTTGTAGGCGTTTGTCTCTGTCTGAGGGGTTGGAGCAAATGCGGTTGTATCGTAGAGCTTGGCTGTAGACAATGGATCGTGTGGTGTGGTCTGGGTGAAAGCTGGAGGCATGTAGGCAGGAATAGCAGTCAGTAGGTTTCCGGTATAGGGTGGTGTTTATGTGACCATCGCTTATCAGCAACGTAGTGTCCAGGAAGTGGATCTCTTGTGTGGACTGGTCCAGGCTGAGGTTGATGGTGGGATGGAAATTGTTGAAATCATGGTGGAATTCCTCAAGGGCTTCTTTTCCATGGGTCCAGATGATGAAGATGTCATCAATGTAGCGCAAGTTGAGTAGGGGCATTAGGGGACGAGAGCTGAGGAAGCGTTGTTCTAAGTCAGCCATAAAAATGTTGGCATACTGTGGGGCCATGCGGGTACCCATAGCAGTGCCACTGATTTGAAGGTATACATTGTCCCCAAACGTGAAATAGTTACGGATGAGGACAAAGTCACAAAGTTCAGCCACCAGGTTTGCCGTGACATTATCAGGGATAGTGTTCCTGACGGCTTCTAGTCCATCTTTGTGTGGAATGTTGGTGTAGAGGGCTTCTACATCCATAGTGGCCAGGAAGGTGTTTTCAGGAAGATCACCGATGGATTGTAGTTTCCTCAGGAAGTCAGTGGTATCTCGAAGATAGCTGGGAGTGCTGGTAGCTTATACTCAGCAGCAACCACACACCACACAACAGAACCACTAACCCAGGAACCTATCCTTGCAACAAAGCCCGTTGCCAACTGTGTCCACATATCTATTCAGGGGACACCATCATAGGGCCTAATCATATCAGCCACACTATCAGAGGCTCATTCACCTGCACATCTACCAATGTGATATATGCCATCATGTGCCAGCAATGCCCCTCTGCCATGTACATTGGTCAAACTGGACAGTCTCTACGTAAAAGAATAAATGGACACAAATCAGACGTCAAGAATTATAACATTCATAAACCAGTCGGAGAACACTTCAATCTCTCTGGTCACTCAATTTCTGACCTAAAAGTGGCTATTATTCAATAAAAAGACTTCAGAAACAGACTCCAACAAGAGACTGCTGAATTGGAATTAATTTGCAAATAGGATACAATTAACTTAGGCTTGAATAGAGACTGGGAGTGGTTGAGTCATTACACAAAGTAAAACTATTTCCCCTTGTTTATTCCTCTCCCCCCCACTGTTCCTCAGAGGTTCTTGTTAACTGCTGGAAATGGCCCACCCTGATTATCCCTACAAAGGGTTTTCTCCCCCACCCCCACTATCCTGCTGGTAATAGCTCATCTTAATTGATCAAAACAAAAAAACTTCAAATCCAGACTCCAGCGAGAAACTGCTGAATTGGAATTCATTTGCAAATTGGATACTATTAATTTAGGCTTAAATAGAGACTGGGAGTGGCTAAGTCATTATGCAAGGTAGCCTGGTTCCTCTTGTTTTTTCCTACCCCCCCCCCCCCAGATGTTCTGGTTTAACTTGGATTTAAACTTGGAGAGTGGTCAGTTTAGATGAGCTATTACCAGCAGGAGAATGAGTTTGTGTGTGTATGGGGGTGGGGGGGGATGTGAGAAAACCTGGATTTATGCAGGAAATAGCCCGACTTGATTATGTAAAGAGTTGTCACTTTGGATGGGCTAGCACCAGCAGGAGAGTGAATTTGTGGGGGGGGTGGAGGGTGAGAAAACCTGGATTTGTGCTGGAAATGGCCCATCTGATGATCACTTTAGATAAGCTATTACCAGCAGGACAGTGGGGTGGGAGGAGGTATTGTTTCATATTCTCTGTGTATATATAAAGTCTGCTGCAGTTTCCACGGTATGCATCTGATGAAGTGAGCTGTAGCTCACGAAAGCTCATGCTCAAATAAATTGGTTAGTCTCTAAGGTGCCACAAGTACTCCTTTTCTTTTCACTCTCCTTACAGTGTGCATGATAAACGCGCATTTTTTCATGGTCTGTGTGTATATAAATCTCCTCACTATATTTTCCACTGAATGCATCCGATGAAGCGAGCTGTAGCTCACAAAAGCTTATGCTCAAATAAACTGGTTAGTCCCTAAGGTGCCACAAGTCCTCCTGTTCTTTTTGCGGATACAGACTAACACGGCTGCTACTCTGGAACCTGAACTAAAACCCACGCCCACTGGGGAATTAGGAGTCATGACAAAGCTTGCTGACCGGTGATTGGCATATACATACCGGAGCGGGTTGACCCATTAAAAGGCTCTCTGTGCAACTGGCAGTGTATAAGTTCCAGCCAAGGGGGATGCCCGGGTAGATCATATGCAGCAGGGCTGCCGCTGGAAGTGTGTAAAGCCTATGTAAGGAGGAAGTGTCTCTGTGCACATAACAGAGTGGTACTTGAGTATTGTGTGCAGCATATGTGATGTGCAAAATCACTCACTGTCCTTGGATCTGTGCAATGCCCAGGTGCACAAGCCATTTAGTCCTGTAGTGTTTCAGTTTCCCCATCAGGGATAGTGATACCTACCTCAGAGGAAGCTTAGTTCATCAATGTTTGCAAAGCACAACAAGATCCCCAAATGGAAAGTGTTGTATGCCAGTATGAAGTATTATTAAAATGTAAAACCTAACACAAGGCAATGGAAAAAAACCCTATATAATACAATATTTGAGAATGATTAATTGAAGGGCCCAGCCAACCTCCCGCTGCCATGCAGTTCTCCATCGCTCAATATCAATCCACAACCTACCCATAACTTTGCCCCCTAAAACTCACCCTAAGGTCTAAATCAGTGGTTTTCAACCACGGGTCTGGGGCCCCCTGGGGGGCCATGAGAAGGTTTCAGGGGATCCACCAAGCAGGGCCAGTGTTAGACTCACTGGAGCCTCGGGCAGAAAGCCAAAGCCCCACCTTATGGGGCTGAAGCCTGGGGCCCCGAACCCTGCCACCTGGGGCTGAAGCTGAAGCCTGAGCAACTTAGTTTCATGGGGGTCCCTGTGGCAGGGGCCCCAGGCAGTAGCCCTGCTTGCTACCCCCTAATGCCGGCCCTGGCTTTTATATGCAGAAAACTAGTTATTGTGGCACAGGTGGGCTGTGGAGTTTTTATAGCATGTTGGGGGGTGGGGAGGGAGAGGGCTCAGAAAGCAAAAGGTTGAGAACCCCTGGTCTAAATAACACATTTCTAGATTGTAAAACCACATTTCCTATTAGAGGGACCCCCTTACAGTGTACTGTAACCCTAAAAATATTACAAGGTTACTCATTACAGAAAACCCAGTATCCGTTCGTAGATTGTACAATTAAAAATACAACCTGGCAAGGTCTACGATCTGCCACACCGAAAAGCGAATACATTCAACGACACCAAATGGATCCATCCCTCCACTGCTGTCCCGAAAAAAGATTCTTCTATACCACCAAAGCAACATTCTCTGAGCAAATATATCAAACTCTGCCATGACTTAATGAAGCCTGGCAGAGGTTTATTAACATTAAATTAGAGGACGATGTCTGTCTAAATCTCCTAGACTGCTCTGGGAACTTCTATTTCTGTTACACACATTTAATAAACAAGCCATGGAATCACCCACTGGCATATGGAACAAACCATTACAGAGGAAAATGAGGGGGCACAATTAGGGCAATACCGAATGACGGGGGATTACTGGATTCAGCCAGTGCCAAGAAAGGTCAATGAAAGCACTCCCATTGACCACTGATTGAATTGGGTCTAAATAGCAGCAGGGAACCGTCTGGGTCCCTCCCTTCACTGGTCACTCTTAGACTTCTTAAAGTTTGAGTTATTAAAATGGCAGAGGAAGAGACTGAGAAGATCTTTAGAAAACACGACCTATGAGGACAGTTTGAAAAACTTGCTCATGTTTCAAAGAAGGCTTAGGGGGTACCAGATAACAGTCTGGTTGTTATGCAGAGGACAGTGACCAGTTGTTCTCCATGTCCACCCAGGGTAGGACAAGTAATTGGCTTAGTATGCAGCAAGGGAAATTTGGGTTAGATGTTAGGAAAGTTCTGTAACTATGAGGAGAGGTAACCACTGAAATAGGCTTCCCAGGCAGGTTGGGGAATCTCCTTCATTGGGGTTTTTAAAGAACTGGTTAGACAAACCCCTGTCAGAGGAGGTCTAGGTGTTCTTAATCGTCCCTCATCATGGGGGGATGGATTAGATAAGGGGTTCTCAACCAGGGATCCAAGGCCCCCTAGGGGGGCTCGAGCAGGTTTCAAGGGGGCCTGCAACTAGGGCCAGCATTAGACTCGCTGGGGCCCAGGGCAGAAAGCCGAAAACTCACCGCATGGGGATGAAGCCCAGGTCCCTGAGCCCCACCATTTGGGGCTGAAGCCTAAGCAATGTAGCTTTGTGGGGGCCCCCGTGGCATGGGCCCCAGGCAATTACCCTGCTTGCTACCTCCTAATGCCAACTCTGGATTTTATATGAAGAAAACCAGTTATTGTGGCACAGGTGGCCATGGAGTTTTTATAGTATGTTGGGGGGGCCTCAGAAAGAAAACTGTTGAGAACCTCTGGACTAGATGACCTACCTAAGTCCCTTCCAGCCTTATATTTATATGATTGCATGATTTTCAGAGGCATAAAGGGTAACTGGGCACCCACTGGCCACTGACTTTAACCTCCCTGTAGAATTTTGTAAAGGAAGTGTAATTTGGGGGGTCACGTATGCTAGATTCCATTCAAACACTCCCAAGATTAATGTTTTCAAAACATTTTGGTTTGTGTAGTTGGCTTTGTTTGGGGGACAGCAGGCCTAGTGGTCAGGCCATGGCCAAACAGTCTCTCTGAGCCTTGAGGTGGCTCTCCTGAGCAGTTCAGGGCCCAGAAGCCAAGCCACAGTTCATGACCCTCCAGGACCTCTCAGGAGGATGGGGAAAGAGGGAATGACAGGGGGATGCAGGCCCTCCCTCTCCACCATGTCCCAGCCCCAGAGGAGAGAGGAGAGGGGTGGCTTAGTCCCTTCTGGCCACCACTCCAGATCAACCACCCCTGTACTGCTTCCTACCTTTCCCGTTTTCCCTTCAGTTCAGGGGGTGGCCCTAGCCTTCTGCTTACACAGACTTAGTAGTTCAGGGCTTCAGCTGTGGTGAGGACACTTCCCATCTCACCCTCAGAGTCCAGTTGTTCCCCCTTAGTCCGTGGGGAAGGGGGATCCCCACCAAGTCCTATATACAGTGTCCAGGTCCTTCCCCTGTAGATTGCTCTGCCTCAAGGGCTGTGGCCTAGCTGCCTTCTTGCAGCCAGTGCCCAAAGCTCCCTTTTGAGCAGGTCCTAGGGGAGCATGCCCAACGGGGAGAATGAGCAGCACTCAGTCCATAACTTCACGTGCACAACATGAGTGAAATCCTGGTCCCATTGAAGTCAGTGGCAAAGCTCCCACTGACTTCAATAGGGCCAGGATTTCTCCCCAAATGTGTTGACATCTTTATTTATCAGGGGCTTAAGAAAGATCAGAAAAGATTCTCACAGAAATGTGATCCTCTCCATTGTCCATCATTTTGGCATCAAATCAGTGTCAGTGTTCTGGAGCCAGTTTAGAAAATGAAACCTAATACACCTCTTTCAATAATGTTAACTAGCTGCGAACAAGTAATTAATAATGAATGATTTTGTAGATACACTCTGCCTCCCTATTTGTTCAAGGGAGACTTGTGAATAAATGTTGATTTTTTTCATCCATTTGTTGTTCACAATTATTTATTGAAATTTCTGAGAATAGTGTTTTCTCTGTGGCTTGCTATGTGAGCTGTTTTGCTTAGCTGTGATAGGTCACGCGAGGGACCTCGCATTGATTCTTATTCTCTAGTTGGATGAATGTGACTCTGGTTATAAGGTTTCTGATGTTAATGTTCTTGGAAAGTGAATTTAAAATGTGCTGTCTGCAACTGTTTGAGCATGTGAGCTTGAAATGTGCTTTCTGAAACATTTGCGGTAGTAAAACTCCGTCTCAGGAATGCTTGCAGAAAGAAAACTCTAATGAGCAAGAACATAGCCCTAAACTAATTTTTAAAACAATGTTGTAATAAATATTTGTGGAACTCTTTTTGCTGTACGTGGCCAGCTCTGACACATGGTGTGGTAGCTATGAGTTTACATGGAACCGTGGGCTGGTGGGTGGGAAGCAAGTGAGATGGTGGGTGTCGGAAGTTTTTCAACTAACAAAAGCCACTATTGACAAATGAGCATTTGCTCTCACTTTATTGCAGAGCAATAATAGTAAGTGGGGACCTGCAGCCCTGGCTCTAAACGTGATAACAGTTTGAGAGTTAATATAAACGACTTGACCAACATGAGGAATAGCGCAGAGTCTCTCAGCAGCAATTTCACCGGCTTCCACTTGGAGCCCTCACTCTGCCAGCCAAGAGCTCATTGTTTTATTCGGTAAGCATCAAACTAAATCCCTCTCTTTTTTTCCCATAAAAATCCATGAGATGGCACTACGAAGCTCCAGGCAGCCCTAATATCTTAATATATGTAGAGAACTGGAAGGGACCTCTTGGGTCATCAAGTCCCGCCCATCCAATAATCCCATTCAGAAATTTCTCAAGCTCCATTTTAAACCTACATAGTTGTTTGTCCCCCAGTACTTCTACTGGGTGACTGTTCCAGAACCTCATTCTTCTGATGGTTAGAAACCTTCTTCTAATTTTCAAAGATTCATAGATTCCAAGGCCAGAAAGGAAGATTACGATGGTCTAGTCTGACCTCCTGCGTAACACAGGTCAGAGAACATCCCCTACAGCAGATCTTTTAGAAAAAGTCCAATCTTGATTTACAAATTGCCAGTGATGGAGAATCCACCATGACACTTAGTAAGTTGTTCCAATGGTTAATTACTCTCACCATAAAATAATTACGCCTTATTTCCGGTCTGAATTTGTCTAGCTTCAACTTCCAACCATTGGAGTGAGTTCTACCTTTAAGGGCCCAACCAAGCCCCCACTACCATACAATTTTCCATCACTCCGTGTAGTATCAGAGACATTGAGAGAAGGAGAAGAATGTCAGTTAATTTCAGGGAAATGTCAGCTTGCCCGGGGAGATCAATTTTTAATGTATCATTAATAATACCTAGTGGTTTTCCATCTCGGATATCTCCAAGTGCTTTATGGAGGTGAGAAAAAACAACATTTCAAGAAGCTCCTGGTGGAATTTGAATCTGCAGCGTCCCTGTTCTAGCAGTTGCGCCGATAACACACTGCCTCATAGCATTTCTCCGGCAAAGCCTCGAGTAACCTCTGCCAACAAAAGCACATGCCTCCATTATACTTATGATTTGTTCCTCATCACTGAGATGGGTGTAGGGGAACTAAGCGTCTTCCTGTCTTTATCTGTTGTCCACACTTCTGAGGCCTGTTCTACACTATGGGGCTAAGTTGATCTAAGTTATGCAACTCCGGCTCTGTGAATAATCATAGCTGGAGTCAAAGTACATTATGTTGACTTATTGCGGTGTCTACACTGCCCTGGGTCGATGGGAGACACTTTCCCATTGACTTACCTTACACTTCTTATTCTGGTGGAGTACCGGAATAGACGGGAGAGGAATCGACTCCCGGTGGAGTTGCCGCAGCATCAGCTCCTGGTGGAGCCGCTGCAGAATTGATCCACAGTAAGCGTAGACATGCCCACAGTCTAACCAGGTACAGCCATCCCATTTTCCTCCCCTGGTTCCAAAATAGTTTCACCTAATTCTTCAATCTAGATTTAACACCATATCACAGGTGAACTTCGAAGTGTTCAACAAAAAATCCAATTTCCCAATTATTCCCTTCAGCTGTTAATGGGGGTCACCCAAGTACAAATTGGGACGTGGCTGTGCTACACTAGGTCATCCCCTTTGACTTCTGTCTGCTTCCTGATCACAGAACGCGGAGATAAGACCTCTGATTTCAGACAGTCCTGCATTTCCCCCACCTCACAAAAATGTGATGCCAGTAACAATTAGATTAATAGAATATCAGGGTTGGAAGGGACCTCAGGAGGTCATCTAGTCCAACCCCCTGCTCAAAGCAGGACCAATCCCCAATTTTTGCCCCAGATCCGTAAACGGCCCCCTCAAGGATTGAACTCACAACCCTGGGTTTAGCAGGCCAATGCTCAAACCACTGAGCTATCCCTCCCCTCTACCCCAGCCAAGACTGTGCTTTGCACTAACATATGACGAAAGACAGTCCAACTGTCTCAAAGAGCTTATAGTCTTAACAGAGATAGAGAAAGGAATGATAACTATCTCCACTTTACTGAGATGGAACTAAAAGACAGAGAGTTCAAAGAACATGCTGAAGATCAAACAGAAAGCCAGTAAGTAAACGCAGATCTCACGTTCCAGGGCGTACCAACAGCCACAAGAACATTTTTCCACTCTTTTCACATAGTCCAGTTATTTATCCCCAGACAGGTTAGCCCAGCATTGCTCTGTACAGTATATTCTTCAGTGCTTCGCCCAATCTACCTTTAAATGAGTTGTGTTTCTTATCATTTTCGTTGAAAGATTATCCTACTCTGCCATAAATTTCAACTTTTTTCATAATCTCCTTTTAATGACTAGTTTAGTGATTGTACAGCCAGCTCTGTTCTGAATTATTTAGGTTTCCAAAAAGCACATTTGAATAATACCAAAGAAGCATAATGCACAGATGGTGACAATAGTTCATATGCAAAGTACATTTGCAAGTTGTACTCTACATAAATGAAGATGAACAGTGGCACTAAGCTTAAAAGGGAATCTCTGTATTGTTTCCTACAGCAATACATCTCTTTGTATTAACGGCAGAATCTGAACTCGTGTTGATAACTTTTATTAACTTCTCTAACCATTTGCCTAGTTTTCCATTGGCATATTGGCTCAAGTCCAATTCCAAAGCTACCCAGTAACAGTCTGAGATATATGTACTGGAAGGCTTTGAGACCACATCATGTCTTCGTTGCTAGTAAGGATTCATTCCCTGAATAGGTTTCAGAGTAGCAGCCGTGTTAGTCTGTATCTGTAAAAAGAAAAGGAGGACTTGTGGCACCTTAGAGACTAACCAATTTATTGGAGCATAAGCTTTTGTGAGCTACAGTTACTTTTTGCAAACCCGTTTCAGCTTACAGATTGTTCATGAGTTGCTAACATCCACGACTGGCTCTTGGTCACGTGGTATTGTTTCTGCTTCCTGCCTGGGTAAATGAAACTGTTTATGTCAATAAATGACGGAAAGAGTAACGAGTAGCATATAAAGAATGGGAGGTGGAGATGGCTGAAATCTCCTGCTGTTACAGGCCCCTCCAGAAGAAATGGGACTGTGGAGTGGCAAATGCCGTGGTGTTTTTCCTAGCACCTGTTCTGTCTGTAACCCATGCTAACAGAGTGTAGCTCTTTCGGTCCTGTGGCAAACCCATATATGGAGGCGTATGAGTGCTACTGGCCCTGAACAAATAGAGGCGGGCGTTTAGCACACACAGTCAAGACCTGTGCTTTTAGATACCAAGGTCCTGGGTTCTCGCTCTACAGATAAGCTGTCTAAAAGGCTGCAATATACATGGATAAACAGTTGATCGATGTTGAACCCGCGTCACAAATCCCTAGTACCCATGATGGTCTCATCCTAACCCATCATAGTTAGAGGTTGGCTGAAAGCCTGAAACATGAATTCTATCTTCTTTCCAAAGAATTTTTAGCATGAATTCTTCTAACTCGGGACAATCTCGTTCTCCACATAAATGGCCGATCTCTTTTTCAATCTTACTAAGCTCTTGTGATTTATCTCACCTCACTGTACCCACCTTCCCCCTGCGTGGGCCATCCCAGCAACCGTGGATGGAAGATATAAATGAACCGACCCACTTGTAGGAATAAGACTGTTTAGAACTGGCGTCTGACTCTTTGGAGGAGTTCATGTGTGGCAATCTATTTCAGGGACAGCTGTCTGCTGGCATGCCGCCCAATCTACCTGAGAAGCCATTTCCTTTGACTCACCTTGGATTCTGGCAACTGACACACTCCCATATATTAAGTACTGAGGCACTGTGCAGCTATTTTTAAAATATGTGCTCAGCTGAGTGACCTTACTGGAAAACCGCCAACAAATGCACAAAAGTTTAATTGAATTAGGTCTAAATAATATGGTCTTAAAGTCTTGGGGGGGAGGGATAGCTCAATGGTTTGAGCATTGGCCTGCTAAACCCAGGGTTGTGAGTTCAATCCTTGAGGGGGCCATTTAGGGATCTGGGGCAAAAAATGGGGACTGGTCCTGCTTTGAGCAGGGGGTTGGACAGATGACCTCCAACCCTAATATTCTATGATTCTTAGCACACATACTCAGCCACTGACATTGTCTCACGTGCTTGGTAAGGTGATCTGTTCCTTGTTTCTGACCTTTCTATGGGGGAAGACAGTTTACAGGGCAGACTGAAAGGAATCCAAAAATCCATGTTTAATGTGCAGTCTTTTCCCATTGTTGCAAGGCTAGCGCCAAAAGTTCTGCTAGTAGAAAACGTCTGGGACCTGGAGACAAAGATCCTACATTGCTGTGAATGACAGAGTTCAATAAACCAGGACAGATTGGACACTCTTTATTACAGCTGCTACTGTATGCTGAGAGTGATTTCTAAAACAATGCCTTGCCCTTATTCCCCACAGATTTCAAAACACTTCACGTGTATCCCACCATGAAAAACAGCCTGCCTGTTCTGGATTGACTGCCAGCTCCCACATGGCTGCTAGTACCAACACCCTTAAGGCATGGGGGATGACACAGCTTCTGCATTGGACATTGTTGACCAGGACTCCACCATCTTTCCCTTCTGTTCTCTGTCCCCTGCACAGTACCTGAGGAGGAGACTCCAGGATCTGACATCATCCTCCTCACCAACTTTGGCAGGAGCACCCCTGAGGTCCTACTCCCTTTCCATACTCCCTGCCACACTGGGCATTCTGGAGCCCTTGCACCCCCTGTGGTGACCAATTTTACAGGGTGCCTTCCTATGAACAGACCCATCAAGACCAGCCTCCAGTCCCCAGACAGCCTCTTCCCAAGGAAGTCCCTCATCCTCAGGATAACTTTGAGGTGGAACAGCACCTAAGAGCTGAGGAGGAAGCATCTCCTTCCAACAAATTCTTGTGTCCTCCTGATTAAGCAGTTCTGGCCCCACCACCATCCTACATGGATGTCTTTAAAGTTTTTCAGGACTTAGAGAAGAGGGTGGCTGAGACTTTTCAACCCCCCCCCCACCCCCCAGAGGCAGTGCAGGAATCCCAGCATTCCCTGTGGGATGTCCTCCACTCTGCATGGCAAGGCAAGCCAGCCATGCCTATTAATGATGCACTATTGTCATCAGGCCGTAACATCTGGCAGACACCTGTCGCCATTCCACCTGCAAGCAAGAGGATTGGCGAAAAAGATGATGTGACGGCAAAAGGTTGTTAGTGTCTTTTTTCTCATCGCACCTCCCAGTGACTTGGTGGTAAACGAGGTCAGTGAGCGGAAGAGGCAGCACCACCAGAGATCTACTCTGTTTAGCAAAGAACTTCATTCAGTGTCTAGGCTTCCTCAGCTGGGAAAGCTACTCCTCATTAGCTTTACAGTTCAGGGTCTCAAATTATCATGCCCTGCTGGCAAAATATGATTACACCAACTCTCAAAGTTGTCTCCATTTATTGAACATCTGCCACGGGGCCAGAGGGACCAGTTTGAAGCCCTCATTTCCAAAGCTGAGATCATCGCTAAGGTTGACTTTACAAGCCTCCCGGGATGTGGCTGACACCGTAGCTCATTCTATGGCCACTGCCATGGTTATGAGTTGAGCTTCATGGCTGCAGTCTTCCGGTCTTCCTCAAGAAGTGCAGAACACCAGCGAGGACCTTTCCTCTGAAGGGCCTAAGCTCTTCAGCAACACAACACACAAGTTCCTACAGTCTCTCAAGGACTCCAGGGAAATCCTGTGCTCATTGGGTATTTATGTTCCTGCAACCCAAGAAGAAATCTAGTAAATCGCTGATGGCCCAATGATCCTACATTTTCACTTTGCGGAAAGCGATGGCGCCACCAATAGAGATGCCGAGGTTTCATGAGAAGGGGTATTCTTCTATTTCCACCACTCAGTTTTTCTCCTCAGCCAAGCACCCATTTTGGTGCTTTTAGTCAATGGCCATGAACTGTTGCACTCGCTGGGTCATGCGCTTCACCACCATGTCATCCACCTACCCCATGGGGGCTGCCCCTCCCAATTTACACCTTATTGAGAGCTCATCACATCAGATGGGTGGATTCTGGAAATAGTCTCATCAGGCTACACCATCCCTTTTGTTTCCTTGGCCCCAGCCCACCCAGTCCCTCTTCAGGGACCCTGCTCACAAGGGTCTCTTCAGGCAGGAGCTGCTGCTCCTAGAGGGCATCAAACTGGTTTCTCTCGGATTCGCCAGAAAGGAGTTTTATTCCCGATAGTTCCGAGTTCCAAATTAAAAAGGGGAATGGAGACCAATCTTGGACCTCAGGACACTGAATACCTTCATCCCAACACAGAGATTCAAGATGGTGACCCTCACAGGGAACATACCATTGTTAGATCAAGGGGACTGGTTTGTGTTCCTCTGCCTTCAGGATGTCCACATAGCTATGCATCCTGCACACACGATTCAGGGTTGGGAATAACACTATCAGTAGTGGGTCCTTCCCTTCAGCCTTTCAACTGCCCCGGAAGTCTTTACAAAAGTCCTCTCAGATGTCAACGCCCATCTCCATTGGATGGGTATAATTGGCTTCCCCTACCTCAAGGACAGCTCCTTCTCTGAGGTCAAGTCAGCCACCAACAAGGTCTTAGCTCTGTTTCACTCCCTGGGCCTTCGCTTCAAGACAGAGAAGTCCAGCCTAGTACCTGTTCAACATTTAGACTTCATCAGGGCCACACTGGACCCTCTAGCCAGCAGAGCATACTTATCCATTGACAGCTTCAATGCCATGTTCAGCCTCATATCCACAGTATAACAGAGCCCCTAGACCATAGCAATGTCTTTCCTACAACTCCTCGGTCATATGGAGGCCTGCACCTTTGTGATGCCTCTTGCAAAGCTCCAGTCCAGATGCCTTCAAGCCTGGCTCAGAACCATCTGGACACCAAACAGACACAGCCTGTCCAAAGAGACAGGAGAGAAGAGAAGAGAAGAGAAGAGAAGAGAAGAGAAGAGAAGAGAAGAGAAGAGAAGAGAAGAGAAGAGTGAGGGGGGATTTGATAGCAGCCTTCAACTACCTGAAGGGGGGTTCCAAAGAGGATGGAGTTCGGCTGTTCTCAGTGGTAGCAGATGATAGAACAAAGAGCAATGGTCTCAAGTTGCAGTGGGGGAGGTCTAGGTTGGATATTAGGAAACACTATTTCACTAGGAGGGTGGTGAAGCACTGGAATGGGTTACCTAGGGAGGTGGTGGAATCTCCTTCCTTAGAGGTTTTTAAGGCCCAGTGGGACAAAGCCCTGGCTGGGATGATTTAGTTGTGGTTAGTCCTGCTTTGAGCAGGGGGTTGGAATAGATGACCTCCTGAGATCCCTTCCAACCCTAATATTCTATGATTCTAAGGTGTGTGCACTTCCCAGAGGGTCCTCGACTCTCTCCATTGGTGGAAGGACCCTTGCAGAGTACGTGTCGGGATGCGCTTTGCACATCCGCTTCCCACACAGAACATCAACAGCCCTATGTTAGGTTGAGGAGCACACCCTCAAGACCCCTCAAGAATCATTGCTCAACATCAACACCCTCGAGCTGTGGGCAGTCCCTAATGCATGCCATCATTTACTACACAAGACCAAGGGTCACGCCTCAAGAATTATGACAGGCAACAGGGTGACAATGCGCTATAACAATGGGGAAAATCCCCATCCTTATGTGTGCAGAAGCAATGAAGGCCTGGAATTTTTTTTTAACCCACCAAATCAACACCTTGGCAGGGTGCCGACCGGGTCTGCAGAACAAGGTGGCAGACATCCTGAGCAGATATTTCCCTCAGAATCACGAATGGGAGCTGAACAACCTATTTTTCAAAACCTGCCTCACCTGGGGTTCCCCAAAGGTAGATCTTTTTGCTTCTCCACTGAACACTAAGTGCTCTCACTTCTGCTTGAGGGATGGCCTTGGCTGCAGCTCCTTGGGCAATGCTCTCCTTGTTCCCTGGCCACGCATGTTGCTGTATGCCAGTCCTTCAGCACCCTTGCTGAACAAGCTGAAACAGGAGGCCAACACAGGTTTGGTCCCCGCACATGGTTTGCCTAGCTCTGAGACCACCTCTTCTCGTCCCTATGATGACAGACCTCCAGGAGTCAGGCCAGATGACTCACGCCAACCTCCCATCATTACACCAGGAGCATGACTCCTCGATGGCTCTTGGTCCTAGAACAGGAATGCTCTCCTAAAGTACAGTCGGTGATGCTTAATAGCGAGAAACCCACCACCAAAACCACCTACCTGAAGAAATGGAAATGTTTCCAGCTTTCGTGTGCAGAATAGTCGCTGTCTCCGAGCCTTCCCTCTCCTCTGCACTGGATTACCCGTCAGAATTAAAAACCCTAGGTTTTATCCTTCAGCTGTATCAAGGTTCACCTTGCTTCTGTCACTGTCTTCATCAACCAACCAAGGCAGTCTCAGTTTTTGCCCACCCTACCACTGTGATATTCTGAGGAAACCCCCCTTTGAGCCCATGAAAAGCTGCTGTCTACTCCACTTATCCTTTAAGGCAGTGTTCCTCATAGCCATTACCTCATCCAGATGAATAAGTGAACTGGGAGCCCTTATGGCTGGTCCACCTGACATGGTGTTCTACTGTGACAAGGTGATTCTGCCCTCACCCTCGCTTTCTACCTAAAGTCTCTTGGGACTTTCACATCAATCAGGATCTCTTACTGCAGGTATTTTATCCCAAGCCTCCTTTCTCCAGGGAAGAGAAACCCTACATATGCTCAATGTCAGAAGGTCCTCTCGCTCTCTTTCCTGACAGGACCAGATCTTTCAGCTCCTCGCCTAGACTCTTCATCTCTGTTCCTGATAGGATGAAGGGAGCCACCATAACTGCACAAAGACTACCCAAGTGGGTCTCAGGCTGCTTCCTGGCATGCTATGAAATGGCCCAACCCCACCCTGCAGCTAGGGTGATGGCCCATTCTATCAGAGCTCAATCAACCTCAGAAACCCTGCTGCAGAATGTACCCACTGATGTCGTTTGCAAGACTGCTACCTGGTCATCAGTGTGTACATTCACTCAGCACTACGCCCTCCTCTACGCTTCCACATCCAACTCAGCCTTTGGTGAGGCCATCCTCTGCACTGGTATGGACTCATCTCCTCAGCACCTTCCTTCGCGCTGAGTTACTGCTTGGTAATGACCCAGCGTGGAGCACCCATAGTGACATACACTCAAAGAAGGAGGAGCAGGAACTCACCTGTACAGTAACTGGAGTTCTTTGAGATGTTACGTCCCTATAGGTGCTGCACTACCTTTCCCCTCTGCTTTGGAGTTCTTGCCTTCGAATGTTGGAGTTGAGAAGGAAATGAAACAGTGGTGGGTCCACCCCTCTTTGTGTAACCTCAGCCTGGAGCATAAGGGTGTGTAGAGCGCAGGAATGGACCTGCTGATGCTGCTGAAGAAAAATCTCCAATCAAAGACACACAACATGGAGCACCCATACGGGCATAACATCTTGAAGGACTCCAGTTACCGCACAGGTAAGTAACCACTCCTTTCCATGTCAAAAATATTGAAATGAAACCTTTCAAATGTTGTTCAGAATTTTTAAATGTTTTTTTTTCCCAACCAGAACCATCCATCGGAATGGACATGAATTCGCGAAGCATTTTGGCGTTGCCAAATCTGCATTTTTCATCGAAAAAAGTTTCATGTAAAAATTTTCCACCATCTCTAATCATCACCATGACCAGCTGTTGTTTGCATTAGAAATTCCCAGCACAAATGCATTGGCATTAACACAGGCATTAACACTGCCTTCAAGGAGAAGCCTTGGGTCCTAGGACCTTTTCCTCAGAACAAGGGTCCAGCACAAGGTATTTAGACAGGTTTCAGAGGAACAGCCGTGTTAGTCTGTATTCGCAAAAAGAAAAGGAGGACTTGTGGCACCTTAGAGACTAACCCATTTATTTGAGCATGAGCTTTCGTGAGCTACAGCTCACTTCATCAGATGCATACTGTGGAAAAAATACAGTTTCCACGGTATGCATCTGATGAAGTGGGCTGTAGCTCACGAAAGCTCATGCTCAAATAAATTGGTTAGTCTCTAAGGTGCCACAAGTACTCCTTTTCTTTTTAAGGTATTTAGAGTCACCCATGCCTCTGCTTCCAATCCCTTCCAGTTGTTCGTATTCTTCATCTGCAGGCTGACATTTGTTGGAGAGACGGAGTTATTTTCCTGTGTGTCTATGCTATGAATAAAACCCATGTGCTTAGTGGGACTGTACCAGTGCACCTACCGTTGCCCTGATGAGATGCTTGACGCCCATCCTTTCTCCGTGGTTATTCCCTTTCATGATTGCCAGTAGCTGCTGCTTGAAAATACATATTTTTCCCCCCACAGTCATTGCTTTGTTGATGAGGATGTTTGCAATCAATGTTAACAGGAAGGGATTATTGCAGTCCTGTAAAGACTTAGAGGAAATTACTATGCAAACAGATGGTACTCTGGGAAAGTGCTAAAAAGACTTTAGATTAGTGAGCCTGCAGGATGAAAGGAACTGATATTAAGGAATAGGGAGATATAATGATGTTAAAGAGAGATGAACCAGTTGTTTGAAATTCCTCATGGAGCTGCCACACTCCCTGTCCTCCCTGTTCAGCTCTTTGATATGCTCTCTCTCATTTTAGATCTTAACTACCACTTGCAATGAAAAATTTCCAATGTTTTATTAGACTACGAGGAACTTTGATGTCAGAACTGACTCCCTTCCGTAATTTCAGCCTTTAATGTTTCACGTGTTTCCTCCCACCAGTGCTCTTCCATAAATTGTCTTCTGCATTTGTCAGTTTTACTGTACCCAGCCCAAGCTGTCATCTGTAAAGCAGGGATGAGAAAATTTACCCATCTGAGTGAAGCCTCCTTGTGATTCGCAGATCAGAGGCACTATATAAAACCTGCAAAGTATTATTACTACTTACAGATGTAACTTGCGGGAGAGATCCTTCAGTCTGCTACATCCATTTTGCACTGCTCACGCGGCACAAAGTGGAGAGAAACTGGGTGGAAACAACCAGCAGATAATTCCTGAAGCACAGTGGAGGTTTCCTTTAAAGTAGAGGACATGTCAAAGGAGAGAGGGGCATGTCATGGGCAGGGCTGATGACAAGGAAGGGGTGTAAGGTCCCTCTTATACCAGTGGTATGACTGAGAGCTGCTTCAGGTTATGCCAGGGCCAAGATCAGGGAGCTTGAACCAGCTTCCTGCTGGGACCTGCATGGAGTTTTGTAGAACCCATGCCAATCTAGTTCCCATTGCATCCAGGGGTACTAGCATCGCTCATTTTGTGCCTTCATGGGATTTGGTCCTTGGGGTCCAGCAGATATGCAGCCTCTCTCTTTAGCTAATCTAATCTGTCTCTTTATAACGCCACCATTACTGCAGTAGCTGGGCCCATTCAGACACACACAGCCAAATTCGACTCTCATTTACATCTCTGCAGTCCGATTCATTTCAGCTGGAGTTGCAAACGTGGAACAGACAGCTGCATTCAGCCTCTGGATGCCATGGCTGCCTCCTTTTATGCATGTGGGTCGCGTTACTGGATTTCGATAACGATGCCCCTTTAAAGTCCAGAGCTATGGTGGTCAGTTTATTCCCAAGATCTCTGGCAGGTGCTACTTTGGCTGGAGAGGAGCGTCAGGTCGTTGGTCCTTTCTGGCAATAGAGGTTAGCTCTCCACCCTGTGCAAAGTGAGTCGATGGTCTCATCTGTGTTTGCAATGGAAAAAGTATCCCCATTACCAAGCCCACCACCACCACTCAAAGGCACCCTTGTTAGGAATCTCAGTGGAGAGACGTAGGACTGGGCGAGCCACGGAAGGGGATTTTCCTTCTCACACCTACTGGTGGACCTGTATTGCTGGGAGCAGCAGTTACCTGGCACCTCTCGAAACAAGGCCACTCAGGTGCCTAAATATGGATTTAAAAGACTAACCATAGGCTCCAAGCTTTGCAAAGGTTGTCCCGGGTTTTCGGGCGCAATTAGGCACTCTCATCTTCAAATGGGATTTGGATCTGAGGGGATGACCAAAGCAGAGTGCCTGCAGTTATGTCTACCCATAAACAGCAGGAGCAAAAGGAGAGGCCAGCTCTTGACAATCTGTCCTTCAACGAGCAGGCAGGATTTCAATGATTAAGGTCTCTTCTAAACGGCCGAGACACCAGAAATGGCCAGGGAGGAAATGGCAACACTAGAAATCAACATGGAGAGTGTTTTGAACAGTGGGTCTCAGACTTATTTGATCACCTCTCACCCTTTGTGTCTGTAGTAGTCTATGCCCCCCCACACACTATACAAGTACATATACCGATAAAAAAAAAATCAACAAGAGACTCTCACTAATGATTGCGAACAGTAAGGCCTTGATTCAAACAGAGCCAACGATCCATTGTAATAAAAGCAAAAGCAAACCTGTGACTGCGGTCGATCCTCACAATTAAATGTGCGCGTCACATCACAGCAAATGGGTGTACGTGCAGATGGCCACGACTTTGTATAATGTGCAAGTTAACCGAAATCCGTTCCAATGCAGAGCGCCACCTAGAGTCAAATGCACAGCGCCATCTGAGGAATCAGTTTGGCTAGGTTTTCATTACTATGGGTAAAATGTACACAGCAAGTTTATTTCCCCCCGCTAAAGCTTCTCACAACGCGCACAGAATACCTCTGGTTTAGACCCTGGCTCGATGTGTCTGATCATGTCTCCTTCTAGTGGTCAGCCCCAACAACTACACCTACCCTAGCACCTACAGGCATAGTATCTATATGTACGTGCTCACGGCATGTTACCTTTACACCATTGCAGCCTCAGGCATTTCACATTGGGTCTGATCCAAAGCCCAATGGAGAAGACTGCCACTGACTTTAATTGGCTTTGGATCAGGTCCAGAAGGCCCAGTCAGACTCCAACCAGGGTCTTTCAACTACCTTCAGTCTCAGTCAGACCAGCCTGGTAATCTTATGAAAAACTGGTTATGTTTAGCCAGTGCTGTGGGGCAACACATCTTTCATCCTCTTGACTTTTGCTTGCTTCCTTTCTGTTTTCTTCCATGTTATGTGTTTCCATGTTTCCCCTCTTTAACCAACCTCTCCAAACCCCACACTCTGGAAGGAGAGGGCAGGGGGGTACGTGTAGGTTTCCTTTCTGTTGTTGAGGCCTCAGAACCAGTTACTTCCACAAGCAGGAAATATCCAACTTTAATCAACTGCCACCAAATTAATATCTACCAGTGTTGCATGATCTCCAGGGAGGGAGATGAACAAAGGGAACAGTGACAGCCAGGAAATCCCAGGGCACTGGCGCTTGGCTCCGAGAGGCAAACATAATTAATTGCAGCAGCTTAATTCCTGTGCCTTCCGCCAGTTCCCATGTCAAAGCCCAGGTGCTTTCACCGGCGTGTTAATTAGCTCTGTGTTAGCAAGTGGAAACGTCGGGATTGTTAAAGGCATGCAACCACAGAGGCAAAACGCTGCCCTCGGAGCCGGCTCGCAATTAGCTGCCACGTTTGTGCGGCTGGAATTAGCCGTGCTGATGATGCTGAGGTGTGCGTTGAATCATTGCCACAGACTCTGGAACTTATTCGTTCCCACGGTTTCCAATTATAACTTGTTTCAGGTGACCTGGTCTCCCTTTTCACAATGGGGCAAATGGCCCCATCACTGCTGCGTGGTTGATGCAAGCTGCCGGTGTTTACCTGAGGCTGTATCTAATGGATGGAGAAGACACTGCCAACTCATTAGCAAGAAAATATTGCTTGCCCTCTGATTCGATCCGTTGGGTCTGTGCCAGGCTCAGTGGTCTCTTCCAGGGCAATGCCCTTACCTGATCTCACATGCCACGGAGTCTTCTTAAGCAAGTAGTAAGGAGACAATGAACAGGAAACTATCACCTTCCCAGACACCTCTCTGGTCTCTTTCACTCCAGCCTCAGAGGGTGCGGCGTGGGTTTATCATCGCAACGCCGCCCCCCAGTGGAGAAGTGCTCTCTCTGTTTTACACAGGAGGAACTGAGTCTTGGAGAGATGCAAAGATTGAAGCCTTGCCCTCCGCCTAGTGGAATTTTCCAAGCCCCAAGTTAGGCAGCTCTGTGGGGCCCAGGCTCCTTGGTGGGCAGCTAAGAAAGGGATTGTTAGAAGCTGGCCAGCTGAGCAGGGGACTGCTGAAGCTAGCTGGGAGTGACATACTGAGGAGAGGAGAGCGGCTTAGGTGCCTAAGCAACTGACCTGGTGTCCTTGGCGGGCAGGCTATGGATAGGTGCCTACCGTGGCTGTAAGCCTTCTCCAGGAGTTAACCATCTAAGCCCTGCTGCTAGGGTAGCAAAAATCATCTCTCTGTCATCTCCCCCCACCCCATCCCTCTGCTTCCAGCCCTGCTGCTGTGGGGGGTGATAGGTATCAGATGTTTGGCCTGTTCAGAGCGTGCCTACAGGATTGGGTCCTGCTGGGCGTCTCGCAGCCTGGTTTGAGAACCCCACTTCCCGGGCTTCGGTGTGAGTCAGGGCCGTGAGCAGCTCGTTGGCCGTGGAGTGGCGGCAGCGTGTAGGGGACTTTGAGAATGTTGAGCGGCAGAAACAGGTGCTGGGGGGGAGTTGGGCACCTCCAGTTGGTAAGGCAGCACCTGGGCTGTGGCTTTGAAAATATCATGGTGCCTATCTGTCTAAGCCTCTAAATCCCTTTAGAAATAGGAGCCAAAGTGACTTGCCCTAGAATGTGCCAGTCTCAGAGTAGGGGAATGTCGCACCTTGTCTGGGATAACGTCCATCAGCCAGTTTCTTGCTCTAATTGCGGAAGCTGGCATCCTAGCAAATGCGAAGAGAAGCTGACCCGACTCTGTGTTAAGAGATGGGCTTCCTTCTTTAGCACGTGCTTCTAACCAGAAGGGGACTCTGTAGAAAAGGAGAACCAATATTGAGATACCACAAGGAAGGCTAATCCATTCCCAAGGTCCCCGGATACCCAAAATAAACAGAGAAACTTCCTCAGACCTTTTATAGTCCGACTGCTAATGCGATCAGGCTGACAGTTGGGCAGGTGAAAAAATAATTAATTAAAGGAGTGTGGTTTTTTCCCATACAGAGGACAGAATAACAGCTAAAATTATTTGAAAATATCTGATACTGGGACCCATTGGCCTTTTAATAGTGAACTCTCCCATCGGTATGGAAATGCAAACCATAAATTCACTTTGCTTTCACAATGGTAGTAGGTCAGTCCGGTGGCGTTGGGGCTTTAGGAACAATGCATAAATTTACTAGCTGAAAGCAATTGCTGGAGTGATATTAGAGGGTGGGGGGATAGGATCACCCCTCTAAATCCTGCAATTCAACCATTTGAAAATCAGAAGGAGGTCTCCTATGGAAATACAGTTTTGTGGTAAAAATGGAAAAATTGCTAGAGCCATCTACTGGTGGGAAAATATAGAGGTGGAAAGGACTCTAGCTCATATGCATATTCTCAAATAAGGTTCAATTAGAGGGCTGCTGTTTGTTTGAATCACATCCAGTTAAGATATTTGTAAATATGCAATTTTATGCCTGGTCTTTTTAATGATGTTGTATTTTGGATAAATATGTTGACTTTAAAATTAATCACCATTGCAATCAAGCACCAGTGAAAGATGGGGATTTGAATGTAACAGGAGTTAAGAGTCATCACTGAGTGGATAAATGCTGGCATGCTGTCTAATGCTCTTAAGGGGGGTTGAAATGTCACTGCAGATTGGATCTGCGCTAGTAGCAGGCTTTAAAGCTTTTGTGAGATTGGGAAAAAGGATCCAGTGACCTGGGATCTTGGGGTTCTACAGACTTCCCTGTTGGATTGACCATTTGTAATTGAAGAATCCTTTGTGCATGTATCTGGATAAAGAGAAGGGATATCTCCATTCACAAAGAGATCTATACAAGGCAATCAGCCAGGACAGACATCTTTCACTGAAATTCATATGAAACATGAAGATCACTTTTTAATGCCAGAGAGGCTAGCTCAGTATCAAGTGGGTAATGCCTTGATCTCCAGGAACCACAAATTAAAGTACTTCACATTCATCTCAGCCTTCTATGCTTCCTTCTACAGCAGATCAATAGAATTGAAAGCAGCTTGGCATGCCTGGATCATCCTGAAGAAACCTTTAAAAAGCTGGTGTCCTCCCAGCTGAGGGTGAGCAGGAAAGGTCCCTGGCACACCTTATAAGAGGGCGATTTTGGCACAATGTCCTTGGCTCATATCCCCACACTGCTGTATTGTATACTGGCTGGCTTGACCCCCAACCCATCTCACTGGCATTGCTGGTAGAGCCTTTGAGGTCAGTGAACAGTACAGTATACACAGGTACAAACTGCAACAGTACAGGAGCGGATGTCTTAGGAGGCCATTAATGAGTAGCAGGGTCATGCATTTCCAGGTCACCAGCTCAAAGCTAGCCCAGCTACCTGGAAGTAATTGACAACTGACACCTGAGAGCTCTCAGTGAAATGAGATGGTGTGTTCAGAGCAGTTACTTATGCATCCTGTGGGCACCCTCTGTTATAACTGTTAGATCAACACTGCTGGATGGATTGTCCCTAGGACCTCTAGATCTTAATGCATGAGCTTCTGCTGCCTGAGTTAAGACAGCTCTCTTAGCCAAGGGCTCATCACACTTAGGGTGACGTAGCTTCCACCAGAGGGTGACAGAGCACCACACCAAAAGGGCATGACTTACATAAACCCAAAAAACCCAGAAGCCCTAGGCATTGGTTATCAGTTTCATTTTGGGGGTTGATTGTTATAAATTTTTGAGTTCCATGCAGATGTCCAAGATCGGAGGAGTTGGGTGATCTTTGTTTGACAAAGTAATGGAAAGATTTTGGAGTACTCCCCAAAATTCCTGTCTAAACAGAATCTACTTTCATTTTTATTATCTGTATTAAAAATGAATCACATGTTAGTTTAAGCTTTGCATCCTTGTTATTGAACCCCTGGTTTCGTATTTAGTGTGTTTGTCCCCTAGTGTGCTTTAATGTAGTGCTGTTTGAAACACATTAAATCTCACTAGGGAACCTTTAGTAGGGTCTATAGAGACCATTTAATGTGAAACATGTTAGCATGCTTTAGAAATCACACCCTTATAGTCTGCGTTACTGCTCTATGTACAAAAGCCCTTGGATAAAAGCCAGGGAGGACAGCCACCACCTATATCATCAAAGCATTGGGAAAGGGATGAAGTCAACATGAACTGAGTAACCATTTCCATTGTTTTCTGGTGTTTATTAGATAAACACAGATTTTTTTTTTTTGGTAGCAAGAGTGTTTTGTTGGTGTTTATCAGTTAAAATCTGCAATCAGAAGCCTTACCAATGTAGCATCACCTTCAACAGAGTGTCCCTGTGCCCCGCAGAAGGGATGAGATGAAAGAGGACAGAGATGGCAAGGTGTTTTTTGAGACGATGGTGTTCATTACGTCATAAGATATAACAAAGACTAAAACCCAGTCTAGATCCCCAAAGCTCAAAGTGATAGAAATCCCAAGCATTTATTTAATATAAACGAGTACTAAAGTCCAAAACGCTCAACCAAACAGGTGAGCCCCTCCACACCCATAGGTTTCACCTCCTAAGGGTCATTCACAGTCCTGTAGACAACACCTCCCTGCTAAGTGCTGCCTTCATGTGAGTCCCCTGCGAGCAAGAGGAACCAGCATTATAAAGGTCCCAGACTCTCCTTTCCCAGCATGCTTTGCAAAGAGGAGAGCATACCTGTGAGGCTGTCCCTTCCCACACCTTGTTGCTGGACTGGCTCAGACAGTCTCACGTGGTTCCCCCCTCTTTTTCATGACTACGGAATGTCCTTTGGGTAAAGAGAGAAAACTTCCTAGGCCCTTCTCTTTGGTCTTTCCTCTCTCAGAAAAGGGAGACTAGCCCATCCGGTTAAGGCTGGGCATGGGTGGTGGGTAAATTGCTGGCTTGGGGAGGCTAGCCCCCAGCCCCGCCCCTTCCGCCAAAGGCCCTGCCACTTCCATGGCCACTGGCCCCTGCCCAGCACCCCCAGTCCCCTCCCCCCACTGTGGCCATTGAGCCCTGCCCCAGGCTAGTGCTCCCAGCCCCCCCTCCCACCCCCCGCCGCCAGCCCCAGAGCGCCGGGAGGCCTGGCAGTATGCCCCCAGCCCCCCCCCTCCCCCCCCGAGCCCCAGAGCACTGGGAGGGCAGGTAGCGCGGCACCAGTCCCAGCTGGGGCTACGATGGCATGGCACAGGGGAAGAGACGACAGCCTGCACAGTGGGAAGCAGGAGGGCGACTGGGGGTGCAGCCACACCTGGTTGTTTAAAGAGGCTCAGCCTCCCCCAGCCCATGATACCCACTGCCCATGGCGCAGCCGGGAATAGGGGAGCTCTGACCTACCCTTCTGTCAGAGCTCTAGTCTCGGAGCCATAAACACACAGAGACTGGGAGAAAAGTCTGGTTTGTTAATAAGCACTGACTTCTTATGCCTGACTCTGTGTCCATTTCTCCGAGTGACAACGCTAGCAAACCATCAGCACCCCACGGGCCGTCTCAGCAGAGAGGCCAAAGGATAAAAGGACGATGGAGAGCACTCTCTCCTCTCATCCCTAGACATGGTCTCTCCCGGGCAGGTGTAGGGCAGTGGGAGCAGTCTGCTGCTGTCAAGTGGGCACAGCTGGACAGGCAGAAAGAGTCTTACTTAAGAGCTAGCCCCTTTCTATCAAGGCCGTACTAGGTCAAACCAGTGGTCCATTTAGCCCAGTATCCTGTCTTCTGACAGCAGCCAGGGACAGATGCTTCAGAGGGAATGAACAGAACTTCTCATGCAAGAGCAAGGTGGCTGTCAACCGAGCCGCACTGACAACCTGACAAGTCTGTCATACCAGAGTGCAGAAAGAAGACTGCTACATTCAGCACCACCCGTTGGAAGCAACAGTGGTGCGGAGAGGAGGATTCCTGGAGCACTGGAATGACTTCTACGGTGGGCGAGTGGATGAGACAGCCTTCACTTCAGCAGAAAGGGGAAGTAGATTCCTCACTTAAGCCCTGTCAAGGGGGTTGTTGGAAAAACCTTAAACTCAGTGGATTGAAGGGGGAGATGTCAGTTACCTCAATGACTTGACACATACTTCCAACATCCAAAACAAGATGGAAGACAGAGTCCTAGAGCTCATGGTAGGAAAAGGAAGTGTATTAAGGAACACACAAGGAGAAGCAGGGACAATCTCTCTCTGGCTGGGTGACAAATTCATTAGCCTAATGATTATTTTCTATCCCCGATTTCTATGAGCTGTAGACTCAGAGCCATAAACACAGAGAGACTGGGAGAAAAGTCTGGTTTGTTAAAAGTCTGGTCCTCTTTGGGCATGGACCAGAAATTTAATCACCGCAGTACTGCATGGAAGGCCATTCTTGTGATCCTTCTAACCAGGCGGGAAATACCATAAGCCACATGAGAAGCCCAGATACCATGGTGAAGGGAGACTCTATAAAAACCTAGTTAGAATAGAAGCTAGATAGAAGGGGGAAACAGCCGTTTTTCTAGGTTTAAAAAATACAGATTTGCCCATCTAACGCAGAAGTCTGTTTAGCATTCATAGAGTCATGGATTTTAAGGGCATGACGCCCAACTCTTGCAAGCACCCCTTTTTGTTTGATGTGTCTGCAGTCTTTAAACAGTCCTGGCCCTAGTATTGGGCCGTACCCACCTAGGTCTTCCTCCCGGGAGGCAATAGATTCTGCCATCTCTAGGCCCTTAGAATAGAATCATAGAAGATTAGGGTTGGAAGAAACCTCATGAGGTCATCTAGTTCAACCCCCTGCTCAAAGCAGGACAAACCCCAACTAAATCATCCCAGCCAGGGCTTTATCAAGCCGGGCCTTATAAACCTCTAAGGTTGGAGATTCCACCACCTCCCTAGGGAACCCATTCCAGTGCTTCACCACCCTCCTAGTGAAATAGTGTTTCCTAATATCCAACCTAGACCTCCCCCACTGTAACTTGAGACCATTGCTTCTTGTTCAGTCATCTGCCACCACTGAGAACAGTCGAGCTCCATCCTCTTTGGAACCCCCCTTCAGGTAATTGAAGGCTGCTATCAAATATCCTCTCATTCTTCTCTTCTCCAGACTAAATAACCCCAGTTCCCTCAACCTCTCCTCATAAGTCATGTGCCCCAGCCCCCTAATCATTTTCATTGCCCTCCACTGGACTCTCTCCAATTTTTCCACATCTCTTCTGTAGTGGGGGGTGTGACGAAGTGGGACTGTTCTTAATGTTTCCTCTGAATAGTGTGGGGGTGCCTCAGTTTCCCCTAGGCAGTTCTTAAGTATCTAGGGGGTGGGGTAAGGGTGTATGATCATTGCAGAGCCCTAGAGGGCAGGTGTGTGCAGGAGTCTGGACACAGAGAATGGCCAACTCCCTGTTTCCTGGCAACTGATGGCCTGGGCCCTTCCCCCCCTGCAAGGTGAGAGCTAAAGGGTTGGAGAACAAAGGAATCAGGTGACCACCTGGCCCGGGAAAGGAACAAAGCCCAGAGGAGGAGGGGCTGGAGGGGGTTTTCAGTTTGGGGCTGGCTGGGACATGGAGTGAAGTGCAGACGTGGTTGTCTGGCTCACTGCCCCCCAAAATGGACCCAGCTGAGGGGTCCCGTTCTCTGCACCTGCAAGCTCTGTTTTAGACCATGTTCCTGTAGTCTAATAAACCTTCTGTTTTACTGGCTGGCTGAGAGTCACGTCTGACTGCGAAGTTGGGGTGCAGGACCCTCTGGCTTCCCCAGGAGCACCGCCTGAGCGGACTCGCTGGGGGAAAGCGCACGGAGGGGCAGAGGATGCTGAATGCTCCGAGGTCAGACCCAGGAAGGTGGAAGCTGTGTGAGCTGTGTGTCCTGCAGACAGGCTGCTCACAGAAAGGCGACTACCCCAGATTCCTGACTGACTTCATGGGGAGCAGTTCCAGAGCATCGCCCAGGGACTCCGTGACAACTGGTGGCAGCGGTGGGATGTACTGCACCCCGTGGATGGCGCTTCCTGCAGTAAGTGACTGGGGAGCAGTAACACGAAGGGGGATTGCCGAGGACCAGGCCTGCTGAAGGCTCAGAAAGGAGCGGTTTCAGGGGGCGGTTAACCCCTGGGAGTGTGTGACCAGCGAGAAGGACTGTGCAGTAATGGGGTCCCCCTGGGGACTGCAGTGAGCAGTCTTAGGGGCGGAGGAGTCTGCAGCTCGACCCTGGCAAAGAGGTGGTGACCTCGAGAAGGGCTGGCACACTAGGGGTTCTCCCTGGAAACCGTGGGGAGCTGAGAACACATGGGCCTGTGAGTCCACAACAACTTGGGAGGAGCGGAGTGATGGCCTGTCACCTTCTCCTTAAGAAGGACATTGTAACCCTGTGCAAAAAGAGAGGGTTGAGCGTTGGAAAGTTCACCAAAGCAGAGTTAATCGTGCAGCTGGAGGAGGATGACTGCTCTAAGGAACAGATTCCTGACCCCAACTGGGGCTATAGCAGGATCTGGGAGCAGCTGGAGTGGGAGCCAGGCATCGCCAAGACTCCTGTCCCCGACCAGACGAGGGTCTTCACGATCGGGTTCCCCATCGGGGGATCGAGACGGACGGGATTGGAGCTGAGTCCGAGAGAGCAAGAGGACCCTGGGAGACAGCGAGAGCCCGAGAAAGAGCTGCAGAAGCAGCAGCAGCATGAACTGGCGGTGGTGGGGCGGAGAGGCCTAGGGGACCTCCCCGGGGTGAGTGGGGATAGATCCCGGGGGGCCAGTTCCGCAGGGAACCTCGAGACTAAATTGCTGCCCCTGGTTAAGGAGGGGGGGTGTGGATGCCCACCTCACTGCCTTTGAGCAGGCTGGCGATTTGAACCAAGGGGACCCTGCGGAAAAGCCCCGGTGTCTAGCTCCCTTGCTGGGTCCCAAGGCCATAGACTCCGTCAGCCAGATGGTTGGGGATGTGGACAGGCTCCCACTCCTGACCCCAACCTATATGTCTGTGTGGAGTTTCCTGGGGCCAGGCCCCTCGGACCTCCAGTGGGAGCAGAAGGTGATGGTCAATGGGGAGACATTCTTGGGGTGGCCAAAGGGCATGGGCTGCATAAACCTTCCCACATGCGGCCTGCGAGTGCTATCGACCACCCCTGACCTAAGGGAGGGTGTGAAAATGGAAGGGCCTGGTGTAACTCCTCCCAAGGAATGGGAGAGATGCTGGGGCATCCATGGGAACATTGGTGGCTTCGAACTTCCCCAGGTCACCGGCTAAAGTGACCCCGCTCAGTTCGATCTCGAAGGGGGGAGAGATGTGACGAAGTGGGACTGTTCTTAATGTTTCCTCTGAATAGTGTGGGGGTGCCTCAGTTTCCCCTAGGCAGTTCTTAAGTATCTAGGGGGTGGGGTAAGGGTGTATGATCATTGCAGAGCCCTAGAGGGCAGGTGTATGCAGGAGTCTGGACACAGAGAATGGCCAACTCCCTGTTTCCTGGCAACTGATGGCCTGGGCCCTTCCCCCCCTGCAAGGTGAGAGCTAAAGGGTTGGAGAACAAAGGAATCAGGTGACCACCTGGCCCGGGAAAGGAACAAAGCCCAGAGGAGGAGGGGCTGGAGGGGGTTTTCAGTTTGGGGCTGGCTGGGACATGGAGTGAAGTGCAGACGTGGTTGTCTGGCTCACTGCCCCCCAAAATGGACCCAGCTGAGGGGTCCCGTTCTCTGCACCTGCAAGCTCTGTTTTAGACCATGTTCCTGTCGTCTAATAAACCTTCTGTTTTACTGGCTGGCTGAGAGTCACGTCTGACTGCGAAGTTGGGGTGCAGGACCCTCTGGCTTCCCCAGGAGCACCGCCTGAGCGGACTCGCTGGGGGAAAGCGCACAGAGGGGCAGAGGATGCTGAATGCTCCGAGGTCAGACCCAGGAAGGTGGAAGCTGTGTGAGCTGTGTGTCCTGCAGACAGGCTGCTCACAGAAAGGCGACTACCCCAGATTCCTGACCGACTTCATGGGGAGCAGTTCCAGAGCATCGCCCAGGGACTCCGTGACAGGGGGCCCAAAACTGGATGCAATACTCCAGGTGTGGCCTCACCAGTGCTGAATAGAGGGGAATAATCACTTCCCTGGATCTGCTGGCCCTGCTCCTACTAATGCAGCCCAATGTGCCATTAGCCTTCTTGGCAAAAAGGGCACACTGCTGACTCATATCCAGCTTCTCATCCACTGTAATCCCCAGGCCCTTTTCTGCAGAACTGCTGCTTAGCTAGTTGGTCCCCAGCCTGTAGCAGTGCATGGGATTCTTCCTTCCTAAGTGAAGAACTCTGCACTTGTCCTTGTTGAACCTCATCAGATTTCTTTTGGCCCAATCCTCCAATTTGTCTAGGTCACTCTGGACCCTTCTAACAGTTCAGTCCCCTTCTGGGGGTTTATTGCTGTGTGATTATAGGCCACTTCCCCAGTGGCCTATAGGGTGAGACCTGGGCCCACCCGCAACTCCAGGTCCCCATCCAGGACCCTAAGAATAGCAGCCACATGCCATCATGTCTCTTTAACAAAACTGCTTTCGTTTCCTGGGATACTTCCCTGAAGCCCCAGCCTTTGCCAAAGCTTCACCCTTTGCTCGGGGCTCTCCTGTGTTCAGGCCCAGCAACCAGCCAGGAGCTCTGCCTCACTCCCCTTGTCCCTGCCAGCACTGAGCTGGCTCAGTCAGTCAGTCAACCTACACTCCTCTGGCTCTAGCAAGGAACTGACTGTGTCAGGCTCTGCAACTCCTTTTCATAGGGCCCTCCTGGGCCCTGATTGGCTGCTCCCTGCAGCCCGTCTGATTGGCTAGCCCTTTGCAGCCTCTCCTGATTGGTTGCTTCCTGTGCAGTCTCTCTAGGCTGCTCAGAGGACTCAGCTCCACTGCTCCTTTCCTGGGATGAGTGTGGCAGGACCCTGAGGCCTCCAGCAGGGGGCCTCTGGTCCTAGTCCACAACATCACAGGATCCTTGCGATCATCTAATCTGATACAATAAAGGCAGAGAAGTTCAACATGTGCTTCCTGCACCAAATCCATACACTGTGGCTGAGCTAAGATGTCCAATTTTGATTTAAAGACTGAGTGATGGAGAATCCTCCATATGTCCAGGTAAATTGTTCCAGTGATGCTCATGGTTAAAAATGTGAACCTTATCTCTAGGTTGAATACATTCAGGTTCAGCTTCCAGCCATTGCATCTTGTTATGCGTTTTTTTTTCCTGCTAGATTAGAGAGCCCACTCTACTATCAGAAATTTTCATCCCATGTAGGTACTTATGGACCATGGTCAAGTCACCTCTTAACTAAGCTAAACAGCTTGAGCTTCCTAAACCTTTCAGTTTAAGGCAGGTTTTACAGACCTTGAATCATTCAAATCACCCAGCTGCTCAGAAATTTGGCCTAGGCATTGCTCATTGTTTCTTTAGCCACTTGGAGACAGAAACTCCTACAGTGGCCTCCACCTTCCAGGCTTGGCTGGGATACAGCTCAGAAGCAAGTCCATGTAAAAACTTTGCTCTTTGGGAGCTTTGCAGAACAGTGTAGCTTGACAGGAGACAGCGGAACTCAAAGGACATCTGTGGCATTTTGTTTCAAACACGGTTGAAACCTTGAATGGGAGCCAATGTCTCGGGGAAAATCCGATACTTAATTATCCCAATCTGAGAAGAACACCCTGTACTGCTGACTTGATATAAAAATGCTGTCAGGAACATTTGTACCCCGCAGTCAATTTTTCTAGCATATGAGTTACATCTCCTACCATCTCATAAAAATACGCACAAAAATGTGCATTTCTTTTATTATTATTTTTGTAGTTCCTAGTGGCCCCAACTGAAACCAGAGCCACATTGTGCTAGGTGATGTAAAAAAAAAAAACATGGTAAAAGATTATCCTGGCCCTCCATAACTTACAAATCTAAAGAGTGCAAAGGGTAACTGAGGCAAAATGACTTGTGTGAGGTCACACAGCACATCAGTGACTGAATTTGGACTCAGAACCCAGGCCTTTAGAATGAAAGCCAGTGATTTACCCACTGGACCACAGGCCTTCTCCTCAATAATACAGGACAACTATAAGAACAGCCACAGTGGGTCAGACCAATGGTCCATCTAGCCCAATATCCTGTCCCTGACAGTGGCCAGTGCCAAGCCTTCAGTGGGAGTGCACAGCGCAGGGCAACTGTGGAGAGCTCCATGCTGTCTTCCCATCCCAGCTGCTGGCACTCAGAGTTTTAAGGTCGCCCTGAGCATAGGGTGGCATTCCTGACCCTGTTGGCTAATAGGACCACCAATGGCTATCCTCCACGAACCTATAGTTCTAGATTTGAATCTAGTCATACTTTCGGTCATCACAACATCCCATGGCAATGATTAATTGTGCATTGTGTGAAAAAGTACTTCCTCTTGTTTGTATTAAACCTGCTGCCTGTTAATTTCATTAGGTGACCTCTGGTTTTTGTATTGTGGAAAAGGGTAAATAACACTTCTCTATTCCCCTTTTCCCCACCATTCATGATTTTATGGATATCTATCATACCCTCCTAAGATAAACAGCTCTGATCTTTTTACTCTCTCCTCAAATGTCAGCTGTTCTATACCCTTGATCATCTTAGTTGCCCTTCTCTGAACCTTTTCCAGTTCCACTGTATCCTTTTTGAGATGAAGGGGACCAGAACTGGACACAGTATTCAAGTTGTGGGTGCACCATGGATTTATGTAGTGGCATTATGATCTTGTTCTGTCTTATTTTTTATTTCTTTCCTGAGAGTTCCTAAAATTCTGTTGGCCTTTCTTGACCACTGCTCTGCACTGAGCTGGTTTTCAGAGAACTACCCACGATGACTCCAATATCTCTCCCTTGAGGGGTAACAGCTAATTTAGACCCCATCATTACATAAGTGCAGTTGGGATTATTTTCTTCCAATGGGCATTGCTCTGCACTGATCAATCAACATTTTTTTGTCTAGTCACTAGTTTTGTGAGATACCCTGTAACTCTTAGCAGTCAGCTTTGAACTTAACTATCTTGAATAATTTTGTATCATCTTAAACTTTTCCACTTTCTACTGTTTACCTCCTCCCCCAGATCATTAACGAATATGTTCACCAGCACAGGTCCCAGAACAGATGTTTGGGGGACCCTGCTGTTTACCTCTTTCCATTGTGAAAACTGGCCATTTATTCTTGCATTTTGTTTCCTGTCTTTTAAGTAGTTACTGATCCATGAGAGGACCTTCCCTGTTGTCCCAGAGCTACTTAGTTTCCTTAAGAGTCTTGGATGAGGGACCTTGTCAAAGGCTTTCTGAAAATCCAAGTAGACTATATCCACTAGATCCCCCTTATCGACTTGCTTCTTGACACCCTCCAAGAATTCTAATAGACTGGTGAGGCATGACTTCACTTTATAAAAGCCTTGTTGACTCTTTTCTAACATATCACGTTGATCTATGTGTCTGATAATTCTGGTCTTTATAATAGTTTCTAACAATTTGCCTGGTACTGAAGTTAGGTTCACTGCCCTGTAATTCCAGGATTGCATTTGGAGCCCTGATTAAAAACTGATGTCATATTAGCTATCCTCCAGTCATCTGATACAGATGCTTGTTTCACCAACAGGTTACACATCACAGTTAGTAGTTCTGCAATTTCACATTTGAGTTCCTTCAGACTTCGTGGGTGAATCCCATGTAGGCCTGGTGACGTTTTACAGTTTAATTTATCCATTTGTTTTAAAACCTCTTCCATTGACACATCAGTGGATGTGGTGAAAAGAACAGGAAAACCGTAGGAAAAGCAACTGACATGGCTAGTCATTCTTTTTATTGAACATAAGAATGGCCATACTGGCTCAGACCAATGGTCCATCTCGCCCAGTATCCTGTCTTCTGACGGCAGCCAATGCCAGGTGCTTCAGAGGGAATTAATAGAGCAGGGCAATTATCAAGTGATCCATCCCCTGTTGTCCACCCTCAGCTTCTGGCAGTTGGAGGCTTAGGGACACCCAGAGCATGGGGTTGAATCCCTGACCATCTTGGCTAATAGCCACTGATGGACCTATCCTCTGTGAACTTATCTAATTCTTTTTTGGAATTCTTGTTATGGTTTTGGCCGTCACATCATCCCCTGGCAACAAATTCCACACCTTGACTGTGCGTTGTGTGAAGAAGTACGTCCTTCTGTTTGTTTTAAACCCACTGCCTATTCATTTCGTTTGGTGATCCCTGGTTCTTGTGTTATGGGAAAGGGTAAATAACACTTCCCTGTTCACTTTCTCCACACCATTCATGATTTTATAGACCTCTATCATATCCCCCCTTAGTCGTCTCTTTTCCAAGCTGAAAAGTCCCAGTCTTTTGATTGCCATTATTTCTGACACATGATTTTGCACAAGAGTTTTACCCTTCTTCAACTCCAACATCTCCTGCTTGATCCTGCAGTGATCTCACATCCTTTTGTCTCCTAGACCAGTGGTTCTCAAACTAGGGCCGCTGCTTGTTCAGGGAAAGCCCCGAGCGGGCTGGGCCGGTTTGTTTACCTGCTGCGTCTGCAGGTTCGGCTGATCGTGGCTCCCACTGGCCGCAGTTCGCCACTCCAGGCCAATGGGGGGCTTCTGGAAGCAGCTGGCCCGTGCTGCTTCCCGCAGCTCCCATAGGCCTGGAGCGGCGAACCGTGGCCAGTGGGAGCCACGATCAGCCGAACCTGCAGACGTGGCAGGTAAACAAACCGGCCCGGCCCGCTCGGGGCTTTCCCTGAACAAGTGGTGGCCCTAGCTTGAGAACCGCTGTCCTAGACCACTAAAAGTCAAGGTGTTTGTTTTGGAGGGGTTGGATCTCTCCATAGCAGACTTCACAACTAGCTTTCCATCATAACCTTGATTTTGACCCTTTGTCCCACTCTAATTTCTTCAAAATTAAACGAACCTGTCTGAAATTGTGTATGTGTGTTCTCACTGGCAAGAGAAGAGTCCATCTTCAAAACCTGGGAGGACGTAGGACACAACATTCATGAGAGACGGAAAGCCAGAAGTATTCTGCTGTTTGAAAATTGTTCTACCATCATTTTGGAATGTCACATCTAACCAGCAGGTTGGCCTAAAATAGCAGACCTAGCCTGATACATGTGCAAATACGGCAGGGAAGGTACCAACTGGTGGTTTACTGCACTGTGTCAACAACTCTTGCCAGGCCTGACATACTCACTACCCCTAACTCACTGCTGTCATAATTTGTATCTAAAAGATGTCCTGTAAAGTGTCATATGCAAACTGGTAACATGCTGCTCCCAAAATCATTGTGTGGGGTATGTACGAGGTGTTAAAAACAGGTACTAAAATTATGTTCTTAAAATGTGCTTGGCAAGCAATATATATGCCCAATCTGTCCTAGAGAAAGGAATGCATATTTGCTTCTCTGATCAGCCTGGTCATCAGGCAGAGACAATTAAGGAACATTTACATGCAAGGTAACAAGCCATAGGAGAGCAAGAGGGGAAAGATGACCCCTTAGTTTCAATGGGGGATGAGACAGCAGCCCCAGGAAGCCTTCCTGTCTTTTGAAGCAGGATCCATGAACTTTGGGAAGATATAAGGAGAGGAAAAAAGCCATTTTGCCATCTTCACCTAAAGAGGCAAAGGAACCAAGCACTTTGAGATCTGTGAAGGGTCCTAGCCAGAGAATCTGGTTAGCCATGCTGGAAAAGAGACTTGGTGAAAAATGCTTCCCTGAACAAGAGGGTCTAATGTGTCAAATCAGATTTTAGTCTTAGAAGAGTATTTTTACTTTTGTTTGCTTGTACCCCTTTCAGTCTTTACCCCTTAGACTTGGTATCACTTAATGCTATGTCCCTCTGTTAAATAAACTTTTTTTTTACTTTTACTATAAATGAATTCAGTGCACTGATTTAAGGGAAGGGGATGTGAACCCCAGTCAAGCTAACAGACTGCAGTGTATTGTCTCTTAAAAGGAGCAACAAACTTAAAACCTTCTGTAAGTGTTCAGTAAGGGGGCTGAACACTGCAGGGCAGATGATTTGGGGGAAATTTGGGTATTGGTACTCTGCAAAAAGCACTGGACGGTGGAAACCAAGGTGCGACCTGAATGCTTGTCTACGGGTGGTTGGCATCAGGGCTGTGAGCCAAACCGGCATAGCATTTTTAGTACCGAAAGTTCATAGTTTTAGGCAAAACAATAAAAAAATTGTTTATGTGAGGGGAAAGCGTTAATATTTAGTTGGCATCAGTGAGAGTTGGAATGTTTTTGCAAAGCTCTAATCATCCTTTTTGGAATCTGGAGTTTGCAAATCTAACATCACTCCATCTGGTCCAATGCAGCCAGTACCAAATCTGCTTCTTAGAACACAAAGATTACAATGGTCGCTGGGTGTCTTGCAAGTTTTAAACAAGTGAAAAAGACACACACTGGTCTACTTGGCTGAGCAGAGGAGTGGGAATCAGGGATGCCTGATCTCTTTTCCCATGTGGCATTAATAATAATACTTTGCACTGATGTGACACCCATCATTCAGGGATCTCAGGTGTTTGTATGCCCCTCACCGCCGCTCTGTCTGGTTTCATTATCCCCATTTTGCAGATGGGATATCTGAGACTCCATGGCCAATCTCCACGGGATAGCACTTAGTTTCTCCTGCTTAATACCAATACCTATCATCTGTATATCTAGATTGTAAATAGATAACAATGCAACTGCATTATTTACCTCTCTGAAAGACTTGGTGACAGCAGTCCTCCAGTCCTTGCACCTTCACCATTCCCATTGTAAGTTCAGGCCTTTGGCTTTCAGACTGCACATAATAATGTCAGCAATGTATTATACAGTGTTGAAATATTATTCCAGCTCGCACTGAAAGGCAGCCATCCTAAGGGTGGGATACAGCAGCCTTTGTAAAGACACTGGTAACCGTGCCCAAACATCTGTCTTCCATCTTTTTCTAAGGTGGCCCCATTAGTTCTCATAGCTTTTACTTTTGCTTCTTTCGGTCTGTGTTTGTTTTATGATTGCTACTGTGGATGCTTTATCCCAGAGAAAGGATTCAATAAGTGTACAGTACTCCCTCCTGCACACTCAACATGTATAGATCTTTCTTTCCCCACTGAATTCCCTGTTCATATTGCTGCCTTGATATTTCTTTCTTCTTCTCCCTTCCTCTTGTCGGGGAGCGCTGCCTCGCATCAGACATCAGCATGAAGTTCATCCAAGGCTAACAAATTAGTTCTTCAATTCTATCCCCTTGTTTAACATTCTGAAGGAGGAAATTAGTCTTAAAATGAATGCATGTAAAACAGATTTCTCTCACTTTAAAAAAATATATATTAATTTATCCCAGTGGAAAATATCTTATAAGAGGAGCTTTTCCATTTCAGAACAAAAGGGCTAATTCAGTCATATGCTTCCTTTGATCAAAGCTTATGACTGGGAGCGGGCAACTGGGGGAGAGGGAACACGTGGAAGATGCTGTGCCAAGGGGCATGTAAGGTGTAAATCCGGCCCTAGCCCTCAGGTTCTTGGGCCGCCCCCTCCCACTCCCCACAGGGAGCCAGGCACCCTTGTCAATTTCACGACTCTCTTACATCGGCGAGAGGAAGGCTGTAGTGTGTACACTGACATAATTAGGTTGCCAAAAGCTGCCTTATGTCGACCCAGCTGTGTAGTGTAGACCAGCCCTTATTCTTTAAAATCCTCCAGCAGAGGGGTACTTGTGAATTTCAGTCCCCTCCTAGGTGTAACCCATTAGCTAAGGGTGTTTCCCCTTTCAAGAACTGGCTCATACAGAATGGAACAGCCTACCACTATCAGTTAATGGAGTTACTCCTCTACCACACGTGGCTAAGGAGCCCCTTTTCAGATGGAGAGAGAATTTGAGCAGCATCTTGCTAAAGACGCAAAAACTAACAGTAAGAATTTAAGTACATCAGATGCAGAAACACTGCCAAACAGACAGTGGGGCCACTACGTGACAAAGGTGCTAAAGGATCACTCAAGGAAGACAAGACCATTGCAGAGAAGCTAAATGAATTCTTTGCATTTGTCTTCAGTGCAGAGGATGAGGGGGAGATACCCGCAGAATAAGTATTCTTTTGAGGTGACAAATCTAAAGTACTGGCTCACATTGGTGTGTCAATAGAAGAGGTTTTAGAACAAATTGATAAATTAAACAGTAATAAGTCACCAGGACCAGATGGGATTCACCCAATAATTCTGAAGAAACTCAGACATGAAATTGCAGAACTATTAACTGCGGTATGTAACCTTTCTCTTAAATCAGCCTCTGTACAAGATGACTGGAGGGTAGCTAATGTAAAACCAATTTTTAAACAGGGTTACAAGTGCAATCTGGCAATTACAGCCCGACTTCAGTACCAGACAAATTGGTAGAAACTATGATAAAGAGCAGAATTATCAGACATGTAGATGAACATAATTTGGTGGGGAAGACTCACCACGGTTTTGGTTAAGGGAATTCATGCCTCACTAATCCATTAGAATTATCTGAGGGTGTCAAGAAGCATGTGGATAAGGGTGATCAGTCAATATAGTGGATTTGTGTGACAGTCTGTATCCCTATGTTCACACCTTTCATGGGATTATGATAAACTTTGTACAAAGTATGCCTTGTGAGGGATCATTAAAAACTCATAATTTGCTGATCATTATTGTCCTGGTAAAGTATGTGTAGCACCATTGTATGTAAAGTTATAAGATTCCTCTGTATGTTATTACTAAGACATGTTCCAAATTTGGGAAGCAGTCACAAACCAGGTCCTCAGAGACAAAGGACAAGTGATGCCTCACACAGGTGACAACTAAATCAAATGGACCATCACCTGGTTAAGTGGCCATTCTTTGGCAGGACAGAGGGTCTGAGCAAAAACCTGCATCTTGACAAAGAAACAGTTTGGGGTTCCCATCCACACAGATTTTCTGTCTCCTGAACCTCAGCTGGAGATGCTTGTCGAAGAAGAGAGAGAACTATAAGAACTGATTTAGTTGGGGATTAGTCCTGCTTTGAGCAGGGGGATGGACTAGATGACCTCCTGAGGTCCCTTTCAACCCTGATATTCTATGATTCTATGAAGGGAAAATACATGCCCCAAATTATCTCTCCACCTACGTCATCCACAACACCTGAAGAACAAAGGAAGCAGCAGTGAACGGGGGAGGGATCCTAACTGAAAGAAAGTCAGCCAGTAAGACTGCTAGAACATGTGGTGAAAGAGACTTTGCTTTGAATTCATTTAGCTTGTTAAGTTAGGCATTAGATGCATTTTACTTTTATTTTTCTTGTAACCTATTCTGACTCTTATACCTCATTATTTGTATTCACTTAAAATCTCTCTTTGTGCTTAATAAACTTGTTTTATAGTTTTATCTAAACCAGGGTGTTTGAACGTAAGTACTTGGGAAATTCCATTTGAGATAACAGGATCTGTGCATATCATTTTCTATTAATAAAATAATGGACTTTATATAAGCTTCTATTGTCCAGGACAGATCTGGGCAATACAAGACCTACATTTCTGTGGAAAGTCCTGGCCTTTGCTGGCATCACTCTGCAATATAACTCAAGAGTGGCTGGTGGCCGTATTCATATGGTATGTTCCGGAGTAACTTACATACTGGAGACTGCGTGTGGGCAGACCAGGAGTGGTAGCTCTCACAGCAAAGCCATGTAAAAGGCTGGAGCACTGAGGGGACCCAGCTGTTCATCAGTCCGGATTGTACCCTAAGTATGTCACAACTTGGATTTTCAGAAAGCCTTTGATGAGGTTCTTCACCAAAGGCTCTTAAGGAAACTAAGTAGTCCTGGAGTAACAGGGAAGGTCCTCTTATGGATCAGTAACTGGTTAAAAGACAGGAAACAAAGCATAGGAATAAATGGTAAGTTTTCACAATGGAGAGACGTAAACAGCAGGGTCCCCCAAACATCTGTATTGGGACCTGTGCTGTTCAATATATTCATTAATGATCTGGGAAAGCGGGTGAACAGTAGAAAGTGGCGAAGTTTGCTGATGATACAAAATTATTCAAGATGGTTAAGTCCAAATCTGACTGCAAAGAGTTACAAGAGGGATCTCACAAAATTGGGTGACTAGGCAATAAAATGGCATATGAAATTTTACATTAATAAGTACAATGTAATGCATATTGGAAAAAATAATCCCAACGGCACATACATAATGATAGGTTTCAGAGTAACAGCCGTGTTAGTCTGTATTTGCAAAAAGAAAAGGAGTACTTGTGGCACCTTAGAGACTAACCAATTTATTTGAGCATAAGCTTTCGTGAGCTACATCATCCGATGAAGTGAGCTGTAGCTCACGAAAGCTTATGCTCAAATAAATTGGTTAGTCTCTAAGGTGCCACAAGTATTCCTTTTCTTTATAAATAATGATGGATTCTAAAATAACTGTTAGCACTCAAGAAAGAGATCTTGAAGTAACCATAGATAATTACCTGAAAATGTCATTTCATTGAGCAGCTGTGGTCAAAAAGGCTAATAGCATGTTAGGAACCATTAGGAAAGGGATAGAAAATAAGATAGAACAGATCGTAATGCCACTACATAAATCCATGGTGCACCCATATCTTGAATACTGTGTCCATTTCTGGTTGCCCCATCTCAAAAAGAATATATTGAAGCTGGAAAAGGTTCAGAGAAGGGCAACAAAGATGATCAAGGGTATGGAATGGCTTCCATAAGAGGAGAGACTAAAAAGATTAGTGTTGATCACCTTAGAAAAGAGGCGATTAAGGGGTGATATGACAGAGTTCTATACAATTGGGGGATAACGCCCTGCCAAATTTATCTTTGCTCCAACGCACGGAGGGATTAGAGGTTCTCAATAAAATGGTTGTAAGATTCATTTAAAAAATAAAAACGGGCAAAACAATGTATTTTTTTCTAGCCTGATTTTGAGAACAGGATGAACCACTTTTGCTTAATTTTTCAAATAAAATAAAAGAAAGTCTGAGGCAGATATCCAGTGTGGAATATTTCTGCCTGACTGGTTAAAGTTTGGCAAAGTAAGAAGATACTGAAAACAGGGTCTTTTGATAGAAAGTATTGGTCATCCTTAACTTACCTAACCTTAACAGGAATTGCCACCTATGCCACCTATAACCGAATAGACTTACGTCCTTGACTGGAATGAAATCCTCCAGGATGGAGAAAGCATTATAGCTCCTTAGGCCCACCTCTAATAATTTCTGGCCAATCCTCCTCCTCCATCGGATTCACCAAGGGGCTCAACAGAAATAACCAATTTAACCCTTTTGAAAATCAACCTTTGGGCTGGTACATGCTGTGTGATGGACCAGCATCACAAAGATGCTGCAGAAAATATAAACTCAGTCTCAAACTTGTCTCCAAATTCTTGACCTTGGCAGCAAAGTATGCCTTAAGAAGTGCCTGTTAAATGTATATTGGCATAGCACCAGAATTGAATTCCTTAAGCTGGTCTGCTCCTTGGGAGGAGGTATAGTGTCTTTGTCGGTAGTCATCTTAAGCAAAGCCATATGAAGCGTCTGGAGAGGTACCAACAGCGCTGCCTTAGGAAGATTCTCCAAATTAGATGGAAAGACCAGCGCAACAATGCCAATTCTCTTCGCAGCTAACATCATCAGCGCTGAGGTGAAGATTATGAAACATCAACTTTGCTGCGCTGGCCATTGTGCGCAGATGGCTGATACTCGTCTTCCGAAGCAAGTCCTCTTTTCTCAATTTAGTCATGGTAAGAAGACCCGCAGAGGACAGAGGAAACATACAAGGACACTTTAAAAGTATATCTTAAGAAGGCAGGCATTGACCCCACGAATTGGGAAGAGCTGGGTGGCAATAGACTTCAGTGGCATCACACCATGCATCATACACCAAGCCTCAGCCTGTTTTGAAGGGAATCGCCTTGCTCAAGAGGCTGAGAAACAGCAGAGGAAGGAACGTGTGCAGCATCCCGGCCAGCAGTTTTGCTCTCTCCAAGCAACCACCTGTCACATATGCGGAAAAACTTGTAGAGCACGGATTAGACTCCTTGGACAACTTAAGTCTCATCAGTGACTTTTCCCCCTGTCAGACATCATCCTCATTTCGAGAGGCAGGCGAATTGAACTGTGTCTTTGTGAGAACAATAGATTGAGAAATCAGAATTCCAGTGTTCTATGGCTCTGTGTGTGACCTTGGGCAAGTTCCTTTAACTACTTTAAGTCAATCAGGAAATGGTTAGAGAAATTACCTCCTTAACAGGAGAGATGTGAGGTGTAGTGATGTTAATAAAGTACTTTGAGCTCCTTGGATGCAAGGGGCTATTGCAGGGCAAAGCATCAGTGCCCCAGTCCTGCTAAACAAAAAAACATATCTTTCATTTTTGCACGTGGGTCAAACGCACTACTCATGTGCTTAAAGTTAAGCACGTGCTTAAGTGATTTGCTGGATCAGGGCCTGAGAGTGTTCCACTGTGGTACAGTCTTCTGAGTCTTGCAGAACTCAGATCTGCACCCATCTGCCGAAGGCCGAGAGCCTTGCATCTCTCTGAGCCATTTTCATCTTGTCGTATCAATCCTCTTCTCTTCACCCTTAAGTGCGTTAGAAGAAATGGTGGAGCAGATCATTCTTTAGAGCCAGAAACTGATAAGCTTAGCCGTTGAAATGAAGGACACATGACATAAAGAAGAAGGATATGCCATAGCCGCCCAAGTGACAAGTATAAATCAGAGAGCCAAGTGTGAAAAACCAGCCACCTGTCAGCCAATAAATAAATAAATAAAAGACTTGCAAAGCAGAGAAGGCAATGATTTAAAATACACTGGGTACAAAATTTACAGTGAAACTCACTCCTCGAAAAGACTGAGTGAAATAGTTTCTCTATAAACATTACAGATTTTCAACTACACAGTGGCAATGCTTGGCCTTTCCATAGCATCTTTCCTCCATCTCATGTGCTTTTCTGGCCCCTGAGATCACAGCACTAAGCAGCTCATGGCCTTTAATGTATTTACCCACTCAACTCCTGGGGAAGGCCTATGACCTCCATTTTCCAGATGTGGAATGGAAGCACAGAGAGACTAAGTGACTTGCCCAAGGTCATGCAGGAACTCGGTTACAGGGCAGAGAATTGAATGCTGGTGTCTAAAGTTCCAGGCTAGCTACCTAAGTAGCAGACCTCCCTTCCTCTAAGACCAAATTACCTTAATTCATTTTACAAATGATAATTAATTCAGTCTCACCACCCTGCCTGTGAAGCATGTAAGTGTCATTCGCCCTTGTGGATGGGAAAACTGAGACAGAGAGATGTTAAGACCAAATGTTTCATGGGGAGAAAACTTCTGATAGTAAAGGACTTGTTAATCTAGGAAACAAAGGCAGTACAGGCTGAAAGCTGAATCTAGACAAATTTGGACTGAAAATAAGATACAAATTTTTAACAGTAAGGGCAATTAAGTATCAGAACAACTTATCTACGGATCTGGTGGATTCTCTATCCTTTGAAATCTTGAAATTGAGACTGAGTGCCTTTCTAAAAGAACTGCATTAGCTCAAACAGAAGTTATGGCCTTGATGCCAAAATCAGGGGGTGAAATTCTAGGGCCTATCAGCATATATATAAACAATGCCCGGCAAAAAGGGGCTCTCAAATCTGGCATGGCCCTCTGGGCCACCGTAATACAGCAGTAACTTACTCTTCCTGGTGTATATTGGGAGTAACTCCATGGGAAGCCAGGGGAGTTAGACTAGTGGAAAATCTGTGTAAATGAATCCAGATTCAGCGCCTTATGAAGTTTTTGATGACTCTTTAGTTTTGTTGCAAGCTTTTCACACAGCCCTATGCACAGCAACTGACTCTAACTAGTTCTTTTGCCACGCTGAGGTGCACACTTCTCTCATCTCATTTAAGTGGGTTCCACTTGAATCAGAGAAGAAATTATATTTACTGGCAGTGAATTGAGGTTTGATTCCATATGGTTCTTGAGCATTGTTCCCTGTCTCCTGGACTGAATGCTCTAATGGCTGCAGAAATGTGTGACGGCCACAACGGCACTTGATAATATCAGCACTCTCTCTCTAATGAGAACTCTAGTCATTTCAATAGTAACCCGCTTCTTCAGCGTTAGGGGTTAAGGTATCACCAAGTCAATGGCACTTGATGGGACGGATTAGGCAAATACACATTAACCATGTATGTTTGCAACAATGTCGATTGGACTGGAATGGGAAAATACATGGGTCCTCCTTATATCAACCGCTGGGCTCAGAGTTACAATTTACACAAATATCGAGAGGGAAAAGATAGGCTGATCCGTGAGGAAGGAAAATCCTGTGGTTACTGGGAGAGCCTTGGGCCCAGAAGAGCCAGGTTCAGTTTCTTGCTGTAACACAGGTGATTTTGGGCAAGTCAGGCTGTTTTTCTGTGCCTCAGTTTCCCACATACAATATGGAGATAATTGTACTTTTCTGCCTCATAGGATAAAATACATGATTCACTGTATGGGCTCATTAAGTCTAGAAATGTGGGTTTTATAAGTCTCTTAGATAGAAATATCACTGAAAGCTTTTCTGTCAATTTGTTGCAGTGTGTTTCAGAGATGAAAAGACAAATTTAAAAGCTAATAACAATAAATTACTAGAACTGAAGCCCAAAGCAACAAAAGGCAAAGTTACAATGCGAAGAATAAAGCCCCAGCCCCAGAGTAGCAAGGAATGGTGCACAGCAGGGTTGGCGCGTAGAGACAGAACTGTACTGGACAGAGGCCCAGGATGAGGCCAGCAGGCTGGGTAGAACCAAGATGCAATGGCCGAGCTGGGTAAGGGGATCTGGACCGGTGTAGCCTGGGTAGATGCAGGTCTGGAGTGGGCCACATCAACAGAGCTGTGTATGTTTGAACCCAGCTCCGTACCTGCACTGCTGCCCAAAGGATGTCTCTTTCCCCTTCGTGAGCAGAAGGCTGAACTATCCCATTAATGACACCCAAGACTTTCCCCCCAAAAGAGAAACAGGGCAGAAAATAAAACCAAGAGAAAGGAATAACACAGAGCAGAGAATCCTTTTATAGAAGAGTCGTGTGCAGCAGACCTGCAGCTCACCACCTGCCAAAGTGAGTGGAGCTGCTTAGAAGTGAGAGAGACAAGGTAGGTGAGGTAATTATCTTTTCATGGACCAACGTCTGTTGGTGACAGAGACAAGCTTTCAAGCTACACACAGCTGGTCCAGTACAAGATATTACCTCATCCACCTTGTCTTTCGAATGTGCTGGGACCAACATGGCTACCACAATCCTGCATGCAACAAGAGAGAGAAGAAAGAAAAAAGTGTGCATAAGGAAACCAAAAGCAAATACCAACTCCACCTTTGTCTCTAGCTCTTATGGTCAAATCCTCTCCTGCATGGAGATCCCTTTGATGCCGGAGCGTGGGCAGGGCCGATGACAGATCCTTGATTTCCTCCCAGGTGTGACCCCAGCCCGAACCCTAGTGCTGGTTACAGTAGCCTAGGGGTTGCTCTGTCTAACATAGGCCAGCTGGCAATGGCCCTCGAGGGACCACTGGCTAACTGGGAATCAGTGAGGCATAGCAGCACTCTGTCGGTACCCTGTAGGCGCTAGCTGGCAGGGTGGTGGCATACAAGATACAAACACTGCCTCTGCACCAGCTGAGGGCTCCCCACAGTCCCTTTGTGCAAAGGGGTCAGACCTCCCAAGAGAACCTGGCCTTGAGTGTCTCTCCACACCTGCCTCGTGCTCTGAGAGTCTGATTCTCTGCCTCTGGCTCTCTTCTCATCCATCCATCTCTCCCCCACTGTCCCTCACGCACCCCTCAGCCCGCGCTAACGCAGATGAGAGCATCCCCTGCCCGCCCCCTGCAGGGGTGCCCAGGGTCAATGTCACCAAGACGCTGCCTAATGACCTTTTTAATCTCCATAGGAGGATTTTCTGGTCCATTTCCCTCCAGTAAAATCTTTATCTATTGTCCAGGGTGCCAAGCCTGTTTGTTATCATGTTGCCTCCGCAATTTACAAGAGGGGAAGGGAAATAAACAGCATCCATCCAAGTCAGAGCTGGGCAGATAAGCAACAGCTCTGGAGCATTAGCATCACAGTAGGACACGTACTCATGTGTGCAGCATTTGCCAGTCCTAACGGACATGCCATTTTGCCCCCAGCCCTCCTACCTCAGTGGCAATTTATTTATACAGCTTTGGAAAATAATACGGATCCCCAAGTGTTGTGTATGAACATCCAATTGTTAATGCGGGGGGTGTGGGGGAGGGTGGGGAGATTGCTAACTCGCACAGGAGCAGAGATGGCTGGCAAACAACAACTCCTTATTTAGGGAGGATGGAGAGATTGATGAGGTACTTCTCGCCAGAGGGGGCCTGACCTTTGTGCTCTCTCTCCAGCACTATAAAAGTTTCATACCCTCGCCCCGGCGAATGTCAGCTTAGTTTTGTTCTTCTGCTCACCCCAATCCTGCCAAACACACCGGGGAGGAAAGAGAGAACACGCAGGGAAAAATGAGAACACACAGCACATTCAAAGAGCGATTCTCCGTTCTCCTCAACGACATGGCTCAAATCAAAGAGCCCTTGTTCAGGCGTAGGGGAAGATGGGACGGAGGGAATTAACGGAGGGGACTTTTCAGAGGCGGTTGGAAAAGAGAGCGGGGGAGAAAATTGTTCACTTTCTTCTTAGAACTTGAAAGACACCTGCAGGACTCACTGCTGCGGGAGCGCGCTCTTCTTTGCCATGGTGCCACTGAAAAACTTGGCTATGGTTGGGCAGACCTGCCTATCACCCAGACCAGTGTTGTCTCATTGTTTCCATGTGCTCCCCAGTCTGTCTGTATCCCCCGGTTGTCTCTTCTTTTACACTTAGAGTGTGAGCTTTTTAGGTTAGGGAAGATCTCTCTTTCTGTGTTTGTACAGCACCTAGCACAATGCGATCCTGATTCATGACTGGGGCTCTGAGAGGTAGGTGCAGTTCTCAGGTGTTGGCTGCGTGCGTGTGTTGTCGTTCCGTGCTGCACTGGCTCTGGCCAGTTAGCCCGTACAGCAGGCTCCGATCGAACTGCCCAATAATCACAGACTCGTTTCAGTAGCGAAGGCACTTGGTCAGGTTTATGGTCGACAAAGCACGGTGCTAATGCCCCAGCTCAGTGGTTACAGGTACACTAACACATGTATGCCTCTGACAATGGACCAGCTCAGTCAGTAGAGGGACTTTCCACTGCCCCCTAGGCCAGACAAAGGGTTATGGCGAGGTAGCCCAGTATTTATAGACTGAGACAAACAATCTGGGATAAACAGCTGACTTATCACCTTACGCGTTTCATGACATGTTTGTTACCTCCCCTTGTATGTTCCTGCTGTTTCAGACAAAACATCCCTATTCACCACCTGTCCGTGGTGGTGATGTTTCAGACAAAATATCACTATTCATCCCTTTTGTCAAACTATTTTATCATCTGCTAGGTTGGGGTATTCTTGTGCTGGCTGCTGGAATGTGTTCACATGTTCAGTGTGGTTTAGCAATGCAAGCGATACTGGGGCTGAGTTCACGTACTGGATGCTGACTTGCAGGGGAGCATCTGCTTTTGGCAGGGCCTGGCCGTTGCTCGTAGCATAACTTCTGCTGACTTTGGTCCAGGCCTCAGGCCTTGCATCAGCCCATCCTTCAAGCTCTTTCTACTACCGTTGCTATAATAATAATAATAAAAATAACAATGAATGCATTGGAAGAGGTAGTAATAATTTTTAGAACCATGTGTACCATCTGCAACGTAATTGGATACGATATAAATGACAAGGCACATCATTCGTCTTCTATCAAGGCACAGTCCCCTCTCAATGAGGGGAGGAGCTCTGAAGAATTTAGAAGGGTTAAAGAGTAATTCATGGGGTTCCACTTTCAAAATATGAGCTGTTTTGGCTGGGCCACATGGTATTGCATGAGCGTCACTTAGAGTCAGCTTGTGATTATGAAAGTAAGCTGTGCAGCAGTGGGGGGGTGTGGGAAGCTCCTTTTGCCGTTCTCCGGCCTTGTGCATCTGCTCAGACACTGGGCAGAATCTCGCTCCAGTAACAATAGTTTGCTGATTAACAGCCAGATCCAGCTGCCACCAAAATCTATGGGGAGTGAGACCCACGCACCCCATGTTGGCAACGGATGCGGGTATACAGTTCTAACACTGTTTCCAAGACTTGCCTGGATGTGGGGGAGGTCTAGGTTGGATATTAGGAAAACCTATTTCACAAGGAGGGTGGGGAAGCACTGGAATGGGTTACCTCGGGAGGTGGTGGAATCTCCATCCTTGGAGGTTTTTAAGGCCTGTCTTGACAAAGCCCTGGCTGGGATGATTTAGTTGGGTAGGTCCTGCTTTGAGTAGGGGTTTGGACTAGATGACCTCCTGAGGTCTCTTCTAATTCTAATCTTCTATGATTCTATGTGCCCAGACAGGAATGTTTCCCCCATGATCACCATCTTCATCATATTTCACTGGACGGGGCCGTGCACATGGTGTCTGCTGAAAGCAAAGAACTGGCTGGTTGTCAGGATTATTGCAGGATGTATGTCTGGAAAATGTCTTTAAAAGTTATGTAACATGTAGAGCAGTGGTTCTCAACCAGTGGTCTGGGGCCCCCTGGGGGCCTCGAGCAGTTTTCAAGTGGTCTGCCAAAATAAACCAGAGAGGAGCTGGCGTTAGACTCGCTGGGGGCCAGGGCAAAAAGCCCAAGCCCAAGCCCCATCACCTGGGGCTGAAACCAAGCTCTCTTTGGTATGGAGCCCTGGGCAATTGCCCTGCTTGTTACCCCCTAATGCCACCCCTGGCTTTTAATCTACTGGATATGCAGAAACATAGTTGTGACACAGGCAGGCCATGGAATTTTTATAGCATGTCGCGGGGGCTCAGAAAGAAAAAGGTAGAGAACCCCTGATGTAGAGTATTGCATCCCAAAGCTGCTGGAGGTGTAACTGATCACTGGGGTTCAGGGAGGTTCTCAGTTGACATCTCCCAACCCAGCCCAGCCAAGTGTTGACTGTCTAGACAAGGTACAGGCTTGGGCCTTTACAAACCACCAAAGAGCCAAAGAAAAAGACCTTGAGTGGGGGGACCATCATGGGCGAGTTGAAGTTAACGAAACACCCTGGTTATGAAAAGAGACAAAGACTCTGGAATTGCGTAATAGGAGAAAGAAGGGCACCAGATGGAATCCATTATGGAGGCAACACTCTGCCAATGTGCCTCATCCCAGTTCTCTTTACTGGGCAAGCACAGGACAGACCATCCATAGGGTGAGAAATACCTTATTAGATGGGAAAGGAACTAGATAAGAAGTGTAGGCTCTAGATTGCATTTTATATTCTTCTTTTAGAGAATGACAGAATCATAGGGCTAGAAGGGATTGCAAGGGTCATCTAGTCTAGCCCCCTGCCAGGATACAGAATTTGTTGTATCTAAGTTTTCCATCCCAGACAGATGGCTCCAGTCTCCTTTTAAAAACCTCCAGTGAAGGAGCTTCCATGACTTCCCTAGCTATCTGTGCCATTGTCCTACTGTTCTTACAGTTAGGAAGTTTTTCTTGAGATTGAATCTAAAGCTGCCCTGCTGTAGTTTGAACCCATGGCCTCTTGTCCTGCCCTCTGTGGCAAGAAAGAATAACTTTTCTTCATCGTTTTTATGGCAGCCTTTCAAGTGTTTGAAGGCCACTATCATGTCCCCCTTTAATCTCTTTTCCAAACTGAATATACCCAATTCCTTCAGCCTTTGCTCATATGACTTATATTCCATCCCTTTGATTATTTCTGTCATTCACCTCTGGATCTTTTCCAGTTTCTCTCCATCCTTCTATACAGTGGTGACCAAAATTGGACACAGTGCTCCAGCTGAGGCCTAACCAGCCCTGAGTAGAGCGGTACTGTCACTTCCTGTGACTTGCATGCCATACCTCCGTTAATGCAACTCAAAACTACATTTGCTTTTTTTGCAACAGCATCGCATTGCTGACTCATGTTGAGGGTGTGATCCAGCACAGCTCCCAGCTCCTTCTCAGCAGTGCTGCTGCCAGGCCAGTTACCCCCCATTCTGTATGTGTGCGTTTGTTTTTTCTTCCCTAAGCGTAGCACCTTACATTTGTACTCACTAAATTTCGTTTTGTTCTCTATAGCCCTGTTCTCCAATGTATCAAGATCCCTTTGAATTTTAGCTCTATCCTCCAAAGTGTTTTCAATCCCCACCCTCAACTTTGTGTCATCTGCAAATCTGATCAGTGTGCTCTCTATTCCTACATGCATTAATAAAGATAAACAACACCGGACCCAGAACAGATCCCTGTGGAACCCCACTTGAGACCTCCCTGCAATCTGACATCATCCCATTAATGTAGTATCCCATTAATGTGTTATCTGTAACCATGTTTCCAATCCTTATACTGGCTTCTGTTCCAATCTTTTATCTTCAGCTTGGTCAAATATTAACTTCTTCTATTTGCCTTTGCTATAGGAGGACTAAGTGCTTGCTGCTAAGGGAGTGCTGAACTGAGGTGAAGGTAGTGAACTGGGGCACTGTTCTCATGGAGGCAGTGAATGTGTGTGCATTGCAGATGTCCAGAGGTCAAGGGAGTAGGCATTTGAGTGAGGAAGTGGGGGTGTACAGGCAGGTTGGAAGGACCTGTGCCCTGGGCCAGAGCAGAACTCTGCGGGTTAACTATCCCCACAGATTTAGACCCAGGTTCTCTGCCCTGCCCCAAGGACGCCCTTAGAGATCCTAAAGGGCTGTAGTGTACAAATTGGTAGCCTGCAGAGGGACAGAGCGGGGGCTTGCCGAGCCTGGAGTTGGTTCTGTGGTGCATCTGGCAGTTTTGGGTGAGTCTCCCCCAGTGGGCACAGACAAGGCTTCCTTACACTGGAAGCAGGTGGGGGCGAGTCACCCTGTATCCTTGGATAATCCTAGAAGGGTCGCAGGGATATTAGATGGGATGGGATCTGAGTTACCCAGGAAAGAATTTTCTGTAGTATCTGGCTGGTGAATCTTGCCCATATGCTCAGGGTTTAGCTGATCGCCATATTTGGGGTCGGGAAGGAATTTTCCTCCAGGGAAGATTGGAAGAGGCCCTGGAGGCTTTTCGCCTTCCTCTATAGCATGGGGCACGGGTCACTTACTAGAGGATTCTCTGCTCCTTGACGTCTTTAAACCACGATTTGAGGACTTCAAAAGCTCAGACATAGGTGAGAGGTTTATCGCAGGAGTGGGTGGGTGAGATTCTGTGGCCTGCGTTGTGCAGGAAGTCAGACTAGATGATCATAATGGTCCCTTCTGACCTAAATATCTATGAATTCTATGAATTCTATGAAACTTTCCATTGACACCAGCTGCAACTGTAAGCTCTTTAGGGCAACCTGTGGGCAGAATAGCTTCATGGCTAAGGCACTGCCGAAGGTTTCCTGTGTGAGGTCAGGCAGGTCACTCAAAATAAGGATAATAGACCTTCCTTTGTCTTGTCCATTTAGATTTTAAACTCCTTAGATCAGGAACCATCTCTTGCTATGTACACTTCTTGACACAACTGATGTTGGTTGCAGCCTCTAAGTATTATTGTAATATTATTATTAATATATGTCTATGCATCTCCAGCACAACAGGGCTCTGATCTCAACTGGCTTCCACTATAAGACAAATAATGAAAAAGAGTTTGCACTTACCTAGGATCTCAAAGCACATTAATTAATTAAACCTTATGACCCCCTTGTATGGGGGAGGGAAGTGTTATTAACGGAGTTCAATTCTTAGACCAAGCCTCATCCCTGGATTCCAGGAAAGACAGGGGTTCTGCCTGGGTTAAGAGGATCATTTTTTCCCTCCAGAGTCACATTGAATGCATGTAACATCAGCCGAACAGAGTGAATGTGACACTGGGAGAGAGTCAAGGGGGAACAAAGGAATACAAATAGAGCATTAAACAGCATAGGGAGATTGGAGGGGTTTCAAATAGCATGACACGGAGAACATGCACTCCCTACCTGCTGTGAATGCTCCACTGGGTTTGCTAAGAGGAGAAGTTTTAGCTTAGAAACAGCTTGGTGTGAAGTATTTTTTGCTAGGGAGACTCAGAGCTTATATTCCCTCGCACTTCAAAACCCTTCGAGACAGGTTCATTCCTGGTCTTCCCTGCTGCTGCCAGTGGCGTTCCACCTAGGATGAATTTGGCCGACAGCATTTAAAAGTATGTTCCTACCATTGTGTATCAGAAACGTAACCCCCTGGGCTGGAATCATCGCGCTGGGATATAGCGGGGCAGGGGCTAAACTCCTTTTTGTGCTGACGCTCTGCTCTCAGAGGGCCACATCCTCAGCTGGTGTCAACCAGCCGAGCTCCATCGAGGTGAATGGAGAGATACAGCAGCTGAGCATCTGGCCCATGGAATCTTCGTTAGCGCAGTAAAGAGGTGTCATGCTAAAACACGCGCGCAGGTGGGAATAGCAGAACTTTGTATTTCTATTGCCCCAGGATCTCAGAGCACTACATCACTATCAGCACTTTGCTATCTCCCTGGGGGGAAGCTGCAGATGGCGGTGGGGCAGGGGAGGAGGGGGAAACAGCACAGAGATGGAAAGTGGCTGTTAAGAAGTCCCACTGGAAGAGCGGAGCAGCGAATAGACCTGAGAACTCCTGGTGCATTGCACCCTGCCACTCAACCAAATTCCTGAATATGAAGCTACAGCTGGTCTAAGTCTGGGGGCTAGACTAGGTGGCCCTTTGGTTTATTCTGTCCTTTATTATCAAATAACCACATTCAAAGCTGGGTAGGAATCAATGTCAGACTCTCCTCAGGCCAGATCCTCCACTTTGTTGTAGTTTCATCACCAAGAGGGTCAGATACGATGGGGTTGAGGGTCAGGGAAGATCCAGAACAGAGTAAAATTTACCAGTTTACTCCAGCTAAGATCCTGATCACCTCTTTTTTTCTCTTTCCTCCCTCTCTCCCTGCACCTGCCATCCACAAACTCAGAGATATGGGAAAAGGTATCTCCAGACGCAACCAACAACTGCTCATGGTCATGGTGTTATTAAGGAATCTCATTTCACTGGTTTATTTAACTGATACACCATTTCTGGTAATGATTTTAAATTTTTTTTAAAGGCGAAGTTAAAATAAAACGTTAACATACTACGTTGTACATTGCTTATTACTTATTCAGGATCAGGTTAATATTTAAAGATTCTGGCTTGCTGACTGGGGACCCCTAGAATCATAGAATATCAGGGTTGGAAGAGACCTCAGGAGGTCATCTAGTCCTACCCCCTGCTCCAAGCAGGACCAACACCAACTAAATCATCCCTCTTCTTCTTCACCCAAATAGGGTGAGCAAATTTCTAAATAATTATCCTCTTTTGGATGCTTTTCTTGTGTACATAAATGGTGTGAAAGCTTTTCCATGAAAAGGACTTCCCACCTTTTACTATACCCAATTTCATAAGGGAAGTCACATTTTTTCCAATAATGTACAATAAAAACATTGATTTGTTGTTGTGTTTAAAATGTAGATCCTTCACTGGAGCATTTAATGGTACCTACTGTACAGAACAGATAGAAATGAAGGCAGCTGTCCGTAGGTGGGACAAGTGCTTATAACCTCTAATAAAGGACAGAAGGTGCTGTGTATGTTATTAGTCATTATTTTTATTGTAATAAAGCCTAGATGCCCCAGGATACACATAAAAAGAGACAGTCTCGGCCCTGAGGAGCATATAATCTAAACAGACAAGATAGACAAAAAGATGGGAGGAGAAACTGAGGCATGGTGACGTGCCTGAGGTCACACAGCAGGTCAGTGGCAGAGCTTTTCCCACCAACCTTCTGCTGAGTACACGTGAGATGTTGCTGCTGAACCGGTCAATGGTTTGCTATTGTGTTAAGATCTGGGCAGGTAATCCTGGACATTATTCATATTCTGCCTTTATTTTATGTAAGGGATGCTATGTGGACCCATGAACGCAGACAGGTTTCTCTGCCTGGTTATTCAGTGCTGTGCTTGACTGTTCAGTGTGTGAGCCTACAAAGGGCTTGGGAAATGGTCTGAGATTGCGATTTCTATATAAACTTAAGTTCTATTCCATTTTCCTTACACAGTGTGTTATCTTCAGATGGGCAGGGAGGCAGGTGCAGAAAGAAAAGGAGAAATCTGATCCTGTATTTGGCACTCTCAAGAAATATGTCAGAACAATCAGCTATCTCCACATTTAGGCCCTGCCTCACCCCTATTCAGAAGGGTGCTTAAGCACACACTTAACTCCCATTGAAGTCAATGGGATTTAAGCACATGCTCAATGGGCTTAAGTGCTTTCCTGAACTGGGGTATTATGCAGCACCTGTCAGCCCATAGGAAAACAAAGTTCTTTACAGATTCTCTGGATGGGGAGTTGCCATGCCCACCACTAAAATGCAGCCAGCTCTGGAGTGGGACTGGCCATATTGCACCAGCAGTGCTAAACTATTAGAAGGCCAAATCTGAACCCCATTCCAGCCCCAGTGTGCCACTCTGGCAGTCTATAAAGAGGTGTAAAAGGGGACAGAAGAAAATGTCTCCAGTGCAGGAGCAGCAGAGGGCTGACGTAAATGGCTCCATGCTACCCTCTCATGTAGGTCCTGGAGTAGGGTTGGGTTGGGAACTGGTGCACAGTGGGAGGGAAATAGCATGCCTGTAGCACTCAGAGCTACAGGGTACAGAGCACAGATGGGCATGGGGAGGCTGTCATGTGTTAGAGCAGCCCCTGGGCTGCTCTAATTTACTCAACGTGCTGGGGAGCGCAAGCATGGCTTAGAGCCACGTTTTCCCTTATGCCACATCTCTCAGGAAGCAGGGCAAAGAATCAGACTCAATGTTTTTAATATGGATCATTTTCGAGCCAAAGCAGTTTTGCTAGTTTGAGTCATGGGTGGTTAAAAATAGGGTGAACAATGGAAACTGGCAGCAACCTTATGTATGGGTGGTTGTTCTCTCCACAGCAGACACTCCTTGTAACAGACTCCTGTAAAGACTTTTAAAAAGAAAGGGAGAGAGAGAGAGAGAAAAGGCCTGTAGTGGGTAATACTTGGAACAGGGAATTAATTCTCACAAAAACAATTCATTTGGGTAATATTCATTCTCACTATCTACACTAAAGGATAATGACTTCCAATAGGATAAAGTCTCAGAAATTGGACTTAATAAGCACTTAGAATTCAGTGACGTTAGCATGCTGTGTGTGAGGTTTCCTGATCCACTGATGCCCCGGTATTTAATGACAGCTGTAGTCCCCTTAAAAGGACAACAATCCTTACAGCTTTCTTGATGGCTCTATGGGATAGCTATAGGGAGAGAGCAGCTGTAGATATATGAATTTACAAACCCAATACTGTACATAGTATATGTTCGTACAGAGGCGAAATACAGTTCCTAGTTATAGATATATTGATAGATAATATAGATCCAACATCTTTATGTGCATTTTGTGAAAACACAGGCTCTGCCATCCTATGACAACTGGAAGGCCACATCCTCCAATCCACTAAGGCTACTTTGTGCCACCCAACTTATGCCCAGGGCAAATGGAGAGCGGGGGCAATCCAGGGAGCTCCTGGCAAGATGGGGGGCATGGTCAAGTGGAGGAGTACCATATCTGATCCTCCCTGGTGTAAGGTAGAGCTGCTCCTGTGCAGCTCTAACTTGTGCTGGAGCCGGGCGGCTCCCTGCAGCTTGCCCCCATCTCTACTGGAGAACCAAGTCCATCTCATCCTTTATCCTTCCCCTGGCAAGGGATCTCCCCAGAGGTATCTGTGGGAGGCACCGCCCTCGCCCCCACATCACTATTTCTGCCATACTAGCTAATGAGGGAAAGTTTCTTCCTGATCTCAGCTGGGGCCTGTTTCAAAGCCCATTGGAGTAGATGCAAAGATTTCCATTGACTTCAATGGGAGCTGGATCAGGCCACTGGTGATCAACTTATGCCTTAAGTATGAGGACTTGAAGCCCCTTCTATTTTTGATCCTAGCCAGAGTCAATGTGGAAGATATTTGTTCAAGCTGCTTGAAAGATTCATGGATTCCAAGGCCAGAAGGGACGACTGGGACCTGTGTGTAACCCAGGCCAGAGAACTGCCCCCAGATAATTCCTAGAGCAGATTTATTAGAAAAAAAAAATCCAATCATGATTTAAAAACTGCCAGTTTGACGGAGACTCCACCACGACCCTGGGTAAATTGTTCCAATGCTTAATTAATCTCATTGTTAACATTTACTCCTTACTTCTAGACTGAATTTGTCTAGCTTCGACTTCCAGCCATGGGGTCATTATACCTTTCTCTGCAAGACTGAAAATCCCAAATCACCCCTTAACCTTCTCTTTGTTATGCTAAATATATTGAGCTCTTTGAGTCTCTCACTATAAGGCATGTTTTCTAATCTGCTAATCATTCACATGGCTCTTCTCTGGGCCCTTTTCAATTTATTAACATCTATTCTTGAATTGTGGACACCAGAACTGGACACAAGATTTCAGCAGCGGTCACACCAATGCCAAATGGGGTAAAATAACCTTTCGACTCCGACACAAGATTCTCCTGTTTATGCAACCCAGGATTGCATTAGCCCTTTTGGCCAAGCCATCCCATTCAGCAGGAAATTCCGACTTTTCAAAAATTGTTTCCCTACCCAATCAGAATAAAAATATTCCAAATTTCACAGTAAACAACATTTTTGAAAAAAATGACATGTGAGTCAGCTGAAACATTTTGTTTCAATAAAATCAAAGTGTTTGGTTCCAGTTCGGACTCGTTTTAAATATTGTGATTTTGTAAACAGAATACAACATTTTGAAACAGTTGTTTTGACATTAAAAAAAAAATCAAAATGTTCCATTCTGATCAAAACACTTGTTTAAAAAAATAATTAGAAACAACATTTCCTCTAAACTGACACGTTCCCAGGAAAATTTTTGATTTTGACAAAATGATATTTTCTGATGAAAAACCCTTTTGTCAGAAAATTTTCAACCTGATATATTATTTGCATATGTATGTATCTGCCAGCTCCTTTCTCTGGCAGTCGCTGCAGAACTTGTTGCATGTATTGCTTTTTACAGACTGGTCCATATTGTCTGGGATACAAGCTTCTCATACTCTGAAAGTCCCCCTCCTTTGTCAAGGTCAGTAAGCGTAAAAGCCTGTTCTTCACTCAGTAAGGCTGGGGTTTTCAAAGTGACGGAGGTGCCCAACTCCCATTGTCTTTCATTGGCATTTGGGAGCCTCACACCCTTGAGCTCTTGTGAAAATCCCATATTCAAAAAATACTCAGGACCTGATTCTGCTCCCCCTTGCACTGGTGTAACCCCAAATAGATTCACAAAGGGATCAATCTTGTGTCAACTCAAAAGAGAAACAGAACTTTGAAGATCACCTTGTACAGACTGAGAAAGAGCCCAGAGGGGCTGGTAATTTATACTTTTGCCATCCCATTGCACATGCAGCTTTGATGTTCCCTGACATGCCCGATCCATTCCCTGTGATCCTGACATGCAGTATGGCAGGCTAAGTTGTGTGACAAGACCTACTACAATGTGCCGGCGAGAGCTGAAAGCTAATAAGTGTGCCGTGCATGCTGGAAATATTAATGGTGGAATGGAGAAGTGCAGTTGTTTGCTTTGCTAATTGACTTGTAAACTTGATTTAATCCCATCCTGAGGCTCCTGTTCTTTCCCCTCCCTGTGGAGCACGATGCGGAGAGGGGGAATACATTAATACAAATAAACCTGAAGGCCCTGTGGGAAGTGAAACTGCGGGGAGTTATTCCTAGGTTCTTCCCTTGCCTCACTAGTGAAGAGACAGCTTCCAACAGCTTGCAGTACGGATCAGCACCCAAATATTCCCTGATGCCAGTGGTACAGATGCTACCTTCCCAACATGCTGGCTCATCCTGCCAGCACTGGCTTAGTAACGCATCCAGCAACAGGAGGCTGCACTGCAGGAGAACACGGGGAATGGAGCTATGGAACGGCTACGGTTTCATTTTTGGAGTATTGTGCCAGAATGTTAGCAACCATTAGGAAAGGGATAGATAAGAAGACAGAAAATATCATAATGCCACTATCTAAATCCATGATATGCCCACATCATCCAATCCTGGTTTCTGGCATTTGGAGATTTAGGGCCTCTGACGATGCTTCTCATGGAGACTGTAACTGACAAGCAGCTAATTAGGCTTTCCCAGGTGAGTGCCATGAAGCAAACAGAAAAGAATAGAGATGACAAGCTATTCCAAATGGCAGAACAAAGTGACAGGGAGGCTGATAAGAAGAAGGCTGCAGATCTCTGTCATGGTTCCATTAAGCAATCACTGATCTTGCTTTTCATTAACAGATTGCCAAGTTCAGCAAGTTACTGTTAAGTAAGTGACGAGTTGCAGGCGTGTCTCTTTAAATAATGACTTCTTTCCGTGGCAGCCACTGGAGAGTTTGAATCAAAGTTTAAAAAAAGAAGCAAAGCTTTTCCTGGAATAAGCACCTGTCAAATGTCACAGGGGGAAAAAGCCCTGTAGGTTTGAGCCAGAGGAGGAGAGTATCTCTACAAATGGTAGGAGAGGGGCAGTCATGACCCTTTGAGTCTTAGGATCCAGGCATGACAATAACTGGTGTATCTCTGCTTGCAGGGCCTACATATACCAAGGCATTAAGGCACAGTAGTGATCCACATGCTAACCATGAGCCTTACTGAGCAAGGTGATACTCCCAAAGGACAAACAAGAAGCAAAGCAGGAAAACTGAAATAGGATTTTTTTTGTCAAATATGGAAAATGTTGAGAAAAATCAAAAAATGATTTCATGTATCTGGGGGGGGGGGGGGGGGAGGGAGAAGGGAGCTAGGAGGGAAAGACATTTTTGGTCAACAAATTTGTTTGAAAATTTCTACTAGTTTTATCAGAGACATTTCCATCCTTCAAGGACAGGTAGCATGGTCTGATGGATAGTGCACTGGACTGGGAATCAGGAGATGTGGGTTCATTTCCTGACACAGACTTTCTGTGTAACCTTCAGTAAGTTCTTTAATTTGCTCCGTGCCTCGGGTCCCCATCTGTAAAATGGGGATAATAATTCCCTTCTGCGCCAGAGTGTTGGGTGGTGCTCAGATACTATGGTGACGAGGTCCACATACATATCTGTAGAGAGGCCAGACACAAAGCTGACAATGTAATTTGCATTTTTTTCTGCACTCCCCAAGACTATGACAAGGAACCCTAGCCAAAGCACTGACAGTGGGGTACAACATACATCACTGAAATAACCATAAGCCATGCCAGGCCTGTGGAGGCATTGCATTTCCGTGAGATAAAACAGCGCAATAAATATAAACCCAACAGGTCCAACCAGCACATGCTCAACCTGGGGCAAGGTTCTTGTGCCTCTAAGAGGTGCTGCCTGGAACTTGCTGCCCAGGGGTGGGGGGATGCAGTGGCTTTAAGCCACCTTTGTGCCTGCCCCAGACCTAGGAAGTGCCAGGCCTAGAGAGGCCCCTGGTGTAACTAAGACAGGCCTCCCTGGGCTTAGTGACATCAGGTTGTAGCAGGCTGCCTGCTCAGTTTGGTGTTCTCCTTGACTGCTTCTCTGGCCTGTCCGTCATTCCTCTACTGAGCTGCAGCAGGCTACCTGTCATGGGAAGCAGAACCTCAGTTCTCCGGCCCATCAGTCCCTGCACTGGGCTACTATTTAGTCCCTGAGCGGGTGCATTGCAATGTCAAACATTTTGTCCGGTTTGCCTTCACTCGCCGTCTCTTGGCTTTCTTACTGATGACTCTGTCTTCTTGTCAAATTGTAGGTACCAGGGGAAGGGATATTGTGCTGAGATCACCATTTGGCCCTGGGTTGAATTCAGCTGCAGGGTGCCGTGACCCACGGTCTGAGCACAGTGCGTTGGGTATGCCAGACCTTGTGAATGCACCTCAAGTTCCCTGGTCACAACTCTTTCCTGACTGTCCTCCAGATTGTCCACCTGCCAGACGCTGGAGCAGTCATCGACGGTGACCGTGCAGCTCCTGTCATTAGCAGTGAATAGGGTCGGGTTGGGATTTCATGAGGTTGTGGAGTCTCCTGATGTCAATCACTTTGCTCTTTGCACATCTTGCAATGTTCCAGATACGCTCGCAACTGGGTGTTCATTCCTGGCTAGTAGATACATTCCCTGGCTCGTCTTAGCCATGCCTCTATACCCAGGATGAAGCGTGTATCTGTCTATAAATCAGCTGGCTGCCCCCCGTGTACCCCCTCATGGCCAGGTTGCCTCTGCACTGCCCTGCTCTTTACTCTCCCTCTTTCCAGCCCTTTAATACCTACTCCACATGCTTGCTCATCCCATCACCATCCTTCCTGGGGGCTGGGTTTAGTCAGACAAAATAAAATGGAAAGTACCAGAAAGCTCTCCTGGGGCCTGGCTCGTACCTCAGAAGCTGGGTGGGTGAGAAGGTTCCTTCACAGCGTCTTTGTTTCAGTCCTTAGGGGGTGACCTGCTCTGGGGGCTGGCTTGTGGCTCCCCTGCTCAGAGCGGACCCCCTGGAGACTTCCCAGAGTCAGCTTCCTTAAACAACTACTTCCGTTCTCTTCTAAGGAACCCGCTGCTGGTGGTTCCTTCCCCACACCAGGTGTCTCTGGTTGACTCAGTTATCAAGCCTGCTCCAGCCTTCACATCTCCTGCACGTCATCTCCTCTTCCTCCTTTCCTCTTCTCTCTGACACTGTCTCAGGATGCCAACTCTTAAATCTGATGGGATTACTGCTTGGTGCCCTTGAAAGAACATCCCATCCAGCACATATAGCTCATCCCCACCTGGTAACAGGGGGAACCTCCTGTGGCAGATGCTCCTTGGGATCTAGCCATCCCTGGAGCAGGAGTAGTCTTAATGCCTACAGCACACCACCCAGTTGAGTGCTTCGCTGGCTCGCCTGGAGCCCCCCATTAGAAACACAGAGGTATTGGAACATGCTGACAGGTCCATCTCCTGTCCCCCAGAGCCATCCATGTCGTACTCAGGAAGGCCCGTCCCGCCGGTGGATCCACCAGTCATGATTTTCCTAGGCAGCACCTTATCCTCATCCTATAGCTCTGGCGTCTCCGTAATTTGCACTGTAGTGGCTTGAGTCCCATTCATGATGTTCCCTAAAGGCTCGTGATCAGACTGCACATCCCCCCGTGCCCAAAAGTGACGGAATTGTCCTGTTCCAAGGAGCACGGCCAGTAACTCCTTCCCTACCCAACCATATCTCCTTCCTGTGTCCCACAGGCTCCAGTAGCAAATGCTTTAGGCTGCTGGCTTTGCATCACAGCGGCTCCTAAGCCTCCTGCTCAATCATCATGCTGTACCTCGAGCTCCCCCGGGGGTGCAGAACTTTAGGCCTGGTGCTACCCTTACAATTTTCTTTTCTCTTTCCAATGCCTGGTCTTGGGGTCTCTGGCCACTCCTCCATTGCATTAATTGTCTCCAGGTTCACAGGCTTCGGAGAAGTGAGCTCACCGCCTGGAAAGATAATTGGCCATCCCTAGAAATCGCTGGGCTCCCTTCACATCCTTTAGTCTGGGCATGTCCTTAATGACTCAGTTTTTCAGGGACCAGCTGGAGTTCCTCAGAAGTGGACAGATGTCTGATATCGGGGACCTCAGTTTCCCTCAGCTTCAGCTTGTCACTGTTCAGCCTAGTACCCTGCTCCTGGCACCTATGTAGGAGTGGTCACAGCTCGGTATCATGGTCCCAGATGGTCCCTTCCTTGATGTCTCTGTCTTCTACAATGATGGTAACAGCAGCTACAGTCTTGCTGCCTGGGTGCCCCTCCAGTGCATGGCTCAGTTTACACAGGAACACCTCTGGGGGCAGGCTGCTGGCCAGGGCCATTTATACCGAGAGGTACCTGCTCAAGGGTGAGTCAAAGGTTGTCAGGTGGCTGGATGGCTCAACATGCCAGAACCCATCCTTAACCTCACAAACAGTGACCTAGATAGATCAGGCGGCAGGTCCTCAGTAGCTGGCAATGGGCAGTGACTTCTCTTTTTGGTTTCAGGTTAAAAAAAACCCCACAATATTTTTCTACACTCTCATTCTGCCTGGGGTCCCAGCACTCCATACACTTTTATCAGCTGTTGCATTATTTAAGCCTTATTTCTGGCAGCAGTGTCTCACTCACTCCTTATCCTTTCCCCCAGTGAGAAAGTAAAAAAAACGTGTGCTTTCATTTTCTTATCTTTATCCTCGAGGGTCATTGTGGTGTTGTGAGGACTATGTTGGAAGTACATTTTAAAAGTGTGTGTATGGGGAGGAGGATTCCTGGTCCTGCTTGCAGGCTACGGAGCTCTAAAGGGAAGCATGTCATCAGAGGAGTCTGGAAAGAACTAGGTTTGAAAAAGGTGGGGTGAGTTGTGCCTCTCTGCCTTAAGGAGCAATCTGCTTTGTCTCCCTCTGTTTCTGGTTATATGTGTCATACTGGATTATAAGAACAAAAGCAGCATTAACTCCCAGCCTTCCAGCAAGGGTGTTTGACGTTTTTATCTAATTTCTCTGTGTGTGTGCTGTGAAGGTGACAGTTATTGCTGTATACAGACTCGATTCTTGTTTCTACTGCTGCCATGCTTGTGCAAGGTTTTTTGTCTGGAAATCTGGCATTCCCAGTGTTCTTAGTCCTTTCTTGCTGCCTGGTGTCTCTATTTCTAGGTGCTGCTTTGTTTTCCTCGTTGTGGGTTTCACTAGACTGACTGCAGTTTCATGTACCATGTGCTGGTAATAAAATGAGAGAAATCCATGCTTGTAAAACTAAAATGGCTCTTTATTAAGAAAACTATTTACAGAGATGCTGCAGCTTGCATTCCAGCCATGTGAACACAGACTGACGTCTTGGTGCCACCACCAAATTCTTCCCTCCTGCAACCTGTGTTCCTCCCTCCAAGTTCCATACAAGATGCTATATCCCCAGAGACAATGCTGCTGAGAATTTCCTAGTGCTACGTGTTCTGACACACTTCAGATACCCCGTCAGCCCAATACCAACATGCTTTCTGTACCCGAACTTGCAAGGTGTCCTCAGAAGGCTTTGTATCACAGTGCCTGCACCAGGTGTATCCCCTCCTGGCCAGATGTGGATCTTTTAGGTCCCCTTTATAATGAAGCTTTCATCCCTCAGTAATAAATAGCATCCCTCTTTCCTCACTGCCTGCCTCAAGACTATGCAGCGTCTTCTCTACCATGTACCAGCCAGTCCCCTCTTTGGGCAATTCTCCATCCTTTACCACCTCTGCAAAGCCTGAAATGAAGTAGCTGTGGAACAAATCTGGCATTTCTCATTCTGTTCCTTGCAATCATTTTCTTTTTAAGCAGCTCAATTTTTCTCCTGCACATTCTGTGTCCTCTGACAGCTCTTTATTGCAAGCTGAAATATCCCATGACCTGCTGTCTTTAATATTTCTCTCTCTCTCTCTGGTTCCTGGAGCCTCTAATTAGCCTGTTTGCTTTGTTTCTGCTTTGCTTTATTGGGCTCCCAATCCTCCTCTTTCCCAGAATGTTTAAGTATCAGTTTTCACAAGTCCTCATCTTCTTGGTTCTCTCGTGACACCTCGATCTAATAACATGTTATGTTTATTTGGGGCCATTCCACTGATGGGTGCGCTGAGGTTCCTCTTCCGAAAGCTCAGCAGTGGCTGCCTCGGGAGTGGGAATACGGCAATCAGCCTCTCTCTTCACAACAGGCTTATTTATTTATTGGGGGAGGAACAAAGCACAGTTTATCCTGTTGCAATTACAGGGACAAATTGAAATAGGCAGGATGTAATTGGCCAAGTTGGGATTTGGCCAGGAGATTGGGGTGGTGGTGGGGAATAACTACCCCTCCTTTTGGAGAAAACATCATTGTATCTTATGGGCTTCATGCAGGGCCACTGGCTGATATTCTCAAGCCTGCAGGAGGTCAGATTAGAGGGTTATAATGATCCTTTCTGGCCTGAGTCTTTAAACACTGTGATGCACCAATGCTCAGGATGGTGTGTGCAGATACTCAGCTGCATCAGCTAGTGGAGGATTTGTCCCTAGATTTCATAGCACAGCATCACTCTCTGGTATACCAGCAGGTCTCCCATCAGAGCACTACCCCTGCCCAGCTTGTGCAAGCAGCTATCATTACATTCTGGGTTGAGAGGGCTGCCAGACAGCTTGGTTTTCTTTCATGACACTCGATGCCATTTGCCTTGCTGGCATTTCAGCACAAAGCAATTCACTGAGATTTACTTATAGGTTAGTTAGTAACTTCCCTTAAAACTTTAATGCAGGAGCTCATATTTGTGAATGAGTTTCTGTTACAAATGGTTTGTTGGCTCCACCCATTGCAGCCCCTCCAAGATCTTCGAGAGTTTAGAGTAGCTATTTAAACGATAAAGCCTGGCTAATATTTCCTCTGAACAAAGACCCCAGGTTCCCTGAATCACCCCGGTTGTCCATGGGCATGCACTTTTGCAATCACAAATGCCCTTCCATGTTTCACGAAGAAAAAGGCTATGCTTTTCAGTGCAGAAACCCATGGGATCTTGCCAATAACACCTCCCAGCTTCACCAAACCCATCAAATGCCAGTTAACCAGGCAGCAAGAGTAAGCTTGAAACTAATGGAGAACCAACAAACCTTTTACACTTCAAATATTTTCTAGCCAGGAGAGCTATTGTGGGTTTTTCTAAGGCATCTGTCGCTGTGAAATCAAAGTGCTGAATTTGGAAGATTTATAATCCAGATCCAACCCCCTCAAAGTATCAAACCCAACAAAATCTTTCCCACTGGTAGAGCCAACTTTATAACTTTTAGTTCTCCTCTGACTTACTTCAGCCAGTGTCCAGTTCTTTGATACTTCTGCAAGAGACAATGACAAGGAGGATTTTTGCTCATAATCTGCTCTTATATATTGTAATATGCCGGCAAGTGTGTATGTGCATTACCGCCATCTATTGGAGGGAGGTAGAACTGCTTTAATAAGTGTCGTAGGCCCCATACTGCTAAGAGTTAGCTGTGATGCATTCTTTTTTTAGGACAAAGTGGTAGGCGACTGTACTCTCAGGGCAGGAGGACATGGGTTTTGCCCTTACTGTCACAGTGACGTATCTCTAAGTGGCCCTGGTGCACAGCATGGAGCAGAAGCGGGATCCCTACCTGTGGGCTTGTTGTTGTATTTATACATGGGTCTGAAATCTATTTTGGCACATCATAGGCATCGGTTTTGTTGTTCAAGGTGAACATAGCACTGGTTAGAGATTGGCCTGGACTGGAGCACCAGACACCCCCTGCTAACTCTGGGGAGTGCAACTCGGGATTGGATTCTGCATCTGAACTTGGCCACTCAGTCCTGTCTCTGGTGCAGGTGACATGCTGGCTTGACAGCCCTCAAGACTGAAACTCTCGAGCCATGCTACAAATGCTATAGAGAACAACATGAAATTCAATGGTAGGTTTCAGAGTAGCAGCCGTGTTAGTCTGTATTCACAAAAAGAAAAGGAGTACTTGTGGCACCTTAGAGACTAACCAATTTATTTGAGCATAAGCTTTCGTGAGCTACAGCTCACTTCATCAGATGCATTCAGTGGAAAATACAGTGAGGAGATTTACATACACACAGACCATGAAAAAATGGGTGTTTATCATACACATTGTAAGGAGAGTGATCACTTAAGATGAGCTATTACCAGCAGGAGAGTGGGGTGCGGGGAGAGAAAACCTTTTGAAGTGATAATCAAGGTGAGGCATTTCCAGCACATTTCCAGGAGTTAACAAGAACGTCTGAGGAAGGGGGGGGGGGGGGAATAAACAAGGGGAAATGGTTTCACTTAGTATAATGACTCAACCACTCCCAGTCTCTATTCAAGCCTAAGGGTATGTCTACACTACAAAATTAGGTCGAATTTATAGAAGTCGTTTTTTTAGAAATCGTTTTTATATATTCGAGTGCATGTGTCCCCACAGAAAATGCTCTAAGTGCATTAAGTGCATTAACTCGGCGGAGCGCTTCCACAGTACCGAGGCTAGAGTCGACTTCCGGAGTGTTGCACTGTGGGTAGCTATCCCACAGTTCCCGCAGTCTCTGCTGTCCATTGGAATTCTGGGTTGAGATCCCAATGCCTGATGGGGCTAAAACATTGTTGTGGGTGGTTCTGGGTACATATCGTCAAGCCCCCGTTCCCTCCCTCCCTCCATGAAAGCAAGGGCAGACAATCGTTTCGTGCCTTTTTTCCTGAGTTACCTGTGCAGACGCCATACCACGGCAAGCATGGAGCCCGCTCAGGTAACCGTCACCATATGTCTCCTGGGTGCTGGCAGACGTGGTACGGCATTGCTACACAGCAGCAGCAACACATTGCCTTGTGGCAGCAGACAGTACAGTAGGACTGGTAGCTGTCATTGTCATGTCTGAGGTGCTCCTGGTCGCCTCTGTGAGGTCGATCAGGAGCGCCTGGGCAGACATGGGCGCAGGGACTAAATTTAGTGACTTGACCAGGTCATTCTCTTTAGTCCTGCAGTCAGTCCTATTGAACCATCTTATGGCGAGCAGGCAGGTGATATGGATTGCTAGCAGTCCTACTGTACCATCTTCTGCCGGGCAAGCAAGAGATGAGGATGGCTAGCAGTCCTTCTGCACCGTCTGCTGCCAGCCAAAGATGTAAAAGATAGATGGAGTGGATCAAAACAAGAAATAGACCAGATTTGTTTTGTACCCATTTGCTTCTCTCTCCCCCCCCTCCCTCCCGTCTAGGGGACTCATTCCTCTAGGTCACACCGCAGTCACGCACAGAGCAGATGCCGTGAGGTAAATCTAGCCATGTATCAATCAGAGGCTAGACCAACCTCCTTGTTCCAATAAGAACAATTACTTAGGTGCACCATTTCTTATTGGAACCCTCCATGAAGTCCTGCCTGAAATATTCCTTGATGTAAAGCCACCCCCTTTGTTGATTTTAATTCCCTGTAAGCCAACCCTGTAAGCCATGTCGTCAGTCGCCCCTCCCTCCGTCAGAGCAACAGCAGACAATCGTTCCGCGCCTTTTTTCTGTGCGGACGCCATACCAAGGCAAACATGGAGGCCGCTCAGCTCACTTTGGCAATTAGGAGCACATTAAACACCACACGCATTATCCAGCAGTATATGCAGCACCAGAACCTGGCAGAGTGATACCGGGCAAGGAGGCGACGTCAGCGCGGTCACGTGAGTGATCAGGACATGAACACAGATTTCTCTGAAAGCATGGGCCCTGCCAATGCATGCATCATGGTGCTAATGGGGCAGGTTCATGCGGTGGAATGTCGATTCTGGGCTCGGGAAACAAGCACAGACTGGTGGGACCATATAGTGTTGCAGGTCTGGGATGATTCCCAGTGGCTGTGAAACTTTTGTATGCATAAGGGCACTTTCATGGAACTTTGTGACTTGCTTTCCCCTGCCCTGAAGCGCATGAATACCAAGATGAGAGCAGCCCTCACAGTTAAGAAGCGAGTGATGATAGCCCTGTGGAAGCTTGCAACACCAGACATCTACCGGTCAGTTGGGAATCAATTTGGAGTGGGCAAATCTACTGTGGGGGCTGATGTGATGCAAGTAGCCCACACAATCAAAGATCTGCTGATATCAAGGGTAGTGACCCTGGGAAATGTGCAGGTCATAGTGGATGGCTTTGCTGTAATGGGATTCCCTAACTGTGGTGGGGCAATAGACGGAACCCATATCCCTATCTTGGCACCGGAGCACCAAGCTGCCGAGTACATAAACCTCAAGGGGTACTTTTCAATAGTGCTGCAAGCTCTGGCGGATCACAAGGGACGTTTCACCAACATCAATGTGGGATGGCCGGGAAAGATACATGACGCTCGCATCTTCAGGAACTCTGGTCTGTTTCAAAAGCTGCAGGAAGGGACTTTATTCCCAGACCAGAAAATAACTGTTGGGGATGTTGAAATGCCTATATGTATCCTTGGGGACCCAGCCTACCCCTTAATGTCATGGCTCATGAAGCCGTACACAGGCAGCCTGGACAGTAGTCAGGAGCTGTTCAACTACAGGCTGAGCAAGTGCAGAATGGTGGTAGAATGTGCATTTGGATGTTTAAAGGCGCGCTGGCGCAGTTTACTGACTCGCTTAGACCTCAGCGAAACCAATATTCCCACTGTTATTACTGCTTGCTGTGCGCTCCACAATATCTGTGAGAGTAAGGGGAAGACGTTTATGGCGGGGTGGGAGGTTAAGGCAAATCGCCTGGCTGCTGGTTATGTGCAGCCAGACACCAGGGCGGTTAGAAGAGCACAGGAGGGCACGGTACGCATCAGAGAAGCTTTGAAAACCAGTTTCATGACTGGACAGGCTACGGTGTGAAAGTTCTGTTTGTTTCTCCTTGATGAAACCCCCCGCCCCTTGGTTCATTCTACTTCCCTGTAAGCTAACCACCCTCCCCTCCTCCCTTCGATCACCACTTGCAGAGGCAATGAAGTCATTGTTGCTTCACATTCATGCATTCTTTATTCATTCATCACACAAATAGGGAGATGACTACCAAGGTAGCCCAGGAGGGGTGGTGGAGGAGGGAAGGAAAATGCCACACAGCACTTTAAAAGTTTACAACTTTAAAATTTATTGAATGCCAGCCTTCTGTTTTTTGGGCAATCCTCTGTGGTGGGGTGGCTGGTTGTCCGGAGGCCCCCCCACCGCGTTCTTGGGTGTCTGGGTGTGGAGGCTATGGAACCTGGGGAGGAGGGTGGTTGGTTACACAGGGGCTGTAGCAGCAGCCTGTGCTCCAGCTGCCTTTGCTGCAGCTCAACCATACACTGGAGCATACTGGTTTGATCCTCCAGCAGCCTCAGCATTGAATCCTGCCTCCTCTCATCACGCTGCCGCCACATTTGAGCTTCAGTCCTGTCTTCAGCCCGCCACTTACTCTCTTCAGCCCGCCACCTCTCCTCCTGGTCATTTTGTGTTTTTCTGCACTCTGACATTATTTGCCTCCACGCACTCGTCTGTGCTCTGTCAGTGTGGGAGGACAGCATGAGCTCAGAGAACCTTTCATCACGAGTGCGTTTTTTTTTCTTTCTAATCTTCACTAGTCTCTGGGAAGGAGAAGATCCTGTAATCATTGAAACACATGCAGCTGGTGGAGAAAAAAAAAGGGACAGCGGTATTTAAGAAGACACATTTTATAAAACAATGGCTACACTCTTTCAGGGTAAACCTTGCTGTTAACATTACATACATAGCACATGTGCTTTCGTTACAAGGTCACATTTTGCCTCCCCCTACCGTGTGGCTAACCCCTCCCCCCTCCCCGTGGCTAACAGCGGGGAACATTTCTGTTCAGCCACAGGCAAACAGCCCAGCAGGAATGGGCACCTCTGAGTGTCCCCTGAAGAAAAGCACCCTATTTCAACCAGGTGACCATGAATGATAGCTCACTCTCCTGAGGATAACACAGAGAGATAAAGAACGGATGTTGTTTGAACTCCAGCAAACATACACTGCAATGCTTTGTTGTACAATGATTCCCGAGTACGTGCTACTGGCCTGGAGTGGTAAAGTGTCCTACCGTGGAGGACGCAATAAGGCTGCCCTCCCCAGAAACCTTTTGCAAAGGCTTTGGGAGTACATCCAGGAGAGCTGCGAATGCCAGGGCAAATTAATCCTTTCACATGCTTGCTTTTAAACCATGTATAGTATTTTAAAAGGTACATCCACCTGCCGGGTCCAGGAGGCAGCCTTGGGTGGATTGGGGGGTACTGGCTCTAGGTCTATGGTGAGAAACAGTTCCTGGCTGTCAGGAAAACTGGTTTCTCCGCTTGCTTGCTGTGAGCTATCTACAACCTCCTCCTCATCATCATCTTCTTCATCCCCAAAACCTGGTTCAGTGTTGCCTCCATCTCCGTTGAAGGAGTCAAACAACACGGCTGGGGTAGTGGTGGCTGAACCCCCTAAAATGGCATGCAGCTCATCATAGAAGCGGCATGTTTGGGGCTCTGACTCGGAGCAGCCGTTCGCCTCTCTGGTTTTCTGGTAGGCTTGCCTCAGCTCCTTAAGTTTCATGCGGCACTGCTTCAGGTCCCTGTTATGGCCTCTGTCCTTCATGCCCTGGGAGATTTTGACAAAAGTTTTGGCATTTCGAAAACTGGAATGGAGTTCTGATAGCACGGATTCCTCTCCCCATACAGCGATCAGATCCCGTACCTCCCGTTCAGTCCATGCTGGAGCTCTTTTGCGATTCTGGGACTCCATCATGGTCACCTCTGCTGATGAGCTCTGCATGGTCACCTGCAGCTTGCCATGCTGGCCAAACAGGAAATGAGATTCTAAAGTTTGCGTTCTTTTCCTGTCTACCTGGCCAGTGCATCTGAGTTGAGAGTGCTGTCCAGAGCGGTCACAATGGAGCACTCTGGGATAGCTCCTGGAGGCCAATACCATTGAATTGTGTCCACAGTACCCCAAATTCGACCCGGCAAGGCCGATTTAAGCGCTAATCCACTTGTCAGGGGTGGAGTAAGGAAATCGATTTCAAGAGCCCTTTAAGTCAAAAAAAAGGGCTTCATCGTGTGGACGGGTGCAGGTTTACATCGATTTAACGCTGCTGCTAATTCGACCTAAAGACCTAGTGTAGACCAGGGCTAAGTTAATTGTATCCAGTTTGCAAATTAATTCCAATTCAGCAGTCTCTCCTTGGAGTCTGTTTTTGAAGTTTTTTTGTTGAAGAATAGTCACTTTTAGATCAGAAATTGAGTGACCAGAGAGATTGAAGTGTTCTCTGACTGGTTTATGAATGTTATAATTCTTGACATCTGATTTGTGTCCATTTATTCTTTTACGTAAAGACTGTCCCGTTTGACCAATGTACATGGCAGAGGGGCATTGCTGGCACATGATGACATATATCACATTGGTAGATGTGCAGGTGAACAAGCTTCTGATAGTGTGGCTGATGTTATTAGGCCCTGTGATGGTGTCCCCTGAATAGATATGTGGGGACAGTTGGCAACGGGCTTTGTTGCAAGGATAGTGCATCAACCTCAGCCTGGACCAGTCCACACAACAGATCCACTTCCTGGAGACCACAGTGCTAATACGCGATGGTCACATAAACACCACCCTATACCGGAAACCTACTGACCACTATTCCTACCTACATGCCTCCAGCTTTCACCCAGACCACACCACACAATCCATTGTCTACAGCCAAGCTCTACGATACAACTGCATTTGTTCCAACCCCTCAGACAGAGACAAACACCTACAAGACCTCTGTCAGAGCCTCGTTCACCTGCACATCTACCAATGTGATATATGTCATCAAGTGACAGCAATGCCCCTCTGCCATGTACATTGGTCAAACTGGACAGTCTCTACGTAAAAGAATAAATGGACACAAATCAGATGTGTCCCCCCCCCCCCCCCGTTCCTCAGGCGTTCTTGTTAACTCCTGGAAATGTGCTGGAAATGGCCCACCTTGATTATCACTTCAAAAGGTTTTCTCTCCCCCCACCCTACTCTCCTGCTGGTAATAGCTCATCTTAAGTGATCACTCTCCTTACAATGTGTATGATAAACACCCATTTTTTCATGGTCTGTGTGTATATAAATCTCCTCACTGTATTTTCCACTTTATGCATCCGATGAAGTGAGCTGTAGCTCACGAAAGCTTATGCTCAAATAAATTGGTTAGTCTCTAAGGTGCCACAAGTACTCCTTTTCTTTTTATGAAATTCAGTGAGTACAGATGTAAGGTAGGGAAGCAAAACCAAATGCACAAATACAGAATGGGGGATAACTGGCTTGGCAGCAGCACCAATAGAAAGCATCTGGGAGTTGTGGTGGATCACAACCTCAACACGAGTCAGCAACGCAATGCTGTTGCAAAAAAAGCAAATGCAATTTTGGGTTGCATTATCAGAGGCATAGCGTGCAAGTCACAGGAGGTGACAGTACTGCTCTACTCGGCTCTGGTTAGGCCTCAACTGGAGTGCTGTGTCTAGCTGTGGTCACCAATGTATAGAAAGAATTCAGAGAAACTGGAAAAGATCCAGAAGCGAGAGACAAAAATGAGCAAAGGGCTGGAGTGCAAGCCAGATGAGCAAAGGCTGACGGAACTGGGTATGTTTAGTTTGGAAAAGAGGAGACTAAGGGGGGACATGATAGCGGTCTTCAAATACTTGAAAGGCTACCATAAAAAAGATGAAGAAAAATTGTTCTTTCTTGCCACAGAGGGCAGGACAAGAGGCCATGGGTTCAGACTACAGCAGAGCAGATTTAGATTAAATCTCAAGGAAAAACTTCCTAACTGTAAGACCAGTAGGAAAGTGGAACAGACGTCTAGGCAGGTTGTGGAAGCTCCTTCATTGGAGGTTTTCAAAAGGAGGATGGAGCCATCTGTCTGGGATGGTTTAGACACAACAAATCCTACATCTTGGCAGGGGCTAGACTAGCTGACCCTCGCGGTCCCTTGTAACCCTATGATTCTATGCAGTATGGGCAAGAGCAAAGCATCCTTCCCCACAGGGCCTCATCCTGATCTGGATGGACCTACTGTAGTTCAGGGGGAGGTGGTTACTACTAGTGGGATTTAATATTTGCTTTACAGTAGTGCCTGGGGGCTCATTGTGCTATGTGCTGTACATACACGGAGTAAGAGGCTATTTCAATTGGAAGCTCTTTGTTGTAGAGACTAACAAGACAGACAGCAAATTGAGGACCAAAAGCACCATATCAGGGAACAGAGGCAGAGATAGACTAAGGGCAACAAAAATGATTAGGGGACTGGAACACATGAGTTATGAGGAGAGGCTGAGGGAGCTGGGATTGTTTAGCCTGCAGAAGAGAAGAATGAGGGGGGATTTGATAGCTGCTTTCAACTACCTGAAAGGGGGTTCCAAAGAGGATGGCTCTCGACTGTTCTCAATGGTAGCAGATGACAGAACGAGGAGTAATGGTCTCAAGTTGCAGTGGGGGAGGTTTAGATTGGATATTAGGAAAAACTTTTTCACTAAGAGGGTGGTGAAACACTGGAATGCGTTACCTAGGGAGGTGGTAGAATCTCCTTCCTTAGAGGTTTTTAAGGTCAGGCTTGACAAAGCCCTGGCTAGGATGATTTAACTGGGAATTGGTCCTGCTTTGAGCAGGGGGTTGGACTAGATGACCTCCTGAGGTCCCTTCCAACCCTGATATTCTATGATTCTATGATTCTAAGTAACTAGCCCAAGGTCACATAGAACGTCTGTGGCAGAGCGAGGAACTGAACTGAGGTCTCCTAAATCTTAATCGATGGCCTTAATCTTTTAGCAGCATCTTTCTTCTTCTGATAGTGAGAGAGGCCCATTCCCCAGAGCCCACTCAGGCCTTGACAGTTCCATTGCTGGCAAAGGTGTCACTTGGGGTGGTGAGTTTGTGGTGTGCAGTCAGTTAGCAAATGGACTGAGGGTCACCAAACGGCCATCGGATAGTGAACAATCCAGGGTGCCACTAGCCTGGGGCCACTGTCAAACTGGTCTCCTGGAGGTAGAAATCCAGAGTCTATTGCCAGTCCTGCAGCTACTCAGTCCTCTGGGCCCAGCAGTCCCGACAGAGAGCTGCTTAATCTTATCTTCGCCGGTTGTGCTGAGCAAACACAAACGCCTCCTCTCCCTGGCTAACTGCCAGCATATGGCAGATGACAGAATGCATATGGAATGCCGGGGGACTGTACCGAAAGGCACAGCATATCCACTCTCCTTAATAGTACCGTCTGAGTGACTTCGTTCCAGGTCTGGGCATGTGCCTTCTATGTTGGTTGTGCAGGGCCAAATCTTGGGCTATACTAGACCAATTCCGGGCTGACTCCTGGTGCCGGCACATCTGCAGAGCCGATCAAGCTGGAAGCATGTGACCAAGGGCCTGCACAGCTCAGCTCTTGATGCGCAGAGCCGCTTCGCCCCTCCTTGGGGGGGACATTCAGGATGCAATGTGCAATCCGTGAAGAGAGGTTTCTCCCAGGCTTACAATCAGCCACAGAAACCAAGCAGTCCTACGGAGGCCCAAGCTGGGTGTTGGCCTGGGGGAAGGATGGTGCTCATCATGGCACAGGTTGCACCCCTGGCATCAAGAAGGTGGAAGCTAGCGGAAGGGGTGGGAGACACCCACCCTATTGCACCCCACCCCACACTCTCCACAAGGTAAACTTTCGGTGTGGGCTTGAGCAGCTCAGGGGACTCCTCTCTCATCTGTGGCAGCTTTATGAGGGAGGTTCTGAAGCCCCAAGACTGGAGTAACCTCCGTATACACACACACACCGTATGGGGAAGAGCATCAGCAGAGGGCCACTTGAGAGGGTGGGCAGCTAGTCTGCCTGAGATCCTGCCCTGCCCCCTCCCCTTCAGAAGCTCATCAGGGTTTGACCTTGACATCCTGTCCCAGTCTGATTAATCCATAGGCCAGTTTGCCCCATGGCCGAGCTGTCATCCATGGAGAAAGGGGCTTCTGGACCCCTTCATGTCCCATAGGGAAGGGACAGGATTTGGTACACTGTGCTCACTACAGAAGCAATCCTCCAACCAGCTGTGACTAAAATGATCCCTGCTTTAATACCATCACTCGCTGCAATTCCAGTGGGGGGGTGACTTCAGTCCCCCAGCCCTCTGCTCTCCTCACTTTCTCCGTCCACCTGTCGATCCTGCGCCGGTTCCTCCTGTATCCATCGCTTCTGTGTTGTCATTCGTTCCAGCGAGATGGGCTGAAATGGTCATTGTTACTTCATTTACTGGAGAAAGCTCCAGCCTGATTGGAGAAGTAACTCTACCAAGCTGGTTTTATAATTATGTCCTGAGATGCACAGCACTCTCCCCAAGTCAAGCGCTACAGATTATCTAACACCTGTAAGGTAGGAAGTTTCACTCCATGGATTCTGTGGCGACGGTCGCATACAGTGCTACTCCTCCAGTTCTATAAGCTACTTGGCCTTTCGTGGCTAGTCCATGTACTACAGTATCCCACTGATGTTTGTCACTCCACCATGTTTCAGGGCAGGGGCTCTGGAACAATGTGTATAGTGGGGGTGCTGAGAGCCATTGAACTAAACTGCAAACCTTGTATATAATGGAAACCACTTCAAGCCAGGGGGTGCTGCAGCCCCCCTGCACTCCTAGTTCCAGCACCTGTGTTTCAGGAATTCCTATGATGCCACAATCCTCTTCCATTGCCAGGCATTCTAGCTCCCATGGTTTTGCCTTGAAGTTTTGCACACTGCTGTATAGATAGTTCCAGTTTCATTCCTGGCTGCATGTGTCTATTTTTATATAACGACTTTATCTGACTCACTCCTTCCTTTCTCTAATGTACCTCCACGCTCCCAACCCATCCCACCTTCGGTTCACCTGTCATTTCTGGTCTAGACTTTACTTCCAGACACAAAGGTAATTTTCTATTACTAATTTTTTTTAACCAACTCCTTTACCTGACCCGGCTGTTCCTCAACACTTGTTGGCTTTCCCCCAGCTCCTCATTGAAACGATCATCTTCCCATCCATGCACCAAGACTCTGAGAAAGGATTTGTCCTGGTGACAGACAGGTGAGGGCAGCCTGCTGTATTTTCCTCTGCTTTTTGCAACTGAAGGCTCCAGTCATTGTTATCATTTATATTGTGTAGGCCCAGAAGCCCCCATCACAGACCAGGACCTCACTGTGCTAGGCGCTGTACAAACACAGAACAAATAGATGGCCCTTCTGCAAAGAGTCGACAATCTAAGCATAAGGCCCAGGACAACAGTTCTGGGTTTGTACAGAACCTAGCACAATGGGATTTTGGTCCATGAGTAGGGCTCCTAGATGCTACCACAGTAACAGAACCAGAACTGGGGGGAGGTGTGATTTTATGCCCCCTGATGCTGGCCCACCTGTGTGCCAGGTCAGTCCTCTGGCATACCTCTGAGCAGTCTTCATCCAGCTGCCAATAGTCTGTACGGCTGGTACAGCAGCCAGTGATCAGTAGCAAAACGACAGACATGCCTTCTTCCCACTGGGACAGCTCTCCACTACCAGAGGATCACAACCCATGCTGGGGTGAGCCTCCTGCGGCTGGATACTCCACCAGGGTTGTGAGGCACCTTGCTACCACTTGCTCTTAGCGTGAGGGAGTCTTGTCTGTGCTAGCTGTGGTTCAACTCCCTGAATTCACCGGCCTCCGGCAGCACAAGCACTGACAAGCGTCTGCAGGCCTCGTCCTCTCTGGGCCGGTTAGCAATAGGCACACGATTAAACTGAGCATTCCCCTATCAAGACAGCTCACCCTACGCCCTTTTCCTGGCATCTGGAACCAGTTTGACTGAGATCCTTTCTCATAAGCTCAAGCCTGCTGGTGGTTTGTCCGCACAGAGTGAAGGAAAATCTGGGGGTCAACCTGCACCCCAGATACAGTTTCAAATGTTCACTGTCCACCCCCTTGATGGGATAACCCAGCTGGTTTTGGTTTTTTCCTGCAGTCCCCCTCCACCTGTTCATTAGCATTGTGCCCTCTGCCAGTTGGCATCTAGAGGTCCTTGGGTCACACCATTTCATCGCAGAGGAGTGGCAACTGAATTGCCCCTACCCTTGCTTTGGATGAACACATGGGTGCAGGGCAAACTCATACTGCCAGTCTCCCGCTGCTGCACACCCGGGGTGGAATCTGGCTCCCAGTGCCAGTGAGGGAGCGCTTGCCCTTTCTGGCCCTTCAGCGGATCGTTTGCCAGTCAGCACAAGTCTAAAAGCAGGACACAGTGTGCGCTAAGAAGCTGGAAATTAGTCCCTTTCAGTTCCTCCTGCTCCACTTTTCTCTGCCTTCCTCCCCCAGTCCCTTCTGTAGCTGGCCGCAGCAAGGGAAGAATTCCTGTCTAATTAAGGCTTCTCCTTGGTGAGTGATTGCAGAGCACTTTGTGAGCTCTTTCCGCACAAAGGAGGCTACATTAGAGGGCGGTGTGGCCTTCACTCTCCCCCCACTGATGGAAAGTGCTCTGCTGGGTTTCTGAGAAAGACTCTTTCCTCCCCAGGAGCTTTGAGGAGGTGACTCAGTGGCCACTCTGATCTTTATTGTTTGCCAGCATAAAAGCTTACAATAAAGCAGTGTACTGCACATACTGTACTAGTGCTGACAAAGGGGGACACACATGCTTAGTGTGAGGAGCCTGGTCATTGTCTGAACTTTCAAGAGCAGGATGTTTACTTCAAGGGACAGTATTATCTTCAGGGAAGTAAATCCCATGTAGAGGTGAAATGTTTGAACCTACCTCTGCTACGAGTAACCTTCAAGATTCCTACAGCTGAGAGACAGTAGCAAAAATGTGTTTTCCTGGCGTTTTAATTTGTTTTATTTGTACCTTTGATAGCATAAGCCATATTAGGAGCATGTGCACCTTTATCACCCCCTAGTGGGGGCTGGTCCACAACAGGATAAACACCTACTACAGCTGCCAGCTAAGGGAGTCACTCTGATACACAGCAGTCATTGCAAGGCCCCTTTCTTCGTATCCCCTTCCTATCGTGTATCAGTCGTTGAGATGTCGGCTCCCACCTGTACTTGGCCCATGGCGCCAGCCTCCATCAACCACTGGTTAAATTGTCAAACAAGCCCCTTCATGCTGTCTCCCATGGCACCCCTCACACTAGGTAGGAGCTGCTCAGCTACATCTGCAAAACTAACTCATTGCCCTCCTCCAGACTCTCCTCTGCCATAATGCCTATAAAACACCTGACGACAGTTAGGCTGCTGGTGTAGAGACCTCAGTTTAGTAAACTGGCAAATATTGGCGTATTGTTTCCTTACACAGCCCTCTCTGTATGTATCTAACTGCCCTCTCGTTCCATACATCAACTGCAAGCTGTTCAGGGGCAGAGGCTTTCTCTTCGTTCTGGGTTTGTACAGAACCTAGCACAATGGGATTTTGGTCCATGAGTAGGGCTCCTAGATGCTACCACAGTAACAGAACCAGAACTGGGGGGAGGTGTCAGGGGGCCACCTTTTAAAATGAGCATAGTTTGGGGCAACGGGGGGGGGGGGGGGGGGGATGATCACCCTTATTAGCTCCTGCACTGCAAATCACAGCCCCTGCCAGTGCCGCTCCCCACCTGCCTGAGGCTTGCAGTTCAGGGGGTCAATGCTGCCCCCTGCACCCCAAACTACACCCATGTTAAAAAGCTGGGGGCATGGGCCCCTGACTCCTTCCAGCACCAGTAGCCCCGCACTTCTACAAAGGCTCCTGTGCTCTTGTACCACAGCACAAATAATAACTACAATTTAAATCGTAGGACACATTTATAAATAAGTTGGAGGAAAAGAGCAGAAAACTCAGGAGCTGATTTTAAAAAATATATATAGAAAAAAATACATGATTTGCCCTTTAAAACTCCCTTAGGAAGCATGCTATTAAATTACGAAGATTTCAATGCCAGCTTCATAACAGGTTTATAAAGTCCCCCATAAAGGGCAGAAAAAATAAAGCCTAATTGCAGCCCTTAAACTTTCCCGGATCTGCAGACCAGAGACATCTCCTAAAACACAAACTCCCAGCCCAACCCTCAAATTAGCACAGTCTTCTGCTAATTGATTGAACTTCTAGACCAACTGGAGCAAGCTTTATAGGTCTTTAGCCCCACCCCTAATAGGTTCTGGCCAATTATCTTGTTGGGAACACTGGGGCATGGCCACTAGGTAACTCGAGGGGATGGAAGACCACGGGTGTCGATGAAGCCCCCTTGCACTAGGCCCCGGTGTCCTTGCCCCCCCCCCTCCTGCCTGGAGGCACTCGCAGCAGCTCTGCGTGCTAGGCCCAAGTGTCCTTGGCCCCCCCGCCTGGAGGCACACACAGCAGTTATGCTGAGAATCTGCAACACTATGTTGCAGAGTCAGACTGCCTGAAACTAAGCAAGGCCAAACAGGGGAGATATGGAAGAACAATGCTGAATAAAGCAGCTTTATGTATAGTTTAACAAATAATACAGAGAATCAGGGAACTAGCTGGGAACTGGATTGGCTGGCTATATGAATACTTGGGGCAGCTTGCTATTGGATAAGTATGCTGGGAAAAAGGATGTATAAAAGCCTGTGTAACTTCCTGCTCTGTGTGCAGGATTTGAGATTTTATTCTCCCTGTACCTTTTTGCAGCTGCAAATAAACTTTTCTGCTTCTCCACCCCGTTGTGATTATTGGGTGTAGCACACCGGGTAACGAACCACTCAAGCTGTTGTTCAGCCTCTCGGCACTGGGTGCTGGCAACAGCTTTTGGTGTCCCTGGGTGGGCTCGAGGCTGCAATTTAGCCTTGCCCGGACCCCTCCTGGAGGTCGAGGATTGTGGCGAGAACCGACGCCCAGCGCGCACCGGTGAGTTCATCGGGGGCCTCGGAGGAGACGCGATTTGATCGACCCCAGAGGGCACAACGGTGCAACGCACTCATATAGTGGAGAAGCTGTTGTGGACGGCGGTGAAGAACCGGTCCCTTAGACATGGGGGAGGAGCAGCTGTAGGCCACGGTGAAGAACCGGTCCCTTGGATAAGGTAGGAACCTTTTAAAATCCGGATTATATGCTCTGTTGGAACCTGGGGACGCCCAGAGTTACCCTGTAGGTATGGGACAGGGACAGAGCTCAGAGGTTAGGGCACGGTGTACGCCCCTAGAGTGCATTCTAGCAAACTGGAAGGTATTTGGTGCGGATCCGATGACTAAGAGCCAATTAAAACGATTCTGTACAGTTGACTGGTCTCAATATCAACTAGAGGACCAGGAGTGGTGGCCATCAGGAGGGTCAATTAATTACAACACGATCCTTCAGTTACTCCTGTTCTGTCAGAGAACAAGGAAATGGAATGAACATATGTATGCGCATTTGTTTCTGACTTTATGTACTCGACCAGATATTTTACAGCGCTGTAATCTGACTCCGACTGGTTCGGTAGCAGCTAATGTTAGTCCCCAGACCCCCACCCCCACTGTAATGGCAGAGCCGGTGTCCCCTTCGGCCCCCACACCCCCACCGTATAAGGGTAGGATGCCTCGGGTTACAGAGATTGCCCCCTCGGTGGGACTCTATCCTTTGCTTACCGAGGCTGTTGTGGCTTGCCCAGGGGCAGACGGACGTCAGGCTACCACTATGCAAGTTTACACCTATGTGCCATTCAATCCAATAGACTTAGCAGCTTTTAAAACACAGGCTGGGGAATTCTCAACGAACGCAAGCAGGTTTATTTCAGTCTTTGAGGGGTGCCTCAGTAGTCACAAGCCGATTGAGACGACTGTAATATCCTCCTGAGAACCCTGTTGTCTGAGGTGGAGAGGGATCAGGTTACAGCTAAGGCAAGGGGAGCGTCAGCGTTCAAGCGAAAAAAAAAGAAAGGAATCTATCTGTCAAGTTCCTCTCCAAATAATTGTAAGCGGCTCAGGGCCTTTCTGGGTATGGCAGGCTTTTGCAGGATATGGATCGCAGAGTTTGGACTGTGGGCTAAACCCCTGTACGACTGTGTAAAAGGAGCAGATCATGGCCCCTTCTATTGGACCCCAGAGGCTGACAGGGCATTTAAAATCCTGAAAAGAAAATTGATGGAAGCCCCAGCTCTGGACCTGCTGGATCTCTCTAAGCCGTTTCAGTTGTATGTACATGAACGAAGGGGGGTGGTCCTAGGAGTGCTCACACAGCTGTTAGGAGCATGGAGACGTCCCGTGGCTTATTTTTCTAAGCAATTGGATCAGGTTGCAAAGGGTTGGCCGGCATGTTTACAGGTGGTCGCAGCTACTGCCCTAGTGCTTGAGGAAGCAAAGAAGCTAACATTGGGAGGGGTTATGCAAATCTATACTCCCCACATGGTCCGATGCAAAGGGAGGGCTTTGGCTCACCCAGGCTCGGATTGCTGGGTACCAGGCTAAGCTGTTAGAGAACTCTGAAGTCACCTTACAGCCTTGCCCCTCCCTTAACCCAGCCACTCTCTTGCCAGAAACAGAGGAACAGAAACATGACTGTTCAGAGATCATAGATGTCCAGTACTCCAGCCGTCCAGATTTAAAGGATGTACCCCTCCCAAATGCAGATTATGAGTGGTACACTGATGGTAGCAGTACTGTAATAAATGGGCAAAGGAGGGCGGGTTATGCTGTTGTGACCCTCCATGACACTGTGGAAGCTGAAGGTTTGCCTGCTGGGACCTCTGCCCAGCTTGCTGAACTAATAGCCCTGACCCGTGCACTTGAACTGTCAAAAGGAAAGCGGGTCAACATTTTTACTGATTCAAAGTATGCTTTTGGTGTGCTGCATGCTCATGCTGGCCTATGGAAGCAAAGGGGAATGCTGACAGCCCAAGGCTCCCCAGTCAAGTACGGGCCCCAAATCCTCCGGCTCCTAGAAGCCGTACAACTCCCCTCGGAAGTGGCGGTGGTACATTGTAAAGCCCATCAAAGGGAGGATCAAGATGTGGCCAGAGGTAACACCCGGGCAGATAGAGAGGCTAAGCATGCTGCCACCCTGCCATCCCCTCAGGCTGAGAACGCCCATATGCATGTCCTTATCCCATCAGTAGGGGAGCTTCCAACCCCTCAGTACTCTGGGGAGGAGAGACAGCTAACTGACAAACTCGGTCTCTGGGAAAAGGAGGGATGGCTCCATTCCCCAGAAGGGAAGGTCCTCTTACCAAAGGGCCTAATCCGGCCAGTGCTTCAGAAACTACATCAAACCACTCATGCTGGCAGGGAAGCACTTATCCAGCTAATGGGAAAATACTTTATCACTTCTGGACTCCGACCCCTGGCTGCCCAGGTACAAGCGGACTGCTTAGTCTGCCAAAAGAATAACCCCCGACTGGGACATCCTGTGCCACCAGCTGCCCTAGAACCCACTCCGGGCCCCGGACAAGTGTGGCAAATAGACTTTACTGAGTTTCCCCGGACCCAAGGGTTCAAATATCTCCTTGTTATAGTGGATCGGTTCAGCGGATGGCCAAAAGCCTTCCCATGCCGTAACTGCACTGCCAAAACAGTGGCCCTCAAGTTTGTTAAGGAGATCATTCCTCGCTTTGGACTCCCCCTGTGAATGAAATCTGACAATGGGACACACTTCACGTCAAAAATCATTCAAAGCATCTCACATGCCTTACAGATCCCCTGGAAACTCCATACGCCCTGGAGACTGCAAGCCAGTGGTGTAGTGGAGCGTACCAATCAGACCCTTAAACGGCATCTCTCAAAAGTGTGCCAAGAAGCCTCACTGCGATGGCCTGATGCTTTGCCCCTTGTCCTACTCCGTATCCGCGTTCTCCCAAAGGGTAGATTAGGGCTCAGTCCCTTTGAAATTATGTTTGGAAGGGCATGGCCTATGAATGGCACCCCGGTTCTGTCAGGGGAATGGGAGTTGGGTAATGGCTTTTTGTCTCAGTATATGTGTTCCCTGTCTGCTGTTCTCTTGTCTCTTCACAGGTATACCAAGGATTCCCAGCCTCTCCCCTTGGACTCTCCCATTCACTCCTTACAGCCCGGTGACTCGGTGCTTGTTCGCACCTGGAAAGACGAGCCTCTCCAGGAAAAGTGGAAAGGACCCTATACCGTCCTGCTGATCTCTCATACAGCGGCAAAGATCGAGGGACACAAGAACTGGATCCATCACTCTCGTCTGAAGGCAGTAACAGCCCCCTCGTCAGCAGGACAGTGGACCGTCCAACCTGCTGACTCCTCATCTAGTGACGATCTCGGGCTAAAGCTACTGTTTAAAAGACACAAATAGCGGGCACCTTAATGCTAAAATGGGCCCACCCAGGTACTGGAGACCCTGGGTTGGGAAAACTCTGGTCATAATTAATTGGGTAACATTGTTATTCTCTGTATTGGTATTTCCAAACTGTGCATATCGGGAGCATAACTCCTTTGTTTTGCTTGCGCACCATGTTGCTAATTTAACAAACCAGACTGATTGCTGGGTATGTGCTCCAACTCCACTATCCCCCAAAACGGGAATGCCCCTTGACATGCTGCCCCTGACCCTAGCAGAATTAGCCACCACCAAAGAGCAGGAAAGAACGGACTCACCGTTCTGGAACAAGACCTCTTTACAGCAAGCCACCTATCAGGACCAGGAGTATTCAGTTGCAGTACTCACTGAGGGAGTGTTATGTTTTACCCAAAACCAATCTGATCACTATGGGCATCCTGTGGGAAAGAGCTCCTGTGTTATTACACAGTGGGCTGGTGGGTATTAAATAAAGACCAACAGGGGAGGCCAACAGTGTGGGTGTAATGGTTCCTCCCCTTTTAGGGAAACACTTACAAATAATCTTACCACAAAAAAAGGGGTTTGGAAATGTAACTTGCCGTCAAGTTAACATCTCCAATGTAGCAAGCCCAAGTGAGAAAACTCAGAGCCAAGGCTGTTGAGTGTTCTCAAAGGGGGGAGCTGTTGGGAACACTGGGGCATGGCCACTAGGTAACTCGAGGGGATGGAAGACCACGAGTGTCGATGAAGCCCCCTTGCACTAGGCCGCGGTGTCCTTGGCCCCCCCCTCCTGCCTGGAGGCACTCGCAGCAGCTCTGCGTACTAGGCCCAAGTGTCCTTGGCCCCCCCCGCCTGGAGGCACACACAGCAGTTATGCTGAGAATCTGCAACACTATGTTGCAGAGTCAGACTGCCTGAAACTAAGCAAGGCCAAACAGGGGAGATATGGAAGAACAATGCTGAATAAAGCAGCTTTATGTATAGTTTAACAAATAATACAGAGAATCAGGGAACTAGCTGGGAACTGGATTGGCTGGCTATATGAATACTTGGGGCAGCTTGCTATTGGATAAGTATGCTGGGAAAAAGGATGTATAAAAGCCTGTGTAACTTCCTGCTCTGTGTGCAGGATTTGAGATTTTATTCTCCCTGTACCTTTTTGCAGCTGCAAATAAACTTTTCTGCTTCTCCACCCCGTTGTGATTATTGGGTGTAGCACACCGGGTAACGAACCACTCAAGCTGTTGTTCAGCCTCTCGGCACTGGATGCCGGCAACAATCTCCCTCCACTTACCTCACAATGGAATTTTACACAAAGGACCTGGGTAATCTACACACTCTCTACAGCTGGCCACTCCACCATCTGCCCCTTTAGCTCCAGCTATAGAGGTTCTGAAGGTCCCTGGTTCCAAACCCGCTGTTGGCTATAACAGCCCTTTGGGCCTGCTGCTGCCAGCTGCCTCCTGAATTCTACTGCAATGGGACTTTATCACTTCACACAGCCAGCCGGCGCTTGGCAACTTGCAGAACAGATCCTCAGCGTGTAGTCAGTTTTACTGCCTTATGGTAGGGCACCTTCTCCCCATGTCTCTGCTGCCAGTAACAGCAGCCACAAAGCAACACCTGAATCTGAAGCTGGGGGGACAGCAGGCAGCAGGGTGCAGCAAGAAAGGGGCTGGAGTAGGTGAGTTGATTTGAGCAAAGACCCTTCTTAGCATCAGCAATAAAGCAAAACTTCCAAAGGCCTTTTAACAAAATCCAGAATGACCCTCACATTGCTCACTTTGAAAACTCCATTCCACGTATTTTTCAGCTTAAGAAGACGACTTCAAGTGGGCCACATCCCTTTCCAATGCCGTTGAGCATCCCCAGTGCAGCTTAGCTTGTTTTTTTCAGGTGATGGATGTGATGGAGGGGCGTGGGAAGAAGAGACACAAAGACCAATCAGGTTTGTCTGGGATTAGTATAGCAAAATGTGTGTGTCCATCTGTCCATCCGTAATGGAGGAGGATGGCTTGGTTTGCAGGTATCAGAGCAAAATCCCCACATTCATGCTCATGTGCAGATTACTTCTGTATCTGTATTTAACTATAATAAGGTACCATGGGCCACCGGGTGTCACATGGGCTCTAGAGGGGGAATTAAAGATGCTTGGATTTCTATTCCCAGCTGTGCCCCTGAACTGCTGTGTGACCCTGGGCCCATCTCTTCCCCTCCCGGTCTTTGTCTATTGAGACCCTGGGCCTCAATAGATGTATTCACGTGCTTACCATACTGAGAATAGTTCTGCTGAAGTCACTGGTGTAACTGTAAACTCTTGGACACAGAGACTGTCTCTCACTGTGTGTCTGTACAGCACTCAGCAAACCAGGACCTAGGTTCAGCTGGGACCTCTAAGCACTACCATAATATAACTACTTGTTAATAATTAGGCCCCTATATTTCCTTGAGAAAGATCCAAATCCTGATAGGTATTAATGCTCCCAACTTCCATTGAAATCTGGGTCCTAATCCAGATGGGTCAAATTTATCCCTGCTGTGACCCCACTGAAATCAGTGCATTTACACCGGTAATGAATTTGGCCGGATGGACCTTAGTTTTCCCATCTATAAAATGGGATTGCTAATATTTGAACAAAAAGAAAAGGAGTACTTGTGGCACCTTAGAGACTAACAAATTTTTGAAGCAACTGGTGTTGTCTGGCCTACATTAAAGTGTTTCCTACCTAGAATACCAACTGTAAATGTACAGAGCAAGACCTCCAGCACTGACGGCTTTAAAACAGAAACAAATATTAAGTCTCATTGCCAAGCTATGCTATAGCTGGAAGAAGCAACAATGTTAGTTTTGTGTGGGGGTTTCCCCTTTTTTGCTGCCTCCTCAGGAATGGCCTGCTGCTTAGAAACCATCTATATTCTGTATTTCCCCTGCTTCATCCTATATTAGGGAGATTTCCATGAAAACAGGATGTTTGTCTTAAGAAATAATTTTCTCCTGCTGTTTATCCCCCCTCCTATGGTAACTAGCTGCTGCCACAATTATGGCCAGCAGAATTATGACTTCAGGTAGGGAATAAGCAGCAGGATCAGATGAACTCAAGCAGATACCAGGTTTTTCACATACCAGAGATGGAGGTAACAGAAAAAAGGCAAATGCAGAGAACAGGATTTAATTGTTTCTAATTTGATAGTCTCTAAGGTGCCACAAATACTCCTTTTCTTTTTGCGAATACAGACTAACACGGCTACTACCCTGAAACCTAATATTTGAACATCTCCCAGCAATGTTGCAAGGCCTAGTGTTGCTAAGGCACTTTGAGAGCGGTGCCTGGAAGGGGCAATAGGAGTCATTAGCATTTTAAGACAATTTGACTCAACGTGCTGCCCCTCTCCCCAGCATTTGTTTAGGCAGCATATTGAGCAGCCCTTAGCACGCACCTTATCAGCTTAATCACCTTCCAAATAAAGGCAAGAGCTACACCTGTTTCAGACTCCAGCCCATGCAAATACAGCACAGCTGACAAAGCAGTCCAATTTGCTCTCTCTTTCCATCTCTCTTACTTCGGTGCAGGGAAAGGCAGCTTTGCAGCTGGCTTCCTTGCAAAATGCTTTGCACCAAGACACCAAGCAAATCAAGAGGTTTTTAGTACACCTGCAGAAGGAGCCACTCCAGCTATTGGCAGCTGTGATTATTTAATGAAGCAAGGAGTTTCTATTGATTTGGTGACTCCAGCTGTAAGGCCTGCTGTAATTAGCCCTTAAGTCTCCCATTTGTCATCCAGAACAAACCAGAGATTTAGAATCTACATGGATGGAAATTGTTTGTGCGGCTGCAGACTTGCTGTCTTTAGACCCAGAGGTACAAGGGTGATAACTCAAGTGAGAACATACATCATAGTATCAGATCAGCGCAAGCTATTTTCCTCCTGCTGAAGGCTCTGAACATGGTCCAGAGAAGGCAGGGAGGGCCTCCGAGCATGTTCTCCACCCGAGTAAGTCTTAACTGCTTTACAGAATGACACTAAATGCAGGAGCGGTGAAGGGACAGTAACACAGGGCCAAAACCTCCAATGGGAGTTATACCTTTGAGGATCTGGGCCATAGATAACAATGCTTTGAACTGAGGGATAACCTGGTTAAAACACAGGGGCAGGAGGTCAGAGATTTGGGTTGTATTCCTGGCTCTGAAGGGGCAGTAACATAGGGTCAAATCCTGCAATGGGAGTTAATACCTTTGAGGATCTGGGCCATAGATAACAATGCTTTGAACTGAGGGATAATCTGGTTAAAGCACAGGGGCAGGCGGCCAGAGATTTGGGTTGTATTCCTGCCTCTGCCACTGATTCCCTCGGGGTCCTTGGTCAAAACACCTCACTGTTCTGTGCCTCAGGTTCTCCCTCTGTAAAATGGGGGTGTTGTAAGACAATTTAACATTCATCAATTGCTTTGGGATCATCACACGGATTATGTCAGAGGAACCTGAAGAAGAAAGAAGAGGGCAAAGAAGAGGAAGCAGCCCCTGCTTGCCGTTTATCTCTAACACTAAACTGGCTATTTTAGCCACCTGCTCTGCTCCGAAAGCTTCCCTTGGGATTTCAGCTGCTGCACTGAGTGAGCCTCATTAGCTACATGTTTGTTGTTGTACAGCCAGGCCACTGGAAATGATATCAGAGCAGAAACACTGCTAGTTTCCCTGGCAGTTTCATCAGCCAAATGCATCCATGTATCGGTCTGAGGGCTGGAGAGTTGTGATTTAACAACAGGAGCAAATCTATAAGTAGAGACCACCCAGCCGGCTGGGGGAAAAGCTGGTTTTAATTGTGGGATCATAGTAAAGGCTCCTGTGGATGAACTCAAATGGGAAAAGAAGGCATCACACCTGATTTGGAGAAAAGCTGGTCTATGTCCTGGGTTTATTAGGCAGCCGGACACTAAGGTAATGATGAGGGCTATATATGGATTTAGACAGACAGACCAGGGCTAAGAGGAGAAGCAAGCACCGAAGGCATGGGAAAGCACAGGTCTGGAAGGGGAGCAGCTGCTAGAGGTATTCTGCCTGTAGAGCATACAGCCAGTCCAAATACCTCCAGGGGTGCTGAATTGTGGCACTGCATTACTTGCACGGCAGCAGCATCTTGGAGCTCCAGTTATGGAACAGGACCCATTGTGCTAGGCGCTGTACATACACAAAAGTCTCTAGCATCGCCGGTGGCACTAACCATCTCCAGGAGTGACAAATCTCGGTCCTAGTGAAACCAATGGGAGTTTGGCCATTGAATCCAGGGGCTCAGCCTTTCTGTAACCCAGCAGTGGTTGCAGACGTATAAGCCTCCATCCTGGCAATAGCTTTGTGTGGATGGATCCCTGCCCCCGTCCAGAGCTCACTGCAGGAGCAGAGGGCCTCCGCATGTAGAATGGGATCTCCAGGCTCGGTTATTGCAGGTCATTGTCTCAGAGCCAACAGGAAAGCTCGGAAGTGTTTGAAACGTCAGCCAACGGAATGGAAAATAACTTCTGCAAAATTCCAGAAAATCTCTTCAACCGGCTCTTTGTGACTCTGCCTAGGAATGGTGACTTGGGCCCTGAGCTGGTACAAAATGCAGTGTTCCGTCTGCTTAGCAACACGGGATTGCTGGGAAAACCTCAGTCTGGCCCCTGGCTGAACAGAGTCCAGTCCTGAACGCCAAAGCCCCAGAGCAAAGGGGTCAAATGCTCTGTTGCTATTCAATAAGCCCTGCTCTGGTTCCCTGACCTACCTGACTGCAGCAAATTCTAATTAAGCTCCCGCTTGGCTGTTTCTCATCTCTGTTTTCACAACAGTCCATTGCACCAGCTATTTACAAGACCCTGCCTTCTTCAGAAGACATTCAACGGTTTGCTAAACCAGTGCCTCTTTCCAGTTCACCCGTATTGTTGCTCTAATCACCACCGTTTTCACTTGTCATTACCTGTTCCTTTTCCTGGGCAAAGCAGTGAAGCCAGCCGTGCTTTTGTAGCAAATGTCATTACACTTAATGACCCCTGCTGGAGAAATTAGCAGAGTATGTTGCAGCAGAATTGCTTACTTAGCATTCAGCTTTAGGGAAACTTTCGCCTTCCAGCTGCACTGCTCAGGGGGAAAAACAATGGTCTGAGCCTCTGCAGGGAGGAGAATGACTGTACAAACATCCAGTGTGTTTCCTCCACTCCAGTGAGGTGGGGTCGGGGGTCTTGGCATGGAGGCAGCATTGTAGGACTAATTTGGGTGCTGGGATTTTGGAAGTGTGTAGGAGGAGAGCTCTGGTCTGTAGGATGGGGGCGTAGGAGGGTTTGGCATCTGGAAGTGGATTCCATTGGGTTGCTCTTCCCCACCAGAGGGGGCATAGGATGGATTGGCAGTAAGGAGGAGATGCTGGTTGGGAGCTCTAGTCCGTGGCTTGGGGAGTGGGGAATGCAGGACTTCAGTGGAGTTACGCCAGGGGTGAGTTTGACCCACCGAGTTTAAGATGGCAGCGAAAGATTGGCGAGACTGGAGGAAGCATGTGACCGGCTAGAGGGTGAAAGATTGGGGTAGGAAGAGGGACACTTGAGAGTCACCGACATAGAGGATGTAGCTGAATTTACAGAAGTGCATGAGGTCACCTGAAATGTGCCAGAGAGAGCGGCTGAGAATGGTGAATAGGATGGGACGAGAGGAAGCCAAGGACATGGGCGTAAAACATCTGCTCCAGCAGTGTACAGGGCATGGGTGGTGGGACAAGGTGGGGCAGAGATTGGGCAGGCAGGTGGTACCGAGGAAGGGTAACCTCCCAGGAAGGGAGATAGGCACATGAAAAGGAAGGAGATGAAGCAGCCACTGAGGGCAGGGCAAGGGGAACAAGGGGTGTCTGGGGCTGGACGTGTACAGGAGAGGAAGACTGGTGCTGGAGTTCGGAGGGGGGTGCGTTGGGAGTTAGCAGGGGCTAGAGGAGATGGAACGAGAGGGAGGAGAGCTCCCAGCAGAGGGAGCTGAGCAGGATATGAATAAACAGTCAGGGAAGGGGAGGTGGGCAGATGCAAACGCAGAGCAGATATGCTGAGAGACTGGAACAGGGTAGAAACACATTGTCAGTAGCTTTCCTCTCGGCACTGGCAGCAAGTGCGTCTGTTGCCAGCCCCGACTGAAACCAAAACACGCACGGATGCCGGAGGATTGCTGCCAGAACCCAAACTTGATCGAAATTCCAAGAAGGTTCTGAATTTGATAGAGAAAGTTCATCCTCCTCCTTCCTGCAGGCAAACCCTTTTGCTGGGTCCCTGGATTGAATGCAGGCAGATTATATTTATTGATTTTTATTTGCGGTTGCACCAGTGTAAACTTTAAACACACCCCATGCATTTAAAACAACCCCCCCCCCCCAAAGTACAATACAGTAAATCTTAATGCAGAGCTCCTCAACAATACAAATGCCTGCACAGCAGTAACAACACCCCACTCTGATTTAGCACTTTCAGCTGCAGGTCTCAAAGAGATCTTTTCACAAACAAAACTGTATCATTATTTCTAGGGCAAAACTGAAGCACCAATTGGGGAAGGGACTTGCCCAGGGTCCCACAGCAGAGCCAAGAACAGATCACAGGTCTCCTAAGTCTTAGCTTAGTGCTGTATCCACTGGGCCATCCTGCCTCACTGAGGCTGGTATTATAATGTTTCTTATCCTTCCCACTTCTCCACCTCAAGCATTCATCCCACTTCCCAGAACACGCGTGAGAGAACAGGTGAGTTTTGCAGTATGTCCTGGGGACTGTCAAATCTAAGCTGTGGTGCACCAAAGGAGGGGCAGGGAGTCCAAGATGCAATGCCCTCCAGTCAACTCACTTTGGTTTATAACATTTAGCTCTGATGTATTAGCTGGCCACTAAAGCTGATGTATTCCATAGAGAAAAAGATGGGCCTTCAAGAGAGGAGGACCCAAGCCAGTGAGGGTTACAACCAAACCTGGGCAGCTGACATGCTGTTATCACCCAATGGTGAGTATGCGAGACAGGAAGAGCTTATTGGGCATTTTTTGATGAAACATTTTTCACCGACGAATGCCGATGGTTGAAACTGTTCACAAAATGGAAGATTTTGGCAGATCTCTCGATGCGACCTTTTTTGGGGGAAAAAAAGGGCTTTGAAATTGTTGCAAGGTCCCATTCTGACATTTTCAAAAGGGAACGTTTAAATTTTTTGAGGCAAAACAACTTTTTTGTTTAGGAAGTTTAGTAAATTGAGACTGAAAAAACAGTTTAAACAGAAGAAAAAAGGACGAAATCGAAACAAACCATTTTGAAAGTAGTGTAACAGACCTTTTTGATTGACCCACATTTATTTTTCAGACTTTTTGGTCTGTGAAAATGTGACCTATTGGCTTTTTTGTCTGGATTTGGGACGGGAAATTTTTTTGATATCTCGAGAATTTTCATAGGATGGGAAAACAGCTTCCTGCCCAGTCTACTTACATGTCCCACTCTGTACCAACCCACAGATGGTGTGAGGCTGTTATGGCCCCACCTGTGGAGCGTTACCCTTTCAGCTCAAGCTGCACTAACTCACCCTTTTAGCTCTGGAGATCCCCAGTTCAATTCCTGTGCCAGGATGGTACTAGTTACACCGATACGGCACCAACCTCAGTCCTCTCACTGCTCTCTTGTGCTCCCTCTAGCTGTTGCAGCCAACTGTTGTGTCTCATCTTATCCTTGGCCTGTTAGCTCCTCGGAGCAGGGACGTGTCTGTTATGCATGTGTGCAGCGCCTAGCACAATGGAGGCCTTCGGGCACTACCACAGCATAAAGAAAAAATACTAAAATCAACCCCGGCACTGCAGCCTGGATTCACCTGATAGTCCGTGCAGGTTTCAGAACCCAAGTGGAAGGTGATTTCTGAAGCAAGGGCTGCCTAGTGAGTAGCCTGCCTCATTCTGCATGAGCTGCAATTGCTAGGTAGCAGCCCCTCAAGGTGCAGCCCCCTGGAGAGTGCATCACCGTAACCCAGCGGCATGGAGAACTGGGCATTAAAGGAGGAATACTTCAAATTGCACAAAGGTTTTTCTCACCTCCGGTAATGGTATTTTTATCGTGACACTAAGCTGAGCCTGTGCTGGAACAAGAGCACCCCTGCAGGTCTCCAGAAGGGTGCACAGTCCATGGAAGTTCACTTCTGGAGTTCCAGGGCTCCATATACCCAGCTCAGCCCTTTGGCATGGTCACACCTAAAACCTGGGGATGCATGAAGGTTCAGGATGAGCTGTCCCTCAATGCAGTATCTCACCCCAGACAAGCATGATGCAACCTCTTCCCTGTCTGTTCCTGCTCCCTTTCCCTCGCACTCCTTCCCCTTGCTTAGATCTCAGCTAATTTAGCAGTTTTCCTTGGAGTTCCAGTGTCCAGCTGCCGGAGTCTGGAGTATGAAGAGTCTGGCTGAGATGTAAGTTCATTAGTTACATCTGTGACAGATGGGAGGGGAAGTGGAGGGGTGGAAGCCAGGATGGTAAATTCGTGGATGCAGCACTTGGATGAACATATTAGATTGTCAAAAAGGTCATTGAAAAGTAATAAATCTCCAGTCACAGCATTAGCCGTTCCAGCCACTCCAATCAGCGCTCGTTTGTTCCTTTGCATATAAAATATTGCTCGGTGAGTGGTTACAAAACCCAAACTGCCAGTAGCATTTAACATTTTATTTGCGTCTGCGTTTCTTTGAGGGAACCTTCTCGGCTCTCACAGTATCCCCTTGGATGTAGGCTGGAGGCACACACATTGCAAGATCTGAGTGGCCTCTTGCTGAAATCAACAAGGTATTTTTAGAAAGCCATTGTGTGGTTTGTAGCATCACTTGAGGATGGCTTTAGACAACAGATCCCATCATGTTGTGAGTATAATTTTAATCTCCCATTCAGTGCCTCTAAATGCAGCATCGGCAAGACCATTGCTGGACTACTGTGCCCAGTTCCGGCATCCACACTTCAAATGGGATGTTAAAAAATTGGAAAGGGTTTAGAGAAGAGTCAAGAGAATGATTCGAGGTCTGGAACATCTGCCTTGAAGTGAGACTAACGGAGCACAATCTATTTAGTGCATTGCAGAGAAGTTTAAGAGATTATTTGACAAGCTATAATTACCTGTGCCAGGAGAAGTCATTGGACACTAACGGGTTCTTTAGTCTGGTGAACAAGATCCAGGGGCTGGAAGTTGAAGTCAGGAAATCTAAAACTGGAATTGAGGTGCACATTTTTAACCAGGAGGATAATCAGTCACTGGATCAGCATACCAAGGGATGTGATCAATTCTCCATCCCTTGGAATCTTTAAATCAAGATTGCACATCTTTCTAAAAGATCTAGTCTAGTCTAGCTCAACCAGATGCTATTGGGGTAGATGACCTGTTTTTCCTTCCATTTGAACCATAGTTCGTCAAGAGAAACCAAAAAGAAAATCCATTTCTATTTAACTGGAAGCATGTGCTAGGTGGCAAAATTCTCATTGCTTACAGCGCGGGGTCTGGGCTTTAATTTACTTCAAACAGGGCAAGCAGCAACTGCTCTCATGTTTAGCGTTGCAGCCTGTGGAGGCTACGTGTCTCGGCACATAGTGCTGCACGGGCAACCACCACGCCAATGGAGATTGAGATCTACGTGGCCTGCCTTGCAGTCCCCTTTAGCATTCGCTGTAGGGGTGCATTCCAGAACCCTGGATTCCAGAATCCCAGAGGCTGCATTTGTTACTTATTTGCATTGCAACCAATTATGCAGAGAGCAGATGGGAGGGGCAGGGAGTTGCTGAGAGTCTAGGTCAGTGTCTCTCAACCTTTTCAGACTACTGTCCCCCTTTCAGGAGTCTGATTTGTCTTGTTTCACCTCACTTAAAAATCTACTTGCTTACAAAATCAGACATAAACATACAAAAGTGGCACAGCACACCACTACGGACAAATTGCTTCCTTTTTCATTGTTACCATATAATTATAAAAGAAATCAAACAAAATATATATATTCTTACATTTCAGTGTATAGCATGTAGAGCAGTATAAACCAGACATTGTCTGTATGAAATTTTAGTTTGTACTGACTTTAAATCTTTAAAAAAGAGAAGAAGGAGAATACGGGAAACTACGGACCAGTCAACCTCACCTCTGTCCTCAGAAAAATCATGGAGCAGGTCCTCAAGGAACCCATTTTGAAGAACTTGAAGGAGAGGAAGGTGATCAGGAACAGTCAGCATGGATTCACCAAGGGCAAGTCATGCCTGACCAACCTGATTGCCTTCTATGATGAGATAACTGGCACTGTGGATATGGGGAAAGCGGTGGATGTGATATATCTTGACTTTAGCAAAGCTTTTGATACGGTCTCCCACAGTATTCTTGCCAGCAAGTTAAAGGAGTATGGATTGGATGAATGGACTATAAGGTGGATAGAAAGCTGGCTAGATAGTTGGGCTCAATGGATAGTGATCAACAGTTTGATGTCTAGTTGGCAGCTGGTATCAAGCAGAGGGCCCCAGGGGTCGGTCCTGTGGCCGGTTTTGTTCAACATGTTCATTCATGATCAGGATCATGGGATGGATTGAACCCTCAGCAAGTTTGCGGATGATACTAAGCTCGGGGGAGAGGTAAATACACTGGAGGGTAGGGATAGGATCCAGAGTGACCTAGACAAATTGGAGGACTGGGCCAAAAGAAATCTGATGAGGTTCAACAAGGACAAGTTCCGAGTCCTGCACTTAGGACGGAAGAATCCCATGCACTGCTACAGGCTGGGGAGTGACTGGCTAAGCGGCAGTTCTGCAGAAAAGGACCTGGGGATCACAGTGGATGAGAAGCTGGATATGAGTCAACAGTGTGCCCTTATTGCCAAGAAGGCTAATGGCATATTGGGCTGCATTAGTAGGAGGATTACCAGCAGATTGAGGGAAATGATTATTCCCATCTGTTTGGCACTGGTGAGGCCACATCTGGAGTATTGCGTTCAGTTTTGGGACCCCCACTACAGAAAGGATGTGGACAAACTGGAGAGAGTACAGCGGAGGGCAACTAAAATGATCAGGGCGCAGGGGCACATGATTTACAAGGAGAGGCTGAGGGAACTGGGTTTATTTAGTCTGCAGAAGAGAAGAGTGAGGGGGGATTTGATAGCAGCCTTCAACTACCTGAAGGGGGGTTTCAAAGAGGATGGAGCTGGGCTGTTCTCAGTGGGAGCAGATGACCGAACAAGGAGCAATGTTCTCAAGTTGCAATGGGGGAGGTCTAGGTTGGATGTTAGGAAACACTATTTCACTAGGAGGGTGGTGAAGCATTGGAATGGGTTCCCTAAGGAGGTGGTAGAATCTCCATCCTTAGAGATTTTTAAGGCCCGGCTTGACAAAGCCCTGGCTGGGATGATTTAGTTGGGGTTGGAACCTAATCTTCTACGATTCTGTGACTTCCCTAGTGCTTTTTATGTTGCCTGTTGTAAAAGTAGGCAAATATCTCGCTGAGTACCCCTGGTTGAGAACCACTGCTCTAGGTAAAAAGCTGATCCCAAGAAGCCCAATTGCAGTACACAACAGTAAGCTATATTGGTCCAATGAAAACCCAGAACCATGCTAGGTACTCTTAGGCACCATCCCCAGGCCCCCTTCACTGTTTGCACAGCACACTCCCCTAGCACCAGCAAGGAAGGAGAAAGCCCCAGCTGTTGATCAGGGGAACAGTGGGCTGAGGTAAATTCACAGCCAGTTTATTAAAATCAGTTAAGAGGGGTATGGCTGTGTGGCTGGGTCATTTCGGATCCTATGGCAAATTCCTGTGTGGGTGCTGGTAGAGTCAGATCAACACAGGTTGATTGCTGGTGACCACTGGCTACCGTGGCTGAACTTAAGCAGGGCCTGGGCAGGGCAACAAACTCAATCTGCTGTGTCCAAAAGGAAAACCCATACAGTAGGAAGCATGGCAAACATAAAAGTCCCTCATCAGGCCTACCTCCCCCAAGGAGACCCTGGCAACAGGCAGTTTCTGGATAGATCCTGGCTCCAGCCAGTTCTTTCTGCAGACTGTCTCTGGATGTGCCCTAGCTTCCACCAGGCCTTCTGTTAAGTAATTAGCACAAGAGGTCCCCTCCCTCCAGGCTTGACTCCTCCCACAGCCACCTCAGGAGGGGCTGATTGAGCTAATAGGATCTCCTTCCTGGGTGGTGCAAGGCTTGTATAACCTATCCCTGTCCTCCTCAGAGTCCCAGCAGCGCTGGGCTGCACTGTCCTGACCCTTCAGCAAAGCAGTAGGCAGGGACATGATGGCTAGTCCATGCTAGGCTTGGAAGAAGTGATGGGGCCCTCAGTGCCTTGCTGGGATCTCTGAGTCATAGTAGTGCTGTGGGTTGCAGTCTGACCACCACGATGTGGGCAGAGACAGACAGGGGATAAGCAGTTAGCTGGAAATCAAACAAAACATTCCTCAGCTAATAGTATCCCAGCAGAAGCCAGCCCCAGAGAAGAAAAACCAGCTGCTCCCATGGGTAGATATGAGATTGTTCCTTCTTGTGCCAAAGCAGCTGGCCCTATGAGTCTTCTGGTTAAAATTAAAAATTGGTTGAATGCTTCTCCTCCTTATGGCTTGATTAAGGAGATAGTTAGTCTCACCCAAATACCAGTTTTGTTCGTTTCAGCTGGCACATTCATGTCAAATGCATCGTCTGACATAATATTTTTGGCAGTAAATTTGTCGTGTTGGGAAGAGGTGCCAGGCTGATGAGGATGATGATGGAAATTTCCTTTCCCCATAGGGTAGATGAGGGTTTCCCAAAGCATGGGAGGTGAAGAAGTGTCATGTGGAAATGGTGTGGGGGGGGGCCCAGATAGACCTCTTGACTGTTCTCCAGTCTCAGCTTTTTTGTTTTAAGGCATTAGCTCTTGTGGCTGCAAAGAAAAACTTCGAAGTGCAAAACAAATATAACTGATGTCTGCCTGAGTTTGCAGAGAGCCTGAAACAATAGCTCTGAATTACCCCATTCCCATCAACGGGTACTAACTCAGATGCCAATGATGGTAGCTTACAAGCTGATATGGTTAGCTATTTTATTACGCATTAAAGCAAGTAACAAAAAAGAGAAAGGATCATATTATTTGGCTTGTAAATTCTTTAAGGCAAGAGTGCCTACTACTCTGTACAGTGTCTAGCACAGAGGGGCCCAGACTGTGATTGGTCCATAGGCACTGCCATAATAAACATGAAAAATAATATGAAGATCTACACCAGGTTTTCCCAAAGTGTGGGGCACATGCCATGGAGGGGCAGGGGCCTCAGAAGATAGATGGATAGGCCGCTAACAACACATGGCTGGTGGCATGGGCCCCTAACTGAAGAGGTGGCCAGCGATAGCAAGGAATTGGACTCAGTGACCCAGAGGTCCCTTCCAGTCCTAGGACTGGTTTAATTTTCCTGAAGGGGAGTTCAGATTTCAAAGTCTGGGAAATTCCGGAGTAGCTACAGCATAAACAGAAGGCGTGCCAGCTTCCTTCACACTGCACAGAGTGTGGAGACAGCAGTGCTGTCTTCACTGCCAAAAAGATTTGAATCAGGCTAGCTAAATTAATTTAGCAATATCACTACAAAATCCCACTGCAGCAGTGGCAGATTACCCCAGCTAATTTGGAGCTCTTGGAAAAATCTCCCCCTGCCCTGACCCCAGGGCTGAGGTGGGGGCACAGAGATTCTCTGGGAGGGGGAAGTGGGGGGGGGGGCGCTGCAGTGAAGGGGTGGAATGGGGTGGGGTTATGGATGGAATAAGGGCGGGGCCACTGGGTATCCTAGGCACCACTACAACAGAGAAATAATAATATGTGTCTGTCTAGCTACCATATTTGTCATTTTTGTACATACTGTATCTGACCATCTAGTCATACGGCCCTCATCACCTTATGGGCTTGTCTACATGAACAATTGTCTACATGAATAAGGAGCAGAATGTGGGCAGGGCTGCAGGTAGAAGGGGTGGAGCAGGGTCATGGTTCCAGCACCGGGCTCCCCCCCAACCTGCTCTGGCCCAGGGCCCCAGGTGACTTTAATCTGCCTCTGTAGTGGAGACAAGGCACATGCAGATTTTCAACTCATGTAGCTAGTATCCCACTCCCTCAAGCTGGGGTTGAACCCAGCTAGTTACACTGAAGTAAAAACTGCAGTGGGTTGGCTCTATTAGGATTTCACAGTGAGATAGTGGATAGAGCACTGGACTGGAACTCAGGAGACCTGGGTTTTATTCCCAACTCTGACCCTGAGCAAATTACTGGACCACTTTGTGCCTTAGTTTCCCCATCTGTAAAATGGGTATGATGATACTGAGCTCCCTCTGAGAGCTGCTGATGAAAAGAGCTGGGTATTAGTTATTATTTATTTATTTATATTATTTTATTTTATTATTATCATCTTGCTGTAAAAGCACACCTTCTTTGGCAGTGAAGACTTAGCCCAAGTCGAAGGGTGGGAAGACAGCTCAGTGTCTAGGTGCATCCCATACTTGGCCTCCAGTGTTGCAAATAGGTACATCACAAAATCCACTATCACATTTGGTATCAGTTGGCCCCCATTGTTGGCCATCTCAGCAGAGTTCTGAATCGTTCTGGAACCTGGACTATCCTTGACTGGGGCCATGCTCTGTGCTGGGACGTCAGAGGCTCTTCTGCCTTTGGCTTGTGCAAAAGCCCATGCAGGCACTTGGTGTGGATCATGCTGGGGGCAGGAGAGAGATCTGGAGCCATGGGCCCCCATCCTTTGAGCCAGCCTTGGCCAAGGAGAGCTCAGGGGGTCATGGGAAAGGAAATCCTGTACCCACTGCACAACTTCCTTGGTTTGTAGTGATTGGCAGACCTCTCTGGACCTCCTGTCTCTAGGACGTACAGTGGTGAACGAGACATGTGTCCTCAGATAGCCAGGAAGAGACCCCAATGGGGAGGAAACTATTGATGATGATGATTAGTCTTGAGAGATATAGGGAAGGATCAGGAATGCAAAAGAGAGGAATCACCATGCACCATTGCTTCCCAACTCCAAGCCAGTTGGACTCAACCCTGTCCTACAACGGAGCCTGAATAAGCTGTCATGCTCTGGGATTCGGAGCACTTCCTGCTGATTGTACGCAATGGATGAGGAGGCGGAACATGACGTTGCACCCGGCCTGGAACCTGAAATTCATTTCTACAGCCCCAATTCATCAAAGCACTCGGGCATGCGCTTCGATGCTTTGCTGAACTGGGGCCCAAGATAAGGAGTGGAGGAGGCCACAGGCTGTGGGAGCAGGAGGGTGAAGAAGTTGAGACACCTAGTATAGTTGCCTGAAAAGGTAGAGAAGGTTGTTTCTTTGTGCTACCTTGTTTGTACGCAGCTGTTGGCTCGTGTCTTATGCTTAAATTTTCAGCTCTTCAGGGCAGGAACTTTCTTTTTGTTCTGTGTTTGTATAATGCCTAACACAATTGTGTTCTGGTCCGAGACTGGGTATCCTAGGCACTACTACTACAGAGAAATAATAATATGTATCTGTCTAGCTGCCATATTTGTCATTTTTGTACATACTGTATCTGATCATCTAGTCATACGGCCCTCATCACCTTATGGGCTTGTCTACATGAACAACTGAACAATTCATTAGTTCATTTGAGCTAATCCCACAGAGGAGGACATCGAAGTGCTCTAAAACACTGTTAACGTGCATCAGCAGAGTACACAGTAGATTCACAGTGCAGAGAAGTTTCACACCCCAGCTTGCCTTGGCCTAATTGTTCATGTAGACAAGCCCAAGTATCTGAGTGCTAACAGCTTCCTTACCAAAAAGAGAGTGAAAATCCTAATGAGTACTTGTGGCACCTTAGAGATTAACAAATCTATTAGAGCATAAGCTTTCGTGGGCTACAGCCCACTTCATCAGATGCTCTAAACATGACAGACTCCTGAGTGAGATTAAAAATTCTGATTTGATCTCATAAAGCGCCTGGACCTTTTTCAGTGAAGTGGATTTCCCCACACCTTGGCACTCAAGTATTATACAGTTAAAAGGATAGTTTTTACACAGACCTTCAAAACCCTTTAATTTCTCCAATTTGCTTTGAACGAGTCTAAGTCTATCTAATTGCAGTTAATATTTTGACAGTCTCTCGACAAACAACTTTCCCCCAGCACAGGAGAATCTAATTAAATGGGCCCATTTTAACCTTATTTCATTTCAGATGGCGAAATGCTATGCCTACTAATCTGCAAAGCTAATGAGCGTGCTCTGACCCAGAGTTCTTCCTGTCCATGCCAATTCACCCTGGATGCAGGAGAACAGAAGCCCTTTTTTGTGAGTGTGTGTGTTTGATCTGGATCTGTTGAGCTCTAAGCTCTGAATAATGAGCTTTGCACCAAAAGGACTGCACAATCCTGCTTACTTATAACTACATTTCCAAAATCTATGTGAAAAAAGTCACAGAGCATCTTTTTTTTTTTTTTAAGGCACATCAAATTAATTTAAGGCCAAACTCTCAAGTTTCTGTTCAAAAAGAAAAGAAGAGGATGGAAAACAAAGAATTTATACCATTTCAGAGAAACAGGTGAACAATACTTAGAATCATAGAATATAAGGGTTGGAAGGGACCCCAGAAGGTCATCTAGTCCAACCCCCTGCTCGAAGCAGGACCAATTCCCAGTTAAATCATCCCAGCCAGGGCTTTGTCAAGCCTGACCTTAAAAACCTCTAAGGAAGGAGATTCTACCACCTCCCTAGGTAACGCATTCCAGTGTTTCACCACCCTCTTAGTGAAAAAGTTTTTCCTAATATCCAATCTAAACCTCCCCCACTGCAGCTTGAGACCATTACTCCTCGTTCTGTCATCTGCTACCATTGAGAACAGTCTAGAGCCATCCTCTTTGGAACCCCCTTTCAGGTAGTTGAAAGCAGCTATCAAATCCCCCCTCATTCTTCTCTTCTGCAGGCTAAACAATCCCAGCTCCCTCAGCCTCTCCTCATAACTCATGTGTTCCAGACCCCTAATCATTTTTGTTGCCCTTCGCTGGACTCTCTCCAATTTATCCACATCCTTCTTGAAGTGTGGGGCCCAAAACTGGACACAGTACTCCAGATGAGGCCTCACCAATGTCGAATAGAGGGGAATGATCACGTCCCTCGATCTGCTCGCTATGCCCCTACTTATACATCCCAAAATGCCATTGGCCTTCTTGGCAACAAGGGCACACTGCTGACTCATATCCAGCTTCTCGTCCACTGTCACCCCTAGGTCCTTTTCCGCAGAACTGCTGCCTAGCCATTCGGTCCCTAGTCTGTAGCTGTGCATTGGGTTCTTCCGTCCTAAGTGCAGGACCCTGCACTTATCCTTATTGAACCTCATCAGATTTCTTTTGGCCCAATGCTCCAATTTGTCTAGGTCCTTCTGTATCCTATCCCTCCCCTCCAGCGTATCTACCACTCCTCCCAGTTTAGTATCATCCGCAAATTTGCTGAGAGTGCAATCCACACCATCCTCCAGATCATTTATGAAGATATTGAACAAAACCGGCCCCAGGACCGACCCTTGGGGCACTCCACTTGATACCGGCTGCCAACTAGACTTGGAGCCATTGATAACTACCCGTTGAGCCCGACAATCTAGCCAGCTTTCTACCCACCTTGTAGTGCATTCATCCAGCCCATACTTCCTTAACTTGCTGACAAGAATACTGTGGGAGACCGTGTCAAAAGCTTTGCTAAAGTCAAGAAACAATACATCCACTGCTTTCCCTTCATCCACAGAACCAGTAATCTCATCATAGAAGGCGATTAGATTAGTCAGGCATGACCTTCCCTTGGTGAATCCATGCTGGCTGTTCCTGATCACTTTCCTCTCATGCAAGTGCTTCAGGATTGATTCTTTGAGGACCTGCTCCATGATTTTTCCAGGGACTGAAGTGAGGCTGACTGGCCTGTAGTTCCCAGGATCCTCCTCCTTTCCTTTTTTAAAGATTGGCACTACATTAGCCTTTTTCCAGTCATCCGGGACTTCCCCGGTTCGCCACGAGTTTTCAAAGATAATGGCCAATGGCTCTGCAATCACAGCCGCCAGTTCCTTCAGCACTCTCGGATGCAACTCGTCCGGCCCCATGGACTTGTGCACGTCCAGCTTTTCTAAATAGTCCCTAACCACCTCTATCTCCACAGAGGGCTGTCCATCTCTTCCCCATTTTGTGATGCCCAGCGTAGCAGTCTGGGAGCTGACCTTGTTAGTGAAAACAGAGGCAAAAAAAGCATTGAGTACATTAGCTTTTTCCACATCCTCTGTCACTAGTTTGCCTCCCTCATTCAGTAAGGGGCCCACACATTCCTTGGCTTTCTTCTTGTTGCCAACATACCTGAAGAAACCCTTCTTGTTACTCTTGACATCTCTGGCTAGCTGCAGCTCCAGGTGCGATTTGGCCCTCCTGATAACGTTCCTACATGCCCGGGCAATATTTTTATACTCTTCCCTGGTCATATGTCCAACCTTCCACTTCTTGTAAGCTTCTTTTTTATGTTTAAGATCCGCTAAGATTTCACCATTAAGCCAAGCTGGTCGCCTGCCATATTTACTATTCTTTCGACTCATTGGGATGGTTTGTCCCTGTAACCTCAACAGGGATTCCTTGAAATACAGCCAGCTCTCCTGGACTCCTTTCCCCTTCAAGTTAGTCCCCCAGGGGATCCTGGCCATCCGTTCCCTGAGGGAGTCGAAGTCTGCTTTCCTGAAGTCCAGGGTCCGTATCGTGCTGCTTACCTTTCTTCCCTGTGTCAGGATCCTGAACTCAACCAACTCATGGTCACTGCCTCCCAGATTCCCATCCACTTTTGCTTCCCCCACTAATTCTACCCGGTTTGTGAGCAGCAGGTCAAGAAAAGCGCCCCCCCTAGTTGGCTCCTCTAGCACTTGCGCCAGGAAATTGTCCCCTACGCTTTCCAAAAACTTCCTGGATTGTCTATGCACCGCTGTATTGCTCTCCCAGCAGATATCAGGAAAATTAAAGTCACCCATGAGAATCAGGGCATGCGATCCAGTAGCTTCCGTGAGCTGCCGGAAGAAAGCCTCATCTACCTCATCCCCCTGGTCCGGTGGTCTATAGCAGACTCCCACCACTACATCACTCTTGTTGCACACACTTCTAAACTTAATCCAGAGACACTCAGGTTTTTCTGCAGTTTCGTACCGGAGCTCTGAGCAGTCATACTGCTCCCTTACATACAGTGCTACTCCCCCACCTTTTCTGCCCTGCCTGTCCTTCCTGAACAGTTTATAACCATCCATGACAGTACTCCAGTCATGTGAGTTATCCCACCAAGTCTCTGTTATTCCGATCACGTCATAGTTCTTTGACATCACCAGGACCTCCAGTTCTCCCTGCTTGTTTCCAAGGCTTTGTGCATTTGTATATAAGCACTTGAGATAACCTGTTGATCGCCCCTCATTCCCAGTATGAGGCAGGAGCCCTGCCCTCACAGACATTCCTGCCTGTGCTTCCTCCCGGTATCCCGCTTTCCCACTTACCTCAGGGCTTTGGTCTCCTTCCCCCGGTGAACCTAGTTTAAAGCCCTCCTCACTAAGTTAGCCAGCCTGCTTGCGAAGATGCTCTTCCCTCTCTTCGTTAAGTGGAGCCCGTCTCTGCCTAGCACTCCTTCTTGGAACACCATCCCATGGTCGAAGAATCCAAAGCCTTCTCTCCGACACCACCTGCGTAGCCATTCGTTGACTTCCACGATTCGACGCTCCCTACCTAGGCCTTTTCCTTCCACGGGGAGGATGGACGAGAACACCACTTGCGCCTCCAACTCCTTTATCCTTCTTCCTAGAGCCACATAGTCCGCAGTGATCCGCTCAAGGTCATTCTTGGCAGTATCATTGGTGCCCACGTGGAGAAGCAGGAAGAGGTAGCGATCCGAGGGCTTGATGAGTCTCGGCAGTCTCTCCGTCACATCGCGAATCTTAGCCCCCGGCAAGCAGCAGACTTCTCGGTTTTCCCGGTCAGGGCGGCAGATAAATGACTCAGTCCCCCGGAGGTGAGAGTCCCCGACCACCACCACCCGCCTTCTCCTCTTGGGGGTGGTGGTCGTGGAACCCCCAACCTCAGGACAGCGCATCTCATGCCTTCCAACCAGCGGAGTCTCCTTCTGCTTTCTCGCCCCAGACATATCATCTGGTCCACTCTCCGCAACGATACCTGTGGAGAGAACATGAAAGCGGTTAGTTACCTGTGTCTGTGTTACTGGAACCCGGACATTCCGCTTACCTCTTCTGGAGGTCACATGTTGCCAAGCTTCTTCACTGGCCTCTTGGCTCCTCTGTGCAACCTGCTCTATATCTTTAGAGCTTTGTGCCCCTAGAAGCCTATCCTGAGTTTTGTCCAGAAAATCCTCAGTTTCCCGTATGCAACGCAGGGTCGTTATCTGTTGCTCCAGACCTTCAATCTTCTCTTCCAATATGGAGACCAGCTTGCACTTTGTACAGACAAAGTCGCTTCTGTCCTGTGGAAGAAAGACAAACATGGCACATCGAGTGCAGGTCACAACAGCTGAACCCCCCCCCTTCCATATCACCTTCCTACTATGAGCTTCCTCAGAGCAGTTTGCAAGACGTAAGCCTCACTGGGCTCACTCCAGGCGAACTCCCAGGCAAACTCCTGCTGTGAGCTGCTCTGCTGTCCCCGCCGCTCAGCTGGTTCGCGAAGCTCTGGCTATTTTTAAACAGCCAGGCTTCCCTGTCGCAAACAAACAGACACCCTACTGCCCGCCCCCTGCAGGCTAGCAGCCAATCAGACACTCACTCAGGCTCCCACACTGCCCCCCCAGCAAACACACGCTCGGATACTTCCTCAGCAAGCAAACACACACACACTCGGATACTTACCAGTCCCAGGCAAACTCCTGCTGTGAGCTGCTCTGCTGTCCCCGCTGCTCAGCTGGTTCTCCGCCGCTCAGCTGGTTCGCGAAGCTCTGGCTATTTTTAAACAGCCAGGCTTCCCTGTCGCAAACAAACAGACACCCCTGCCCGCCCACTTCTTCTCCGCCCTATTCAGCATGAGACACGTCCTATCTGAGCACTTAGGTGGTCAATTTCTGGCTCTACTACAGCCTTCCTGTATGGCCTTGGACAAGTCATTGATTCTTTCTGTGCCTCAGTTCCCCAGCTATAATATGGCAGTAGTAATACAGTAGATTCCACTTCATAGCAATCTCTTGGTTCTCAGCAAAATGTTGCAATTATCAGGAAGTTGCCAATATGTGGAAGAAACTGTTGTCAGGGGGATACATAGAAAAACAAGGGTGAAATAATGATACATTGCACAGTATACTAGTTATGAATCTGTTAACTGCTTATTAACTTTCAGTATTGTGACAAAGTTCCTCCTCTGCCTTGGTGGGTCCTGCGCTTATTGGCAGACTTGCTCACCTCAGAGATTCACGGCAGCCCTCAGTTTGGCAACTTTTGCTCGTGGCTCAAACCTGCCGTTCATTCAGCTAACCTCATCATTGGCCAGCACAGGGAAAGGGAGGAGAACAATCCCCGCAGTCTCTGCTGATCCACCTAGTGAGTCGGGGGATAGGCCAGGGACCTTCCCCTCTGGTGGGACCCACACTCCAGGTCAACTCTTCTTGTACCCAATAGGGAGTTGGGGGAATGTGGGGAACCCGGGCTGCCCCTCTACTTCCAGCCCAGGGCCCTGTGGATTGCAGCTGTCTACAGTGTTTCCTGTAACAGCTGCATGACAGCTACAACTCCCTGGGCTACTTCCCCATGGCCTCCTCCCAACACCTTCTTTATCCTCACCGCAGGACCTTCCTCCTGTTGCCTGATGATAGTTGTACTCCTCAGTCCTCCAGCAGTATGCCTTCTCACTCTCAGCTCCTTGCGCACCTCTTGCTCCCAGCTCCTCGCACATGCCTCACTAACTGAAGTGAGGTCCTTTTTAAACCAGGTGCCCTGATTAGCCTGCCTGTCCTAATTGATTCTAGTAGCTTCTTAATTGGCTCCAGGTGTCCTAATTAGCCTTCCTGCCATAATTGGTTGCAGCAACTTCCTGATTGTTCTGGAACAGCCCATTATCTTACTCAGGGAAAAGGGACCTGCTTAATCTGAGCCTAATATATCTACCTTCCTTGGAGCTAACATCAAAGTGTAAGTAGTCTCTCAGTCTATCCAAGGCCATGATCAAGGGTCTTCATGCTTTTGGTGTTTTGGTCCTGAGATGAAAACCTTGTCTATGTCTCCTGGACTGTGAAGTACAAAAATTATCTGAGTTTTATCTATTCTTATCAGTTTAATATCTGATATCACTCTCCTGTAGTCCTCTGGCCTGACCCTGTCACAATACTAAAGGTGAAAACCAAACATAGTGCATGGTAATAGAGACACTGTATGGTGCACCAGAATGCTTAGAGCAAACTTAGGAAATCTAAGCGTGCAATGTGTCAGATGGAGAACCATGGCACACAATTCTATAAAGAAAAACATTTTAAAAACACCAGAGAAAAATTATAGAACACCTACAGTATAACATCTCTATATGCTGAACAGTGCTGTACTTAGAGTTACTGCTCCTTATGTTTCACACAAACTAAAGCAACACAAGATTTTACCCCCAAAAAAAGTTTTTAAGACCAAACATTGTCCAATGTTGTCTGCTTGCGATTGTTTGCCATTCCACCTGTAAATCTTTTCTGGTTTTGCATGCAGCCTCCTAATCATTCTCAAAACCATGACTCTCTGCTGTTAGATTGGCAGGAACAGAAACATCGGCCAGCACATCAATGTCCGCCAGTCCATTGTTTTGTGCTGTTGATGCTAACCCTTTCTTTCTGAAGCAGGTTAGAACAGTAGGCAGGAGGACAAGGGCCTGTGACTCCTTAGCCAGATGAAGTGCATCAATCAGAGCTGGGGTTTTTTTTGGCAACATCCATCACTAGTAGGTGTGGGTCAGTATCCAGAGAGGCGATGATGTGTGCATTAAGACAAGGTCTCCCCATGCCTATTTAGCTGTTAACTCTTTGGAGCAGTGACTCTTTTACTCTACTTTGTGTCTGTACTGTTCCTGGCACAGCAGGGCCATGTTCTCCAGGTGGTGGGGGAACACAGATCTGCAGATCCAGAAAAGGAGGGATGAGGAAGCAAAGAACTCTGGCTCTGTGGCAAGTTCTCCCAAACCAGCAGAAATTAGAAGTGTGTGGGAAAGGCTTTCCCATCCTGTGAAAATACTGAATGTTTTGAAAAATGTTCATGTCCAAACCATAACAGAAAGTCAAAATCTTGAATGTGTTCATAAACCTGAAAATCTGAAAAAACAAAACAAAAAACCCCCAACCCAATAACCCTCAATGCAGGTCAATCAAAATAATTAATTTTGATTATGTAGAAACATTTTGTTTCAATTTCAGCCATTTTTCAATTTTTTTAAATCTAATTAGTTTACGTTTCTAAATGAAAAGTTGTTCTGAACCAGAAAACCAGAGGTCTTTATTTCAAAAATGTTAAGCAGGATGTTTTGACAGTTTTGAAACTTCAATATTTTCCCCCCAAACATGTTCTGAGAAATTTGAGAAAGTTGAGAAATTTGTCGAAACCGACTCTTTCCTGCAAAAAAATTTTGGTTTTGGTGAATGGGCACATACTGATGAAGAAACGTTTAGTCAAAAATGTCCCACCCAGCTCTAGCTGAAATTACTTAGTGAATACTTGGTGAGGTTCTAGAGAGTCAAGACATCAGATTTAAATGATGTTCTTCCCTCTAGGTAGTGGCTATCCAAGTGGACAACTGCACCTACTGTAAGTTAACATTGCTTTATACCATTCAGTAGCTTGCAACGGAAGCTCTCCAATGTAATTCCTCAGTTCTCCTGGCGAGTATGGAAATTAGATGGGTGTGATGGCTGCATCGACTGTTGTCTCTAGAGTCCCCAAGTCCTCATGTGCTGGGAGTTCAAGGACTAAGACTGTGCCTGCAATATGGAGCAGAATGGTATGAAGCAAATAGCTCCTTGCTTTCTCTTCACACCCTGCTGCAGCTGCACTGAGATAACCACAGTCTCCAGTAGCCCTAAAGATGGAGTTGCTGAATGGAAATGAAACAGGATGCAGAGCCAGCCTTGTTTGCTTTTCCAACACCCCTTTTAATCACCGGCAGTTTTAGTTCAGAACCTTTCCACCGTTACATTACCAGGAGAATATCATTTAAGTGCCACAAGCGGATATTTCTGTAGCATAAAAGAGAGTCAGGAAATGTAGTATCATCTGGTAACAGGCTGTAAATAGCCTCAGCAGCAGCGAGAGAGAGAGAGAGAGAGAGAGAGAGAGAATATCCCAGGCTTTCTCATGCAGGCAAAACATTTATACTTACAATGATTGTAATGTTGATTGCAAAGGAATTTATGGGCAAGTACATGCAATTCAAACATTATAACTATCCACCTGCTGTGAATTAGCATGGAGGAGGTTAACTACACTGTAGAAACATAGGAAGTAGATATAGGGAAGACAGCTTAGTCTTATTGTCCATCTCCTTGATCAACATGGATTTTTCTCCGTTGTTTGTCCAGTGAACTTTGAAATGACTTATTACAGTGGATGAGAAACTGGATATGAGTCAACAGTGTGCCCTTGTTGCCAAGAAGGCCAATGGCATTTTGGGCTGTATAAGTAGGAGCATTGCCAGCAGATCGAGGGACATGATCGTTCCCCTGTATTTGACATTGCTGAGGCCTCATCTGGAGTACTGTGTCCAGTTTTGGGCCCCACACTACAAGAAGGATGTGGATAAATTGGAAAGAGTCCAGCAGAGGGCAACAAAAATGATTAGGGGACTGGAACACATGAGTTATGAGGAGAGGCTGAGGGAACTGGGATTGTTTAGTCTGCGGAAGAGAAGAATGAGGGGGGATTTGATAGCTGCTTTCAACTACCTGAAAAGGGGTTCCAAAGAGGATGGCTCTAGACTGTTCTCAATGGTAGCTGATGACAGAACAAGGAGTAATGGTCTCAAGTTGCAGTGGGGGAGGTTTAGGTTGGATATTAGGAAACACTTTTTCACTAGGAGGGTGGTGAAACACTGGAATGCGTTACCTAGGGAGGTGGTGGAATCTCCTTCCTTAGATATTTTTAAGGTCAGGCTTGACAAAGCCCTGGCTGGGATGATTTAGTTGGGGATCGGTCTTGCTTTGAGCAGGGGGTTGGACTAGATGACCTCCTGAGGTCCCTTCCAACCCTGATATTCTATGATCTTCCCCCATTTCACACCACTTGAGAGTCTAGGAGCCATCACTGTACTAGAAAATATTTCCTGGTATAAGCCTAAATTTTCATTTTGCTCAGTTTCATCCCTGTTGCTGCTTAGATAGGCAGATGTCTTGCTTATCAGCTAGCAGTGCTTAGACCAGGGGCGGGCAAACTTTTTGGCCTGAGGGCCACATCTGGGTGGGGAAATTGCATGCAGGGCCATGACTGTAGGGCTGGGGCAGGGGGTTGGGGTGTGGGAGGGGGTGCGGTGTGCAGGAAGGGGCTCGGGGCAAGGGGTTGCGGCAGAGGAGGGGTGCGGTGTGTACAAGGAGGCTCAGGGCAGGGGGCTAGAGTGCAGGAGGGGTGCAGGCTGTGGCAGGGGGTTGAGGTGCAGGCAGGGGGCTCAGGGCAGGGAGTTGGGTGCAGGGTGCAGGAGAGGTTCGGGCTCCGGCCTGGTGCCACTTACCTGGAGTGGTGCTGGGGGGGCAGTAGTGTGCACCAGGGCCAGGGCAGGCTCCCTGCCTGCCTGCCCTGGCCCCACGCTGCTCCCGGAAGTGGCCGGCACCATGTCTCTGTGGCCCCTGGGGGAGGGGGGTCAGAGGGCTCTGCCCGCTGCCCTTGCCTGTGGGTACCTCCCCTGAAGCTCCCATTGGCCACGGTTCCCCATTCCTGGCCAATGAGAGCTTCGGGGGAAGGTACCACAGGCAAGGGCAGCACATGGAGTCCTCTGCCCCCTCCTCCCCCAGGGGCCACAGGGATGTGGTGCCGGCCACTTCTGGGAGTGGCACAGAGCCCGTGGCGCCATGGGGGTGGCAATCCTGCGGACCGGATCCAAATCCCTGATGGGCTGGATCTGGCCCGCGGGCCATAGTTTGCCCCCCCCCGGCTTAGATGGTTCAGGAAAGATGCTTTACTCTATTAAACCACAGCACCTGTTGAGTTGCAAGTCACAGGGGTCGAAAAATGTCTGACATTCTGTTGGAAACCTGTGTTTCATCACAATTCAAATGTTTCATAACAGTTTGTTAATTTTGATAAAATCCCTAGTAGAAAAATGTTTGACCAGGTTGAAACTGAAACGGAGTATTTTGTTTTGATTTTTCTCATTGCATCTATTATATTATAATGTTTACACCTTATCGAAAAAACATGTTTTGATAAGATTGTTTCAATGTTCCCAAATCCTTTTTTTTTTCTTCAGAATTTCCATTCCACCAAAATTTTTGAAATTTCAGTTTTGTTCTGGTGTGGGATACAAATAAATTTCAAAATGTCACAATTTCCCACAAGATAGATATTTGGTTTTTTGACCTATGCTAGTTGTGAGTTTTGAATCAAGTAGAGATTAAAAACTTTACAGAGCCAGGTTCACCACTGCATTAGCCCTATTGATACCAGTGTATCTCTGTTGGACTTACATCAACATAAAACTGGAAAGGGGAGGCAACTAGTGACAGAGGATGTGGAAAAAGCTGAAGTACTCAATGCTTTTTTTGCCTCAGTCTTCACGGACAAGGTCAGCTCCCAGACTGCTGCACTGGGCAGCACAGCATGGGGAGGAGGTGAGCAGCCCTCAGTGGTGAAAGAACAGGTTAAGGACTATTTAGAAAAGCTGGATGAGCACAAGTCCATTGGTCCAGATCTAATGCATCCAAAGGTGCTGAGGGAGTTGGCTGATGTGATTGCAGAGCCATTGGCCATTATCTTTGAAAACTCATGGCGATTGGGGGAGGTCCCAGATGATTGGAAAAAGGCAAATATAGTGCCCTTCTTTAAAAAAGGTAAGAAAGAGAATCTGGGGAAATACAGACTGGTCAACCTCACCTCGGTCCCTGGAAAAATCATGGAGCAGGTCCTCAAGGAATCCAATTTGAAGCACTTGGAGGAGAGGAAGGTGACCAGGAACAGTCAACATGGATTCACCAAGGGCAAATCATGCCTGACTAATCTGATTGCCTTCTATGATGAGATAACTGGCTCTGTGGATATGGGGAAAGTGGTGGATGTAATATATCTTGACTTTAGCAAAGCTTTTCAAACGGTCTCCCACAGTATTCTTACCAGCAAGTTAAAGGAGTATGGATTGGACGAATGGACTATAAGGTGGATAGAAAGCTGGCTAGATCGTCGGGCTCAACAGGTAGTGATGAATGGCTCAATGTCTAGTTGGCAGCTGGTATCAAGCAGAATGCCCCAGGGGTCGGTCCTGTGGCCGGTTTTGTTCAACATTTTCATTAATGATCAGGATGATGGGATGGATTGCACTCTCAGCAAGTTCGCAGATGACACTAACCTGGGGGGGAGAGATAGATACGTTGGAGGGTAGGGATAGGGTCCAGAGTGACCTAGACAAATTGGAGGATTGGGCCAAAAGAAATCTGATGAGGTTCTACAAGGACAAGTGCCGAGTCCTGCACTTAGGATGGAAGAATCCCATGCACTGTTACAGGCCGGGGACCGACTGGCTAAGTGGCAGTTCTGCAGAAAAGGACCTGGGGATTACAGTGGACGAGAAGCTGGATATGAGTCAGCAGTGTGCCCTTGTTGCCAAGAAGGCTAACGGCATATTGGGCTGCATTAGTAGGAGCATTCCCGGCAGATCGAGGGAAGTGATTATTCCCCTCTATTTGGCACTGGTGAGGCCACACCTGGAGTATTGTGTCCAGTTTTGGGGCCCCCACTACAGAAAGGATGTGGACAAATTGGAGAAAGTCCAGCAGAGGGCAACAAAAATTATTAGGGGGCTGGGGCACATGTGGAGAGGCTGAGGGAACTGGGCTTATTTAGTCTGCAGAAGAGAAGAGTGAGGGGGGATTTGATAACAGCCTTCAACTACCTGAAGGGGGGTTCCAAAGAGGATGGAGCTCGGCTGTTCTCAGTGGTGGCTGATGCAGAACAAGGAGCAATGGTCTCAAATTGCAGTGGGGGAAGTCTAGGTTGGATATTAGGAAACACTATTTCACAAGGAGGGTGGTGAAGCACCGGAAGGGGTTACCTTGGGAGGTGGTGGAATCTCCATCCTTAGAGGTTTTTAAGGCCCGGCTTGACAAATCCCTGGCTGGGATGACTTAGTTGGGGTTGGTCCTGCTTTGAGCAGGGGGTTGGACTTGACCTCCTGAGGTGTCTCCCAACCTTAATCTTCTATGATTTTACGAATCCACGTAATAGCACAGTAGTGTATCAGGCTCATTATCTTCCAAATTGGTGAGTGGCACATGTTTCTTTTCGGTAAAAAAACTCCACAAATGGGAGCAAAAAAGATCTGAGTATTGGTAATGAAGGAGCAGAACTAAAACCCTTGATCCAAAACACCCTACATGTTGGTGATGTTCCAAATAATCTGGATCCAGGTCAGAACTTTTCAAATAACCTGTACTATTATCTGTGTCAGTGTTCCACCCAGTAGGGTAATTGGTGGAGGGGCATTGTTGAGCAGAGATTTGAAGGCAGAGACAATGAAAAATTTCAAAAGGAAGCAGCCAACTACCTATTGCTGAACTGAACTTGCAGTTTGCCTATTGAAGACTCTTATCAAAACTGGTTTCAGTGATCTTCAGGTTCCCCCTGCATTGTCCACCAGAACTCAGTAAGGAAACTTAAGGCAAGAGACTGGCAAGACAGGAAGATAAACAAAAAAGTTGAATGAGACAATGGTCTAAAGTCTTAGAAACTGAAAACCACAAAAATGGAAAAAAAATAGGAATTGGTGATAGAATTCCAGGCAAAAGCATCTTTAAGGCTACTAGTTTGCACTGGCCTGAAATGGGTACAAATGAGCTGAATAAACCATCTCTGAAATATACTAAACTTTACCCCAAATTTTTGTGAATTTTAATTTGAATACCTCAAATTGCTTTGGTTTAATTTACTTCGGTTGAACGCAACTGAATTTAAGCAAACTGCACTGTATTGATTGTTGTGTGTTTTAAATGAATGTGATTTATTTCCTTTGTAGTAAATTATATTTAATGAAATTCCTTAAACTGATTTATCTTCCTTGCATTTAGCTGAAATGGATTGAATTAGAGCGAGCCAAATGAAATCCCATTGAAAACAGACAGAATTAAATTGCATTAAATTGTGGTAATTTTAATGGGACACTGTATTGTATTTCTACTGAAACAAGGACAAGGAGGCCAGAAGAGTAAAATAAAGTTTGAGGGACAGTCACCTGAAAAAATGGGTTGACAACAGCTGGACTTACAGAATAATGAACTCAGGCCAACACCACTGCAGAAGGAATGGCTGGAGACCATGATATTATTCATATATTGATTTTGCCATAGTAGTCCATCTAGCCCAACCTATCTATATACTTCCTACAGCTCCCTCATCAGAATATACATGTTGTGGACTAAGATGTAGGGAGTCTGGCCTAGCAGTCAGAGTCTAGTGGGATGAGCAAGCATCCAGGTTGGGGAACAAAGCCGAGGGTCAGTACCAGAATCAACTGCCAGTTACCAGAGCCAGGGGTCCAGCCAGAGTCAGAGACAGGAATGGAAGCAGCAGGTCAGGATCGAGGTCAGATACCAAATGCCAGAATCAAGTGTCAAGCCGGAGGCTGGGGTCAGAGACAGCCGTGGCAACTAATGGTGGAAGCAAGGACAGGAATTGGAGGAGAAGCAAAGATCAAGCACGGAGCCGGAGCACAGTGGGAACAGGAGCAAAGGCAGGGGTGAGGCAGGAGGCAGGAGCAAAGCAGGAATCAGGGACAGCGTTGGGTGCAGGCACAAGCAGGGTCCAATGCAGCCTCAACAGAAAATCACCTTGTTGCTCAGACAACTTCCTGGGCCTCCTTCTGGCTTAAATAGTGTGGTTGGGCCAATTGGTGGAGCCTGGGCAATCTTCCCATCAAGGCACATAGTGTGGTGCCTTGGCTGAGACTAGTCCTGCTAGCTTCTGGGCCCACGAGCTTTCAGCAAATGTTGGGTGGAGGCCAGGATGTGGTGGCTGGCTGGGACCTTCACATTGAGAGCCTTAATGAATTTATCCTGGCAACACCCCTTGAGGTAGGGAAATACTATTATCCCTGTTTTATAGATGGGGAAGCAAGGCACAGAGAGACTAAGAGACAGATTTTCAAAGATATTTAGATGTCTAAAGAAGCAGATAAGTTCTTTTGAAAATCCCAGCAGGCAGCTACATATTGCTGAAAGCATCTAAAGCCCTTTGAAAATCTGGTCCCATATGTTTGCCCAAGAACTCTGGGGTCCCAAGAATTGCACTTCTCTTTCCTAAGTGCTAGGCCAGTGACTGAACCCAACAACCATCCTTCTTCAAGCTCGAACATCCTGCGTTCATGAAAGGCCACTGATGCTGCTTCGGCAGAAGAGAGAAAATGTAATGCTCTTAAGCCAACAGTGCCAAACTTACCCCAGTGAGGAAGTGTCTTCCCAGCCCCAGCAGGCACCTTGAAACATGGGAGCTGATTTCCCTAAACTGGAGAGCAAGGAGGATGGTGTTTAGAATCAAAGCAGAGGGCAAGTATTGGCCAGTGAACCCAGTTCAGGGAGAGATGATGGACCACAACTGTCACTCTGAGCCCACCGGGGAGGCTCTCCCATCAGCTCCTGCTATTGATCACATTCACCATTCTCACTAACATAACAGTGCAGGCAGGAGCTAGGAGAATGGAGGAGCCATGTGTCACCGACGGGAGGAGGTCAAAGATTTATTAGCAGTGACGGGTGAGCACTAATTTTGGCTGCAATGAGCTTTACCCTGGTACCTTCCAAAACGTTCATGCCCCTCCTACATGAAACCAAGGAGATACGCTGGGCTGCATAAGAGAGGGAGGCTTTGAACCTTAAAAACCCTCCTGGCCTGCAAGGAGAAGTCCACTGAATAACACAGGAGCACTGGAGTCTTAAGTTCAACATGCCCACGCTTCTCTGTAAAATACACCCATCATTTCAACCCCTGGAAGTTCCCAGTTCAAGTTCCCTCCTGCATGTCCTCCCCCACACAAGGGGAGACAACTTCAGGAAGCCCTGTCCAATATTGCACCACCTCTCCCCACCCCCTCATCCTTGTGTGCATTAATGATGCTAACTAGTGGCTCTCTAGGCCCTAGCCCTGTGAAATATTTATGGAACCAGATTGCCCAGTGTAATTGGAGAATCCATCCTGTCTGTACTGGTCGTTAATTGGTGGCATAATATTATTTAGGAACATTCTGTGGCCGCTAAAGTAAAACAATAACAAAAGGCAATCTGGAAACACAGCTCAGGGACTTGCAGTGAGAGCTGGGTGAATAATGGCAATTCCAAAACAATGGGAAATGTTCGATTTTTTGGCCAATTGAAAATTCAGGAAAAAAAATAATTGTGACTTGACCAAGGTCATTCAACAAGTCATTGGCAGAGACACGAATGACCCTGGTCGCCTGACTGCCAGGCCCAAGCGCTGTTCTCTGCCTCTTTTAACCCACATTTGTGATGTTTCCAGCACTTTTTACTTGGAGGGCTTACCAGTAGGGGGCACACATGAGTATAGTGCCAACGCCTATCCCTGGCACTGCAGCCCATGGAGACAGTATATGAATAGTCAGGGTCCGACTTCATTACCTAAAGGCCACATCACACAATTAATAAGAATAACCACTGTAAGGCTCAATTTCATTAAATAGATTAAGAAATGTGTTGATCAGTTAAACTGGGGGCCTAGGAATCAGGAAACCTCAGTTCTATTCCTGGGTCTTCCACTGATTTGCTGCAGGGCTGTGGCTGTATCCCTTACTCTCTCTGCTTCCATTTTCCGGTCTATAACATAGGGATAACAATGCTTCTCTAACACAGTTGTCTGGCTCCGTTAATTAATCCTCAGAAAGCACTTCAAGGAGATCTCCAGACACAGGTGCTGGAACTAGAGGTGCGGGAGATGCTGCTGCACCTCTGGCTTGAAGTGGTTTCCGTTATGTCCAGGGTTTACAGTTTGGTTCAATGGCTCTCAGCACCCCCACTGCAAAAATTGTTCCAGCGCCCATTTCCAAATGAAAGATGTTTTAGAACATTCTGGAACAATCCCTTGGCCACCAACAGACTTCAAAGTCGTCCTTATGCTGCACAGCATGGTCGTTTGGACCTTTACAGCAGCAATGGGATAGAATTTAGACCTTCCTTCTCCAACAGCATAGGCCTTCTCCACTTGAGTTAAGGAGAATCTCCTTTATCTCTTAGCAATATAGGATATAAAACAGGGTGAGCAGTTCTAATTCCATCCACTGGAGAGCAGCAGTGCACACATACACTAGCTAACTTCATTACAGAGTTAACCCGAAACAAGATTGTTCCCCTCAGCATATTCTCCATTTCCTTTGGGAGACTATTTGTTCCGCATTCTGACAAACCTCACTTTTAGGAAAGTTCTTCTGCTCTTCAGCCTAAACTTTATTTTGCTCATTGAAGAAATCTCTAGGTGTATCTGAGCCCAGGACCGTTAGCGCTGCTGTGTAGACCTCTAACACTAGAGCTAAAGGCATAGCTTGAATGGCTACTACAACTAGTAATAGGCTGTTATCCTCTAGTCTAGTGGACCGCACAATAGCAGACAACACAACACAGGCTGGGCCACATTAAAGTCACTGGTGTTAACTCTGGAACTGCCTCAAGCTTCCATCATCTCTACATTCAGCAAACATTTTCCCAAGTGCAGCAAAGAAGCCAAGAAGAGAGATAATTCTGTTATCTTGCCATACAAAATGGGCACATGATGCTTTTAATGCCATCAGCCAGCACTAGGCAAGACTGGGCAACTTTGCCAATACACACACGTTCAACCACTGTGGAGTTTGAGTGCAGAAAACTGAAGCACAATCCATGGCACATATTCCAAAAGCTCCGAAGGAAATTTTTTTTGATCAGTTTTTTTTCTTCTGCCACTTTGTTCCTTTTCATCACATTAATTGCTTTGCGGGGGGAGAGGGGGGAGGGAAATGTGTACAGTCTGCATTTCTGATGCATCCATTTAAGCTGCTTGATTTCTGAACATATTTAGCATATTTAGTGCTTGCTCAGAGAAGATGTATTCAGTTAGATCATTTTATTATTTTTAAATGTAAGTCACAACCCTCCCACTCCCCCCATTTCTTCCTCTGCTGGTGTGATCCTGCTTAAAACTATGTCGCTCTGCCAAGCCATACATCACAGACAGAGGGAGAAAGAGTGAAGCCAGACTCTTCCATCAGAAAATGATTTCCCCCTCCCCTTGCCAAAGCATTTATTGTTAGCATCTCTGTATTTAATTCTCCTGTTCTGCATCTAGTGCCAATTTCTGGAATACTTCAAACGTCAGCATAATGTAACAGTAACAGTTAATATCATAATTAACTCAGAGGCTTAAGGGATAGGAATCAGAGAGCAGCAATTCATTAGCCATGCTTCTTTACCTCTTGCTGGCAAACAGGGCTTCTCTGCCAGGTTCAAAGGATGGGGAGTGCTGTCTGTACCATTCCTAGAGCATCGGTAGCCGTTCCTGTCGGGTCTACCTGCTCCGAGGGCCTCCATTACTGTAGCATCTGAGCTGTGAGGTAGAGAGGTAGCATTATTCCCCCAGCACGTGGCCTAAGTGTCACTTCAAACCCTCCTGAGCCCAAAGGAGCAGGGAGGAGCCCGGGTTGGGCCTGCAAGAAAGCCTCTGCTGTCACTGAAAGCTGCTGTCCCTAGGCAGGAGCCCCAGAGGGAGGGAAGCAGCCATGTCAGCCACCTACTTTCATGGTAAAAAGAAAAGGAGTACGGTTGCATCCGATGAAGTGAGATGTAGCTCACGGAAGCTTATGCTCAAATAAATTGGTTAGTCTCTAAGGTGCCACAAGTCGTCCTGTTCTTTTTGCAAATACAGACTAACAAGGCTGCTACTCTGATACCTTCATGGTGAATCCCCCAGGGGCAATCAGAGAACTGACAAAGAGAGGAATGTAGGGCCTAGATAACATGTGGAGACACAGAGAGAGAGAGAGAGAGAGAGGAGGGTACGTATCGGGCCCAGATGAACCAATGTGTCACTCGGTGCACTTGCAGAGGGCTCCCAACCACTTGGCTGGTTTTTCCCCTGCCTGGCTGGTTTTTCCCACATGTTGCCGGTTGCCATGCGCTGGGATTTTTACTTATAATTTGCAAGTTACAAAGTGGAAACACCACTGTCCCCTCTCCCTCCTCAGCATGTGCAACCCACAACCCTTGCTGCATGTATGTGGGGGGGTCACCGGCGGTTGCAACCAGTACGGTGCACAGGTCACACGGCCGCTGGGAGTGCTGGGCACTAGGGTCCCACTCCGCGTGCTGGGCCCTCAGGGTGCTGAGGCGTCTGGCTCCAGCTCCTCTTGGCCTCAGAAAGCAGGACAGACCTGAGGCTCGCCAGCAGGGAGGGGCAAGAGCAGGGACCAGGGTGGGGGAGGCAGGGACTCCTGGGTTGGGAGGGTCATGCTAGTGGTGGTGGGGAGGCCCCCGGGAGGGGAAGAGGAGGCCCAGGCTGGTGCAGGGGCACCTTGGTGGAGTACAGCAGCGAAAGACTGGTGGTGGGGGTGCCTGGGAGGAGCAGAGAGGGGCAGTGGCCAGTTTTTCTGCCCTTTGGAGATGGCAACCCTATTTGGGCCCCAACCAGGCATGGCCCAGTCGCTTCCTGTTATGACTTACGAGGGGGGAGCACCTAGGCCAAACTTCAGTGAATGGCATTGCGGCCTGGAGCACGGGGTGGCAGCGTGCAAGGTTTCTTGCTCCCCCGCCGGAGGGAGGCCACTCAGGGCCAGAGTCTGCAAGACGGCCAAGAGCCCTCAATGGGGCCGGGCGATTAATAGTCCCTATCAGGCTTTCGCCTGGGCTTGGGTAGCTCAACTAGTCGGCCCTTAAACACAGTCTATCTGGGCTGGCTGCGGCCTGGGTGGAGCTCAGGCAGCCAGCAAACAAACGGTCTCTAAGGGTGACGGGTAAGGGACACTCCTCTTCAGAGCTCGAGCCTCCTTGCACAGTGTAGGGGATCAGCCACCCCGGGTTGGGGTGGCAGGGGAACGCGGGCCCACCCTACTCCACCGGGTCCCAGCCCAGGGCCCTGCAGGGGCAGGATTGGCTGTCCCTGCATCGGCGGGAATCCAGCCGCAACACGCCGACTGAGCCACGCCGGGCTCTGCAGCCGGCTGCTCCGTGGCTGTCCCGGGCTACTTCCTGCCTCCCCAGGGTTCGGTACCTGTGGTCTCCAGGTCTCTTCCGGTTCCTCGGGGTACACAGCAGCCAGCAATCCGGGCCAGTCCTCGTCAGCGTCTGGGAATCGGGAACAGCCAGGTGTAGGTTCCTCTCGGGGATGTGGGAGAACAGGCAGAGCGTCCTTCTCCTCTGCAGGTTCTCCCCCAACTGTGCTGCAGAGCCAGCCTTTTATACTTCCGGCCACGCCCCGGTACTTCCGGCGAGGGGGGCGGGGCGATCTAGGCTCCGCCCTCCAAGGGACTGTAATGGCCCCTCGCTCTCCCACTCAGAAGGAGGCCACTCGGCCTCACTACACAGCGCCACTCAGGTTTGGTGCCCTAGGCAGCTGTCCCTCTTCTCGGTGCTCTTTGAGGTGGGCACGGCAATCAAAGCCACGTAAAAGTAGGGGAGCTTCTGGGAAGGGCTCCAATCTCTCAGGCCCTTTCCAGGGTTCAGCCTGTCCTTGGTTCTTCCTGCCTCCTTGATGGCCTTGGGGATCATCAGTGCCATTGTCCACAGGACCTCTTCAGGGTCCTCGCACCCAAGTCCACCCTTCTTCCCAAGGCGAAAGGACCCAGCTTTCCTGGGTACTCAGCTGCTGAAGCCCAATCCCACAATCAGTGTCTCAAAGTCAATTTCTTATTTATGTTGATTCAGAACAAACTTGTATCCCCAGCCAGTTGAGACTCTGAAGCCCTCTCCCTTACGAGCTCTCTTAGCCATGCCTGGTTTTCAGCAAAGTGTCTTTGGCTCGGGAGGCTTAATTATCCCAGGCACTAGGCACTCACGCCTTTCTGATTTGTATGGTCTCCAGCAAGTTGTGTTTTAGTCACGAACCCTTTGCCCTGTAGCTGGGCACAGTTGAGTCCATTTCTAAGTCACATTTCACAAATAGACCCAGTGATTAGTCTACTTGGTAAATGTTTCCCAGAGCAAAAGAAGAGAGAGTGGGTATTAGATTTTGTTTAAAATAATCAAATTGCCATGTCGTTTTAAATTAAATATTCTAGATCTATTAATATTAATATATTTCATATTAGATTTTGTAAAAAGTCTTCTCTCATATAACAATAATTATTAATTAATGGAGAGGTTCTCATATTTACAGACTGTATATCACATGCTCTGTCTACTTTAAGGAAGATGGGGGGCCCGCTATTTCTCTAATGCTTAGGGCCCAAAAATTCTTTGCTTTGGCCCTGGTACAGGATAGATAGATAAAGAGAGAGAGAGAGAGAGAGAACAAGCACTATTTCAAATCTAGCAGAATTTTAGCTACAGCACCATTTATTGGACTAGAGGAAATGGCAAGATGGTCTGAATCCCAGTGTCACAAAACCTCTGTGAGAGATATGACAATTTCCTGCAATAACCTTGGAAGGCCTTATTGTATTAAGTCTATGTATTATTGTGGGCCGGGTTTGTACGTAAACTCTCTAGGGAGGAGAAGTAACAGCTGTGATAGCTGGGTGTTCAAAAGACTAGACTGAAAATGTGCCAGACAGGTATGGACTTTTGGGACAATAAGAGTGAAGTGGATTTCCTCAGCAATTCCTAGGGAGAGGTTAATGCAAATTCCCTAATTCCGGGTTATGCGAAAACCCAGCCTTTTGAAGCTAAACCCTGAGGACAGGGTCATTGTCCACTGATTATAGAAGGCCAAGATCAAAGTCCCCAGCAGTGTAAAGAAACATGTGATCTGCCCAGCCTCTGTTCTGATTCGGGATCTAAAATGGATGAATTTGTAACCACATAGAAAACCCAGCCATGGGTTTGGAGGGACTAACACCTACCAGAGCCCTCGATTGCATTTGGGGGCGACCTCTGGTAAGGTTTTTAGCATGCGTGTGGGTTCTTTTATTATTTTAATATGTCTTCTCTCTAATGCTTTTACCTTAAGAATAAAAGTGCTTGCTTAGAAGGAGCTAGATTCATGATTCTGAGGCCAGAAGAGATCACTATGATCATCTAGTCTAACCTCCTGTGTAACACAGGCCATAGGACTCCCCAAAAGTAATTCCTAGAGCAGATCTTTTAGAAAAACACCCAATCTTGATTTTAAAATGGCCAGTGGTGGAGAATCCACCATGAACCTTGGTAAATTGTTCCAATGATTAATTACTCTCACTGTTAAAAATGTACACCCAATTTCCAGTTTGAATTAGTCCAGCTTCAACTCCCAGCCATTGGAGCATGTTATACCTTTCTCTGCTCGATTGAAGAGCCCATTATCAAATGTTTTGTAGGTACTTACAGATTATAATCAAGTCAAGACCCCTTAACATTCTCTTTGTTAAGATAAATAGATGGAGCTCTTTGAGTCTATCACTATAAGGCATGCTTTCTAATCTTTTTATTATTCTCATGGCTCTTCTCTGACCCCTCTCCAATTTATTAACATCTTTCTCGAATTGTGGACACCAGAACTAAACACAGTATTCCAGCAGCAGTCCCAAATATAGAGGTAAAATAGCCTCAGTACTCCTACTTGAAATTTCCCTATTTATGCATCCCAGGATTGCATTCGTCCTTTTGGCCTCAGCATTATACCGGGAGCTCATGTTCAGCTGATTAGCCACCATAACCCCCAAATTTTTTTCAGAGTCACAGCTTCCCAGGATAGAATCTCCCATCAAGAAACTATGGCTTACATTCTTTGTTCATAGATATCTACATTTACACTTAGCTGGATGAAAGCACATACTGTTTGCTCACGCCCTGCTTAACAAGCGATCCGGATCGCTCTGTATCAGTGACCTGTCCTCTTCATTATTTACCACTGCCCCAATGTTTGTGTCATCTGCAAACTTTATCAGTGATTTTTTTTATGTTTTCTTCCAGGACATTAATAGCATAGGGCCAAGAACAGATCCCTGCGGATCCCACTAGACACACTTCTGTTCAATGATGATTTCCCATTTGCAGTTACATTTTGAGATCTATCAGTCAGCCAGCTTTTAATCCATGTAAAGTGTGCCACATTAATTTTATATCATACTACTTTTTTAATCAAAATGTCTTGCCAGCCCAAGTCAAACGCCTTACAGAAATTGGTAATCTCCTCAAAAATAGATACTGAGTTAGTTTGATAGGATCTATTTTCCATAATGTGCAGTAACTCATAACTGTGGGCAACACACCGATCATACCCCTCGGTGAGAAAGCCAGCCACGGGTGCTGGTCTTTTAAGGCAGTTTGGCTTGCTGGGGAAATCAGAGTGTAAGGCAGAGCTGTGCCACCTTAAAATCCCCAATCAGGATGAAAGGTTTCAGAGTAGCAGCCATGTTAGTCTGTATTCGCAAAAAGAAAAGGAGGACTTGTGGCACCTTAGAGACTAACAAATTTATTGGAGCATAAGCTTTCGTGAGCTACAGCTCACTTCATCGGATATGAAGTGAGACCTGGATTTCACCCAAGAGAGGTGAAAGCTGGAAGCCTAAAGTGAGTGCCCTTAGTGGACCACGGAGGGGGAATACAGATGACAACCACCATCAACCCATGGCGGGGGTGGGGGGTGTCACTTCTTGGCAGACTTAGCAAAGAAATCAAAGACATAAGATATGTCTACACTGCATGGTAAGCCCTGGGTTAGTAGAACTCAAGTTAGCAGACCCTGGGTTTGTTATCCCAGGGGTTGAGCATCTACATTCATCTGTAATCTTAGGTTAGGAATTGTTGAACCCTGGGTCCCATCTGGAGGCTCCTGTGTCTACACTGACTTATGTGGGGCCAAGTCCAACCACCCGTCTCCCAGACTTCCCAGCTCCCTTTGTTCATGGTGGGTAAACTTGATTGCCCACCAAACCTGACTGTCCAGAGGACAAAGAGTGTTGGACTGTGGGATACTTTTGGTGGACTTCCAGAACGTGAGTCCAGTAGGGGCTGCGTCTACACTGCAAAGCAATAGGGCTTGAACTCTGGGTCCCGGCTTGACTCAGGCTTGGACCCGCCACCCCCGTAGGGACCTGGTTCTAAGCCTTGGGTACTATGATTTGTGTGTAGACATAAAGAGGGTTATGCTTGAGTCTGAGTCGCACTCCAGGCTTACATTGCAGTGTAGACATACCCCTAGAGATTGAGCTTTCCTCTGACCCAGACAGGTGGTGTTTCCACGATGGGTTGGTGATGGGGAAGCTGCCTGTCATGGCCTTCTTCTGGAGGTAAGAAAGGCTCCAGATTCCAGGGCTGTCGGCCTAGCACTTGTCAAAAGCCCTAAAAGCTGTGTCAGCCCTTTGGAAAAGGGGTGGAGAAATGGGTAAAATATTTATATTCCAAAAGTCGTGTGTCTGCCTGAGAGGCAGAGAATATGTACGTGAGTGTGTCTGTCCAAGTACACATGTGCTTGTGAATTTCAGAGTGTGTATGTGTGCACGTAAGAGTGTGAGAATAAATGTGAACTCATGTATGTGTGCTTGTTTGTATATACCTGAGTGAGTACGTATGTGTTTTTGTGTGCCTGTCTGTGGATGTCCGGGCCTGAGTATGTGTGAGTGTGTGACTATTTGTGAGTGTTCACGCTAATGAGCATGTGTGCACATGATCTGTGGCTAAGCAAAACCTCCGATGAAGTTTGCTATAATCTCTTCTTCGCAACTGTTAACAGGAGCAGGGCTCTGAAAAGCAGTTTTGATGTTTAATATTCTTATGTGTTCTACCAGGGACCTGGTAATAACTGGAATATAAATATATTTTATAGAGTCTGCAAAATATTGGATGGGGGGGAGAAAAAGATGTAAAAATTGAGTTAGTGAGATAGGAAAAATCAAAGAATTAGCTACACCATAAGGAGGAAACATGGAAAGAATGAAAATCAAAGTGCCGTGCTTCCACGTGAATGTTGCTGACGGATGAAATACGGCCTCCCAGACACAGCCTGGTTTGTTATGTCTCTGCTGCAAGGCAAATGTAGCTTGAACGCCCCCTGAGAGGGAAGAATAAAAGAGCTTTAATTCAAACAGAAGCAGCTGAGGAGAAACAAAGGGAAGAGATACGGCAAAAGCTGGGCAGAGCAAAATAAAAGGCGAATGGCAGAAAATATTAAATGAACAAATAACACTTTGGCTGGTGGAGAGTTTGTGTGCGGGTGATTACCAGGGAGAATATAAAATAAAGAGGCTCTAAGCTAGAACATCAGACAATGTTCTGCTTCAGTTCCGCTTTGGCAGCAGAGTCAGATGCAATAGTCACCATGGTGAGGTTTGTTCACATCCTGCTGTGCCATCAATTTTCCCTTCATCACTGACTTAATTTTGACCACTCCTCTCACCCATCCCCACGTCCAACGGTCTCTTGTGGACTCTACTGCTGTAACTGGCTGTGTGTAGACACAATACACACAGAGCCCTATTGACTTCAGTGGGGCTGTGTGTGGGCATCGGCCGATAACAGAGCCAGCTGGAGGATCTGGATCTTGTTTGATCTTTATTCAGCAAGGTTTTTTAGCTTCTGAGCAGTCCCACTGAAGCCCCTGGGAACAGACTGGACAGTACCTCCCCTATAGAGATTACAGTCTAAACAGACAAGGCAGAGAAAGGGTGGGAAAGGAAACACAAACGGTAGGTGATTTAACCAAGGTTACACAGCAGGTCATTGGCACAGCCAGGAATAGACTCCAGGTCTCTTGAGTCCTAGTTCAGTGCCCTGTCCATTGCACCATGTTCCCTCCCACTCAGTAGTTAGAGCTGAGCATCCAAATGCAAAGTTTGGATGGTCAAGCAAAGCCTCTCTATTTGAAAACTGGACTCTGATTTTTTATCCATAAAAACAAGGCTGTTTTTAAAAAATTCTGTTATGAATTCAGCTATGAATTCAGAATTCACCTTCTCTCTCTCTCTGTCCTTCCTCACTTTCTTCAGGAAAGTTCATTCAACTTGAAGACAGCATCCAGTTTTCTCTGAAGGCTGCTGCATTATCCAGCTTTATCGCTAGGTGATAGAAATGGAAAAAGACAAAGTCACACACACACACACATGCGTGTGTGTGTGTTTAATGGGTGGTGGTGGGGAATTATATTCTCATCTCTAGGCCAACAGATTCCTGGGCCCAAATCTGACATGAGGACTGCTGGCTGTCCAGGTGCAAGTTAGAGACTCCGTAGTGCTTCCCCAAACAATCAGTGAATAGCCCAAGTATCCTTGGCTAATATCTCCTTTCTCTGGAGGACCGATGCTGACATTCAAGGCTGTGTGTGAGATCTGGCTGCGTCTGAGCACTGAAAAGTGCACAATGCCACGTATTCCTAAACCGAGCGCTTGAAGAACTCACTTGGGCCAAATTCATTCCTGGCATAACTCTGCAGAAGGCGACAGAGCTACACAAGGGATGGGTTTGCGTCGTGGAACCAGAAAGACGTTAATGCAAAATCACTTAGGAGCTCAGGCCCTGATTCTGACATTGACAGCGGAAGTCAGGAGTTACTGCACTGAAATCGGTGTGAGATCAGAATCAGGCCCTCGATCCATAATTGTTCCCACAGTAGAGTTACACCATCAGAGAATTTGGCCCTTAAGAACCTCGACCCCATTTCAGGAAGTTATTTAAGCACATGCCTAACTTTAAGCATGTGAACAGTCCCACTGAAGTCAACAGGACTATGCCTAAAATTAGGTACGTGCTTAAGTACCTTGCTGAATCAGGCCTGTAGCATCCTCTTGCGCATTAGTCCCTGGGCCAGATTCTACCCTCAGTGTAAATCAGAAGTAATTCCATTAAGCTCATGCTATTAAAGCCACCCACATGGAAACATGTAACAGTGACTGGGGTTATGCAACATATTTGCAATAGCCCAATAAATAAGCCAATCTTAGGACAGGAATTGTCTGGCAGCCGACCCAGGTGAGGGCAGCCTAGCTTAATGGTCATAGCAGGCATCAGGACCTAAGGGCTAGGATAGAGACAGATTCAGTACTCCAGAGCTGAAGCCAAGGGTCAAAGCAGAGGGTAGGGACTAGAGCCAGCAGGGTATCCAGCAAGGTCAGGGTTCAAGGCAGGGGTAGGACAGGGTGCAAAGCAGGAGTGTGGTGGGTTGTAGTGGTGATGGTCCCCCCTCTTCTGTGTCCGTGGGAGGCCACTCGGCCTCACTACATCCCTGTGTGTTGCCCTGGGGAATTAGCAGGGCAACACACAGCCTGGGGCTCTGGCCTGCAGTCAGGGCCGAGTAGCAAACACAGTTAGGAGTCTCCAAGCCTTTAATCAGGGCAGGGCAATAAGAATCTCTGGCTCGGGCCTGCATTCAGGGTAAAGCAACAAACACAGGAGCCCAAGCCCACAGTTAGTGTGGGGCAACAAGTCATTAGGGCTCTGGCAGGGGCTGAGAGCCCAGTCACAGTACAGGGGGCTCCAGCAGGGCTTGAGCAGAGTCTACAGTCCTAGCTCAGTGCACTGTAGGCTGATGCAGGCCTCCTGGCCTAAGGAGGGGAAGTACTGCCACCCCAGGGCCCTGAGAGTGGCCGAGTGGTCTGCCACTGAGTCAGCGGGGAATCCAGCCGCAACACGCTGACTGCACTAGGGTCGGCTGTCCCTGGGCCACTTTCCATCTCTCCCTTGGGGTGAACCTGGATCCATAGGGGGGACCTCTGAGTCATCAGGGTAGAAGGCCAGCAGCAGCCCTGGCAACTCCTCTGTAGCTTGGTCAGTGGGTAGCTCTGGCCAGTCCTCAGCTCCACAGGGGCCTGTGGCCATCTCCCAGCTCAGGAGCAGGCAGGAGGCAAGCGGCTGCCACCCAACTGGGCTCAGAGACCCGCCTTTTATACTTTCTGTCCCGCCCACTGACTTCTGGTGGGAGGGGTGAGCCCGGCCTGGCTCCACCCACCAGGGCTCAGTGTGTGGTCCCTCCTTCTCTGGGTCCGTGGGAGGCCACTCCACCTCACTACAAGGAGCTGCAGGAACCAGGTAATGCAGGAGCAGGCATAGAATAGAATATCAGGGTTGGAAGGGACCTCAGGAGGTCATCTTGTCCAGCCCCCTGCTCAAAGCAGGACCAATCCCCAATTTTTGCTCCAGATTCCTAAATGGCCCCCTCAAGAATTGAACTCGCAACCCTAGGTTTAGCAGACCAATGCTCAAACCACTGAGCTATCCCTTCCCCATAAAAGGTGGGCAGGACCGTTCAGAAGCCAGCAAGCAGCTGCTGCTGGCTTACGAGACAGCCTGCTGGCCTCTGCAGCCACTCAGGTGGTGTGGCTATTCAGGCCGCCTGATGCAAGCCCGCTGTATGGATGAGGCTGCCGAGAGACTAGCCCTGATTCCTGACACTGTCCCGTGTTTGTACAGCACCTAGTACAATGGGGCGCTAGCCCGTGACTGGCTCCTAGGCACTGCCCGGTGCCCATAATAAATATTAATAACATTTGAAATATCCATATTATCACAATGGGGTCCCAGTCGGCTTGGCCCCCTGGCGCTATTGCTACCTGCCTGTAACTAATCATAACAACAACAGGTTATGGATTGTTATATATGCTGCATATTTCACGTAGCTGCATATTCCAGGGCACAAAACTCACACAACCCCACGTCAATCAGTCCTCTCGTATTCCTGACCTGGGGGAAGGTTCCCTCTTATTCCTCTGGTGAGGCCCATGTGAATTTTGTTGTTACTCTGGAGGAGAATCTGGAGGTCTGGCTCCTTTTTTGACTCTCCTGAATATCATGCCTAGTACAAAACAACCGCTGACTCCGTTAAAGGCCTTCCTTTCCAATTGCAAACTGACCGCGGTCTCTGTAGAAATCAAGCAGAATTGAGATTGCTTCTCTTCTTCCGTGTGTCAGGAATATAGAAATAGGGGCACCATGTGTCAGCCAGAACCCATAAGGTGTGTATTCCCCACACGGAGACCCCAGCCCAGCCAGGCTGTGAGCAGTAGCTAGTTGGAGCCGTTAACTCAAGCGCTGAGATATCCCGGCAAGCCAGCATGGAGCCTGTCAACAGACTAATAAGGGTGAACATGGCTTTGATACCCTCTTCGATCAACGGTGCAGGCGCAGGAGTCAGATTTACTAAGTTCTCTCCTGGAATCTGTCATAGGAGACTGGGGAAGGTTGTGCGGCTTCCTTCACTTCACTTTGAATCATCCACATGTGGGGCTGCCCTCAGGTCAGGGTGGAAGTTGCACTGGACTAACGTAAGGATGCTCGGCACTTCTGTAACAATGCCCCTGGACGGTCAGCTGCAGGGATTCAATGCAAACCTCTGCATCTACAGGCATAAGCCTGGAGTTAAAGGCGCAGGACTGCTAGCTCAGAGAGTGTAGCAGACTCACAAACCTCTAGATGTGGTCTCAATGGTCCAACCAGACAGGGGAGAAGAAAGGCGGGAGAAACAAGTAACCGCCTTGTCCCAGGCGGGTGACATACTTCTATAGGATCCAGCTAGCTAATCTGGCTCTCGGCGGATATTTTGAAAGCACACAAGCACTGCTCAAAAATTACAAAGGGACAGTGAGAACAACAATCAACTCTCTGTTCTGGCCACAAATGCTGAGCATCAGGCCGGTTCTCTGTCGTGCCCCAGGTTCAATCAGGGCGGCACATTTCAGGCACATTTCAGTCAGATTTTTGCTTTCTCTGTCTTGGTAGTTATCTGACCCCTCACCGGAGTATCCAAGCACACCACAAACATTAGTGACTTTAGCCTCATAACACCAGGGCGGAGATACCCCCCCCCGCCCCATTTCAATGGGTGCACTATATCACATCCAGCCCTGCTCCCCCTTTCTTCCCTCTTCCCCACGTCCAGCCCAGTTTCCTCCCTGCTGTGCTCCATAGCCAGCCCTGACCCCTTTCCTCACTTTCTGCCCCACATACAGCCCTGCTCCCTCCTCCTTTCTGCCCCAAAGGCAGCTCTGCTCCCTTCCCCTCCCTCTCTGCCCCCATCTAGCCCTCCTCCCTCCTCTCTCTCTTTCCCCCACATCCAGCCATACTCCCCCACACACACTCTGCTCTACATCCAGCCTCCCCCGGCCCCGGGGTCCCTGGGAAGAAGTTGCCATGGCAGCCTGGAGCGGGCAGGAGTGCACGGACCGAACACCCCTGCCCCAGAGGTGGCAGCACAGGCTCACCCCTGGCACTCCACAGCTCTCCGCCAGGCCAGACAAGGAGAACAGCCTGGCTTGCCCCCCTTCTCCCCAGCTCAACCTCATACGTACCCCTCCCTGCTCGCTCCAGCCATCCACCAGTCCCTAAGGCTGAGAGATGCTGCTGCGGACTCCAGCAGGGAGTGGGTCCTGAGCGCTGGCCGAGAGACGGGAGATGCACAAGCAGTAGTGCCCATCCGGGCCTGATTTCTGTGGATGCAGTTACACCCCGGGACCCTGGCTTAAGCTGCCAACACACAATACCCTTGTGAAATAGAAAAGCTCATTTTATAGAGGGCAAAGCTGAAGCACAATGTGGCTCAGAAAGCATCACGGAGCCTGGAGTTGAACCTAGTTCTGTTGCCTCTCAGTCCAAAGTCCACCTAGCTGGTCTTCTGGAGAGCGCTCTGGTGAAAAGTAAGTGTCATAGCACACTCAGATCATAGGGTGGGACTTCTGACCTCTGGTTTGTGGGGCCAACCTCATCCCAGCTGAGCCTTCCCTGCACTTCTCTCAAGTCAAGGAACAAACAGGTTTAGGAAGAAAATTACATTGTATTCAGGAACAGTCCAGAGCAATAATAAAAGAAAGTGTGGGGAAGGCAGAATAAATGTAGAAAGGGTAGAATAGGATAAGGTTGAAACTAGGGGCATGAGAAGACAGTTTGGACAGCCAGGAAAACAGATACGCAGGTGACTAATTCATCTCACAGCAATGATCAAATGCTTTCCCACAAAATAATCAAAAGCTGACATTTGAAACTTGAAATGTCGAAGTTTGAAAAATGTCAAGCTTCCTCATAGGTGGCTGAAAAATGGATGTATGGGTGTGAATTTCCTAAACATTTTAACTACCCGTTTTCCATTTATTGTTCAAAATTTTGAAATTCAAGATTTGGCTGAAATTTCTAATTTTGAAAAATTTGGACCAGCTTTACTAATGACTTGATGCTGCCTTGCAAAGTCCCAGTACAAATGCTGGGGCCAGGGATGCTGAATGTGCAACTAAAACCTAAATTGGGCTCTACCAGAGTTCTCGCAACCCTAACTCAGGGTACCCTTGTATGATGGCAGTTTGGACTTTGACCATCCTACCAATTGAAAAAGGAGGAATGCAGCATGGATAACAATACTTCTCTTCCTCACAGGGGACATTAGTGAGGTTTTATGCATTCATATTGGTGAAGTGCTTTGAGATCCTGAGCACAAAGACACCATGTAAGTGTTGGTGCTCAGGCAGCAGGCATCTCAGAAATAGGTAGAGAGCTTGAAACATCTCAAAAGATCAATAAATAGCTGAATTCTACACCATAACCCTACTCAACTCTCACTCCCAATGTGTGAAATTCCTGCGCAGAGGGCTAGCATGGTGCTCATGTGTCACTTCTCCTGTATAGGACTTATTCTGAAGACTCAAGTGGGACTTGAGTGATGCATAGACTTTGTGCTGGCCTTCTGTGCACCAGTGAATTTCACCCAACTATTTTAACCTTCAATTATTACCGAAGGTCACAGTTGCACTAACCCAAACCAACACTGCTCTCCATCACCACTTAACGATACCAGATCTGAGCCAAGACCACGGAACTCAAGAGGAATCTTTCCAGTAACTTTTGGATCAAGTCCATTGAGAAGTTTCCCTCATAGCATCCCTCTTACATTACAGTGTGAAAGTCCACGTCTTGGTCCATAGATTCATAAGGGCCTGCTCAGACCGTTATGATAATCTAATCTGACCTCTTGCATAGCACAGACCACAGAATTGTACCCAGTGATTCCTACATCAAGCCCATAGCTTCTGATTGAGCCACAGAATTGCTTTTAGAAAGACATCCCGTCTTGACTTCAAGACTCCAAGGTGATGGAGAATCTACCACAATGCTAGGTAAGCTGTTCCAGTGGTTAATTACTCCACTAAAAAAAAAAAAAAAAAGAAGTGCACCGTCTTTCTGATCTGAATTTATCTTACCTCAGTTTCCAGTCACTAGGTCTTCCTATGATACCAAAGTAAATCTGCAGCCATTCCATTGTGAGTGGCGGATCTACTATAGATTTATATCAGTGTAAGAGAGGCTCGGATCTTGTGTCATCCATTCCCTCCAAAGTTCATTTGGCTTCATTTGTACTCTCTGTAGTAATACAGGGATATACACTGTATTTGTAAATATTTGCATTTAATATATTGGACAATGAAAGCTAATTTCAAAGCTGGCTTCTGCATCTTCTTATTAATTCATAACCTATTATTTGCATTAGGTATAACATTCCTTAGGCACTCATTATATAGATATATTCCTTTTCCCCCTGTGCTTTGCTGTTTATTGTGTGTAACTATTGCTGATATTTTGCAACCAGAGTTGTCTGATGTATTTCTGTATAATTTATAAACTGCTAATACAATGACAAGTTTTTACAGAGGCTGCATGGGAGGAATCTGTTTTCAGTCAGCTGATCAGTGGAGAAGACAAACAGTGCAGTCTGATGAGTCATTAAGAAACAATTTTGCATTGATACAACTTAATTATACAAGCACACATGATACCCTTCAGTACTGCTACCTTTTTCACTTGGTGCTCAACCCAGTTGGTTATGGGAAACAAAAAATATTTCCACTCCACAGTCAGTAAAACATCCTGGTGCTCCAATCGGAGAGAGAAGAGCCTGTTCTCCCATTGGTTGACTAAATAAATGATGAGCAAACTGTAAAAGAACTAGAGGTTTAAATTTATTTTCAAGATCTCTAAAGTTTAGCTGGTTCTCCAAATGGTCCATCTTTCAAGATGCTTATGTCATGGTAGTCTGAGAGCTATTTCCAGTCCTTAAAGTATTTCTCTTCAGGATTTCTCACGTCCCTGTGAGGCTGAAGAAGTGGTCTCATCCCCATTTTTCACACAGGGCAACTGAGGCTATTTCTACACTGCACAATTATCCCAAATGATTGGCACCTGGGTCTGAGTGCCCAGGTTGGCCTAGCCTAGGTGTGAGTGTCCCCACAGCAAAACCCTCCCTGTGTCCTCAATGTTTGATGCTCACCTGTGTGTTTGGGGGTATACCCCATGGTTCTTTGCATTGAGACACTCTAGGATTCTTTTCCAGTCTGTTGTGTCAATTGCGGAAGAACTTGTCTGTCCTTCGAGGGGACCTGTGGGAAGGACATTGCAGGACTATTAGGACTCGAGAGATTTTGGCTGTGTTCGCTCTGCAAAGTGAGCAGGTACTAGCCTAAGTGAAAGAGGAGCCTGATTGCTAATTTATATCACCAGCTGGGTCAGCTAACTTGGGCTTCATGCACTTCCAATCGCAGCTCAAAGGTTTTTCTGTGTGGGCTGTAGGGGCTTTACAGCTAAAAGCTTGAGTTAACTGTGCAGTGCAGACATACAGAGAGAAGTGAAGTGAGGTGCTCTAAATCACACGGCATGGCTACAGCAGAGCAAGGATTAGAACTCCCTCTCCTTTCTCTCCGTGCCTCAATGCCCCATTTGTATATGGAGGGAAATCATCTTTCCCACCCTCACAGGAGTGTTGTGAGAGCAAACACATCAGCAACAGCGATACTATAGTGCTGACCAAACAAATGAATTTATAGAGAGTTAACACTAAAGAAACTCCAACAGCAGGAATTTGCTCCATGATCCCAAGCTTTTGTTCCATCTGTTTTTGTTTGCCTTTGTTCCCATCATTAAAAAAGAAGAAGATGTTCACCATTCAGTGGTCAGAAACAGGGTTTGGCAGAGGGACGCTCCATAAAATGCTGCAAAGAGCCGTGAGGGCTCCTGGAGCAGTTGCTGCTGACATGAATTGGCAGAGCTTGGGATAACAAACATCCTGACTAACACAGGCTTAAAAAAACAGCAGCACAAACACAGGCTTCTCCACCGGGGAAAAGGCAAATATTTCTTGCTTCTGGTGGACGTTAAGTTAAAGAAGCTAGAGGGTGAAATCCTAGTCTCATTGAAGTCAACAGTAAAATTTCTGTTGAATTCAAGAAGGTCAGGATATCACCCATGGATACTAGTGCTCTGGAAACAGAGCTGGTCAAACTTTGAACAATATTTTCAATCAATATTTTGAATGTAAAGGAAAAATATAGGGGAAAAAGTCAAGAAATATTTTCCTGGTTTGTGACAAGCTAAAAGCTGGTGAACAGTTTCTTCACCTTTGAATTTTGATTAAATTTTTCATTAAAATTTCAACCATAAAAAGGGGGGAAATGCAACTTTTTCTAGTTTTTTTTAACCTAATCTAATTGGAAGTTTAAGACGTGTCCCCTCATTTCTGAACCGGTTAAAAACCTTGTAGACCCTATCTATGCTAGGGGAATGTTGTCAATGTTTCCAACTATTGCAACTAACTTCGATTTATTTCTACTGCTAATAATAATATTGGGATCCCTAATTATAGATGGGCTGCAGGCAGCCAAAGGCATTTATAACACAGATTCATAGATTCCAAGGCTGGAAGTGACCATTGTGATCATCTAGTCTGGTCCCTGGATGACACAGGCTATAAAACTTCCCAAAAATAATTCCCAGATCAGATCTTTTAGAAACACATCCCCTGTTGATTGAAAACTTGTCATTGATGGAGAATCCACCATGACCCTTGGTAAGTTGTTCCAGTGGTTAATTACCGTCACTGTTAAAAATTTACACCAGTCTGCATTTGTCTCTCTTCAACTTCCAGCCATTGGATCATGTCATACCCTTCTCTGCTAGATTGAAGAGCTCATTATTAAATATTTATTCCCCATGTAGATACCTATAAACTGCAATCAAGTCACCTCTTAACCATCTCTTTGTTAAGCTAAATAGATGGAGCTCCTTGAGTCTATCACAATAGGGGATGCTTCTTAATCCTTTAATCATTCTTGCTGCTCTTCTCTGGCCCCTTGCCAATTTATCAACATCCTTCTTGAATTGTGGGCGCCAGAACGGGACACAGGATTCCAGCAGTGGTCACTCCAATGCCAAATCTAGAGGTAAAATAACCTCTCTACTCCTTCTTGAGATTCCCCTGTTTATGCATCCAAGGAACGCATTAGCTCTTTTGGTCACAGCGTCACACTGGGACCTCATGTTCATCTGATTATCCACCCCGCCCCCCAATTCTTTCCAGAGTCACTGCTTCCCAGGAAAGAGTTCCCCATCCTGGAAGTATGGCCTGCATGCTCTTTCCCTAGCTGTATATATTTACATTTAGCCAGATTAAAAGACATATTGTAAGCTTGCACCCAGTTTACCTAGCGATCCAGATTTCTCTGTGTCAGTGACCCATCCTCTTCATTATTTACCATTCCCTCAATTTCTGTGTCATCTGCAGAACACAATCCACCTGCTCTCATGTTCTAGGGTCTGGCACCATGGTAGCCTCCAGCAACCAGTAGGAGCAATTGCAGCAAAAGTCCTGTTCAACCCCCGCAGCCCAGAATACAGCCTGGCCAGTCGCTCTGTGGGGATGGAGGATGTGCAGTCCAGTCGACACACAGCAGCAGTGGGGGATGCAGTATGCTGTATGCTGAGAGGCTCTCCAGAGAAATTAACTGGCAAAATCTAACAATTTTCTACTAAGATTTTTTCATAACTTTATAGGTTGGCCAAATCTGTGTGGACTTTCACAGGGACAACAAAAGGCACCTCCCTGACTCCAGGGTGCCCCTCACCATTCATTTCCATAATGTTTTAATTTAGATTACTGTGTAACAAGTGTTAATGAATATGTGATTAAAACGCCCCACTATACTACCATCTAATGAACCATCTGTGGCAAACTGCCGGCACTACTTTGATGGGTCTCACGCTTTCTCTTCTTGGGGAGGGTTCAGGGCACCGTTTCTCGCCCCTGAACTGGGGTATTAACTGCCCCACTAGTGTCCTAGAGGAGGGGAGTGGAGAGGGAGGGACCCATGCCCGCCCTCTACTTCGGGTCTCAGCCCAGGGGCCCTAGGGATAGCGCTAAACCACTTGAACTAGCGGTTCCGTCCCCTGGGCTACTTCCCTCTCCTGCCCTTCAACTTGTGGGGCTTCCTGCCCTCCCTCTGCACAAACCAGGTGTCCCTTTACCTAGGATCTTGGTCTTCTTAGCCCACCGCAGCACTTCTCCAAACTCTCCTCTGCTTCCCTCCAAACTGCTTTCTGCTCCAACACCAATCCACTCTGCTTCAACTCCTCCAAACCGTTCTCTGCTCCAACACCAATCTGCTCTGCTTCAACTCCTCCAAACCGCTCTCTGCTCCAACACCAATCCGCTCTGCTTCAACTCCTCCAAAACGCTCTCTGCTCCAACACCGATCCACTCTGCTTCAACTCCTCCAAACTGCTCTCTGCTCCAACACCAATCCGCTCTGCTTCAACTCCTCCAAACCGCTCTCTGCTCCAACACCGATCCGCTCTGCTTCAACTCCTCCAAACTGCTCTCTGCTCCAACACCGATCCGCTCTGCTTCAACTCCTCCAAACTGCTCTCTGCTCCAACACCGATCCGCTCTGCTTCAACTCCTCCAAACCGCTCTCTGCTCCAACACCGATCCGCTCTGCTTCAACTCCTCCAAACTGCTCTCTGCTCCAACACCAATCCACTATGCTTCCACTCCTTTCCTTGTCTGATTGAAGCAGGGGGGGTTTTATCAGGTGACTGGTTTCAGTTGCTTTAATTGGCATCAGGTGCTTTAATTAATTTATAGCAAACTTTCTTCCCTCTACAGGGAAGAAGGCTCCCTTCGAACCCTCTCCTGCTGCCCTCTGGCCTGGGCTTTCCTTGCTTTTGCCCCTGCTTTAGTTCCCCCCCGCCCCCGACTGGGCCAGACACGTTTTCTTTGTTTTTGTTTTTTTTTTGCTGTTTTTTTTTCTGCCGTTCAAGTGCTGGTCGGCTGCCAGCTTGCCTGCCAGCCCCTCCACGCCTGCCCTCAGACGCTGCTACTGCTTCAGCTGCAACCCCCGGAGGAGGGGGAGGACTGCTGACCCGCTCCCCGGAGGAGGGGAGTGGACGCCCCCAGACCCAACCATTTTGCTGTTTGTTTGTGGACCCGCAATTAATCATCTTCTTATCTTTGCTTGGCATTTTTGGAATGCTCCACAAAGATCGGGAGAGAAGACAGCTGACAGAGACATCGCCCGGGGAAGCTACAAATCATCGTGGAGGGGGCTGTAAGACTGAGTAACTTTTGAACTGTACTCTCGTGTGGGGGGAGTTTGACTGTGTCTTAACTACGTTTGTAGGGGCACAGGGGGTGTGGCACGGAGCTGCCCCCCGATCCATCGGTGCCCGCCCCCAACACTACTGCAACCGTCATGGTCCCCCCGCTGTCCGTCCCTGCTGGCAACCTGCCATCTGCCTCTAGCCTCAACTGCTTGCTTTGAATTTCGTCATCCGGACCAGACACAACAGCCGACCAAACGAGACTCTTTGGATAAACGCGTATGGGTCTGCGTTCCCCCCACCCCCGCCCCCGGACTGCCCTCCCCACAGTTTGCCCCACTACCTGACCCCAACTCCTGTTTCCTTCCCTTGTCCAGTCCGACCCATTTGCCCCTCCCCCCCGCCTGCAGCCCAACAGAGAGAAGTGATTAATCTGCTTTCCCCTCCCCCCTCCTCCTTCTGGTGTCTCCCCATCTCTCCCTGCTCACGATGGCGGGGAACGAGAGGGGTGAGGCCCCTCTAACAACCTCAGTTGCCCCTCCCCCACCTACCCCCCTGCCCAACCCCCAAGCCTCCCCCCCCACCACCACTGCTGCCAAAACACCTGCCACCGCCCCTGCTGGGACATCGGCAGCCGGAGGCACCGGGGCGACTATTGCCGCTGCTACGCCCACCGCCCCCCCAGATTCTAGGAAAGCCCCCCCGGTTAGCCAGAAAGGCCAGGGTGCGAAGAAGGGGAAGGGCCCCGCCACAACCACCAAGCCCTCCATGTCAGAGGCTGCCCCCACCGCTGTGGCCTCGTCATCAACCATGGCGTCCCTCCCCGCTGTTCCCTCCACCAGCTCTGCGAGCGTCCCTCCCCCGGCCCCCAGGGTGTATGCCCGGGCGGTGGCAGCCCCCCGCCCCCGCCTGCCGCCTCATCATCTCGCCCACCCACCGCCTCCGCTACCATCAATAGCGGCCGAGGCCCCTTTCCCACCATGACCAGGAAGCATGGCGTCCGTTGCCTCCTGGTGCCCGCCTCGCCCCACGTGGAGACATACGTGCAGGCGTCGGCGAGGGTGGTAGGACCCACGGCTATTGTGGCGGCCTCCAAAATGTACGGGAAGGTCGTCTTTTTCTTAGCATCGGAGGCTGCCGCCCAGGAGGCGGTGGAGAAGGGCCTGGCGGTGGGGGGGGTGTTTGTCCCCCTGGAGCCGCTAGAAGACCTGGGCGTCCGCCTAGTCCTGACCTCTGTCCCTCCTTTTCTACCCAATGCCGCCCTGTTAGCTGCTCTCTCCACCCTGGGGAAACCCGTTTCTGTCATCAGCCCTCTCCCGTTGGGCTGCAAGGACCCCACCCTCCGTCACGTCCTTTCGTTCGGCTGGCAAGTGCAGCTTCTGCCGGCGGGGAGAGGCGCTCGAGGGGTCCTTCCTAGTCCCCTACCAGGGAGCCCGCTATCGGGTCTACTATTCCACAGGAGAGGCCCGGTGCTACCTCTGCTGATCAGCGGGGCATGTCCAAAGAGACTGCCCCTTGGCCCGGTGGGGAGGGGCACCCGAGACCCCCAAGACCCGGCAGGACATCGGCTCCGTCGTTGCCGACGCTCCTGGCCGCCCGACATCTGAAACCACCTCTCCTCCTGCTCGATCCACCGCTGCTCCTGCCCGGGCCCAAGAGACACCTCCCCTACAACGCCCAGACGAGCGAGGGAGCCCTGCCCTTGCTGTTAATAATCCAGCAGAGCCTATGGAGGAGGGTGCAGCAAAGATATTACCGGGCATAGGAGAGGGCCTGCCCCAAGGAGAACCGCCCCCCCCTCATGTTGCCTCACCGTTACCCCCCCAAGCCCGTGAACCATCGCCTCTGCCCCCCGACACGACCCCTGCTAACCAGCCCCCAGACGATGCTATGGAGGGCTGGACCCTAGTCCAGGGAAAGCGAGGCAAGCGGAAAGCTCGAGCGCTGCTGCACCCATCCGATGCGGAGGCCCCCCGGAAGACCAGGAAGGGAGGCACAGACACTGAGCCTTCCGCTATGCCCACGAGTGAGATCCATCCACCGGTGTCAGGAGGGGAAGACAAAATAGCACTGGAAGGTAGAATCTCCCCTCCACGGGAGACCCTCCCCTCCGAGACCCCTGAAAAAGCCCCTTCTGTCCGAATATCACCCGAACCCCCCGTGAACCCCGAAGCGACCATCGTAGCGGGCGCCAGAGGGGAGTCTCCCGGGGTGGCAGAAGACGACCTTTCCTCCATGTATGAGGAGATCGAGGCCCTAGGTTTGACCCCAGTCACCCAGGCAGAGAATGACCTACTGCCGGCTGGCCTCGATCTGGGCAACCTTACCTCAGTCCCCCTTTCCCCATGCTCCCTCCCCCTAACCGTCTTCCCGGGCAAGCACCCTGCAGAAGGTGGTCCCCCACCTGAAGCCATGGCTGCCAAATCCATCACAGAGCCTGTGCCTAGCATCACTGGGAGCCCCCTCCCCACGCCCTTAACCCTCGAATCTGTTCGGGAGGCACCACCTCTTAGCTGCTTGCCTCCCGAAGCCCAGAGCCTCGCCTCTTCCCCCGCCCCCACCCCTGTCCCTTCCCAATCCACCTCCTCCTGAAATGCTATTGCCGCCCCTGGGGTTATTTCTTTCCCGTTTTTTGCAGATCCCCCCCAAGGAGCAGTCTTTGCTTTTTCCTGCCGTGACCCATTAGGAGCTGCAATTTTCCCTCCGCCATCCTCTTCTACCCCAAGGCTTGAGACGGACCTAATAACTTTAGCCTGTCAGACGCCCCGTCGGTGGTCTGCACCCTGCCTGCCCGCCTCAACGGACCACGAAGCTGCACCAAGAGCCCCACCAGGGAATAACCCGGAAATCGCAACCCCACCCCCCCCATGAGCTGCGAAAATGTTGCGACAGTTTTTAGAAGACATCTGTGGCTCCCGCAACAGGGTACAGCTAGCTCTCCAGCTATGGGGGGACTTTGATCACATCCTCCAGGCCACAAGGGCCCTTATAAAGGAGGGTAAAGGGAAAGGAAGGCATGGTGCCGCGGCCTACGGGCGGGCCTGCAGCTTCCGTGACGATTTACTCACTTACGGGATGGGTCACGGATTGTTGCACGACCCACCGGGAGCTGCGAACACCCCCTCCAACAAGGAACCCCCAGCCCTCCGCATGACGCCCCTCATTATTGCAACTTTGAATACCAGGGGCTGTAGGATGGCTCTCCGCAGGTCCCAGGTGCTCTCTTACCTTCGGGAAGGGGGGTACTCTGTGGTTTTCCTGCAGGAGACCCATACGGATCCGACCGCCGAGGACAGCTGGCAGCTGGAGTGGGGGGACGGGGTCTACTTCAGCCACTTCACGATTCAACAAGCTGGAGTGGCGACCCTGTTCTCCCCCAACCTACGGCCCGAGGTTCTGGGGGTCATTGAGGCTGTGCCGGGCCACCTGCTGCATCTCCGAGTCCGTATGGAGGGGCTCGTGGTCAACCTCATCAACATCTATGCCCTGGCAACGAGCCCGAAGCGGCCGCAATTCTATCAGCGGGTGTCCGACTTCCTCAGCACCCTAGATTCTCACGAGTGCTTAGTCCTGGGAGGGGACTTTAACACCACCCTCAAGGAACAGGACCGCTCAGGGTCCGAGCTGAGCCCGGCCGCTGCGAACATTCTCCGAGAAATAGTCGAACATCACTCCCTAGTAGACGTCTGGCATGACCACCACCCAGATGACACTTCCACGTTCACCTTTGTCCGGGTGGAGGCTCATCGGTCACACCACTCTCGGTTGGACCGTATTTATTTATCCCGTTTCCATCTTTCACAGGCCCACTCCTCCAACATTCGGCCGGCCCCATTCTCCGACCATCATCTAGCCACCATAACAGCCTCCCTCCGTGCAGAGAGGCCGGGGCCGGCCTATTGGCACTTTAACAACAGCCTGTTGGAGGATGAGGACTTTGTGACGTCCTTCCGGGAGTTTTGGCTGGCCTGGCGAGAGCAGCGGCGTGCCTTTCCCTCGGCGCGGTGATGGTGGGATCTAGGGAAGGTGCACGCCAAGCTCTTCTGCTGTGACTACACCCGGGGCACCAGCCGACAGAGAAATGCAGCAATAGAGCAGTTGGAACGGGAGGTCTTAGAGATGGAGAGGCGTCTGGCCGCCAACCCCGAGGACCCGTTCCTCTGTGGAGCATACCGGGAGAAGCGGGAGGAGCTCCGGGCCCTCGAGTACCATCGGTCCCGAGGTGCCTTCATTCGATCCCGCATCCGCCTCCTTCAGGAGATGGATCACGACTCCCGTTTCTTCTATGCCCTGGAGAAAACGAGGGGGGCCAAGAAACACGTCACCTGCCTTCTAGCAGAAGACTGCGCCCCCCTCACGGATCCAGTGGAGATGTGTGGGAGGGCCCGTGACTTCTACACAAGCCTTTTCTCCCCGGATCCAACCGATCCTGGCGCTTTCAGGGTGCTCTGGGAGGAACTCCCCACAGTCAGCGTGGGCGACCGAGACTGACTAGAGCTGCCTCTCACCCTGGCCGAGTTCTCAGAAGCCCTCCGTCGCATGCCCACCAATAAATCTCCGGGTATGGACGGGCTGACCATGGAGTTCTACCGCGCGTTCTGGGACATTCTTGGCCCAGACCTAGCCACTGTCTGGGCTGAGTCTTTGCAGGGCGGGGTCCTCCCTCTTTCGTGCAGGCAAGCAGTGCTCGCCTTGTTGCCGAAGAAGGGGGACCTCCGCGATTTACGAAATTGGAGTCCCATCTCACTCATTAGCACGGATTACAAAATTGTAGCGAATGCAATCTCGCTGCGGCTAGGGTCCGTGATGGCGGACGTGATCCACCCAGACCAGACCTATACTGTCCCGGGTCGCAGCATTTTTGACAACCTATTTCTAGTCCGAGATCTTTTGGAACTCGGGCGTAGAGATGGTCTGTCGTTCGCCCTCGTGTCTCTTGATCAGGAGAAGGCGTTCGATAGAGTGGACCATGGGTACCTCCTGGGCACTCTGCAGGCGTTTGGATTCGAACCTCAGTTTGTGAGTTTTCTCCAGGTGCTGTACACTTCCGCAGAGTGTCTGGTTAGGCTCAACTGGACCCTGACCGAACCAGTCAGCTTTGGGCGAGGAGTACGGCAGGGGTGCCCCCTCTCGGGCCAGCTGTACGCTCTGGCGATCGAGCCCTTCCTCTGTCTCCTCCGCAGGAGGTTGACGGGATTGGTGCTGCGGGAGCCAGAGCTGTGGCTGGTCCTGTCAGCGTACGCCGATGACGTGCTCCTCATAGTCCAGGACCCAGGGGACTTGGCGCGGGTGGAGGCTTGCCAGGCCATCTATTCGGCAGCCTCCTCCGCCTGAGTCAACTGAGCCAAGAGCTCTGGCTTGGCGGTGGGGGACTGGCGGCGGGTGAGCTCCCTCCCACCCGCGCTTCAGATCATCCAGTGGAGCGCGGGTCCACTGCTCTACCTAGGCGTTTACCTTTCTGCCACGCACCCTTCTCCGCCGGAGAACTGGAAAAATTTAGAGGGCAGGGTGATAGAGTGGCTCCGGAAATGGACGAGGCTACTCCGATGTCTCTCCCTCCGAGGGAGAGCACTGGTGCTTAATCAACTGGTCCTGTCCACGCTCTGGTACCGGCTCAACACCCTGGTCCCAGCCCCGGGTTTCCTGACCAACCTCCGGACATCAATTCTAGAGTTCTTTTGGTCAGGAATGCACTGGGTCCCTGTTGGGGTTCTTCATCTACCCCTGAAGGAAGGAGGGCAGGGCCTGAAGTGTCTGTACACTCAGGTCCGTGTCTTCCGCCTCCAGGCCCTGCAGAGGCTCCTTTACAGTGAAGGTAGTTCGACATGGAGCATATTGGCACACGCCTTCCTGCGCCGCTTCCAAGGGCTCCGATACGACCGGCAGCTCTTTTATCTCTGTCCGAGAGGTTTTCCGCGAGACCTCTCCGGGCTGCCGGTCTTCTACCAGGACCTCCTCCGGACCTGGAAACTGTTCTCAACGACCAGGTCCGTGGCGGCCACCGTGGGAGCAGATCTCCTCGCGGAGCCCCTGCTACACAACCCCCAGCTCCGTGTGCAGGTAGCGGAGTCCCGCTCAGTGCGCCAGAGTTTGGTCCTGGCGGAAGTCACGAGAATCTGAGACCTCCTGGACTATGACCGGGGAGACTGGCTGGATCCCCTGACGCTCGCTGGGCGCATGGAGCTCTCCAGACCTCGTACCCCCCAGCGCGTGCTTCAGGAGGTGAAGGCCGCCTTGACGCCCGCTACTCAGGCTTATCTCAACTGAGCCCTGCGCGAGGGCACACCCCGCCCACCCTCTACCCCAGGCCCGCCGGATCTTTCAATTGGGCCCCTACCCCATAGATCCCAACAAACCCCTCACCCTTTCACTGCGAGCCGGCTGCATGAACTGCAGCCAGTCAGCTTCCAAATCGTGACACGGAAATATTTATACACACTCACGCTTCACACCCTCCACGCTCACACCCTGGTGTCCCGCCCCGATAGAAAGTGGCGGGACCTCCTGCCACCTTTGGAGGGTGAGCAACCCCGGTGGGCCAGCCTGTATTCCACCTTGGTCCCGAGGACCGTAGGAGACATTAGTTGGCGGCTCCCTCACGGAGCTGTGAACACGGGCATGTTTTTGACACGGTTCACCCGCATCCCGGATACTTGCCCTTTTTGCAACGTGAGGGAAACCCTGGCAAACGTATATTTAGAGTGTGCCAGGCTGCAGCCCCTTTTCCGGCTCCTCACGAATATTTTATTACGCTTTTGGCTACACTTTTCCCCTCACCTTTTTATTTACACGATCCCCATCCGTGGCCCCACAAAGTCGCGAGATCTCCTGGTTAACCTCCTCCTAGCCCTAGCTAAAACAGCCATTTATAAAACCAGAGAGAGGAGGTTGGCTAATGAAGCGTCCTGCGATTGTAGGGCCGCTTTCCGATCCTCAGTACATTCACGTATCCGGGCGGAGTTCCTCTGGGCGGCGTCCACCGACTCCCTTGACACCTTCGAGGAGCGGTGGGCGCTGTCCGAGGTTCTCTGCTCGGTGACCCCTCCAGTTTCCTCCGTCTGACCCTTTGATTGAGGGGAAGAGCGAGAGACCCCAGCCCCAGCCGTTGCCGCTGTGGATACCATCATCACTGTCACCTAGGAGGGGTCCTATCACACGTGGTGTACGTCCCCCCAACCCCCAAACCGCCCACCCCGCAGCCGTGCCCATCTTGTCGGGCATTCTCAGGAGAGAAATAATCGGTGACACTAGGTAACTCGAGGGGGTGGAAGACCATGAGTGTCGAGGAAGCCCCCCGCTCAAGGCCACCAGGTAACTCAGGAGGGTGGAAGACCACAAGTGTCGAGGAAGCCCCCCTGCTCTGGGCCCAGGCTAGCCTGAACACTTCTCCCTCCTGAAGGCTGCTGTGTTATACCTTGTGTTTGCTTTTGTTGCATAGTTTTGCTTTATCCTTTTTGGTGATTCCTTGTAAGTGTTATACAAATAAAATTCTTTTCTGCTTCAAAAAAAAAAAATCACTCTCCTGCTGCCCTCTGGCCATGCTGTATCACATATCTCTCCCTCCCCCCACTCCCGCTTAACACCATGGGGTTGGGCTCTAGAGGCAGTAGTGAGAGGCAGTAGTGATAGGCAGTAGTGATAGGCCATCAGCATTGCCGTGTTGGCTTCTGGCCCTGTGCTGTACCCGGAAATGGAAGGGCTGCAGGGATAGGAACCACTTAGTCACACTTGTGTTCTTCTCCTTGTTTCTGTGCACCCACTGGACTGGGGCATGGTCTGTCATGAGGATAAACAGCCGCCCCAGTAGGTAGTAGCGGAGAGTCTCCATAGCCCATTTTACCACCAGACATTCCTTTTCAATGATGGCATACTTTTGTTCTCTGGGGAGGAGTTTCCAGCTGAGGTACAAGATCAGGTGTTCCTCCTCCCCTACCATCTGCGAAAGGATGGCTCCTAGCCCTACCTCCGAGGCATCTGTTTGTAGGGTGAATTCCTTCTCAAAGTCTGGGGCTATGAGTACTGGATGGCAGCAAACGGCTATCCTTAAATCTGCAAATGCTCCTTCTGCCACATCAGTCCACTTTACTATCTCGGGGCCTCGAGCCTTTATCAAATCCATCAATGGCCCTGCTCTTGTGGCGAAATGAGGGATGAATCTCCCATAGTATCCTACTATCCCTAGAAATGCTCTGACCTGCTTCCCTCCAAACTGCTCTCTGCTCCAACACCAATCCACTCTGCTTCCAATCCTCCAAACGGCTCTCTGCTTCAACTCCTCCAAACGGCTCTCTGCTCCAACACCAATCCACTCTGCTTCAACTCCTCCAAACCGCTTTCTGCTCCAACACCAATCCACTCTGCTTCAGCTCCTCCAAACCGCTCTCTACTCCAACATCAATCCACTCTGCTTCAACTCCTCCAAACCGCTCTCTACTCCAACATCAGTCCACTATGCTTCCACTCCTTTCCTTGTCTGATTGAAGCAGGGGGATTTTATCAGGTGACTGGCTTCTGGTGCTCTAATTGGCTTCAGGTGCTTTAATTAATCTATAGCAAACTTTCTTCCCTCAACAGGGAATAAAGGCTCCCTTCTAAAGCTCTCCTGCTGCCCTCTGGCCGTGCTGTATCACACATCATTAATCTGATCAATTAAAACAATGATGTTTAGCCTCTCTGATGACTTTTCCATCAAAAGGAGACAGTGCCAACTGTGAGGGTAGGTTTTATGATGCAGACACTTGCTGGCCCCTCTTCCTCTGCAGCCTGGGGTCACTAGGGCTTCTCAATGGAACCACTGTAAGATTTTTTTTTAATGTGGGCAAAACAACACATTTCCCCTCTCCTTGTTCCAAGAAAGGGCTGAACTGTTTTTGCTGAAGTTAAAACAACAAAAAAGGCCATGTCTACACTATGAAATTACTCTGATTTTACAGAAGTCGATTTTTGGGAACAGATTGTATAAAGTCGAGTGCATGCGTCCACGCTAAGCACATTAATTCGGCTGTGTGCGTCCACAGTACCATGGCAAGCATCAACATTCCAAGCGGTGCACTGCGGGTAGCTATCCCACAGTTCCCGCAGTCCCCGCTGCCCATTGGAATTCTGGGCTGAGCTCTCAATGCCTGATGGGGCCAAAAATTTGTCGCTGGTGGTTATGGGTAAATGTCATCAGTCAACCCTTCTTTCCTCTGTGGAAGCAACGGCAGACAATCATTTCACACCCTTTTCCCTGGATTGCCCGAGCAGATGCCATAGCACGGCAAGCATGGAGCCCGTTCAGCTCACCGCAGCAGTTATGACCATTGTAAACACCTTGCGCATTATCGTGCAGTTTATGCAGAACGGGAACCTGAAAAACCAGGCAAGGAGCGTGGTGATAAGGACATGAACACAGATTTCTTTAAAACTGTGGTCCCCGGCAATGAGCGGGGCAGGCTCATGCTGATTCTGGGCCCGGGAAACAAGCACAGACTGGTGGGACCGCATAGTGTTGTAGGTTTGGGATGATTCACAGTGGCTCCGAAACTTTTGCATGCGTAAGGGCACTTTCATGGAACTTTGTGACTTGCTTTCCCCTGTCCTGAAGCCCAAGAATACCAAGATGAGAGCAGCCCTCACAGTTCACAAGTGAGTGGCAATAGCCCTGTGGAAGCTTGCAATGCCAGACAGCTACGGGTCAGTTGGTAATCAATTTGGAGTGGGCAAATCTACTGTGGGGGTTGCTGTGATGCAAGTAGACAACACAATCATTGAGCTGCTGCTGCCACAAAGGTAGTGACTCTGGGAAATGTGCAGGTCGTAGTAGGCTTTGCTGCAATGGGATTCCCTAACTGTGGTGGGGCTATAGAGGGAACGCATATCCCTATCTTGGGACTGGACCCACCAGGGCAGCCAGTACATAAACCGCAAGGGGTACTTTTCAATGGTGCTGCAAGCACTGGTGGATCACAAGGGACATTTCACCAACATCAATGTGGGATGGCCGGGAAAGGTTCATGACACTCGCGTCTTCAGGAACTTTGGTCTGTTTAAACAGCTGCAGGAAGGGATTTACTTCCCAGACTACAAAATAACTGTTGTGGATGTTGAAAGGAGTATAGTTATCCTTAGGGACCCAGCCTACTCCTTAATGCCCTGGCTTATGAAGCCATACACAGGCACCATGGACAGTAGTAAGGAGCTGTTCAGCTATAGGCTGAGCAAGTGCAGAATGGTGGTAGAGTGTGCATTTGGATGCTTAAAGGGTCGCTGGCGCATTTTACTGACTCACTCAGACCTCAGCGAAACTAATATTCCCATTGTTATTGCTGCTTGCTGTGTGCTCCACAATCTCTGTGAGAGTAAGGGGGAGACATTTATGGTGGGGTGGGAGGTTGAGGCAAATTGCCTGTCCACTGAATACATACAGCCAGCTACCAGGGCAGTTAGAAGAGCACAGCAGGAAGCGTTGCACATCAGAGAAGCTTTGAAAACCAGTTTCGTGACCGGCCAGGGTACTGCGTGACACTTCTGTTTGTTTCTCCTTGATGAAAACCCACCCCCTTGGTTGCCTCTAAATTCCCTGTAAGCCACCTGCCCTCCCCCCTTCAATCACAGCTTGCTTGCAAAGGAAATAAAGTCACTATAGTTTAAAAAACATATATTCTTTATTAATTGATTATAAAAATAGGGAGATAACTCACAAGGTAGCCCGGTGAGGTGTGGGAGGAGGGTAGGAGGGAAGGAAAAGGCCACTTCAAAACTTGTTGAATGACAGCCTTCTGTTGCGTCCACTGGGGTGGAGTGGTTGGGTGCCCGGAGCCTCCCCCCCACCCCCTACGTTCTTGGGCATCTGGGTGAGGAGGCTATGGAACTTGGGGAGGAGGGAGGGCAGTTAAACAGGGGCTGCAGTGGCAGTCTATGGTCCTGCTGCCGTTCATGAACCTCCACCAGCCGCTGGAGCATGTACGTTTGATCCAGCAGTAGCCCCAGCGTTGCATCATGCCTCCTCTGATCTTCCTGCCACCACCTCTCCTCATGTTCATCGGCCACTTTCCTGTACTCTCCTATTGTGTCCCTCCACACATTCTGCTGAGCTCTGTCAGTGCCGGATGACTGCATGAGCTCAGAGAACATTTCATCGCATGTGCATTTTTTTTGCCGCCTTATCTGAGATAGCTTTTGGGACGGAGGAGGGGGGCTTGAAACATTTGCAGCTGCTGGAGGAAAAAAAGGGAGTGAAGTATTTAAAAAGATACATTTCACAGAACAATGGCTATACTCTTTCACAGTGAACAACACTATTCACATTACATAGCACATGTGATTTCGGTACAAGGTCACATTGCATCTTATATTGAGTGCCTGTGGCTTTGGTGTTAGAGATCACACATGCAGTGCCAGGCAACAGAATTCGGCTTGCAGGTGGCCATGGTAAGCCATAGTCTTTCAGCTTCTGCAACCTTCATAACAGCAGTGCCCTCCTTTCCCATACCAAGCAAAGCCCATTGAATTGGCCATTTAGTGCTGTGGTTTTCCTGTTAACATGCAGGAGCAGAAACCAAATTACCCCACCCATCCAATTCTCTGGGATGATTGCTTTACCTCTCACCCCACCGCGTGGCTGGTATCAGGGAAAATCCCTGCTAGCCAAACGCGAACAGCTCAGCGCCATTTCCCCCGCCCCCTCCCACCACGTGACTAACTGCGGACAGGATTTCTTTTCAGCCACATGCAAACAGCCCAGTAGAAATGGCCACCTCTGAATGTCCCCTTAATTAAATTCCCCTATTTCAACCAGGTTACCATGAATGATATCACTCTCCTGAGGAAAACACAGAAAGATAAAGAACGGATGTTGCTTGAATGCCAGCAAACACCTGGACCATAAGCTGCCAGGTTTTGTCATGCAATGATACCAGATTACTTGCTACTAGCATCGCGTGGTAAAGTGTCCTACCATGGAGGATGGAATAAGTCTGCTCTCCCCAGAAACCTTCTGCAAAGGCTTTTAGAGTACCTCCAGGAGAGCTTCATGGAGATGTCCCTGGAGAATTTCTGCTCCATCCCCAGACAAGTTAACAGACTTTTCCAGTAGCTGTACTGGCCACGAATTCATCCCAAGTCTTCAGGGCTAATTAATCATTAAAAATGCTTGCTTTTATAACATGTATTATATTTAAAAAGGTACTCTCACCAGAGGTCCCTTCTCCGGCTTGGTTGGGTTGGGAGGGTATTTCAGTCAGGGTGATAAAAAGATCCTGGCTGTCGGGGAGTACGGTGTGCTGTGTGCTCTCCTCAAGCTCGTCCTCCTCCTCCTCCTCCTCATTGTCCCTGTCCGCAAAATCCTCAGGCATGGCGGAGAGTACCCCATCATCAGAGTCCACGGACAGGGGTGGGGTAGTGGTGGCAGCCCCCCCTAGAATTGCATGCAGCTCAGCATAGAAGCAGCATGTCTGGGGCTCTGTCCTGGAGTGTCCATTTGATTTTTTGGTTTTCTGGTATGCTTGTCTGAGCTCCTTAATTTGCGCGCAGCACTGTGTGTAGCCAGCTGTACCCTCTGTCCATCATGACCTCAGAGATTTTTTGAAATGTTTTGGCATTTCGTCTTTTGGAACGTAGTTCTGGTAGCATGGATTCCTCTCCCCAAACAGCGATCAGATCCAGTACCTCCCGTTCGGTCCATGCTGGAGCTCTTTTTCGATTCTGGGACTGCATGGTCACCTGTGCTGATGAGCTCACCTGGCCAAACAGGAAATGAGATTCAAAAGTTCTCGGGGCTTTTCCTGTACACCTGGCCAGTGTATCCAAGTTCAGAGTGCTGTCCAGAGTGGTCCCAATGGTGCACTGTGGGATAGCTCCCGGAGGCCAATACCTTTGAATTGCATCCACACTAACCCTAATTTGAAACGGCGATGTCGATTTCAGCACTAATCCCCTTGTCGGGGAGGAGTACAGAAATAGATTTTAAGGGCCCTTTATGCCGAAAAAAATGGTTTCGTTGTGTGGACGGGTGCAGGGTTAATTTGATTTAATGTTGCTAAATCCAACAAACTTGTAGTGTAGACCAGGCCAACAAAAAGAAAAGAAAAGAAAAGAAAAGAAAAGAAAAGAAAAGAAAAGAAAAGAAAAGAAAAGAAAATTATCAGACAGACATCCAATGCGGAAAATTTCAGCCTGAATGATTAAAGGTTGGCAAAGTTATAAGAAACTGAAGACAGTGTCTTATAATACAATATGTTGGGTACACCTAACTACAGGCATCTGACCTGTACCACCAATAACAACAGACAGGTATGAATTACAGGTATGATTATGCAGATCTGTCTGTGTTTTTAATGCTGGCAGCTCTGTATAGCAGCTAGGCTGAGACCTTTCCAACTTGTATCAGTAAGTCTGAGGAACAGATCTCAGATGGTCAAAATTTTATCATTTCATTTTCAAATTTACTGCAGTTTATAAATTAAAAAACAAAAACAAACAAAAAACAACAACTCACCACCACCACAACTGCACACATTCAGCCAGATTTTCAGCTAAGATAACTGGTGTAGTAGGTCCATTAAAGTCAAGGGAGCTATATTAATTTACACCAGCTCAGAAGCTATTCCATTGACTTTTCCCTTGTACTGTCTTAAAATTAGAAAAGCTGATGATCTATCTGGTTCTGAATAAATCAGTTAGCGGTATGCAAGGATCTGAAATTGCTTCCAGATATACTGTAGAATCACTCTGATGAAGCTTCTTCAGATCGGATTATCCACTTAATTCGTTTCTCTAATGTTTGAGCCTAGATTGGTATGTTCCAAGTATTAATGAATGTGTGATTAAAACACCCAGCTCCACACTAGCTAAGGAATGTCTTTAAAATGGTCACTAAAACAAAAAGAGTTGGCCTCTCTGATGACACTGCCATGAAAAGGTGCCACTTAGTGCCAATTAGGAAACCGGGTTTTATGATGCAGACACCTGCCAGCTAAAAATTGGACTGAAGGTACGTCTACACTGCAAAAAACCCTGCAGAACTGAGTCTCATAGCCCAGGTCAGCTGACTTGGGCTCATGCTACAGGGCTAAAAATAGCAGAGTGGACATTCAGATTTAGGCTCTGCGACCCGGCAAAGGGGGTAGGTCCCACAGCTGAGGCTCCAGTCCAAGCGGGAATGTCTACGCCGCTATTTTTAGCACGGCAAACCTAAATCAGTTAAGCCGAGGCTCCGAGCTCTGAGACTAGCTGATGCAGAGTTTATTTTGCAGTGTAGACGTACTCTGAGACAACTGATTGATATGAGGTAAGCCACTGGACAGCTAGCAGATGGTACCACTGCTGGCCTAGACCACACCAGATTCTATGTAAGACTGTTTCTCGTAGCCCATCTCCTAAGAAGAGCTGGTCACAATTTTTTGCAGGAAAAGGTTGGGGGTTTTTTCAGATTTTTTTTTCTAAAACTGTATCTTCTTTTGCAAGAAGTGTTGATGTTATCAAAATTTTCTATTTCTCTTGACATTTTCTGTTGATATTTTTGTCAGAATGACCTGCAAAATGTTCTGTTTTCCAAAAACCCCAGTGGCACTAATAAAGCACAGGGCTTGGTAAACAAACATTTTCAATGATGACGGGTTTCCGAGTAGCAGCCGCGTTAGTCTGTATCTGCCAAAAGAACAGGAGGACTTGTGGCACCTTAGAGACTAATAAATTTATTAGAGCATAAGCTTTCATGGGCTACAGCTCACTTCATCGGATGCATAGAATGGAGCACATAGCAAGAGGATATATATACATACAGAGAATATGAAAAGGCGGAAGTTGCCAGACCAACTCTAAGAGGCTAATTAATTAAGATGAGCTATTATCATCAGAGAAAAAAACATTTATAGTGATAATCAAGATGGCCCATTACAGATAGTTGACAAGAGGTGTGAGAATGCTGAACATGGGGAAATAAATTCAATTTGTATAATGACCCAGCCACTCCCAGTCTCTCTTTAAGCCTGTTTGCAAATCAATTCAAGTTCAGCAGTTCCTCATTGGAGTCTGTTTCTGAAGTTTTTCTGTTGCAAAATTGCCACCTTTAAGTCTGTTACTGAGTGGCCGTAGAGGTTGAAGTGTTCTCCGACTGGTTTTTTAATGTTATGATTCCTGATGTCCGATTTGTGTCCGTTTATTCTTTTACGTAGAGACTGTCCAGTTTGGCCAATGCACATGGCAGAGGGGCATTGCTGGCACATGATGGCATATATCACATTGTCTCCTGCAGGAGGGATTTTTAAGGCTCTGGGACTGAAGCCAAGGGAAGAATAAGGCCCGTTATTCCGTACATCTCCAGAGAAGCCTGTTGGGTGTCATTGCAGCCGGACTTTTGGCTAATCCCCAGCACAGCAGAGACACTTGCGCAGAGAACCATATCCACAAAGGGACTGGATGCCTAACCAGCTTGGAGGTGCGGGGCTTAGGCCACACCCCGCTCTCAGCACTTCCTCCTGGCTAGCATAAGCATAAGCATGCTGGCTTTTGGGTATCCCATTGTAGAGGGCCCCTGGGTGCCCAGCTCAAGGCTGAGGATTCCAGTAGGTGACAGGGAACCTAGACGTTAGGCGCTGTAATGCCTACTAAGTCCCTTGGTGGAGGGACATCAGAAATAAACCTTCTCAGAGCGGAGCAGAGCTCTCCAGCACAGCAAGGACAGGCTGGAGGGCCGGGAAGGGGGAGTGGGGTTATCTCCATGGGGTTCCTTCACTGCAGAAACTCTGTGTGCTTCTCAGGTGCTCCGAGTTCCGTGCTTATTGCAGCCTCTCTGCTGAGAGCTTCAATCCTCTTTAAAGGGAAGGGCAAATCTTTAAGCAAAAAAGCTTGGTTGAACTGAGGAAGGCAAAGTGACCAGATGTGGCAGGGTCCATAGCACCCTGGGCCTCCCTGTGTCTCTCCCCGAACTCTCCCCCCACCCAGTCTCTTCATTTTGTCTTTTGTCTCTACTCACGTCTCTCTGCTCTCTCTCCTTACTCTCTTGTCAGCCTCCTTACACGGGTACCTCTCTCGGCATTAGCATGTCATTTGCATTCCAGGCGTGACCCGGCCATGCGTGGCTGTCACAAATTACAGCGTCCCCTTGATATGGTCAATCCCCGGAACGATTCCACACAACGACAACTGTAGCATCTGAAGTAAAAGTCGATGTTTATTAGCCAGCAATTGATGTTACTCTCCCTGTCCCTTTCCTGATGTGCTGTTCCTTTCTTCCCAGCAATGCTGGAGCCACTGCATCCCGTAGGCAGGGGAAGGTTTATTTCTGATGTCCTGCCAGTGGGAGGCCTCCCAGGGAAAGGAAGAAAGAAGGGCCCACCCGTTAGGTTAGAATCAGTCAGGGATTGTGTTACCAGCCAGTTATTTAGACTGACGCAGCCCTCGCATATAAAGTCTACAAACTATCTATGGTACGGATGTGACCCCACCACTGTCATATCTGCACTCCTCATCATCTTTAATGTACCCCTGTGAGGTAGGGAGGTGCTATTATCCCCATTTCATGGGAGGGAAACTGAGGCAAAGAGAGACTAAGTGATTTATCCATGCTCATACAGGATGTATCAAGTGGAGTGCCCCAAGGGTCGGTCCTCGGGCCGGTTTTGTTCAATATCTTCATAAATGATCTGGAGGATGGTGTGGATTGCACTCTCAGCAAACTTGCGGATGATACTAAACTGGGAGGAGTGGTAGATACGCTGGAGGGGAGGGATAGGATACAGAAGGACCTAGACAAATTGGAGGATTGGGCCAAAAGAAATCTGATGAGGTTCAATAAGGATAAGTGCAGGGTCCTGCACTTAGGACGGAAGAACCCAATGCACAGCTACAGACTAGGGACCGAATGGCTAGGCAGCAGTTCTGCGGAAAAGGACCTAGGGGTGACAGTGGACGAGAAGCTGGATATGAGTCAGCAGTGTGCCCTTGTTGCCAAGAAGGCCAATGGCATTTTGGGATGTATAAGTAGGGGCATAGCGAGCAGATCGAGGGACGTGATCGTTCCCCTCTATTCGACATTGGTGAGGCCTCATCTGGAGTACTGTGTCCAGTTTTAGGCCCCACACTTCAAGAAGGATGTGGATAAATTGGAGAGAGTCCAGCGAAGGGCAACAAAAATGATTAGGGGTCTGGAACACATGAGTTATGAGGAGAGGCTGAGGGAGCTGGGATTGTTTAGCCTGCAGAAGAGAAGAATGAGGGGGGATTTGATAGCTGCTTTCAACTACCTGAAAGGGGGTTCCAAAGAGGATGGCTCTAGACTGTTCTCAATGGTAGCAGATGACAGAACGAGGAGTAATGGTCTCAAGTTGCAGTAGGGGAGGTTTAGGTTGGATATTAGGAAAAACTTTTTCACTAAGAGGGTGGTGAAACACTGGAATGCGTTACCTAGGGAGGTGGTAGAATCTCCTTCCTTAGAGGTTTTTAAGGTCAGGCTTGACAAAGCCCTGGCTGGGATGATTTAACTGGGAATTGGTCCTGCTTCGAGCAGGGGGTTGGACTAGATGACCTTCTGGGGTCCCTTCCAACCCTTATATTCTATGATTCTATGTCAGTGGCAGAGCAGAGAGTGGACCTCAGGTCTCCCAAGTCCTAGCTTGTGCCCTAACCACTAGACGATCCTGCCACTTAGGGCTCAGAGGAAAAGCAGGTACAGACATCAAGATAGGGACCGGTTTGCTCAGCCTACTCCAGGGGCCCAATCCTGCATCCCCTACTCAGCTATTGAGTCTGAATAAGAGCCGCCGAGGGAAGGTCCATGGCCATGAGGTCTCCAGCCATACAGAAAAATCCATGTGAGCTGTCACTCAGTGCAGGGCACAGGCTGCTAAGGTGGGGCATGTGGCTAATGGTTTATTGATGTTGTTTATTAAACAAATGATTTCTGTGCATGGCAGCTGGGCACACACCATAAATAACACACAGCAGAGCCTTAAATTAAACTGCCAGCCCTGGACGTCAGTGCAAACATCCCCCACCCTTCCCCACTGCCTGACCATAATAAATAACAACCGAGCAGCCTCCTGCAGATGGGGCCCAAGAGACTTGCCTTGTGTGTCAATTCCACTCTCTCCTGGGGATGGAGCCCACAGACACCGAAAGGAGCACCTTTGCAGAAGAGCTGAGCCTTCTTTTCCACCTTTTCTACCTTTTCCAGCCCAGGAAAGGGGTAAAGCAACAGTCTGCATGGGCAAAGGGTCACGCTCTGGGCCTGTGCAGAGAATGTCCCTCCTTAGCAGGAGGGGAGCTACGGAAGTACATAAGCTTTGGATTGCTTCTCGTTGGGCCTGAGTCTCAAGCCTCCACCTGCTTCCCCCTGAACAATGCAGCGGGAAGAGGGTTGAAATCACAGTGCAGACCTGGAACTTGCCCTCTGTAAAACAGACCTGACCCAAGCCCCAGGATGCAAACACCACAGCGGGGCAGGAAATCTGGGTGAGGATCAGGACTTCTCTTCTGACCCCCGGTCTCTACCTCTTCTTTCATGCAAACTGTTCGTCCCGTCCCTGATCCAGAGGCACCGGTTCCTAAACTGGTGTGAGTGCCTAATAGAAGCCACCTGTGCCTGACCCCTCTGGGAGATAGTCTAGAGCTCATTACGTTCCCGGATAGCTCAATAGGCCCCAGAATTAACCGTTCTCCATGGCTGCAGCATATGAAGCAAAGGAGACTGGTCAGCGCCAGGATGTCAGGGCTTGAAGTGAGGGGCTGTGTAATTAACATCCTCTAAAATATGCAAATTAGATTTCCTTGCCCCTCAGGCCACAGGCAAGGGAATAAAAGGCAAGAAGAAATGGAGGCTCCTTTCAAATTAAATAGAATCACAGAATATCAGGGATGGAAGGGACCTCAGAAGGTCATCTTGTCCAACCTGCTGCTCAAAGCAGGACCAAGCCTCAATTTTTGCCCCAGATCCGTAAATGGCCACCTCAAGGATTGAACTCAAAACCCTGGGTTTAGCAGACCAATGCTCAAACCACTGACCATAGCAGGGCCGGTGCCGTTACTGCAGGGAATTCAGTGCCTGGAGAACTGGGACAACACAGTGGCCACCCCACCGGGGAAGCTGTACTCATGTCTGCAAACCATTGCCTTTAAGTTGGCTGGTGGAGAGGCATCTACTTCGGCCGCACAGGAAGCCAGAACAGGTCTGACTTAGCCGGGGGGGTGGGGGGGCGGGCATCCACACACAGCCCAGTGATCCATGAGCCCACCCTGGAATGTAAGCAAGTGGGGGCTCGCCTACTTCCCCTAGCTGAGGAAGTGGGTCCCGAGCTTCAGAGACTTCCCAGTTGAAATCCCGGACAAGCCCCCATTTGTAACGCTGACAGACCCCTGCTGTCGGCGAGCAGGATCTAACCTGGGACCTCTAGAGCTACATGCATGAGCCTCTACTGCATGATCTAAAAGCCACATGGCCCTTAGCTAATGATGTAGAGTGGACTCATTAACATCTCTCCCTAAGTGGTCTCGGTGCCATTACATGGGACAGAACACCACACCCAGGATGTGTGTGGGTTGCATAAGCAGCTGTCCCTGGGCCTCTTATTGATGCATGTCCACATAGAAAGACTCCCACCCCAGGAAAAGTCTTTGTATTGCTCAAGTCAGGAGCTGGGCCTAATACACGTAAATTATAACCTCACATTCCTCAAAGGAGTGACACCTCTGCGGATTTTGGATTGAACTCTGCATGGATTTTTCTTTACCCAGTGCCCACCCAGACGGTCTTTTCAGGGGGCTTTTCTGCTCCTGCAGCGTACCATGTGACAGAGCATGCCGAGGTCTGCTAGGCAAACCTCGTTAACATATCATTAGATGTGTTTATACCTCTGCAATGGCCAGCGAGGTTTCGAGCTTGCCCAAAGTGCCTGCCCCTCCAGCGTGAGCCTCCCCCGAGAACCCGCTTTCCCATCACCCCCTGGCAATGCGCTGGAGAAGGGGTGAGCTTAGATAATGCTCTGCATGGCATGGTACGTTCCCCTTATCAGCTAGTCAAAGCCAGTAAAGAGCTTAGCTATTGGAGACGCCTTCCTCTGCAGCGTGGGGCACGGGGTCACTTGCTGGAGGATTCTCTGCACCTTGAAGTCTTTAAACCATGATTTGAGGACTTCAATAGCTCAGACATAGGTGAGAGGTTTATTGCAGGAGTGGGTGGGTGAGATTCGGTGGCCTGCGTTGTGCAGGAGGTCAGACTAGATGATCATAATGGTCCCTTCTGACCTTAATATTTATGAATCTACACCCAATCAGTTGCACTGGGTATGCTTTTCTCTTGTACAGAACATGCCTGGTTTGTTTCCTCAAAGCACATCAGGCCTGTAATTTCCTCTTCAGAAATCCCTGTTCTTCCCCAAAGCTGGAAGGTGATGAAAAGTCACACAGTGTCGGCTGCCATGAGAGCAGTGTGGCCCAGTGGGTAGAACACTGGACTGGAACTTGGGTGAGCTGCATTCTATATACAGCACTGCCAGTGATCTTGGGCAAGTCACCTCCCCTCCAGTTCCTTTCCCACCCTGTGTCTGTCTTGTCTATTTAGACTGTTAGCTCTTTGAGACAGAGACTGTCTCTTCGCCGTGTACAGCGCCTATCACAGCAGCAAAGCTAGCCACTTCGGATCCAAGGTGACAAGAAACAGCTGTGCCTATGACCTTCCCCTTCTCCTAGGTGAACTATTGGTCGTCTGAGAAGAATACATTTTGGTGCAATGTAAGTCAGACGTGGGAAGGCTTTTCGTGAGTCTCCAGGCTCGTTTTCCTACATGCTCAAAGTACAGCAAACAAGATGAGTTCAGCAAAAGCCGCATGACCTAGAAGGATGATTTGGTGCCGAATCTCTCTGATTTGTTCCTCTTTCTCCATCTCCAATCGCTGTCCCTGTGTGCCCTTGCAGTGTTATTTCTCAGTAAACACAGTGCAGATATCGGCTTGCCCACGAGGTGGCGCGAGACCATGAATTGTGAGAGCAGTTGGCACAGGGATCTCGCCGATGAAGTGAGCTGGAGCTCAGAAAGCTGATGCTCAAATAAATGTGTTAGTCTCTAAGGTGCCACAAGTCCTCCTGTTCTTTTTTCCTTAGAGGGAGTACACGGCTGATATTTGAGAAGAGCTGGAGTCCTTCCCCAGCCATCTGGCTTCTTCAGCTCACCCACTCAGCTAGGAACCATGAGCAGCAGCCTCAGCTCCTGCCAATAGCATCCTATTTTCAGCTGTTTGGAATCACGAATCTTGGCCGCGTTGCAATGAGTGGAAACCCTTCGTGTCTTCCGTCGGGAGGGCGGCTACAGGACTGGAACTCAGCGGATCTGCATTCTACTTCCAGCCGTGCCAGGGACTCACTGCAGGTGTGTCTACACTGCAGCCGGGAGCACGCCTTCCAGGCTGGAGACTAGCCAGGCTCGAGCTAGTACACTAAAAAACAGCAGTGTGGACATTGCAGCTCCGGTGCAGACTCGGGCTAGCCACCCGCGCTTGGACCCAGGGGCCAGGTGGACTTGAGAACCCGGTCTGCCGCCTGACCCACAACATCCACGCTGCTAGTTTTAGTTTGCTAGCTCGAATCCTGCTAGGGCAAGTCTATCTACCTGAACAGGGAGGCTTGCTCAAGGGGCAGGGTAGACGTACCCTGTGTGGCCTGGGCAGATGGCTTTAGCTAGCCATGTCTAAGCTTCCCCCTGTGGGGAGAAATTTACTCCTTTCCTTTGCAAAGTGCTTTTAGATCCAGCTGTGGAGAGGGGAAAGTGGTTATTGGTTTCGGAGGAGAGGCTGTTGGCTTTGCAACCTTTAACCGTTTTCCCTCTGGGTCAAATGGGTGACCCACCTTGAGATCAAGAGAGGTGAAAACCCGGCTGATTCCAAAACAAGAGCCTTTAGGGCGTAGCTCTGCTGACCACTCATTTGGGCTGCTTGATTCTCTCCTGTGTTTGCCCCCTTCTCTTGGTTTTTGTATCCGCCCCTTTCATTTCCCCTCATTCTTTCTACCACTGGGGATTTTCCCCCTCTCACTGCTAGATGTCTTGTCTTTTGGTTTGCCCTTAGTCCAGATGGTTTTGAGATTGCTTGGGATGGTTTACTTGGGCCGCTTAGCTTTTCAAAACAATTCGGTAGTAGGTTTATTTCCAAAGTGCTTTGCAAGGGTGAAAGAAAGAAAGAAAGAAAGAAAGGTGAGGATTTGATGAGCGGAGGTGGAAAGATTCGACAGTTCCTAAGTTGGCAGGTGTTAGAATGAGTTGCTAAATGGTGTCATTGCATCAGAGCACGACTCGTGTCATAACATCACAATGCTGCATTCCAACATGACAACACGGCACATGGCAACATTCACAAAGTTGGGACGGTGGCCCAGAGGCAAGGTCACAAGGCTGAGACAGTTCTGCCCCTGGGTTGGCCCTGCCTGAATTTAGGAGTGGAGAGCAGAGAGGTGGTTTCCTGGAGAGCTCCAGTCTCATGTAGCAGACCTCAGAGGTTACAAATTGGGGGCACTTAGGATAAGAAACTATTCAAGCAAAACAAAATGTCCAGGCGTTCTTGCCGTAGGCAGTGTCAAATCGCTGAAGATATTGTGCAAAACTTTTTGTTGTTATTTACTTTATGGTAGCACACAAAGGTCCCAAGCAAAATCAGGGCCCCCTGGTGCTAAGCGCTGTGTATACTCACAGTGATAGATGGTCCTGGTCCAATAGGGCAGATGGTCGAAATCGACAGGACAAAGAGCAGGAGATGAAGCAAGCACAGAAAGGGGAAGTGACATGCTTCCAAATCCTGAGCCAATGCTATGTCTGCTAGACTACCCTGCTTTCCAATGTCTAGCCTGTAGTATGCTTGTGACAGGCCCAGCTAAATCCAGACTGGTTCAGACCCACAAACTCCAGGACTGGTAGCTTACTCAGGTCTTATTTATAGTCTGAGAGACAAGGTGGGTGAGGACGTATCTTTTATTGGACCAACTTCCGTTGGGGAGAGAGACAAGCTTTCGAGCCACATCAAGCTCTTCGTCAGGTCTGGGAAAGGTAATCCAAGCATTACCGCTAAATGCAAGATGGAACAGATTGTTTAGCATAAGTTGTTAGCATATACTATAAGGGTGAGAGAGTACGCCAGTAGAGGGCAGCAGTGCACATAAAGAAGCCTGTACACTACATCCTGTTTGTCCAGCAGCACGCATGATACCATGCAACATTTCCAAATGTAGTGTTTGTTTTGGATATCTGGGGCCTTGCTTAGCCATACCAGCACCATTGCCAACCGCACGTTAGGAGGCACGTCTAGGTTCAGCAAAGACACAAATAACTCCTGGAGCTTTGCGGGGTATGAAAGATCTTCTTCGCGAATTTACAGGTCTTTGGATAGTTTCTGTCTCAGCAGACTGGCATTGCATGTTGCATGTGCCAATGGAGATGAAAAGAACCCCCATAGCTTAGGTCTGGGTCCCCATGTCCCCTGCTGGTTGCTTGCAATCCAAGAAGGCAAGACGTTGGAGAGCTGTAAGTAAGCGTGTCTGATTTAATCAGGCTTCCTTATTAAAGCTCTCAGAACCCTCTGTCTCCAAAAAAAATCCATCTTGGAAAAAGAATACCCATAAATAAAGAATAGTGAGGCCTCGTGACAAGAAGCCCATCCGGGAATAACAAAGGACTAATTAAAGAAATGTAACATATCTCAGCCTGACAGTGGGTAAGGAAGGAGCTGTGTGTGGCTAAATGAATCTTTCTGTAACGGAATCAACATGGGCAATGCATTCGGAAATGCTGCCTTGCAATATGGTCCCCTTACTGGTTTAATCAGAATTGCTGGGCGATTTGCCTGACTCTGGCACCTCCTGTGGGCCTTGGCACCTAGGGAAAATAGGTTTTCATGTATATAAGAGCTGGCTGTTATTATGTACCGTCTGTCTAAGGTACTTATACAGCTCCCATCACCAATATACTGGAGCACCTCATGGACTTTAATGTATTTATCCTCTCAAGCCCGCTGTGTGGTAGGGCAATGCTGTGATCTCCCTTGTACAAATGGGGAACTGAGGCATAGATGGGTTAAGTGACTGGCCCAAGGTCACACAGAAAGCCTGTGGCATCCCTGTCTCTGTGCGTTTTCTTTCCAAGCAGCAGGAGGAGGGAATGAATGGTGGAGCTGATCTACTTGCCAAGCTGCACTCTCATGAGTAGCCTCATTTATGAGGATGATTCATTATATTGCAGCAAGTGGCTATGGGCAGCTAGGTGGGGGGCCCCTAGGACTGCCGATCAGCCCTGATCCTCAAAAGGGATTCAGACCCCTCTCTCCCACTGAGATCAATGGGCAGTATTGATCTGTATTGATCCACAGTATTGGATCTGGGCGCGGCCCTCAGAATCTTACAATCTCTGAACTCAGGGAGGCAGCTCCGGTGAATAGAATTACTGCCATGGACCGTTGCTTGCTCTTTTTCCTACCCAAGCTCCCTCTGGTATGTTTGCCCCAGGCTTTGTCAGCAGTTTATAGAATCGGTGTCTGATCCAACCCACACCCACGTGGGTCAAAAAGCCTCCAGCTCAACTGACTGTTTACAGCATGTTTTAAACCGTGACCAGCTTCTAGGCCTTTGCTCCCCTTCCGCACGCCCCTGCCTCCCCGTCCATCTTGCCGTCAGTCACAGCACAGGAAAGCAGTGCGCGATCCAGGGACATCGATCGAGATGTAATCTGGGCAATTAGGAGCTGGGTCACGCGGGGCTGCTGAGCTGTGACAACTTAAAGGAGCACGAGAGGAGAGCGAGATTGTAATCGCCTCATTGATTTGAAACCCGCTATGCGTGAGAGTGAGAGGCTGGGGGGGAAAAAAAAAGGCCTTACAAGGAATTCAGAATGAGGGAGGATTGGCAGGTTCCTCTGTGCCTGCTGTTTGTACGCAGAGCTGGTGAAGGGCAGGTCGGTTACCCAGTGGGAACTCCTTGGCACCCTGGCACTGCCTAGTCTAGCTAGAGTCTGGCATCGCCTGCACTCCGGCAGCAGTAGGGAATTAGCTGCAAGCAGCACCTCCGTGAGTCACTTTTGTCCACCCACTTTCAGTTGTCACCAGCCTCCAGAGACAAGGAGCGTCATGCCGTGGCCAACGCATTGTCAGAGCTGATCTTAACTTGCCGGCATGCATCGGGGGGTTGTATGCGGGATTGGGAGCAGGAGGGGCAAAACGTGGGCTTATGCGAGCTGCCCCAGGACAAAGCAGTCAGTGTCAGAGTTGGGATTAGCGAGGAGAGTTTCTGACTCCCATTCCCGCCCTCTTCCTGCACATCGATCACTCTAATCTGGAGAGGAAGGCTGGTGCACTGTTTGCAAAGAATGCTGGACAAGTGAAGGCATTTTTATGTACACATACAAAAAAAGGGAAACATTTTGCCACTTCCGTTTCTCTTTCTCACCCCTCCCCACTTTTTTCTTTCATTCTGTTGTTCCTTGTGTTGCATCAGTTAACCTAACACAACCTGCTAATGGCTAGGCCAGGGGGGAGCGGAGATCAGTACCCCTGACCAGCTAAGTATTGTGCACGTCCTAATGTATTTATTTATTCCACAGTCTCTCCCACTCACGCTCATTCTTTTGTTTGTCTCATCTTGCTGTTGCTTCTTTGTCGTTTAGACTGCAAGCTATTTGAGGCAGAGCTGTCGTTCATGATATGTTTGTACAGCGCCTAGCACAGGGGCCACAATCTGGGTATGGCATTTAGGAACTGTAGCAATAGAATAATAATTCACTTGTTAATCATTTCAAGATCTTAGCCTGATAAATATGGGCAACCTATGCTTCCCACCTCCTCTTACTAAATATACCCATCACAAACAAACAAACCCCAACCCTTTGCTTTGTATCCCCTTCCATTTTTGTGTCCAATCACAATTGCTTTGGAAGCCAAGGATATTGCTCCAGTACAGTGCAGGAGAACTGGCTGACCCTAAACAGAGCTGCTCTGCTAGGCTCTTGGTTCTAACAGCAGACCAGGAAGAAAGAGAGTAAGGGGCTGATTCAAAGTCCACCGAAACGCATGGGAATCTTCCCATTTACTTCAATGGGCTTTGGATCAGACCCTCTGAGAAGTGGTTATTGTCCTTAAGCATACTAGTTACAAAGCCCCACAGGTGTCACTCTAATGTGTTCATTACAAACCCCACTGAATGTCTTAGCATCCAGATCATTCCTCACCACCTCCATTTGCACACCAAGGACCATATGTCTCACCAGCACCCAGAGATCCCATTAGTCCACATCTCAGCAGCACCCACGTCTTCCGTTTGCGTTCCCAAACCTGCAGCATCCACCAGTTCAGTTAGCATTAAAGAGGGGCTTTTTTCCAGCCAAGAAAAACCCAGAATGAATCTCAGGAAAACAGCATCCGGACACAAGATGCCAAATGCAGATCAGTCATGTTAAAGCAGGGATGTGTTTGAGCCAAAGCCCATTCGCTTATGAAATGTGGAATAGTCAGCCATGGAAGGGATGCAAGTCCAATTGCTAGTGCCACTTGCAATTGGGGGAAAAACAGAGGGCCTGTATATACCACAGGTCAAGCTATCCCTTAGGAGCAGACATCGAGGCCTAGCTGGTGGGGTTTCCATTAATAGTGAAAATGATGCAGTCTGGGCATTCTCTTAATGTAACCTGTTTATTTACACAATATACACCAGTCCTTGAACAGAGGTGGCCACAAACAGCATTCCCTCTTTCAGAAATCTCAGCCTGAATACCAATGTGTGGTTGCCAGGAAACAACGCAGCCTCAAAAATTGAAGGGAGATTAAAACAGGGAGCAAAGACTTCCTGTTTGCAACAGCTTCCCCAAAATAAAACTACGTAACAAAACTAACAATGCAATCCTCTGGCTGCTGACATGCTAAGAAAGAGAACTTGTAAGACTATATGTAACAGGGCCAGCTGTTGACTTCTTCGTACATCGTATTCCATTCAGGACACGGATACCAGAAGGATATTGATAAATTGGGATGGATTTGAAGAGACAAACTAGAAGCATTAAAGAGTCAGGAGGGAGGAGAGATTAAAAAGGGTCAATACATACAGCTTGTCTAAGCTGTGACAAAGGGGACTAGAACGGTCTACAAGCATTTGCAGAACGTAAAATCAGCAGATTTTTTGACACTAAACCAATTAGGACCAATGGGATGAACAAGAGAAAAGGGAAGTTTAGCCTGAATATCATAACAATGATTTTTATTAGATTGCAGAATTATTACTTGTTAGTTGTTTGCTGTGTTATTGCCTTGTTGGTCCTGGGATATTGGAGAGACAAGCTGGGAGAAATAATCTCTTTTATTGGACCAACTTCTGTTGGTGAAAGAGACATGCTTTTGAGCTACACAGAGTGCTTCTTCCTCTTGTTTGTTAACTGACCATTTCACATTATTTTGATAAAAATATTATATTGACTTTGTTTAACTTTTTTGAAAAAATGCATTCTTTGCAGAATTTCTTGCAACATTTGTTACAAACGTAATAAAATTATGATCAAAACCATTAGCTAATTTTTTCATTTAGTAAAAAAATGGGATTTTATGTAAACAAAAATATTCTATCATCCCTCTGAATAGAACATTTTATAGAACATGTTTATGAAAAGTTTTGAAAAAAATAATTGAAAAAAGAGAAAAGGAGTACTTGTGGCACCTTAGAGACTAACCAATTTATTTGAGCATAAGCTTTCGTGAGCTACAGCTGATGAAGTGAGCTGTAGCTCACAAAAGCTTATGCTCAAATAAATTGGTTAGTCTCTAAGGTGCCACAAGTACTCCTTTTCTCTTTGCAAATACAGACTAACACGGCTGTTACTCTGAAACCTGAAAAAAGAGAGTGTTTCCAACCTTGAGAAATGGAGAAAGCTTTGAATTTTTTCAACAAAAAAATGTTCCTTTTCCAACCGGCTCCAGTATTTGTATGAATATATTTTTTTTACGAGCAAAAGGAATCATTATGATCACCAAGTCTGACCCCCTACATAACACATACCAGCCAATTCCACCCCTCCCTGCATCAAGCCCATAACTTTTATTTGAGCTAGAGCAGATATTTTAGAAAGACACCCGGTCTCGATTTATAAACGTCAAGTGACAGAGAATCTGCCACACTCCTTAGGAAGTTGTTCCAATGGTTGATTACCCTTGTTGAATGTTTGTGTCCTGTTTCTCGTCTGAATTTGTCTAGCTTCAGTTTCCAATCATTGGATCTCGTTATGCCTTTTCCTGCTAGAATGAAAAACCATCTGCTCTCAGAAATCTCTTCCCTGTGTAGGTATTTATAGACTGTGTTCAAGTTACCTGTTAACCTTTGCTTAGATAAACAAAATAGACTGAGCTTCTTTACTCTCTCTGCATGAGGCATGCTATTTTCCAGACCTTGTAGCTCTTTTCAGAAGCCTTTCCAATTGTTCCCCCTCATTTTTGAAGTGTGGATACCAGAACTGTACACAGTGCTCAGTAATAGTTGCATGGTGTTGTATACTGAGGCAACACTACCTTCCTATTCTTAGCGGCTAGTCTCCTGCTTGTGCACCTGAGGAGCACATTTGCCCTCTTAGCTACAGCATGGCATATGTTCAATTTGTTATCTACGATGAGCCTTCAATCCAGGATACTGATTCCCTCCTTAGAAGTGTGATCTACATTCTTTGTTCCTAGATAAATAACCTTGCAGGTCATTGTACCATAGCAGCACTGAGAGGCTGCCGTGGGGTTCAAGGCCAACGTTGCACTAAGAGCTGTACCAAGACGTGTGGTACAAGGCAACAAAACGACAGATGAAATTCAGTGTTTATAAGAGCAAAGTAAGGCACGCTGGGAAATGTAATCCCAACTGTACATACAAAATGAAGGGATCTAAATTAGCTGTTACCACTTGAGAAAGATCTTGGAGTCCCTGTGGAGAGTTCTCTGAAAACATCCACTCAGTGTGCAGAAGCACTCAAAAAAGTGAGCAGAATGTTGGGAACCATTAAGCAGGTCCCTTCCAACCCTGATATTCTATGATTCTATGATTCTAAGAAAGGGATAGATAATAAGATAGAAAATAATGACACTATATAAATCCACGGTACGCCCACACCTTGTGCAGGTCTGGTCACCCCATCTTAATAAAAGATGCATTAAAATTGGAAAAGCTGCAGAAAAGGTCAACAATAATGGTTATGGGTATGGAACAGCTTCTGTATCAGGAGAGATTGAAAAGACTGGGACTGTTCAGCTGAGACAAAAGATAGCTAAGGGGGTAGGTCTATAAAATTGTGACTGACATGGAGAAAATGACTTAGGACGTGTTATTTACCCCTTCACATAACACAAGAAACAGCGGTCCCTCAATGACATTAATAGGCAGCAGGTTTAAAACAAACATAAGGAAGAATTGCTTCACACAAGGCACAGTCAACCTGTGGAACTCATTGCCAGGGGATATTGTGAAGGCCAAAAATGTAACTGCGTTCAAAAATGAATTAGGTAAGTTAATGGAGGATAGGTCATCAGTGGCTATTACTCAAGATGGTCAGGGATACAATCTCATGCTTCAGATGTTCCTAAACCTCTGACAGCCAGAAGCGGGAACTGGACAACAGGGGCTAGGTCACCTGATGTTTTCCCTGTTCTGTTCATTCCATCTGAAGCATCTGGCACTGGCTTCTGTCAGAAGACACACCATTGGTCTGACCCAGTGTGACCATATGCATCCCTGTATTCACATCCTCCACACTATTGTAATAATCTTTGTACAAAATATGCCTTATAGGGTATCATTTGAAAACTAGTAACTCGCTGATCAATAACCCCCTTCTTCTCTGATCTCTATCCAATTAATCAACATCCTTCTTGAATTGTGGACATGTGGCAGGCCTGGCACCAGCCCGACCCGACCCCTTTGTGGCAGGGGTGGGATGGTGTGTCAGAACCTCACCATTCCCAAGTTCACATGCCTGTCTCTCTGTGGGTGGCTGGTTGCGGTCCTATGGCCTCCTTCCACACAATCACCCCTTGGCCAGGGTAGTGCAGCCTAGCGGCCAGAGTCCAGGTTACTCACCCCAAGTGTCAGGGCAGTATGGCCCAATGGCAGCATCCATATAATCCCCCTCTCAGACATGGTAGTATGACCTAGAAGCCAGAGTCCATAGGATTCCCACAGGGTGTGTGGGGAGGGTGGTAGGGGGACCCAGCCCCCCAGGTCCCAACCCAGGGCCCTGGTAGTGGCAAGCTCCCCTTGCCACCAGCTCGGCAGGGATCCACCCACAACGCACCAAATGTCTGTGTGGCTCTAATGCCATTTGCCTCTAAAGTTCCCCTGGGTCACTTCCTACCATAAACACCAGGTTCTCCGCTTCGGGGGGTCCTCTATTCTGCTCCCCTCCAGTGACATACTCCATCTGGTCATCAGAGTGTGTCCCAGCCTGGCTGGCCTCCGGATCCTGGTGCACAGGCTGTCCCTCCTCAGGAGCTGGCAGCATACCTCCTTCCCCTCCACCAGTCAGCCCAGACTGAGCAGCTCTGCAGGCTTTTATACCTGTTCTCCAGTTGGAGCATGCCCAGCAGAGCTCCCGGGGCGGGGCTTCCTCCACTAGGAAGGAAGGGTTAACCCCTGCGGTACCAGTGTGGGGCCACTCTGCCCCGTCACAGGGCACCAGAACAGGACACAGTATCCCAGCAGCGGTCACACCAGTGCCAAATACAAAGGTAAAATAACTTCTCTACTGCTACTTGATATTCCCCTGTTTATGCATCCAAGGATTGCATTTGCCCTTCAAGTGTTCAGCTGATTCTCCACCACAACTCCCAAATCTTTTTCAGAGTCACTGCTTCTCACCACAGGGTCCCCATCCTGTATGGCTGACTTCCTTTGCTCCTACATGGATACATTTACATTTGACCAGTATTGTCTTCTTGTTTCCTTGTATTCCGCTGTCTGTCTAAATCCATCTGTCATCTCTTGTCTTAGATTGGAGATTGTAATCTTCCTAGGGAAGGGACCATCTTTGTGCTCTATGTCTGTACAGCCCCTAGCACAATGGGCTCCTGGTCTGTGGCTAGGGCTCCTGAGTGCTACCGTACAGCAAATAAATAATAACAATGACCCTAGTACTGAGGATGGGGGTTATTTCCATGTTAACTCTTTAACATATCTGAGAATAGATGGCATGATTCTAAAATAATAAATTATATTTTACATTCTAGGTAAACAAGAAAAAAAAGTTGGGAAAAGGAGGATTATTACCATCATTCTCATTTAACAGAGGCCCAGAGAGATTAAGGGCTGGATTTTCAAAGGTATCTAGGCACCTACAGATGCAGATAGGTGGCATTGAAAATCCTGATAGGCACCTAAGCAAGATGCTTAACTCCTTTGGAGAATCCCGCTGGGTGCCCATCTCCATCTATGGGTGCCTAAATACCTTTGAAAATATGGCCTAAAGGTCACAGTGCAAAAACCTGAGAGATCTCCTGAATCTCAGACCCCACCTTAGTCAGTTTCAACTTGTACATTCTCCCTCTGTATGGGCATTCATAGATTGCCCAGGCTCCAACCTTTGGTGTTCCACTCAACTCTAACAATGGATAATTCATAGGCAGATTATCCATCCGTTATTTTACTAGCCTGCAAAAAAAACAGTGGTTCCCAACTTTCCCACTCAGCTGTAGGAATTTCCACTACTAAGACTTGATCTGTATTGGCTAGTGCCTGCTACTTCCATTTGCCTGTGTGCACTTCCACCCAACCAATCCAAGGCTGCTCGTGATTATGAGACTGGGGACTGGAGCAGCCAGCTTCCACGGTAGGCTGGAACTGACATGGCAGAATGAGAGGCAGGCATTGGCAACACAGTTCTGATCCCCATTCACAGAATCATAGACTATTAGGGTTGGAAGGCACCTCAGGAGGTCATCTAGTCCAACTCCCTGCTCAAAGCAGGACCAACCCCAACTAAATCATCCCAGCCGGGGCTTTGTCAAGACAGGCCTTAAAAACCTAAGGAAGGAGATTCCATCACCTCCCTAGGTAACACATTCCAGTGCTTCACCACCCTCCCAGTGAAAAAGTTTTTCCTAATATCCACCCTAAACCTCCCCCGCTGGAACTTGAGACCATTGCTTCTTGTTCTGTCATCTGGTACCACTGAGAACCGTCTAGATCCATCCTCTTTGGAACCCCCTTTCAGGTAGTTGAAAGAAGCTATCAAATCCCCCCTCATTCTTCTCTTCCGCAGACTAAATAGTCCCAGTTCCCTCAGCCTCTCCTCATAAATGATGTGCTCCAGCCCCCTAATCATTTTTGTTGCCCTTCGCTGGACTCTTTCCAATTTTTCCACACTCTTCTTGTAGTGTGGGGCCAAAACTGGACACAGTACTCCAGATGAGGCCTCACCAATGTCGAATAGAGGGGAATGATCACGTCCCTCGATCTGCTGGCAATGCCCCTACTTATACAGTCCAAAATGCTGTTAGCCTTCTTGGCAACAAGGGCACACTGCTGACTCATATTTAGCTTCTCGCCCACTGTAACCCTTAGGTCCTTTTCTGCAGAACTGCTGCCTAGCCATTCGGTCCCTAGTCTGTAGCATTAAAGTGGAGTAGGGGAGCTAATGTACTAGCCCCCCACAAAAAGCCTGCATTATTAGCACTGATAAATCTACACCAGTGTACCGAAAAGATTGTATCAAATAATACAGCCCGTTCTGTGTGGAGCCTGGATTATTTCTATAACTCGCAACATTTGTGTCTGTTCTTAATTAGTAGATTTTATGAGCTTTGTTTTGGGTTTTTTAAATTCTTCTGCATACTGGTAGAGAGTCATATGTTACATTCTCCAGTCCCTCTGAGACACCAGCAGGGGAAGTCTGGCCTTTGCTCTAATGCAAAAATAATGATTCACCAGAATAATTGCTTTTATTCCTGCAGTAATATAGACTGGAGAGCTTTTCTGCAGCCAGAAGAGCAGGAGCTGACTTACATTAACCCTGTGGATGCTAAGGTGGGGGAATTGAAACCAGTTCTCTATTCTTGCTACCTCTCTTCTTTCCTATATTTTCATCCCAAAAGAGATATTTGCAAGATCTTTAAAGAGCAGCTTCCAACTGAGGGGAGGATAGCACATTCAGGGCCTAATCTTCAACTAGCATTATTCATAGACTTTAAGGCCGGAAGAAACCATCATGATCATCTAGCCTGATGTCCTGCGCATCACAGACTACAGAACCTCACCCACCCACTCCTGTAATAGACCCCTAACCTCTGGCTGAGTTACTGATGTCCTCAAATTATAGTTGAAAGACTTCAAGTTACAGAGAATCCACCATTAACTCTAGTTTAAAGTGACCCGTGCCCCATGCTGCAGAGGAAGGTGAAAACCCCCCAGGGTCTCTGCCAATCTGACCTGGGGGAAAATTCCTTCCTGACCCCATATATGGCGATCAGTTAGACCCAAACAAATGGGCAAGACCAGCACCCAGGTACCTGCGAATAAATTCTCTGTAGTAACTCAGAGCCCTCCCCATCTAGTGTCCCATCACTGGCCATTGGAGGTATTTGCTCCCAGCAGTTACAGATCAGCTATATGCCATTGCAGTCAGTCCCATCAACCTCCACTGGACTTCCCTGTAGCTGCTCCCTCTGAATGACCAGGATATAGTTTGTGTCTTGATTAGGGCTGGCATATTCAGAGCAAGGACCCACCTGTGGGAGATGCTCAGCTCCCACTGACTGTCACGTTAAAGATAATATCACCCCATACACCAGTATGTTTCATGAGGGTGAGCGTGCCCTTGACACAGGCCAATTGGAATGGCCTGTGCTGTTCATAAGCTGGATGGGCCATCTCAATGCAGTCCAGACTCAGACATAGGGTAGCATCAGGGATATCCAAATGAAGGAGGCAAGACCACATTGTCGTAAAATCCAACAAGCTTTGAATACAGCCAGATCGCTCACAAGGCAGTGCCTGTTCCCCTAGAGCTGGGTACAGGAAGCCCCACATCCCAATACACTTTCATTTGCCCTTTCCAATCCAACACCCACCTGCAACTCAGCTAGTGGAGGAGGGGGAGACTCGTTACAATGTATTTTATTACTTGCAGATTTTTACTCCAATTTCTTTCTTTCTTTCTCTCCTGTTTTGTGCAGCAGGGTAACAATGCCACAGATTTAGGCTCTTCCTAAAGATTAAGGCAGCTGAGCCTCAGGAGGCTAATTTTCAGCAACCTCACCCTAGCCTCCGTTTGTGTATGTGAAATTTGCACATGTCCACACCCCTTTGGTACACCACTATGGCACATGCAGTTGCCAGACTGCAGTTCCTGTGTGCGGGTGAGAGAACTGGAAGGCACAGGTGTTCTTTTGCCCATGACCGTGCTAATCGCTGCAGGTTGCAGGGGTTCGAATCTAGCAACAGTGCAGGCAGGGGCTGGATTTACTAGCCCCACGCACAAGGGTTAATGCACCAAAATATATATATGCCAAAGTGGAGACTGCTTGCAGACAAGCAATTCTGTTATTGGGCCTGTGCATGATGGTCTACAGTATTTCATTTGCTCTAACCCCTTTTCTGCATCCTGGATTGAGGCAGAGCAGCCTGAATTAAAGGCTGTCAGTCTAGGAAATATGCCAGTTAATAACACTGCAGTAAACAGGGACTCCCATCCGCTTGCAGGTGCCTTGTTTTGTAGGACATGATCGCCACGTTTAGTGATTCTATAAAGGGCACTTCCATTCATTCCCAGAGTAGTAAAGTGCCAAGGGGCAGCCAGTATTGGCAGAGAAACTTCCTGCAGGCTGGTGGCTCTCATCACCAGCTGGGGATAGACAGACAGCTACACCCACGGTTAGGTTTCTGCTCCTTTATGACCCAGGTTCCACAGTGCCTTGCAGCCTGCTGCTCTCTTTGCCACAGAGTATTCTCTCTCTTAACAACCCCCACCCCGTCCCTTCAAGGCTCAGTTCTTCTATATATTCCAGCTGAGAGGGTGGGCCAGTCATGAGGTGCTGATTAGCTATGTCTGGGCTATGTCGGCTGCTTCTTGCCCCCTCTCCCATTGCTATTAAGAGGGCAGATCGCCTTGTAAAACTTCCCAGCAAAGAGTTCAATACGGAACTGAAATATATGAATGGATCTACCCTTTCATTCATGAGCCAAGGTTAAACTGGTCTTTGGAACATATACAATACCCAAGAAATCACAGACAGTGGGAAAAAATGGTATTTCCTTCAATTGTAAAGGAAATGTTTCATTCTTACAGTCTTTGGGGGTTTTGTCTACATGTTGCCCAAGTCTGAAAAGGATGAAATTTGCAAAATGACTGGTGTTTTCCTCAACCTTTGGAACCTGCCTGTTTCCCTCCAAGGGAGTATTCCAGAGGCATCTGTGGCCAATTAGCCAACTTATTGTTACATGCCAAAAGTGTAATTACAAACCCTGGACACGTTAGGACCCTGGAGAGTGAAAATAAATGGCTCAATACAGATCTCGCTGACAATAGACAAAGTCATTGACACCAGAACAGGAATGAGGCATTAACCATTTGTTGATGGTTAGATGCCAGTCGGTAGCAGTATAGACATGAAGAGCCAAAGGTTTAAAGAATATTTTGGCTCTATCATACCTCGATAGGTGTTGGTCCTGCTTTAAGCAGCGGGGTGGACTAGATGACCTCCTGAGGTCTCTTCCAACCCTAATCTTCTATGATTCTATGATTCTTCTATGATTCTCTCTGCTTGGCTTGCTCTCCCGTGCACTGTGCCATGTTGAAAGTGAACTGTTGCTCTGGGTTCTAATGATGACTCCATCTCTGTGCATGAAAAAGAGCAACAGATTCACATACTTTTAACTGGATCTGTCCTGGGTCTCACCCCCATGGGGCAGAGCTTCTGCTCTTATACAGTGTCAGAGCACCAGTGGATTCAGGTAGGAAGGATCGTTAGTGGTTAGGGTGTCTTTGTGTTAATATAGATGGAAGATATGGCCCAAAGGTGTTAACATAACCCAGTTACTTTCTGACATTAAACAGCGTTAAACAAGGTCTGGAGTTTGGTATACAGAGACTCAGCCTGCCTAGCTCCATGGCAAACACTATTAAAAATCCTTTTAACCTTTGCTGTATCTTTTTAATAAAAAAAGGGAACACAGTTAAAGCGTTTGAAATGTAAAGTATCAAGTCACGCTTTCATTTTAGCAACGTCCCTTGTTCCCTTTCCCTTTAGCTGGAGAGAGTTTTCAAAAGAGACATCCCTTTATCTGGCTGTCTTTGAGGTGGTCCCAAAGATGGTAACTGTTCTTTTGGGGAGAAGAGAAGAAGTGAGTTGAGGTAAGATGGAGCTGCTGTTGTTCAGTTCCAATCCTGCTTCATCTTATGTGGTGGCTGGGATCCAGGTGGACCTGCTAGGGAAGGTGATGTTATCTGGGTCCCTCTTTCTGGCCTGGCCTGGTCAGACATCTCTTAGGATCAGGTTGATGAAGTCCCTGGGTCCCAGGAAATGGGGTGGGTTTGGCAGTCATGATGGTGAAGCTCACTCCGTTAGCCTCCGAGGCTAACGGAGTGAGCTTCACCATCATGACTGCCAAAATCTCCCCCCAAAATCTCTTTCTTTAAGGGCCCCCAAAGGGAATGGTGGGCAGAAGAGCCCATCCCCTCATTAATCAGTCCACCAATTAGGCACAATATCCAGCATGCCAATTTTGGTTCATTAATTTCCAAGCAAGATTTCAGCATATGGAATCATATCAACTCGGGCTTTTTGTTTGGACTAATTTAGTCTGTCTGGCTTTCTTGCACCTGTAGAACGTTCATTATTGAGAACAGATGGACCTATTTTCCATAACAAAATTGTTATTCTAGGTTACTGTCTCATCTTGTAAACTTTTACGTGCTTTTTTACAACTGAGCTCTCAATTACGGTAAATTTGTCAGTCCAATTATCACAACAGTGCTAGCCTAAGAATGAGAAACCTGGGTTCAACATCCTGCTGAGCTACAGACTTCCTGTGTGATCTTGAGCAAATCCCTTAGCCTCTGTGTGCCTCTGTTTCCCCATCTGTTCGCTGAGGATAATAGCACTTCCCTACCTCACAGGGGTGTGGTGAGGATAAATACACTAAGCTGTGAGATGCTCAGATACTATAGTAATGAGGGCCATATTAATACCTCCTCTAAAAGACAGGCAGCTGAGTCTGCCACTAGATCCTAACACTCCAGATGGGGCTTTGAAATTTGGACCGGATTTTGCAAGTGTCCCCTTATCATAATAACGGCTTGAACCGAAACCCTGACTCTTAATAACCTCAAACAGTGTAGCTTTCCAAATAGCTATTTTATTCATGTCACACTTGTTATTAATTAGGTCTTCCTTTTCCTTTCCTTGCCCTTCACTGTTTCCAAAGATTTCAACAAGACTGTTGCTGAAGTATTTCCAAATTGGCCACTGTGTTACTTAAATTAGTAAAAATACTCAGAATAAAAATGAGGGTAAGAAAAAGAGCATGCCTTGCATTCATACATCAATGTTTATCTTAAATGAACCAGGGATTGTGTCATCTACCACTAGAATGCAGCCAGCTCTGGGGTGGATCACAGCACACAGCAACACTACAAAGCACTTTTAGGACATGAAGTGAAGTTATTAAAGGGTCTAAGCAAACTGTCCTTGGCCTCATGAAAGCAATGGGGACACACAGGACTGCAAAACGTTGTAGTGGACAGCACTGTATTTCTAATAAGCTTGATGCTCTGGTGTGGGATGATATGTCATATTACCTGTTAATCTTCCACCCACTTCCAATAGCTTCTTCATTATTTTCTCTGTCTGTAACCACTTTAGTTATTAGACTTATTATTAATAGTCTTTCTGCCTAGAAAGCTGCTCCTCGCTCTCTGGTTTCATAGAGAGAATTTCTCCTCCAACATGGTTTCCAGACACTTTGTACTGATATTCTATAATGATTTTGGCAGGAGGAAGAGAGGCTCTTTAATGACAACGCGCATGAATGACATTTCAAAGTTACTTCCTTTTATTAACAAGCAGAGATTTTTCAAATCCTAGTCAGGAGCCAGAAGGAGAATCAATCCCAGTCCTGATGAGTCTTTTTAATGGCTTGTCCTCTGCTATTTCATCCTGCACCACTGTACAGTACTAGGCCCTCTGGATGCCCCTATATGTGAGTTAGGGTCTCATTCTATATGAGCTCGTACGAATAGCTCTCAGATCGATGAGTTTCTTCAGGGCCGTTACAAGATGTGGAGGAAACATCTGTTAAGAACTGGTATAATGAGCTGCACAAAGAAAGCCATTCAGACTGTACACACACGTGTCATTAGTTTACACACTCCAGGAACTATGCCATGCATTCTGGAGCATCATCGACCGGCACCCGACTTTGTTGCTATCTATTTACATATAGACAGACATGCAGCAGTCTCCTAGCCTGGTTTCGCAGCTGGAACACGGGACTGCAAATCAGGAATCCTTGGCCCTCAGAACTTTGCCACTGGCTTGCTGAACGCCCAGTGTGTTGCTATGGCTAAAAAGAGCTAACACGCTCCGTGGGTGTAAAAACGGGTGACTATCGAGCAAAAGAAGATAGGTGGTAATATCTCTGTATGCAGCACTGGTGAGACCTCTGGGGGACTAGCTGTGGCCCATTCTGATAACCACACTTCAAAAAGGATAAAGATGAGCAGGGGTTCAAAGAAGAGCTACAAGAAAAGTTTAGGTTGGGGAAATATACCTTCCAATGAGAGACGCAGGGAGTTCAGTCTGTTGAGTTTAATCAAAGAGAAGGTTAAGGGGTGATCTGATCACAGGCTGCAAGTCCCTACCCGGGGAAAAGATCTCGGATAGGAGGGGGCCCTTTCATCTAGCAGACAAAGGCATAGCAAAATCCAAGAACTGGAAGTTGAAGCCAGACAAATTCAGGCGCCCCACTTAGGAAAGCATTGATGCACTGGCTTAATTAAAGTCCCATGGACTTCAGTGATAGAGGAGTCAGGGAAAGTCTTGCAGCCAGTTTTCAGAGCCCTTGCAGTAAGGGCAATAGTGTTAGCCACTCCCTATGTGGCTGGTTCACTTCTAGATCAGGTCGGGACTCTTCTGCTGAAATATTTTTTTCATTGGAACATACCAACTTGTCGGAACTGAAATGGTTCACTGAAAAGGGTCAATCCTGATGAATTTTTCAACTCCTAAAAGTTTTGAAATTGTCAACATGTTTTGTTTCGACAGTGTCTAAAGAAAAACTTGTTTATTCCAGTTCAAAATGACTTTTAATTTGGAAATTTAAGCTCACGATACTTTTTTACAAAATGGAAATGGTCAAAATCCATAATTTTGCAATGTTTGGTTTCAATTGACCTGACCCAATCTGCAAAAGTGTTTGAAATTTTGACTTTTCATCCCAATTCAGGACAGGAATTCTTTTCCAATATCTCAAAAATTTTCATGAGAAAGTTTTACGGACTCATTTCTATTTATTTCCCTTGTTCCTGATAACAATGAGAGTCTCTAATGCTCAGATTAAACTGTGTGTAGCTTACTGACCCCTGTGAGCAGTATGCAGCTGTCTCTCTGTGTCATCCGCAGAACATTACAACTGGCAACTTCTCACCTGGTGTCTCTTTAAAGGGCCAGTGTGACTCAGCAGTTCCGGTGATGGCAATTTGTTACAGGAGTCCAGGCACCTTGGGAAGAGCTATGTCCTCTCACTGACAGATTTATTTCCCAGCCTCGCTGCTACTCTGCTGATTCATAGTCTGAACCAGCATATGAGGCTAGAGCTCCATGCCAGGTGCTAAAATGGCAGCCACTGTGTGGGGCATGATGTAGGCCTTTGCAGACAAGGGCCCCCACCTTCCCTACTGAGGGGCAGCTCAGCATGGTGTGAAGAGAGCTGGCAAGTTCCCACGGTAATGGTGTGGGAAACATGTCAAACACAGAGACGTGCTTGTCATCAGCATCAGCTCAGACCAGGTTTCGGTCCCATGCAGTTTATCACAGCTTATTTCGGAAGCCACCAGCTTGACAGCAATGTTTGACTGAACTCATTTCAGGGGCGAAACAAATGGGCAGCCGAGGAAATAATGTATCATTGTCAAGCTGTCTCGCTGCTCCATTCAGGGAAGCCAGGAGGTGGAAATTTTAGCCAGACATACCCCTGCACTCATTCTGGCAGAGATTTCATTTTTCTCTTCTTACTAGATTGTATCAGAAATGAGCCGAAGACACAAAGTTGGAAGCAGGGTAGGATCCGAGCTTCTCCAAAGCGGAGAACATTCAGCATGGGGAGTGTGGTTTGGTCCATTGTAGAGACCCAGGTCTGAACTTGGTCAAAAGGCATATGTGCCTCTCTGGAAGGTATGCTTTACCCAAACACAAGTCACTGGACTCAGTGCAGGGGCAACAGGGTGAAATTCCACAGCCTGAAATATACAGGAGGTCAGACTAGAGGTTCCCTTTGAAGAACCAGATGAAAGATGGTAGATGACAGAACAAGGAGCAATGGTCTCAAGTTGCAGTGGGGGAGGTCTAGATTGGATATTAGGAAACACTATTTCACAAGGAGGGTGGTGAAGCACTGGAATGGGTTACCTAGGGAGGTGGTGGAATCTCCATCCTTAGAGGTTTTTAAGGCCAGGCTTGACAAAGCCCGGGCTGGGATGACTTAGTTGGTGTCAGTCCTGCTTTGAGCAGGGGATTGGACTAGATGACTGCCTGGGGTCTCTCCCAAGCCTAATCTTCTATGATTCTATGGTAAGGCCTTGTTCCTTATCATCAAAGTGCTCTATTGTCTATGCCCAGGATATCGAGGAAGACATCTAAAGCATTGGGACAAAGACCATGATCGGCAGCTATGCTCCTCCAGTCCGATGGAACTCTCAGCAATTGGAGCAAAGCTTGTCTCTGCGGGAGCCAGAACTTTCTCCGGGGGGCGGTCCAAGGTTGTGGAATGAACTCCCCAAGGTGCTAAGAACCATCACAAACCTCCCTACTTTCCACTCCAAGTGCAAGGCACTTTTTTGGACCCAGCCTTCTCTAAAACATAACAAGAGGTATATTTATTAAAAACCACCAAAAAACACACACCTACCAAAACAAGACACTCCGCTGAGCACATTTCTCCCTCTGGTGAGAGCACACACAATATGTGACAGATATGTGGAGTCATGTTGCTTTCGGCACTGCTGGAAGGCGCTCAGTTACCAAGGTGATGAGCATGGTCTGAGAACCTCCACAGCCTAGAATTCTGGCCTTAGATTCTATGAATCTCTGATTTCTACAATTTCATGTCCTTACCATTGGGTTCAGGACCAAACACTTGCAGTCTCCTCAGGAGGATCAGTTAGGGATAATCAAAAATTTTCTGTCAGAAAATTGGGATTTGGCTTCAGTGGTTTTTGTGTGTGTGGAAAGAGTTTGCTTTCCGTGGAAAAATCTGTCCAAAAACAACACAAAAAAACCTCATGAAAATCAGAAAGTTTTTGGGTTGTTGGGGTTTTTTTTGTCCAAAACCCTTACAACGTTCAGTTTTCATCTAACTTTTTTTGTTTTGTTTTGTTAATCAACAGCTGAAATTTCCCATGGGGGAAAAAATTCCAACAAGCTTTGAGCTCAGTTTGAACCTTTCTGCTGGCTCCGCTGTCACAAGGTTGGCAGTTAGTATCCATGCTAATACTGCAGAAGGTTTGCTTATGAGGATACCCACCAGCCCCAACTCTCCACTTTCACTATATTTAACCCAGTGCAACTTTTATCCACTCTTCTATATGGCTCAGAAACATGGATGACTTATGCCAAACATACCAAAAGACTAAAAAGTTTTCATATTTGATGCTTGCGTAAAATTCTTTAAGACGGCAAGACCGGGTGACAAATGTGGAAGTGTTAAATCATGCTAGTATGTCATTCATGGGAATGTTGATTAGTAAGAAAAGACTCAGGTGGCTTGGATGTGTCACGCGAATGCCGGATTACAGGATCTCATAGAGTGTGCTGTACTTTGAAGGCTGCGAAGGGTCCAGAAAGAGAGGCAGACCACTGCGCAGACATCAGGATGCTTGCAAAGATGATTTAGTATCCTTTGGAATCTCTGTGGATGATTGGGAAAGTAGTACAGAATGCCACTCCGGTTGGCGGAGTCAGCTTCTAGATGGAGTGAGGCGTTGCAAGGTGGACTGGATCAAGCTTTGTGATGACCAGTCTCAGATGAGGAAAGAATCTGCTACAAAGAATCTGTCAGATTCAGAGCATGGCTACTGCATGGGTGTGCCCTACCTGTGAACAGGCCTGTCACTCATGCATCAGACTCAATAGCCAACAAAGAACACTTTGGCACATACACCATGCTCTGTAAAGAGTGACGATGCCATTGTATTAACGTCACCCCCTTCTGTGGTGTTGCTCTCAGGGATGCAAATGCAGAGAAGAATCAGGCCCCAGATGGTTGTGTGTGAATGTGTGTTGTTTGTCTGTGTGTGAATGTGTAGGTCAATTTGTATGACTGTCAGCGCATGGGCACATCTGCGTGCACCGGTGCACGTATGAGTGTACACGTCTGTGTTTGGGTGCGCAGGTGGGATTGTGTCTCTACATGCAGGCTATGCGGGAGAGTGGCATTGGTATGTGTGAGTTGACGGGGAATTGATGGGCCTGGGTCTCTGCCATTGTGTGCACCTGTCTGTGAGTGTGTGTCCCTGTCGTAGAAAGTGTGTGCAAAAGTCTCAAATTCCTGCAGGTGGACAGGATTGTATTTTTGGTAGGTTTTCTCCCTGTAGTTTCTTGTGTTCTAGAAGACTTTTTTAAAAATTGTGGGGACCTCTGCATTTGACTTTCTTTCATAAATTCAGTGGAATTAGCAACCAGCTCACAGGGGAAATACAGAGCAGCAAAGTGATTTGGGCTTGACAGATTAGCTCTCAAGTCTTTATGAGAGCATTATTCAATGGTGCTCAAGAGAATCTCTTCTCGTTACACATTTAATTAATTAATTTGCTCAGAAAAGAGGAGTTTAAAAAAATCTGAAGTCACCCTGATGCAGTATGTCTCTCGGCAGCATTTCTGCTCATTTCTCGTTCACAGCATTTGTATGTATATTGGGGCATCATTGCAGGTATGTTAGGTTATACCTGAGGCTGCCTTTGTATATTGCAAATGGCTTTATTTTGAGAGTTGTCATTAGGTTTATGGTGGGTATATTTCAGTTTTCCTTTATGTATGTTGTCCTGTCCTTATGTTTACAGTGACATATCTTAGGATCCCTTTTTACATAAGAACGGCCACACTGGGTCAGACCAAAGGTCCATCTAGCCCAGTATCCTGTCTTCCCACAGTGGCCAATGCCAGGTGCCCCAGAGGGAATGAACAGAACATGTAATCATTGAGTGATCATAGAATCACAGAATCATAGAATATCAGGGTTGGAAGGAACCTCAGGAGGTCATCTAGTCCAACCCCCTGCTCAAAAGCAGGACCAATCCCCAATTAAATCATCCCAGCCAGGGCTTTGTCAAGCCTGACCTTAAAAACTTCTAAGGAAGGAGATTCCACCACCTCCCTAGGCAACACATTCCAGTGTTTCACCACCCTCCTAGTGAAAAACTTTTTCCTAATATCCAACCTAAACCTCCCCCACTGCAACTTGAGACCATTACTCCTTGTCCTGTCATCTTCTACCACTGAGAATAGTCTAGGAACATCCTCTCTGGAACCACCTCTCAGGTAGTTGAAAGCAGCTATCAAATCCCCCCTCATTCTTCTCTTCTGCAGACTAAACAATCCCAGTTCCCTCAGCCTCTCCTCATAAGTCATGTGTTCCACATCCCTAATCATTTTTGTTGCCCTTCGCTGGACTCTTTCCAATTTATCCACATCCTTCTGGTAGTGTGGGGCCCAAAACTGGACACAGTACTCCAGATGAGGCCTCACCAATGTCGAATAGAGAGAGACAATCACGTCCCTCGATCTGCTCGCTATGCCCCTACTTATACATCCCAAAATGCCATTGGCCTTCTTGGCAACAAGGGCACACTGCTGACTCATATCCAGCTTCTCGTCCACTGTCACCCCAGGTCCTTTTCCGCAGAACTGCTGCCTAGCCATTCGGCCCCTAGTCTGTAGCTGTGCATTGGGTTCTTCCGTCCTAAGTGCAGGACCCTGCACTTATCCTTATTGAACCTCATCAGATTTCTTTTGGCCCAATCCTCCAATTTGTCTAGGTTCCTCTGTATCCTATCCCTGCCCTCCAGCGTATCTACCATTCCTCCCAGTTTAGTATCATCCGCAAATTTGCTGAGAGTGCAATCCACACCATCCTCCAGATCATTTATGAAGATATTGAACAAAACCGGCCCCAGGACCGACCCCTGGGGCACTCCACTTGACACCGGCTGCCAACTAGACATGGAGCCATTGATCACTACCCATTGAGCCCGACAATCTAGCCAACTTTCTACCCACCTTATAGTGCATTGATCCATCCCCAGTCCCCCATTCCCAGCTTCTGGCAAACAAAGGCTAGGGACACCATCCCTGCCCATCCTGGCTAATAGCCATTGGTGGACCTATCCTCCATGAACTTACCTAGTTTTTTTTTGAACCCTGTTATAGTCTTGGCCTTCACAACATCCTCTGACAATTGGTTCCACAGGTTGACTGTGCGTTGTGTGAAGAAATACTTCCTTTTGTTTGTTTTAAACCTGCTGTCTGTTAATTTTATTTGGTGACCCCTAGTTCTTGTGTTATGAGAAGAAGTAAATAACACTTCCTTATTTATTTTCTCCACACCACTCATGATTTTCATAGAATCATAGAACTGGAAAGGAACTTGAGAGGTCATATAGTCCACTCCCTTGCACTCAAGGCAGGACTAAGTATTATCTAGACCATCCCTGACAGGTGTTTGTCCAACCTACTCTTAAAAATCCCCAATGATGGAGATTCCACAACCTCCCTAGGTAATTTGCTTAACCATATAAATTTTATAGACTTCTATCATATCCCCCCTTAGTCATCTCTTTTCCATGTTGAAAAGTCCCAGTCTTATTCATCTCTCCTCATACGGAAGCTATTCCATACCCCTAATCATTTTTGTTGCCCTTTTCTGAACCTTTTCCAATTCCAATATATCATTTTTGAATGCTGGGGGATCTTTATGTTCAAAGTACTGATGGGTGCAAACAGGCCTGGGTTTGGATGTGTAAATACTTGTCCTGGTGGCTTTTGTTTTGCAAAAGCTCAGACAGAGTCATTCCAATGAAGCACGCATTTCAGCAGACTCCTCAATATGAAAGGGGTTCAGACAAAAGGTGCAGGTTTTGAACTGCCAGTAACTTAAAGATTTCTTTCCATTGATGCTGAGTAATTCTTACAGGGGAATGAGCAGAGTTGGTCAGGAAGTGTATATTACTTTGAAGGAAGTGAAAACTTTTCATAAGCATTTTTTACGGAATTCTTTGGTTTGCATCAAAACGCAAAAAATCTCCAAACCATTTTTAAATAAGTTTTCAGAAACCCAAACATTTTCTGGTTTTGGTTGTCAAAACCCAAGAATGTCCTCAGTTGATGAACCAAAAATTGTCCATTTTCATTTTCAAATTTGGGGTTTTTTCCAGCAAAAACTCATTTTTGGATGAAAATGGACACTTTTGCAATAAAATACTGGTTTGTCAAAACCACATTTTTCACCCTCCTCCCTCCAAAAAAGTAACTGAATTTTTTTAACCAGTTTCAGTGTGGAAATTGCACTAATTATGACGCAGTGTTCTTTTTAAAATACCTTTGCCCTTTGAGGTTATAGTTACTATGTCTCCTTATTTGTCTTATGGATGTGACTAGGTACCTGAACTAAGATGAGAACCCCATTCGGTAGGCATGGTACAAACACAAGATCTCTCTATGTTAGAGGATTTGGTTGTGTTTTAAACTCCAATTAATGGGGTTAACTAGCCCAAGTTTAAATACTACTCTAGACACTAATTGTTTGTATCAGGACAACAAATGCTGTTTCTGGTCCTGCTTCAGGCTAGGTGCTGACTGACATGGGAACCCCAACGTGTCAGGCGCTGTACACCACAGACAGTGGCAGCTATTGCCTCAAAGATTTTACAAACTAACAGGAAAAACAGACAAATGGTGTGTAATACCAACAGACTCCGGTCATCACCAGCTAGGATCAAACCTGGGAACCTCTGGAGCTGAAGGCATGAGCTGCTACTGCATGAGTTAAAAGATGCATCTTTTTTAGCCAAGTCTGGAGCAGGCTCATCAATCTCTCCCTGGTCTCACTGCCACTCGAGGGGGACAGAGTGTCACACCAAGCAGGCATGGGTTACAGGTGGAAAGAAAAAGTTTCGTTGTCTCCCTTTAGAGATGGGGAAGGGGTCACTTCTGGCAGGATCCCCTCAGCCCAGCAACTTCCAGGGGCTTCCCATTATGGAGCCTGCGCCTCTGAGGGTTCTTCTCCCTGGGAGCAGGGTTGAACACAGCTCTCCTTCCTGGGGCGGTGTTTTGCTTCTGACAGGCTCCCCCAGGCCCAGCAGGGTTCTGTCCTACCAACCACTTTCCCTGCCCATCACCCCTGGCTGAGCCTTTCTCATGCTCCGCAGGGTAGTCGCCCGACTTCAGCCTGGTTCTACTGATGCTTTCTGGACACCTGTCCTTAAAAGGGCCCTCGCCTTGGAACAGGGCTGGCTGGTCCGAGGCCCCCACTGTCCTTAGAGGGGACAGGCCACCTTTTCCCTCCTCCTGGGCTGGGTCCTCTGTGCTGGACCTACACAGTACACATTCTAATGCGGTATATTTGTGGGCCGGTATCATCATCCTGAGATCTGCTTTATAAAAGAGGGGGAGAAGCAATCAGCAGCATCTGCCCCCATTCCCCATCCCTAGGCCTCACAGAGGATGGGGGAGAGGCGGGGCATGGGCCAGAGAGGGAGGGGTCAAGGGAAGATGCACATAGACACAACCCCACCCCAGATGCGAACCCCTCAGACACTTATGCAGCACAAGGATGTGTTGTGTCCTTCAGAGTGGAGATTCCCCAGGTTGCAGAACCTCATTTCACTGGGTGGGGGGCTCTCTTTGCAGGGGCTTTACCACAGCAATGCTGAAAGGGATCCAGATGAGATCAGGAGCCAGCATTGGGGCAGTGGGGAACATGGCCCCTTTGTGCCACCAGCAGATCAGAGGTCTGGATCACTAGAATCCTGGCGGAGATGCATATCTGGACAGAGGGTAGGTGATAAGAGATCTGGTGCTGGTGAGACCCTCAAGGGTGAGTGACACTACTTATTTCACATATATAACATCAAGCCGTGGCAGCTGACAATGATTACGGCGTGTTATACGTCTGCTATGGCTAGGGAGAGCATAGATGATGGTGCAATGCGATCTAAAGCTTGCATTATGCACGAGTGGCCTATCCCATCCATGATATGTGTTCATAAACCTGGTCGTTACTGAAGGACATCAGGCACATTCCTCTAGGGAAGATTACTGCATAATCCTCTTCTCACTGTCTCACTCCTGTGGCCTTGGGCAAGTCACTTAAATGATCTGTGCCTCAGTTTCCCCATCAGTAAAATGGGGATAATAAAGCCAACATCTCTTGAAGGGCAGGTAGGGAAGATGACTTCATTAATCTTTGTAAAGTACTTTGAGATCCTCAGGAGGAAAGGGCTATAATAATGAAAATTATTTTACCCGACACATGTTCTGAAGGTGCTAACCTGCTCAATGCTGTCCCATTCTCAGGTCTCCAGGCTGCCCCATGTGCTAGAAGCACTGGGTAAATCATTTGCTGTCAGGTTACAGCTGGAGACCCTCTTTCAGTGCTGCCGTCTCTGCATTCCATGCACAACCAGGCCCAACCTAAAGCTCAAACCTTTCTCAAGCCAGACGAGGGAGAGGCAGAGGAGGGAAGTAGCTGTGGAGAAGGGGAATATATTTCCTGCCCTAACCATTAGAACTCAGCCCATTAAGCCCGGCTCCATGTACTAAAACTGTGGGAATGCGGAGCGGCCACAAACCCATCCCCCATACAGAAGCAAACAAATTGGCACCAGGACCCCCCTTCCTGTCTCTAGTCCACCCCATTGAAGAGGTGTGAGAATTCGCGGTGTTTTTGTAACAGCGACAGGGGAGGGGCGGGATCTGAATGTGGTCCCCAGGAAGGAAAGGCCTGCAGGAGTAATCAGTCTGAGTTCAGTGTCACATTAGCACTGTAGCGTTTTACACTGGGGGTCTGGGCTCTGAGAGTTACTCAGAGAAAATTAGTCAGAGTGGCAATTTCAATGCAGCTTCTGCAAAGCCTCCAGTTTCAAAAGACAGCCACGGCCGCTAGCTATAGGCACAGTCGGAGGCCCTCCTACGCAAGAGCGATGCAAACAGGTAACTGGGAAAGGCCTAGACAGCTAGATCCTGGACTGAGCAGCGGTGCGATGCGGTCTGTATAAGCATAAGAGAAACGGTCATAAGCAGGGAAAAGAGCATGGGAAGGTTCCAAGCTGGATGAGGCATTCACAACCCAGCCGAGGCTGGCAATGGGATACAGACATCCAATGTATCACTTGGAGGATGCCGGCCTCAGAGACAGTGCAGGTTTCTACTGCAGCGTTTGTTTTCTCTTGTGACAAATCTGCGGCCATCTGGGTACTTTGTGGTTGCCGCCAAGTCCCACGGAGCAGGGCCCTGGCTTTTCACTGTGTTTTACACGGAGCTACTCCCTGTATCAGGGCTCAATACATGATATTTATGATGATTAATAAATACAACAGCAGCAATAAAATTAATAGGCAAGTATTCTTATTATTGTTCCTGGCTATAATCGGAATTGCCAGACTGGATCTGACCTGAGGTCCATTTAAGTTCAGTACATTGTTTCCAGCAGCAGTCACCACCACATGCATCAGAGGAAGGTACCCTGCAGTGGGCAGTTATGGGATAACGTGCCTCCAGGGAAAGTTTCCTTCTGACCCTCAGTATTTACAGGGGGGGGTTAAGTTGTGAAGCAAGGAGAGTTTCTAGCCCTTCCAAAGGTCTTCTAGAAATCTACTGGCTATTCTCATTATCCGGATGGGCTAGCCAGAAAACAAAAGTGCCATTTCCCAAACAATTGCAAGGTTTTGTTCCACAGCAGGATGAAACCACGACCTTGAAGACATTTTTCATGAAAAACCAGAGAAAGAGAGAGACCAGAATAGCAAGTAGCCGTGTGGTTGTGTTGGGAACACTGGGGCATGGCCACTAGGTAACTCGAGGGGATGGAAGACCACGAGTGTCGATGAAGCCCCCTTGCACTAGGCCCCGGTGTCCTTGGCCCCCCCTCCTGCCTGGAGGCACTCGCAGCAGCTCTGCGTACTAGGCCCAAGTGTCCTTTGCCCCCCCGCCTGGAGGCACACACAGAAGTTATGCTGAGAATCTGCAACAGTATGTTGCAGAGTCAGACTGCCTGAAATTAAGCAAGGCCAAACAGGGGAGATATGGAAGAACAATGCTGAATAAAGCAGCTTTATGTATAGTTTAACAAATGATACAGAGAATCAGGGAACTAGCTGGGAACTGGATTGGCTGGCTATATGGATACTTGGGGCAGCTTGCTATTGGATAAGTATGCTGGGAAAAAGGATGTATAAAAGCCTGTGTAACTTCCTGCTCTGTTGTGCAGGATTTGAGATTTTATTCTCCCTGTACCTTTTTGCAGCTGCAAATAAACTTTTCTGCTTCTCCACCCCGTTGTGATTATTGGGTGTAGCACACCGGGTAACGAACCAACTCAAGCTGTTGTTCAGCCTCTCGGCACTGGGTGCCGGCAACAGTTGGGGCATTCAGCAAGGATGTGAGAGATCAACTGTCACGTCCCTGCACCAAATCAGGTGGCACAGCAGGGCTTGAAGCTGGGTCTCCCATGTCCCAGGTGAGTGCATCTCTCTGAACAGAAATTCCATCCTGAACCTGAGAACCCTTCCTGTAGAAGAGTGGACTCATGGCTGGTGCCCCGCCTTGTGGTGGTGGGCATGGCATAGAAAGCTCTCCTCCTCCTCTTCTGGACAGCTGCTATGACCCTGCAGTGGTCTGCAACCAGGTCACTTATAATCCCCCCTTTTTGGGGTAACAGAGTCCTCACCACATGGTCATTACCCCCTTTGGCCTCAGGGCTTCATGACCTCTCCATCTTCCCCGGCTCCACAGCCGCTCCAGATTCACCCTTCTTTCAGAGCACAGGCTCCCCCTGGAGTCCGCCAGCAAATCCCACATGGAAACACAAACTTCAGCCACTTCTGCCCTCCTCAGGCTTGAATTTTCATCACCCTTAAGCTTCCCCTTTACTCAGTTCCTGAGGCTGCTGCATCAGAGGCACAGATCCTTCCCCTCATCGCTGGAGCTTGCTCTACCCTGGTGGATGTAAATATGTTATTCAAGCTAATGTTAAAAAAATTATATAATACATAGGCTGGGAAAAAAGTGTCTCTACATCTGGGTATAGTGTGTCTCCTGTCCTCTTGCCAGACTGCTCCTCTCGGGAGAGTGTCCCATGGCCAACTCTTCCCCAAGGTTCCTCCTTGACCCTCTCAGTTTCTCCACTCTCTGCTGCCGGGCCAGGGACTGCAGAGTTCATCCCTCTCTCCCTGCAGCCCTCTCTTGTTCTGGGCTTCCTCTCTTTACAATAAGCACCCAACTCCTCCTCCAGCTGGCATCCCCTTTAACTGGGCCTGGCCTACCTTCCAGGTGCAGCCAGGTGGTCTAATTGAGCGCTCCAGCTCAAGTTAACTCTGTCAGAGTCAATATGGGGTATACACCTCATCACATTGCCCAAGAAAAGTTTTGTGGAAATGTCAGTTTCGATAAACAGTTTCATTTTTGATGAATCAGCATTTTCCAATGCGGGGTGTGTGTGTGTGGGGGGGGGAACTCACTGAAAAATTCCTGACTGGCTCTATTACCCGTAAAACTGTCTAATCCCTTTGCTAAGCTCTTGGCTTTGATACTGTCTTGTGGCAATGAGTTCCATGGAATAAGCACACATTATGTGAAAAGATTACAGAAATATCCTCTCACTGTATTTTGGCACTTCCATTCCCAGACACGACTGGGAACAGCCTCCCCTTCCCTTAGGGTGGCATCAGGAACATGTGTTGTTTTTTTTTAATGTTATTCACATTTTTAAAAATAACCTTCGGTTTAAAGTTTAAGCAAGTTCTTCTTTCATCCAAACCAGTCTGCTCATCCTTAACCTGGATGCCTACACTGGATACCACCCCACCATAAGACATTTCCAGTGTTCCAGAAAGAGAAGGCCCATGGCCCATCAAGACCACTCACGAGATGAAGCAAATCACCAAGGGGATATGGTGTTACTCCGAATGCTTTGCTAGAGAAACAGCCTGGAACTGGCTTGCTACAGGAAACTCACAAGATGTTTTGAGAACAGGGACATACCATTAAGCTTCCCCAATGTAACAGTGGCTCCCTGACCTAGCAAAGGTCAAGGACTACACCTGGAGGATGTAAAAGATTCCTTTATTAAGGATATATCCAAGAAACATGCCAGATGAAAGCCACTTGCATATTCCATGTATGAACCTGGCATTATGCATCCGGCTGATGTGGGTTCATAACAAGGGAAACACGGAAGACCTGAGCCCTCCAATCCAATTAGCTTTCTGTCAGTGCTTTTCTAAGAGGTTTGCAAACAACAAATAGTGACGGGTTAATGGACTGCAGGAAAGTGTGGGCTTTGATGCACCATAGGATAGTAAGGTTCAAAAAGCCATTTCTCATCGCCTGTATCAGCAAAGCCATTGTGCTGTGGCTTCTGATAGATGGATTACAGAAATGCTCCAGGCTTAGTGGGTATAGAGGCAGTATTTAATGGACCAAATGAGAAAGACCTGCAGTAAAAGAGTCCTATTCCCAAATGGTGTACTACTTGACTAACCCTGCCATACTGAAGCGAGACAAGGAAAATGAAAGTTGCAAGCTGAGTTAGGTGAGGAATGGAAACACTGTGCCCCTGCAGAGCTCTTCTTTCCCACTGCCGGGGGAAGAGCCTGATTCACTGGAGCAAAAAAATAGGAGGGGTATTAGCAATAGTGAGCTCAATCTGCAGGTTGCCATATTACCTTCGCTGAAATCACTGGAGCAACACGTATGAGGCAAAACATAAAATGTCCAGTTAGTCCTCGGAATGTATTGGGGACAACTTTTTGTTTCGGAAAGTGAAGGAAGTCACTCGGGGAACAGGTATTTTAGATTTGATTCTGACCAAAAGTGAGGTATTGTCTGTGAATCTGAAGGTGGAAGGCAATTTGGGTGACAGTGATCATGAAATGAGAGCTTTCATGAGTCGAAGGAAAGGAAGGCGTGAGAGCAGCCGAGTAAGGACAACAGACTTCTAAAAAGAAGCCTTTAGCAAACTCAGGGAACTAGTAGGCAAACTTACATGGGAAGAAAATCTAAGGCAATGATACTCAGACTGAGGGCCATGAGCTGCAAGGGTCTCTCTAATGTGTCTTCATTTACTATAAAATGGAAAATGAAACAATGAATTCACACGACTGTGGCTCTTTTGGGTAATGTTGATCACTAATTTGGTTCCTGCACCACTGAGATCTGAGTATCACTGCTCTGAGGGATAAAGGAGTTCAGAAGAGCTTGCAATTTCTCAAGGGGACCATCAATATTAAAGGCAGGACTTTAATATTTAAGGTCAGGCTTGACAAAGCCCTGGCTAGGATGATTTAGTTGGTGTTGGTCCTGCTTTGAGCAGGGGGTTGGACTAGATGACCTCCTGAGACCTCTTCCAGCCCTGATATTCTATGATTCTATGAAACTATCTGATGTGAAGAAAAGATAGGCAGAATAGTGAGAGGCCCATATGGCTCCACTAGGAGCTCTTTAATGACCTGAAAATCAAAAAGGAATCCTAGAAAAACTGAAAACAGACTAATTGCTAAACAGGAGAACAAAAGAATAGCACAAGCATGTAGGGACAAAATCAGAAAGGTTAAGCCATAAACTGAGTTACACCTCGCAAGGGGCATAACAGACAACAAGATGTTCTTTTAATACATAAGGAGCATGGGAAAGACAAAGGAAAGTGTAGGTTCTCTACTTAGTGGGAAAGGAGAGCAAATAACTGATGATATCAAAAAAGCTGAGGTGTTTAATACCTATTTTGCTTCAGTTGTCACTGAAAAGGTTAATGGTGCCCTCAGCACAATGAATATTAACAACAAGGGGGAGGGAACGCAAGCCAGAATAGGGAAAGAACAGGTTAAAGATTATTTAAATCAGTTAGATATATTTGTTACCCTGGGTTCTTTCAACCCAAAGCTCTTGGTAACGTTTAGTCTGTGCGAGGTGGTGTCAGGGAATAAATCAGGGGAGACACGTCCGTCCGACCGATCGATGGCTGGCACAAACAGGACAACACACGAGTGCTTTCACTTAGAGCTAAACTTTACTTAGTGTCATTCACTTACACACATGTCCGCAACGGGTTAGTAAAACACCCCCAACCCTCGAAAATTACTGAAGCTGAGTATGGCTCTCTAGTGGCACAGTGGCAGCCTGTCTGCTAGTGGGAAACACAAGATGCATCCAGAGGGAGAGTTCAGTCCCGAAGAGTCCTCCTACCTCAAACTTTTTCCCCTTATTTATACATTAGTAATAGGATGACATGTCCCTTAAAGAAAACTTGTTAAGCAAGCTGTTCCAATGGGCAAGCAAGAGGCTCCTTCTGATTATTGATTAATCAGGGCTGGGTTTTTCCAGAGTTTGCAGCCTTGAGGCCCCAGTAGACATTCCTGGAGCACATTCTGCTCTTCTAAAATGCATGTATCAGCAACTTCAACACAATTCTTATCAGGAAGGATGTGGTGTCAAGCTGCCCTTTCCGTGGCATTCAAAACCTCCACCCCTCCTGCCTTGGTCAAGCTGAGTTTGCTACATGGCCACTTTACGGCCTGTGGTCTTGGCTGCTTTTAGCAATAAGTCATAGTTGTTTCAGGCACTTTACTGGTTTGCTGACATCTCCCCATACATATTCAAGTTGGCAGGGCCTGAAGAAATTCACCCTAGCGGATTTAAGGAACTAGCTGAAATAATCTTGGGACCGTTAGCAATTATCTTGAAGAACTCTCAGAGGATGAGTGATGTCCCAGAAGACTGGACAAGGGCAACATAGTACCTATCTTTAAAAGGGGGAACAAAGAATACCCAGGGAATTATAGGCCAATCAGCCGAACTTCGGTACCTGGTCAGATACTGGAACAAAAACAATTAATTTGTAAACATCCAGAGGATAATAGGGGTATAAGGAATAACCAGCATGGATTTGTCAAGAACAAATCATGTCAAACCAACCTAATTTCCTTTCTGGACAGAGTTACTGGCCTAGTGGATAGGAGGAAGCAGTAGACGTGATAGATCTTAATTTTAGTAAGGCTTTTCACACAGTCCACAGGACATTCTCAGAAGCAAACTAGTGACATTTGGTCTAGATGACATTACTGTAAGGGTGGGTGCATAACAGGTTGGAAGAATGTACTCAAATATTTCACTATCAACATGGATCCCACAGGCATAAGTCCTGGGTCTGGATCTATTCAATGTTTTCATTCATGTTGTGGATAATGGAGTGAAGAGCATGCTTATGAAATTTGTGGATGACATCAAGCTGGGCGGGGTTGCAAGCATTTTGGAGGATTAGAATTCAAAATGACCTTGACAAATCAGACAGTAGGTCTGAAATCAACAAGGTGAAATTCAATAAAGACAAGTGCAAAGTACTACACTTAGGAAGGAGAAATCAAATGCACAGCTACAAAATGGGGAATAATGGGTTGGGTGGTAGCACTACTGAAATGGATCTAGGGGTTATCTGGAGCACAAATTGAATATAAGAAAACAATGTCATGCAGCTGCAAAAAAGGCTGATATCACTCTGGGCTGTATTAACAGGAGGATTGTATGTAAGACAAGGAAGGTAATTGTCCCCCTCTACTTGGCACTGGTGAAGCCTCAGCTGGAGTTCTGTGTGCAATTCTGGACACCACACTTTAGGAAAGATGTGGACGAATTGGAGACAGTCCAGAGGAGAGCAACAGAAATGAGAAAAGGTTTAAAATACCTGAACTGTGAGTGAAGGTTAAAACCCTGGGCATGTTTAGTCTTGAGAAAAGAAGAGTGAGATGGGACCTGATAACAGTCTTTACATACATTAAGGGCTGTTATCAAGGGGATGGTGATCAATTGTTCTGTTCTCACTTTCTGGTGACATTGTAAATAGGAAACAAAGGCATTTATCTGAGTGATTGGCTGATCGAGAAGTAGGACTGAGTGGACTTGTAGGCTCTGAAGTTTTACATTTTACATTCTACATTTGTAAGTTCAACTTTCATGATAAAGAGATTGCTCTACAGTACTTGTATGAGGTGAATTGAAAAATACGATTTCTTTTGTTTTTTACAGTGCAAATATTTGTAATCAAAAATAAATATAAAGTGAGCACTGTATACTTTGTGTTCTGTGTTATAATTGAAATCAGTATATTGGAAAATATAGATAACATCCAAAATATTTAAATAAATGGTATTCTAATATTAACAGTGCAATTAATTGTGATTAAATTTTTTGATCATGTGATTAATCGTGATTACTTTTTTTAATCGCTTGACAGCCCTAGTCAAAACAAAATATTATGACTTTAAAAAAAAAAACCTAACTGTCAAATTCCTCCTGATTTTGTGAAAAGTTTCAGAGAGCCCAAACATGCATTTTTTTGTGAAAAAAATTATTTGCCAATTTTTTTTTGCCCAGCTCTAATCCAGCACTGGCTACTGTCCCAGAAAGAATACAGAGCTAGATGAACCATTCCTTCATTGCCAGAGAGTGACCCTGACTCAGATGAGTCACCAGTGGCTGTTCAGCTTGTGATTCAGAGTCCTCATACCTAGATCTGTGCAAAACATGGAGGCTGAGCTTACAGAGGGTTATGTGAACATTTTCTCTGAGTTTCCAGTTTGAAAGAAACTCTCAGACCAGGAAGGTTGCGTGTGGCTCCACCATAATTGAAACCTCAGACCATGGCTAATTTTTATAAACCCCTTTGTCTCTTTCTGTGCCAATGGTGGATTTTTCAGTTCAAAATAAAATTAGCCCATAAGAGTTGAATCACGGAGCGGCAGAGGCACCCTGGTTTAGGGGGCAGGCACACAAGAAGTGACTGAGGGAGGCATTATGTCTTCATAAAGCATTCTTCCAGATGTTTTTCACTTGTATGAAAGGCATAATATTGAAATATGGAAAGGGTAAAATTGTCAATAATATTGCAAAACAAGAAGAGGTGTTCAATAAATGTTTCTGTTCTGTATCTGGGGGGGAAACAGATAATGTAGTTTCATCATATAATGGTGATAACACTTTCATTCTCACTAGCATCTCAGGAGATGATAAACAGCAGCTACTAAAGACAAACATTTTTCAGTCAGCAGGTCCAAATAACTTACATCCAAGAGTTTCAAAAGAGCTGGCTAAGGAGCATGCTGGATCATTAATGTTGCTATTCAATGAGTCTTGGAACCCAGGGGAAGGTTCTGTAACATGGGAAGAAAGCTAATATCATGCCAATAGTTAAAAGTGGTAAACGGGATGATCCAGGTAATTATAAGTCTGTCAGTCTGACATCAATCCCAGACAGGATAATGGAGCGTCTGATACAGAACTCAAGTAATAAAGAATTAAAGGAGGGTAATATAATTAATGTCAATCAACATGGGTTTATGGAAAATAGATCCTGTCAAATTAATTTATCTTTTTTGATGAGATTACATGTCTGGTTGATAAGGGTAATAGTGTTGGTGTACTATACTTAGACTTCTGTAAGGCGTTTGATTTGGTATTGCATAACACTTTGATAAAAAAATAGAACAACATAAATTTAACATGACACACATTAAATGGATTAAAAGCTGCCTAACTCATAGGTCTCAAAATGTAATTGAAAACTGAATGATTATTGATCGTGTGTATTTCTAGTGGGGGCCCCTCAAGGATCAGTTCCTGGCCTTACACTATTTAACATTTTTATCAGTGACTTGGAAGATAACATAAAATCACCACTGATAATGTTTGCAGATGGCACAAAATTGGGGGAGTGTTAAATAATGAAGAGAACAGGTCACTGATTCAGAGTGATCTGGACCACTTGATAAACTGGGCGTAAGCAGACAGTATGTGTTTTAATATGGCTAGATGTAAACGTATACATCTGTGAACAAAGAACTTAGGCCATACTTACTGGATGGGGACTGTATCCTGGAATGGAGAAAAAGATCTGCGGGTCATGGTGGATAATCAGCTGAACGAGCTCCCAGTGCGAAGCTGTGGACAAAAAGGTTAACACAATCCTTGGATGCATAAACAGGGAAATCGCGAATAGGAGGAATGAGGTTATTTTACCTTTGTATTTGGCACTGGTGAAACTGCTGCTGGAATCCTGTGTCCAGTTCTGGTGTCCACAACTGCAGGAGGCTGATACATTGCAGAGGGTTCAGAGAAGAGCCACAAGAATGATTAAAGGATTAGAAAACCTGTCTTATTGTGATAGACCAAGAAGCTCAATTTATTTTACTTAACAAAGAGAAGGTTAAGGGGTGACTTGATCACAGTCTATAAGCACCTACACGGGGAACAAAAATTTCATAATGGGCTCTTCCATTTAGCAGCAAAAGGTCTAACATGAAGCTGAAGACTGACAAATTCAGACTCGAAATCAGGTGTACAGTTTTAACAGTGAGGGTAATTAGCCATTGGAACAGCTTATCAAAGTTTGTGGTGGCTTCTCCATCGCTGACAATTTTTAAATCCAGATTGGCTGTTTCTCTGAAAGACCTGCTCTAGGAATTGTTCTGGGGCAGCTCTCTGGCCTGTGTTACACAGGGGGTCAGACCAGGTGATCACAATGTTCCCTTCTGGCCTTGGAATCTATGAATATCTTCCTCTCAAGACTAGCTGATGCACAGAGATAGGTTAGACCTTGGCAACTCTGCCAACCCCGCAGTCGCCTCTCCTGTGGGCTAGGCAGCACTGTCAGCCCTAGCCCAGCAATAATCTCCCAGTCTGGTTCCCCAGGCTTGCTCTACATCCGTCTAAAAATAGCAGTACGGACATGGCAACTCGGGCTGGAGTTTGGGCTCTGGAGCCTTAGTGGGTGGGGTGGATGGACACTCCAAGCTCCAGCCCAGGATGCAATGTCAAAGTGCTGTCTAGAAGCTATTTTTGGAGGGCTAGTGCAGGCCCCACTAGCCCAAGTCTGTGGAGCGGGACTGGGAGCCTCGCTCCCAGGTGCAGAGTAGACGTGTCCTAAAGCGCCCATAGCTGCAGTCTCAGTGCTTAGCAGTGGTGTAGCTCTCTCCTTCATGGGCATATTGGGAGTGGAAGAGCATCCCTGCCTCCTCCCATTCCACCACTCCCAGCACAGAAATCCCCCGTAGTGCAGCATGTCCAGCTGTTGTATTTGGAGACAGGCCAGCTGGGCCTGTGCTCCTATGACCTGTCACACGCTCGGCATGGTTGGACCTGGTCGGTCGTTGCACAGGAGAACCTCCTTGGAAGTCTCAGATGCTCCTGATTAGGATTCAGTGGGTTCTAGCCAACCGCCAGCCCACCCTGCATAGTGTTAAAGGGGTGTCCTATTGTGAAGCTTGCTGGGCGCGGGAAGGGATCCCGACACACCACCCCAGAGACTCTAAGTCTGACTCTTAGCACTTCATGTAACTGCAGATACTGGCCACGGCCCTGGCTGCGATTGTTAAGTCTCTATGTTTGCCATCAGGGCGATGAAAATAATGCAACAGGCCCCTTTGGCTCACGTCCCTTTCATATGGGATGTAAAATTAAGCCTGAAATATTATAGCAGGCAACAATAAACAAAATCTGGCTTTATGGCTGAAAAAATCAGAAATGGCCTCATTTGTGAGTGAGGAGTGTCCTAGCATAACCTATATCCCAGACTAATTGCAGGCGTGAGATTGTGTCGGACTCAGGAACAGCTGCTCACCGGCACTGTAGCCCTGCTTTATTGTTTATGAGCAATCACTGAGCACATGCATACTCCAAAGCTGTAACAGGTTCAGATATTGATAAAAAACACCCCAGCGGAAGTACTTGGGGCTGATCGGCAGTGAAATAACCCTAGGGGGGAAGCAGCTGAAGGGTAATCACCATTGAATAAAATACAGCTTGATTGTGAGCAGCATCTTTCCTACAAACCGCATCCCAAAATGCTTTGGAGGGGTACGTAACCTTGCTGCGGAGTCAAACAAAACAGGTATAAATGAAAAACTAACAGCGAGAGAAAGTCACTCCAAGGCACAGGCCAGCGCAAGGTGCTGGCCGCTCAGTTTTGAAAATCCATGGTGAGCTGGGAAAGGGGGAGGGGACGCACACGTGGTTCCAGGTGGCAACAGCTACCCAGAAGGGTCTTGCGCCAGCAGCGGGGAGGTGGCATCGAGGGACAGAGCGAAGCAAGAGAATGGAGGTGCGACGGGGAACCGGCTGAGCCTTGGGTCTCTCCTCCCACGACTCATGGGCCGACACAGCTGAGCTTGCCCAGGGTTGTGGTCATCGGACGCTGGTCTAGACCAGCAGCAAATCACTTCCTCCCTACCCCGGCAGGGGAGACCTTGTGACTCTGCACCACAGTGCCTCTTTGGGGAGGCTGATCATCCTTCCTTGCTCAGGGGTGTGCCTAACCTCACAATTTAGCCCATGCTGTGTGATTTTGCCCCCCACACCCACATGGGCAGGTTAAATTCCACCCCTTGGCACCATGAGTTCTGCTCCTCAGTACCAATGAATGGGACATTTTGTTTGGCTTGGTGCTATCCGCAGCCAGGATCTCTGTTTACAGGAACACTGTCTGCTGCTCTCCCATTACAATGGCTGTCAGGCTGGCTGTATGAACCATCAGAGACAGCAGGCCTGGCCCCAAGCACAAAAGACAGTCAAGGTGTAATGGACTTGTTAAAGGCAGGTTTTAAAACATTTACACATGTTGTATGAACTGGAGGGCAGGCTGTTCCTGCCTCCTCCTTCAAGGCCTCTGCTGTGGTGACCCAGAGGGTGTCAGGAACAGATGTGTCGTTGAAATACTGGGAGGCCAAATACACAGCTTGCTACCAGCACCAGCTACTCTTCATTATTCTATGTATTGCAGATGCACTTAGACACTTCAGCTGAGATCTGGGCCCCGCCAGGCTCAGTGATCTCCATGTCCCCATGCTAAACAAACAAAGGAAATGCTATTCTCTTCATTTTACAGGTGGGGAACAGAAGCAGAGAAATTTGTCTGAGCCTATATAGGAAGTCATTGGCAAAGCTAGGAACTGAACCAAGCATCCCAGCCCAGTGCTATCGTAACCCACACACCTTCTGGGTGCGGGGTTCTGTCCCATCTCGTGGCACCAAGACCACTTAGAGAGAGAGATAAAATGAGTCTGCTCTACAGTCTTACCTAACAGCCAGTTGGCTTTTAGCTCATGCTGGAGAGGCTCATACACTAAGCTTCATTGGCCCCAGGTTCAATCCCGCCCGCCGACGACCAGGGTCTGTCGGTGTTACACTATCACCATGAAACCATCCTTCTCCTAAGTCGAACCTCTTCCACCCAAGGATCTCAAAGTGCTTCACAAGCATGGCATAATTAAGCCCCACAATACCCCCAGAAAGTGGGGACTAGATCCACGTCGTAGGTGAGATACAGAGAGGTTCTGACTTGCCCCAGTCAGTGGCAGAGACAGGAATGGGTCGGTCTGGCGGTTAGAGCTTAGGAATGGAATCCAGGAACGCCTGACTTGTAATGCTGGCAATCGTGTAATCCTGGCCAAATTGATGCTGCCTTTTGATAGCTCATGCTGCAAAATGGGGATGACAGTGGGTAGGTAACCTCTCACACATGAGTGCCACACGAGGGATAACTGGGTGATGCTTGTACAGCTCTCTGAGCATAGAGAGGCCTGTATACACGCTAAGTATCACTAGCGACTAGACTATACCATCTCCCCTGGGAGTGCCCTGCTGCACCACTGCATTTGGGACTCCCATTCTACTGCAAAGGTTAGAAACAGAATGAAATTTAGTAATGACAAGTGCAAAGTAGTACACTTAAGAGGGGAAAATCAAATGAACAACTACTCAATGGGCAATAACCGGCAAGATCAGAATGCTGCTGAATAAGATCTGGGGGTTTATAGTGGAACACAAATTGAATAGGCATCAACAATGTGATGCAGTTGGGGAAAAGGGCTAATATCATGCTGGGGTACATTAAGAGGAGGGTTGTATGTAAGACACGGGAGGTTATTGTCCTATTCTCCTCAGCACAGGTGAGGCCTTAGCTGGAGTACTGCATCAGATTCTGGGTGCTATACTCTAGGAAAGATCTGGATAAATTGAAGAGAGAGTCCAGAGGAGAGCAACAAAATTGATAAAAGGTTTAGAAAACCTGAACTATGAGGAAATAGGTTAAAAAACCTGGACATATTTAGTCTTGAAAAGAAGACTGAGAGGGGAACTGATAACAAGTCTTCAAATATATTAAGAGCTCTTATTAAGAGGACGGTGATCAATTGTACTCCATGTCCACTTAAGGTAGGACAAGAAATAATGGGCTTAATCTGCAGCAAGGGAGATTTAGTTTAGATATTAGGAAAACCTTTCTAACTTGAAGGGTAGTTACATTCTGGACTAGGGAGATTGGGGAATCCTGTCACTGGAAGTTTTGAAGAACAGGTTGGACAAACACCTGTTGGGATGGTCTAGGTTTCCTTGGTCCTGCCTGAGCACTGGAGGATGAATCAGATGACCTCTCGAGGTCCCTTCCAGCCCTGCATTTCTATGATTCTATGAAAGAGAACTATCTATGCAAGAATATGAATCCTATGCAGTTTCCATGGAGCCCCCAATGGGTCTAATCTCTGTTTCTCAGCTGACAGATCCATTTCAGATCTGTTGGCCATTGAATCCATCTAAAGGATGCATGGCCAAGTTTGCCAAGGATGCATGGCCAAGTTTTTCCCCAGTTGCCTGTCTGTTGGCAAGGAAAGAACCCACCTTCTCCATGGGATACTGGAGAAACGTTGAACATTCTAAGTGCCTTTCTGACATCATCATTACCCAGGGGCCAGTTATGACCTTTGACAATCCCCAAAACAGTACAAAGCAGCTGGGACATACCAGTGAATTTAGCCCATATAAAATGTCCAGTGACCAGATGACTTGATTTGAGCTGGTTAATTTTAGAGACCATAAATTCTTGTTGGTATTTTGCATGAGTTAGTCCAGCTACCACCTCTGCCATGACCTCACTCACGGCCTTGATTCAATTAATTGACTCACAGCCTCCTATCTTGACCTGGATGGTGTGCAGGAGAGAGCCATCACCGTTCCCTGAGATTGTCCCATCTGTAACATGGATGTTTCAAGAACAAAGAAAGAACTTTTGCATGGTGCCTCCTTAAAGGAAACATGCACAGGGTTTGCATTTTGCCCAGCAAATCCTAGACCCATCATGATTCAGCCTCTGTGGCTGAGGCTTAAGTACAACTGGAAGGAGAAGTGATTCTTCCCTAAGTGGCTTCCTAATGCCCCCCTGTGCCCTCTGTCATTTCTCTTCTCCTCCTCCCCTTACTCTTTTCCTTTTCTTCTGTGTGTCTTTACAAGATACTAGTTAACTCTATGAAGCCCACATCAGCGGCTGAACTGAAGAGAACATGGGGAAGTCTCTGACCCTGAGCTGTCAGGCTCTATCTGTTGCATATTGGCCGCTGAGTTATAATCCAATAATCACAATATCTCATTCTACTAGAACGTTAGAGGGTCTGCTAGATGGTCAAAGAGCTAGACATTTCCAATTGATACCAGGTATTCAGCATGGAAATTGTGGATGATATCTCTCAAGACCAGCTGATGCAAGGGAACACAGAGGCATATGGGATACCCTGTGGATGGCAGCTTGGCCCAATCTGTAAAGAAAATCAAGCTTCTCCACAAAGAGCTCTCCCACCATCCAATGAAGACAGATGATCCTTGTTGGCGATTCAATGCTCAGAAGAATTGGAAGAACATTCTGCAAGCGACAGGCAGATAGGACGCTGTGCTGCCTTCCCAGAACCGAGAGATGAGATGTCATTCTGAGATTGAATAGGCTTTTGAAGTCGGTGGGAAAGGATCCGTTGGCGATGTCTCATATCGGCACTGATGACACTGCATTGCAGGATCTCTCACAGAGAGCAGATGACTTCTGGGAACTCAGAAGCATGCTGAAGAAGGAGAAAGTCCATGTGATCTTTCCTGAGATTCTTCCTGGTCCATGAGCAAAGGAAGACGAAAGATTCTGGAAGTGAACCACTGTGAAAGTCAGTGAGATAGGTTGTAGGGGTTTGGTTTTGTGGAACATTGGTCCATCTTCTATGGTGCAAGGGGGCTGTAAAGTGTGGATGGCCTCCACCTCAGTAGAATGGGGACCTATCTTCTCAGGGGCAAGCTGGCTAAAATAGACAGGAGGACATTAAACTAACCAGGGAGGAGTAAGAAGAGGGAAGACCTAAGGACACAGCACAAAATTGAGTGCAGAATTAATCAAATAATCAGAGGACATAATGAGCAGACATTCTTTAATTGTCAGTGCTAGGAGCCTCAGTAACAAAAAAGATAAATTGGAATTGTTCATTTATGAGCATGAATTTGATCCAGTGAGTGTTAGTGAAATCTTATAGTATTGATTGCATACCTGGGATGTTAAAATCAATGGTTATAACCTATTTAGAAACAGAGGTTACATTGGACAAGAAGCTGGATATGAGACAACTGTGTGCCCTTGTTGCCAAGAAGGCTAACAGCATTTTGGGCTGTATAAGTAGGGGCATTGCCAGCAGATCGAGGGACATGATTATTCCCCTCTATTCGACATTGGTGAGGCCTCATCTGGAGTACTGTGTCCAGTTTTGGGCCCCACACTACAAGAAGGATGTGGAAAAATTGGAAAGAGTCCAGCAGAGGACAACAAAAATGATTAGTGGGGCTGGAGCACATGCCTTATGAGAAGAGGCTGAGGGAACTGGGATTGTTTAGTCTGCGGAAGAGAAGAATGAGGGGGGATTTGATAGCTGCTTTCAACTACCTGAAGGGGGGTTCCAAAGAGGATGCAGCTCGGCTGTTCTCAGTGGTAGCAGATGACAGAACAAGGAGCAATGGTCTCAAGTTGCAGTGGGAGAGGTTTAGGTGGGATGTTAGAAAAAACTTTTTCACTAGGAGGATGGTGAAGCAGTGGAATATGTTACCTAGGGAGGTAACGGAATCTCCTTCCTTAGAGGTTTTTAAGGCCTGTCTCGACAAAGCCCTGGCTGGGATGATTTAGTTGGGGTTGCTCCTGCTTTGATCAGGGGGTTGGACTAGATGACCCCCTGAGGTCCCTTCCAACCCTGATATTCTATGATTCTATGACCCTAACACTTTGCAGGGCTACTTTGGAATTGTGGTGTACCCTGGGGTCAGCACAGAATTCTTGCAGGGGAAAAGATGAAAGTATGCACAGATTGGTGACTTTCCAATGCAGAGATGATAGAAACTCACTTTGAACTGGGGCGGAGACGGGTTAAAGAGAGAGCGGGGTGGGTGCTCTCTGCATGGGGAGGGACGGGAGCTACTGAGACTCAGCGGGGGGGAGTGGGTGAGCCCCGAAATGACTGGGGCTCAGGAGAGAGAACATCTCCCCAGTGTGTGGGGCCCAGGCCAGAGAGTGGAAGGACCTTGCCCTGGGCTGTGGGGGGCGAGTGAGATGGATCTAAAGCCAAGCCAAACTGTGGAGCGACATGGATCATTCACTGGAGACCAATCCAAAGGAGAGGGGACAGACCCCACAGCCTGATGCCTACTGGCTGCTACTTACAATCTTGGAGACTCTGCTTTCTCCCCTGCTGCCCTTGCTCTTGGGAGGAGCTCCACGTGAACGCCTGCACATCTAATTCACTGGCTTCCTTCAAAATCCTCCTTAAAATTCCCCTCTGCCGTGATGTCCACCATAAACTTAACAGCCAGGCTGCTGATTTGCTGAGACCACAGCCTAGCGTGCTAACTGCTTTTGTCGCACTGTTTCCTTGTCCTCCCCGGTCTGTCTGCAACCTTCCGTTGTCTCGTCTTATATGTCGACTGGAAGCTCTGTGGGGCAGGGACTGTCTTTTTGTTCTGTGTTTGTACAGCACCTAGCGCTGTGGGGTCCTGGGCTGTGATTGGGTCTCCTATTCACTGTATACAAACAATAAATAATCGCAACTAGTGTTAGTTCTCAGAGGAGTGGAACAGAATAGTTTTAAGTGAAGGAAAATGTAAGGTTCAAGTAGGGGGAAAAATAACCCTGAGAATTGTTACTCATTTTTCATCGGAAATGTGACGGAGTTAGGAAGGCTACAATAATAATTCAGCGCTCCCACAATCAAACCCCAGCCAGCCAATTTCCCGTGCTCCGCATGCACAAGCTGCCAGCTGGGAGAATGTTCTGGGAACTGCTAGGCAGATTATTAGCCCACCAAGCATCTACTTCAAAACTTCTCGATCCAGAATGGAACAGAATGTACCATGGCTGTTGGCATTGATCTCATTAGCACATTTACATAGTGACTCTGTCTCTGCTTGAAAAACACCTCATCCTGGAGACTTCTGGGTCCTGATTCTGATCTCCCTCACGTTAGCTTTATGCTGGTGTAACCCCACTGAAGTCAATGTAGTTACTCCTGATTTACACCATTCTAAATGAGATCAGAACTGGCTTCCAAATGTGCATGAATTTCAGGGCTTCTTGGTAAGGGGAGTAAAGCCTTTTGGTTCGAGGTGAAGTGCCCTTCTGCTGTGTGCTTGGGCAAGGTAGTTAACTCAACCACTCAGCCATGGGTAGTTTCTCTGCCGGAACTGGGTTTATGAAAGGAAGTATCCAAGCACGTAATCAGCTCCTCAAGAGATCACCGGTGTGTGGCAAGATGGCCTGACCATGGTGGAACTGGGTATATATAACCTCACCCAAAATCATAAGGGTCTGGAGGTTAAAGGAGAGGAAAACTAGACCCAGTTCTGACTTAGTGCGGGAATTCACTGACTCCTGTCCATCACCATAGTATCTGGGCTCCAATTACTCTGTGATGCTCTCAAAGTTCAGGCTACAGCAACTGAAAGCTGGAAGCAATGATCTGTTTTGGGAAGGAACAGCTCAGTGCAAAGAGTCTACTCCTAGGACTGCAGGCTGGGAACTTGCTGCTTTATTCATCTGCACCACAGAGATGGGGGGTGGGGGTGGGTAGGGGGAAATAATCTCCCATTAACTAAAAGAGGTTGGAAGGAAGGAGGTGGAACATGGCTCCATCTCATAACACCCTGGGTAGCCTCATTAACCTTATCATGACCACTTTGCTATAATATACAAATAAGCATTCTGCTTGGTTCCAAATCCCTGTATCCCATACTGAAAATTGTTCCTACAAAATCAGAGGTGCTGGTAGAAAAGCTGAACCAACACCAACAAAATGACCTATGGCAGATGTCATGTTAAATGACCCTGATGCATGCTAATGACCTAGAAACCTCGCCTCTTGATTGTTTTCTAAACCCAGCTGGTGACCAAAAGTATTACCATCTGATGAGCCATTTATGGCTTATGTTCAAAAGAGTTTGGCGGGGCTGAGTCCAGTGAAAAGGCATCACAAAAACTCACCTGAACTGCCAGCCTCAGCAGAGATACCACAGAGCGGTGATGCCCAAACTTTTCCTGTTGTGACCTCCTTACCCATAATGGAACTTGTCTGCATGTCCCCCACCCCCGAACTGCTGTCGGGATCTGCAGCTGGGAGCAGGGCCAGGAGCCGGGGCCCGCGGTTGGGGGCTGGGGCCTGCAGGCAGGGACTAGGGGCCGGGGCCAGGAACTGAGGCCAGGAGCCAAGGCCAGGGCTAGGAGCTGAGGCCAGGAATAGAGGCCAGGAATGGGGCTGGAAGCTGAGGCTGGGTCTGGGGCCACAGCTGGGAGCTGCGCTGCGGGTGGGGCCGGAGCAGAGCTGGAGGCAGGGCCAGAGCGAAGATGGAGGCAAATCAGGACTCCACTTCCCCCACCCCCTCGGAGGCCATGCCCCACAGTTTGTGGACCACTGCCATAGACCGAATGGGCCTTGGAGACTCAACTGTCCTCTATCCTTTAGGTTGGTCCAGCCAATTAAGGACTGGGATGGTACTGTTGTTATTAGCAGTAGCACCCAGTGGCCCCAAGCAAGATCAGGATCCCATTCTGCTAGGTGTTGTGGAAACACATAGTTAGTCCCTGCCCTGAAAATCAGTCACAATAGACAAGACAGAAAAGGGAAATGGAGGTAGAGGGCGGTTAAGTGATTTGCCCAATGCCACACCATCAGTCAGTGGCAGAGCTGGGAATAAAGGTGCCCAATTCCTCACCTAGTACCCATGATCCCACTCAATGCTAGGGAGAGATACATGCTGTTGTCTGTGCCGTGGATAAGTGCTGGAGCTTAGATCCCAGAGATGCCTATCCAGCACCTTCCCCCATCACTACAATTTTACAGTGTGTTTTAAAGCTGAGGCAAACTCAGTAGATAAGCCCTGGTCCTATTGCCCACCATGGTCCACAGCCATTGGATGAAGTCACCTGCGGCTCTTGGTGCTGCTCTGGAGCCCCTTACTGCAATATGCCCTGTCTAGACAGACCCTGCAGGGCTCCTTCCTCTGAGACAGCTGTTCTGTTCTGTTCTGTTCAGCTGCGAGGGGAAATTCATTCAGGTGATTTTAAGTTCTTGTGTGTTTCCCAAGTGGGGCAATACCCCTCAGGAAGGGCTGCCTGCAGCCTGCCCTCTTCCCTTCACCCTCTGCCCAGGGACTTCCCAGAGATGCTTTTCATTAGCTGCATGGAAGCGGTGCAGTTTGTTCTTCCTTTGTAGCTTGAGCAAGCTCTGTCTGCCCCGGGGAGCAGGGAAGGGAACCAGAAACCTGTCACTGTTTAACAATGGACCGCTGGGTCTGTCAAAAAAAAGGGGGAGAGGGCCGGGGGTGCCACAGACAAGCTGGGTAATAGAATATTGACTGATACCCCGACACAGCTGCACAAGGCCATTAATCACTCCCATTGTCCGCTTTGATTTATTCTTAAAGAGCGCAGCGAGGAGAGACTATCTGGAGAGGGAATACATTCAGTTCTGCACGTGTCCGGCTGAGTGAGCCGTGTGGGACGGGAACGGGCAGCGGATCGGCTTGGAAAGAACTATACAAATCAAAGCCCCCCTACAACAAGGAACACCTCTGAGGCGAAACAGGGGAGAGGCCCCGAGCCTCCGATGCTGCGGAGCAAGATTTTACCAGCTTGCTGCAAAACGCTATCTAGGAGATCGGGGTGGGGGCGGTTTTCAAGGGACAGAGACACAATTTTTCAACTGCCCTGCTCTGCTATAACACTGGGGGTTTGCCCTGATTTCAGCCGGGAGGAGAGTGGCCTAGTCCCTAGAGGACAAAGGCAAAGTTCCTCTCTGCACCCGTGTCGCTTGTTACAGGGGGGGGGGGGGGGGCTGTATAAAAGGAAGCGATTACTTCACGTACTGCAGTAGCATGCAGACACCCCGACAGAGATCGGGGCCCCAGGCTGGATGCACACAGAGATAAATGAGTAAGGAGGGTGATAAAGGAGAGCCACAGAGTGGGCGGTGACTTGCTCCAGGGCAGGAAGCAACTGAGCTCGGAAGAGATCCCAGGTCTGCAGAGCCCAAGGCTAGTGCCCTATCCACTGAATCAGAGGTTTTCAAAATGTGGGGGCTCCAGGAGGTCGCTGGGGGTGCAAGGACCTGCCGTTCTGTATGTCTCGAGAGAGCCATCTCCAGAGCTCACCACTGCATGAGGCCAGGCCACGGTGCACTGACACAAGCTGCTATTCAGGGTTGACCCCAGCAGTGCGGGAGATTCACACGCAGAAGTGGGTGTCCCTTCGTGGCTGTGGCTGGGGCAAATCCCCAGTGCAGAGGAAGCCTTCGCCAAACGACAGGACGCCAGCGCTGACCGAACTGGAAAGGCCCCGCTCAGCTTGCGCTGTGTGGTCGCTGTCTGCGATTCACATTCCTCCGAGCTGGTGTGAGAGAGCTGACAGCTCAGTTTTGCTTTCCCAGCCTGCTCAGCGCGGGGGGCAAAGACCGTCTCCCTGTGCTGGGACCAGCCAGCTTCCTCGTGGTTACGCTTCTCTGCACCCAGCAGCCCACAAAGGGAATAGCCAGAGCTCCAGCCACGCTCCCTTTCCCCAGCAGCCTCAGCTTCATGCCCCAGGTGCCAGGGTCAGGGAACGCCATGGCAGCCAGAAATTCTACATCGTGGCACACAAGAGCTTTAGGGCCTGTGATCGCATCACTTCAGGGGGTGTGGCAGCTTGTTCTGTGGGCTCGCGTAGGGTCACATCACCCAGGTTTATTGCAGGCAGCCACTGGCTACCATGCTCGTACTCCACCCTCAATCAGGGCCCAGACCGGGCACAAACTCACTCTGCCGGGTTCAGAAGGAAAACACATTAGCCACAGGAAACAAAGCAAATATCAAAGTCCCATGCCAGGGCTGCCTGTCCCAGGGACTCTGGAGTCTAGCAGTCATTGGATAGATCCAAACACTAGATTCTGACACTAAACTGGGAGGAGTGGTAGATACGCTGGAGAGTAGGGATATGATACAGAGGGACCTAGACAAATTGGAGGATTGGGCCAAAAGAAATCTGATGAGGTTCAACAAGGACAAGTGCAGAGTCCTGCACTTAGGACGGAAGAACCCAATGCACCGCTACAGACTAGGGACCGAATGGCTAGGCAGCAGTTCTGCGGAAAAGGACCTAGGGGTGACAGTGGACGAGAAGCTGGATATGAGTCAACAGTGTGCCCTTGTTGAGAAGGCCAATGGCATTTTTGGATGTATAAGTAGGGGCATTGCCAGCAGATTGAGGGACGTGATCGTTCCCCTCTATTCGACATTGGTGAGGCCTCATCTGGAGTACTGTGTCCAGTTTTAGGCCCCACACTACAAGAAGGATGTGGAGAAATTGGAGAGAGTCCAGCGAAGGGCAACAAAAATGATTAGGGGTCTGGAACATATGAGTTATGAGGAGAGGCTGAGGGAACTGGGATTGTTTAGTCTACGGAAGAGAAGAATGACGGGGATTTGATAGCTGCTTTTAACTACCTGAAAGGTGGATCCAAAGAGGATGGATCTAGACTATTCTCAGTGAAAGCAGATGACAGAACAAGGAGTAATGGTCTCAAGTTGCAGTGGGGGAGGTTTAGGTTGGATATTAGGAAAAACTTTTTTCACTAGGAGGGTGGTGAAACACTGGAATGCGTTACCTAGGGAGGTGGTGGAATCCCCTTCCTTAGAAGTTTTTAAGGTCAGGCTTGACAAAGCCCTGGCTGGGATGATTTAGTTGGGATTGGTCCTGCTCTGGGCAGGGGGTTGGACTACATGGCCTCCAGAGGTCCCTTCCAACTCTGTTATTCTATGATTCTATGATCCTATCCCCAGCCAGGCCTTCTTTCAGTCAGTCTCTGGGTATGTCTACACTGCGATTCAAATCCCACGGCTGGCCTGAGCTAGTTGACGTGGGCTTGGGTGGAGGGGCTGTTTAATTGCAATGTAGACTTCCAGAATCGGGCTGGGGTCCGGGCTCCAGTACCCTGTGAGTTGGGAGGGTCCCAGAGCTCAGGCTGCAGCCCAAGCCAGAATGGCTACATTGAAATCAAACAGCCCCCCCGGCTGAAGCCCCACGAGCGGAGTCAGCTGGCCCGAGCCAGCCGTGGGTTTCTAATTGCAGCTTAGAGACATGGCCTGAATATCCCCTGGCCTCATCCAGGCTTTTCTTCGGGCAGTCCTTGGATCCGTGCTCCAGCGCTAAAAAAGAGCTGTGGGGCTGTGCTCCCGGGACTTGCAGTGAGCGGTAGCAGTGGAAGCCCCGGAAGTACAGTAACATCATTTCAGCCCCCAAAGAGCGCCCGCCAGAATGGCCGTTCTGGAGCACTCTGGCCTGTCATGAGCCCTGCGCTGGACAGGCCCTGAGCCTGGCCAGGCCTTTGTTCAAGGAGCTAGCCCAAGAGGTCCAGGCCTCTTCCCAGTCAGTCCCTGCTGAACTGGGCTTTCCCCTTTGTAACTGCTCTCACAGGCGCCGACTTTGTGGGTGCGCCAAGGCGGGAGCACCCATGGGAAAAAAAGAATGGGTGCCCAGCACCCACTGGTGGGCCCCACCAATCAGCTCCTCCCCTTCCCATCCAGTTCCTCCCACCCGCCGCTGATCAGCTGTTCCACAGTGGGCAGGAGGCACTGGTGGGGAGGTGGAGGGGTGGGGGCAGGAAGAGACGGACCAAGGGTAGGGCATTTGGGGGTGGGGGCAGAACAGGGCGGGAAGAGGCAGGGCCGGGGAAGAGCGGGGGCAGGAAGAGGTGGGGTAGGGCATTGGGGGAAGGGGTGGAGTGGAGGTGGGGTCTGGGGTACAGCGGGGGTGAAGCACCCCCAGGGAAATCAGAAATTCGGCACCTGTGACTGCTCCCTCCAGGCGTGACAACTTTCCCAGGTGTAGCCGTTTGAGTCCCCAGGCTCTCATTCACCCCGTCTTTGTCAGTGTGGGGGTCTAGCTATCCCATCCTAGGGCCTGAGCCAAAGCCTTGAGAGACTCCCCTTGCCTTTGATGGGCTTTGGGTCTGGCTTGTTGTGTGGGCCATGATCTGCGAGCCAGTGTCACCTCCAGGTCCTCTCAAGCTGTTGCTTGTTTTTAGAGCAGCTGTGGTTGGGTTTCCATCATTGCAGGGAAATGTTTAAATCACCCCCCATCCCCCTGTCCACAATGGCAGCCCCAAACAACGCCAACCTGTTTTCACTGGCATTCTTAGGAAAAAATCATGAAAGAGTTTGTGTCAATATCTGGTTCTCTAAAGTTGGTTGTTGAAGAGAAGCTACATTTGGGGTCCAAATGACCAGCCATCATCCCTGCAAAATGCTGTCCTGCCTCTTCCAAGCTGTTGGCATAAGAAACATCCAACATCTATGGCAGGGACCAAGTGGAGGCCTATGTGAATGGGCTGGCTTGGCCCCAGTCCTCTTAGACACAGGTGTGCACATCACAAAGCTACCGACGGTCAGAGCTGCCAACTCTGCAGGCAGCCTTAGCAGAAAAGCCAAGGATGAGAGGCCTGACCCAGAGCCTGCTGAACTCAATGGGAGTCTTTCCAATGATGTCAGTGGGCTTCGGATCGGAAGCTCAGCGTGCATGGAACCTGTTTCCCTTTTCAACCCTGGAGTTTGTCCCTGGAGATCAGGGTTGAGGTCCATTGGCACATCAGTAGACAGAGGACTCTAATCCCATGCCATACAGTAGGACCTCAGAGTTACAAACACCAGAGTTAGGAACTGACTGGTCAACCACACACTCATCTGGAACTGGAAGCATGCAATCAGGGTACAGCAGAGACAAAAGCAAGAACAAAAAAAGCGCAAATACAGTACAGTGTTGTGTGAACTGTAAACTATTAAATAAAAAAGTTTTAAAAAAAGGTTTGACAAGGGAAGGAAAATGTTTCTGTGCTTGTTTCATTTAAATTAAGAGGGTTAAAAGCGTCATTTTTCTTCTGCAGGGTAAAGTTCCAAAGCCGTATTAAGTCAATGCTGAGTTGTAAACTTTTGAAAGAACCACCAAACAACCCTAACGTTTTGTTCAGAGTTACGAACAACCTCCATTCCCAAGTTGGTTGTAACTCTGCGGTTCTACCCTGGATCGGTGATACTCAGACTGAGGCACGAGCCACCAGTGGCTCATTAGTGTGTCACCTGCAGCTCTTTGCAGCATGTGATTCTCCCAAGAGGAGAAGCATTCTCCTTTGCAGCATTCTCCCAAGAGGAGAAGGCGGGTGGTGGTGGTCGGGGACTCGCTCCTCCGGGGGACTGAGTCATCTATCTGCCGCCCTGACCGGGAAAACCGAGAAGTCTGCTGCTTGCCGGGGGCTAAGATTCGCGATGTGACGGAGAGACTGCCGAGACTCATCAAGCCCTCGGATCGCTACCCCTTCCTGCTTCTCCACGTGGGCACCAATGATACTGCCAAGAATGACCTTGAGCGGATCACTGCGGACTATGTGGCTCTAGGAAGAAGGATAAAGGAGTTGGAGGTGCAAGTGGTGTTCTCGTCCATCCTCCCCGTGGAAGGAAAAGGCCTAGGTAGGGAGCGTCGAATCGTGGAAGTCAACGAATGGCTACGCAGGTGGTGTCGGAGAGAAGGCTTTGGATTCTTCGACCATGGGATGGTGTTCCAAGAAGGAGTGCTAGGCAGAGACGGGCTCCACTTAACGAAGAGAGGGAAGAGCATCTTCGCGAGCAGGCTGGCTAACCTAGTGAGGAGGGCTTTAAACTAGGTTCACCGGGGGAAGGAGACCAAAGCCCTGAGGTAAGTGGGAAAGCGGGATACCGGGAGGAAGCACAGGCAGGAATGTCTGTGAGGGGAGGGCTCCTGCCTCATACTGGGAATGAGGGGCGATCAACAGGTTATCTCAAGTGCTTATATACAAATGCACAAAGCCTTGGAAACAAGCAGGGAGAACTGGAGGTCCTGGTGATGTCAAGGAACTATGACGTGATTGGAATAACAGAGACTTGGTGGGATAACTCACATGACTGGAGTACTGTCATGGATGGTTATAAACTGTTCAGGAAGGACAGGCAGGGCAGAAAAGGTGGGGGAGTAGCACTGTATGTAAGGGAGCAGTATGACTGCTCAGAGCTCCGGTACGAAACTGCAGAAAAACCTGAGTGTCTCTGGATTAAGTTTAGAAGTGTGTGCAACAAGAGTGATGTAGTGGTGGGAGTCTGCTATAGACCACCGGACCAGGGGGATGAGGTAGATGAGGCTTTCTTCCGGCAGCTCACGGAAGCTACTGGATCGCATGCCCTGATTCTCATGGGTGACTTTAATTTTCCTGATATCTGCTGGGAGAGCAATACAGCGGTGCATAGACAATCCAGGAAGTTTTTGGAAAGCGTAGGGGACAATTTCCAGGCGCAAGTGCTCGAGGAGCCAACTAGGGGGGGCGCTTTTCTTGACCTGCTGCTCACAAACCGGGTAGAATTAGTGGGGGAAGCAAAAGTGGATGGGAATCTGGGAGGCAGTGACCGTGAGTTGGTTGAGTTCAGGATCCTGACACAGGGAAGAAAGGTAAGCAGCACGATACGGACCCTGGACTTCAGGAAAGCAGACTTCGACTCCCTCAGGGAACGGATGGCCAGGATCCCCTGGGGGACTAACTTGAAGGGGAAAGGAGTCCAGGAGAGCTGGCTGTATTTCAAGGAATCCCTGTTGAGGTTACAGGGACAAACCATCCCGATGAGTCGAAAGAATAGTAAATATGGCAGGCGACCAGCTTGGCTTAATGGTGAAATCTTAGCGGATCTTAAACATAAAAAAGAAGCTTACAAGAAGTGGAAGGTTGGACATATGACCAGGGAAGAGTATAAAAATATTGCTAGGGCATGTAGGAATGTTATCAGGAGGGCCAAATCGCACCTGGAGCTGCAGCTAGCCAGAGATGTCAAGAGTAACAAGAAGGGTTTCTTCAGGTATGTTGGCAACAAGAAGAAAGCCAAGGAATGTGTGGGCCCCTTACTGAATGAGGGAGGCAAACTAGTGACAGAGGATGTGGAAAAAGCTAATGTACTCAATGCTTTTTTTGCCTCTGTTTTCACTGACAAGGTCAGCTCCCAGACTGCTACGCTGGGCATCACAAAATGGGGAAGAGATGGCCAGCCCTCTGTGGAGATAGAGGTGGTTAGGGACTTTTTAGAAAAGCTGGACGTGCACAAGTCCATGGGGCCGGACGAGTTGCATCCGAGAGTGCTGAAGGAACTGGCGGCTGTGATTGCAGAGCCATTGGCCATTATCTTTGAAAACTCGTGGCGAACCGGGGAAGTCCCGGATGACTGGAAAAAGGCTAATGTAGTGCCAATCTTTAAAAAAGGGAAGAAGGAGGATCCTGGGAACTACAGGCCAGTCAGCCTCACTTCAGTCCCTGGAAAAATCATGGAGCAGGTCCTCAAAGAATCAATCCTGAAGCACTTGCATGAGAGGAAAGTGATCAGGAACAGCCAGCATGGATTCACCAAGGGAAGGTCATGCCTGACTAATCTAATCGCCTTCTATGATGAGATTACTGGTTCTGTGGATGAAGGGAAAGCAGTGGATGTATTGTTTCTTGACTTTAGCAAAGCCTTTGACACGGTCTCCCACAGTATTCTTGTCAGCAAGTTAAGGAAGTATGGGCTGGATGAATGCACTACAAGGTGGGTAGAAAGCTGGCTAGATTGTCGGGCTCAACGGGTAGTGATCAATGGCTCCATGTCTAGTTGGCAGCCGGTATCAAGTGGAGTGCCCCAAGGGTCGGTCCTGGGGCCGGTTTTGTTCAATATCTTCATAAATGATCTGGAGGATGGTGTGGATTGCACTCTCAGCAAATTTGCGGATGATACTAAACTGGGAGGAGTGGTAGATACGCTGGAGGGGAGGGATAGGATACAGAAGGACCTAGACAAATTGGAGGATTGGGCCAAAAGAAATCTGATGAGGTTCAATAAGGATAAGTGCAGGGTCCTGCACTTAGGACGGAAGAATCCAATGCACAGCTACAGACTAGGGACCGAATGGCTAGGCAGCAGTTCTGCGGAAAAGGACCTAGGGGTGACAGTGGACGAGAAGCTGGATATGAGTCAGCAGTGTGCCCTTGTTGCCAAGAAGGCCAATGGCATTTTGGGATGTATAAGTAGGGGCATAGCGAGCAGATCGAGGGACGTGATCGTTCCCCTCTATTCGACATTGGTGAGGCCTCATCTGGAGTACTGTGTCCAGTTTTGGGCCCCACACTTCAAGAAGGATGTGGATAAATTGGAGAGAGTCCAGCGAAGGGCAACAAAAATGATTAGGGGTCTGGAACACATGAGTTATGAGGAGAGGCTGAGGGAGCTGGGATTGTTTAGCCTGCAGAAGAGAAGAATGAGGGGGGATTTGATAGCTGCTTTCAACTACCTGAAAGGGGGTTCCAAAGAGGATGGCTCTAGACTGTTCTCAATGGTATCAGATGACAGTACGAGGAGTAATGGTCTCAAGCTGCAGTGGGGGAGGTTTAGATTGGATATTAGGAAAAGCTTTTTCACTATGAGGGTGGTGAAACACTGGAATGCGTTACCTAGGGAGGTGGTAGAATCTCCTTCCTTAGAGGTTTTTAAGGTCAGGCTTGACAAAGCCCTGGCTGGGATGATTTAACTGGGAATTGGTCCTGCTTTGAGCAGGGGGTTGGACTAGATGACCTTCTGGGGTCCCTTCCAACCCTTATATTCTATGATTCTATGATTCTATATTAAAACATGGTGCGATTTCATTATTAACCGACCTAAGTTATTAACCAGCCAGGGCGCTTTTACTAGGTTATTAACCAGCCAGGGTGCTTTTCCTAGGTTATTAACCAATTGTAGCTGATAAAATATTCCTACTTGGCTGTGAGAATAATATATATCTATAGAGAGACTAAATATTTCCCCTGTTGTACTGTTTAAATATGAATCTATAGTGCTATATTAAATGGAACAATGAATTCACACGACTGTGGCTCTTTTGGGTAATGCTGATCTCTACTTTGGCTCCTGCATCACTCAGGTCTGAGTATCACTGCAAGGGCTGTATCACATGTTGGTATTAGACCAGTGCTAATAGGACATTGGGAAGCCATCATTTTCTGGCTCCCCATGTCTCCATCAGCAGGGAAATTGGCTTTTTAGTGGTTAAAGATTCAGCATTCTGACCTTAAAAATAAACTTGGGCCCGTTTTTGTTGGTTATGGGAAAGATTTTTTTTAAAAAAAATCTTAGATCTCGGGTTTATTTTCTCTCTCTTTTTCTTTCTCATGTGGCCTGAGAACCTAATTCCTGAGAAGTCAAAGGCATAGCCATTCTCGTCTTGGGATGCCAAGGAAGCAGTCTCCCTAGCAACAGAAACTGTGGAGGCATTTGGATCTGATTAACTCCCCATCCCATTCAGGTGCCTTTCACTCCCTGTGGTGGCCTGATTGAGGAATTAGCTGCCTTTCATTTTGCTGTAAGTGCCCTGGGGGTCAGGGTTGCTTTTCAGTGTTAATCCTCAAGCTGACCTCTACTAGAAACCATCCAGCTGGCATGCAATTTCCTCATTCAAACTCCAGCTAATGAGAAATCTGCTGTGGGGCTGGAGTAAGGGCTCCAGTTGACAGCCCTGGAGATCAACGTCCTTGGCTTATGCACAGAACAGGTGCAGCGTGGGCTGTAGCAATGCAAGCTTTCCATAGGCTGCCCCACTGATGGGCCTCCACCCTGACCTTCATTCTAGTAAGACCAGCTCTAGCCAGTGAGCAGTTCAGTCTCTGGGCTTGACACTGCCCAGAAGGATGCTGATTAGCGTGGCAAAGGGGTTTGCATGGACAGAACTCAGACCTCCGTGTTCTAATAGCACAGGCTACTAAGCTGAGCTCCAGGAAAATCTCCTCTAGCTGGTGACAGCTTTGGCCATATGACACACAGTGCACCAATGGTGATTCCAGATCCAGCAGAATCTAGCAGAAACCAGCACTTCTGCCAGCTCATTACAGTACAGTAGTGGGGTGAGGTAGTTAGTGGGTAGCTTGGTGTCTCAGGACTCGTGATCAACCTTTGATAGTGAGAGAAGCTTTGAGATGGGGAGAAAACATCAGGCATCTTCGTAAAACAAAATACAGAGCCTTCAGAAATACATACCACCCCTCAACCCTACTCAGTACAGACTCGTTTGTTTCAATCTGCCCTCCATGTCTGGCAAACCCTCCATGCACTTGTCTTTCCTACCACTTAGGCTTTGTCTGTGTCCCCTTTCTCTCTCCAAACTCCTGTCGCTCACCTGGGACTGTCCTCCTCTTTCCCCGCTTCCCACGCACTCCTCAGTGCCGGAGTGAGAGAGCCTTCTCCTCTGCACCTGCAACAACCTCTTGGTATCTTTCAAGCCCATAGACTCCCCAGCTCCACTTCAAATGCCAGCTGAAAAAGTCTCTTTTCTTCCTCACAAAGACGGTGAGTTTGAATTTCTCCCTCCCTCTGCTTGTTATTTGGCTATATGCTATCTAGCGTCCATGAGCCAGTCGCTATAAAGGGTGGTGCCCAGAGATGGGTGACTTCTGGCACCGAGCCACAGAAGGAAAGGGGACACAACCTGCCCACAGAATAACTTTGCCTCCTCGTCAGACCCCACTGACAAATTCAAAGTTGTAGGGCAAGATTTTCAAAAGCCTCTAGTCATATGGGGTGCCTCCATTTCTGGGGGCTCCAACCTGAGAGGCCTTTAAAGGGCCTTCACCCTTTTCAAGCTGAACACCCCAGAAATGGATGTGCTCTAAACCACTAGTCCTGTTGCATAGCAGTTGCAAATCCCTTTCATTCCTATAATGTCTGTATCACGGGAAAGCCATTAGCTGCATTTCCATCTTGCATCAATCATTAAATCATGTTTAATAAGTACGAAAAGGAGGTGAATACATGAAACTCAGGCTCAGAGCATCGTTTCTTCATTGAGATGTGAGAGGAGGAGACAGTGTTGCCCAGATCCAGGGAGAATCTAATGCCCTTTTTTTAGCAAAGGCAATATTAATATCGTATACGAATGTGAATATTCAGGATGGGAATCTCTGCAGACAGCAGCCCAACTGGCGCCGTAATAACCTACGTCTCGTTTCCATAGAGACTTGGGCCGTTTTTTGCCAGCAGCGAAATCCTGATTGACACCTAACACCTTCTGAGAGGTAGAACCCTGGTGTCATAGAAACGGGCTCTGGATGTGCATTAAAGCCTCTCACCGCAGGGCGTTGTTTTTGTTTCCCTAAGTCAATTGTGTGCCAGCAAAAGACGGACTGGATCAACAGCTCTGGAGACAGAGGGCCCATCTTTATTCCACCAAACAGGTACAGCTCAGGAAAGGGGCCAGTGCTCGCTGGGATGATGGGAGGGGGGCGAGTGGGTGGGGAAACAGAGACGCCTGGTTGCTTTCGCTGAACAGAATTGCGTGGGGGAATCCAGACTATGTGCTGACTTCACAACGCGTGGATGGTTCTGGAGGGCTCTTCCCCATAAACAGGCAAAGATGGTCTCCTCATACCACACTGCAGTGGCTGGTCTGCTTTCATTTCCAGTGTGAACTGGATGGCGCGGCAGAGTGATTGGGAAGGGGGCCTGGGATTGTTCCATCTCTAGGTTGACAGTTCACACAGCAAATGAGTCAGACCTGAGAATCCAAACTCCCCCATGAGAGGGGCTGTGTGGGAGTGGGAGCTGCTGCCCACTCGAGATTTAGATCCAAAGTCCTGAGGGAGCCATTTCCGGATCCAGATCAGGGTAAGGGGAGGAAGGATGGGGGGAAAGAATCCATAAGGCTCCTCTTCCTGGTGGTTCTCTCTCCTGGCCCCCACATCAAACCAGCTCTCCCTCCCTCTGCCCATGTCAGTGCCCCTCGCCCACCAGCCCTCCTGCCCCAGCGGTCACCCCTGACTTCCTGCAGGGGCCTTCATTCTCTTCCCTCTGACGGGGGCAGGAAGGGAAACTGGGGGGGACGCCACATAGTCTCACTGGGCCTTTCAGAGGGTTGATAGGTAAAGGACACCCCTTCCCCACGCCCAGAACATTCACGAACACGTCCTCTGCTCCCCACAGCAAAGCCTGCTCCAGCCATCGCACTGAGCTACAGGCCTCAGAGGCCCTACTCTGTGTTATCATGGGGGGCACCACCCCCCAAGGGCTGGTGAAGGAAGGACCCCTCTGATCCCCCCCCCACCCCCAACAGGCCGGGAGATGGAGAGGAGCAAGAGTCACTGCCCCACCCCAGAAGACAGGGATGGTGAGGGGAGCAGAGAGGCTTGGCGGTGAAGGAGGTTAAATGTGGGGCTGGGTAAGAAGGAAGGTACCTGGGAAAGGTGGGGCTGGGTGGGACAGAGGGAGGAGAGGCAGTTGGCTGGGGTGACATGGATCTGGGCTGGGGTGGCGGGGGGTGCTGGGAGGGGCGGGATGAGAAGGTGCTAGGAGGACGCACGTCTGGTCCCGCAGGACAACAGGAAAGATGCCGGCAAGAGCCCAGGCTGGGGGCCAGGCCTAGCATCCAGTCCCAAAGGGAGCGGGAGACTGCAGGCACCCCGACAGAAAACACCCCTGGCTAACGGGGTGCTGCTCTTGAGGGGCAGAGTCTGTGCTGGAGCCTGTAAAGCACCAAGCTTCTAGCTGCCCCTCCCCACCAGCACTGCTCTGGTTTCCTTTGGCTCCTCTGGGGCTAGAACATGCCACGGCAGCACCTCATCCCCCCGGGACCCTTTTCCTTCCCTGCCCAGCCAGCTCCACTGGCCAGTGCAGAACGGGGGCAGGGGCACAGCTAACCACTCCCCATCCCATGCACAGAGACGCACTAGCAGGAAGCTGCATCCACACTTAGGCAATTGCAATTGTAATTGGACCCCCATTGCCCCCTTTGTTCCCCGGCGCAAGGCAGAGCTATTACCTGGCTTTTAGACAACACTCTCCAGCTCTGCCCTGGCACAAATTCCCTCCTGCTTCCCCTACAGCTCCGTAAATCTACCTAAGCCCTTGGCTCTTATTGGGTACATCCACACTGCATTGTAAACCTGGTCTCACCGCCAGGCTGACACGTCCATACTACACTACGCAGCCCTTCTAACTTGCGTCTGTGGCTTGAGCTGCATCCACAAATGACGGGGTTTGGACCCGAGTCTCAGTGATACTTGGGCTCTGATCCACCCTGCTAGCAGGGTCATAGTATGCGGGTCCGGAGTGCTTGCTGCCCTGAGTCAGATTGATTTGTGTGTGGATGGAAGGAGGGCCGTGGGCTCAAACCTGAGTCACAGCCTGGACTTAGTCTGCAGTATAGACATTGCCCATTGTCTCCAGCACCCTCTTGTGGCTTCCTGATCTTCCCCCATCCCAAGTATCTTCCTTTGCCCCCAGCAGCCTCTGGCTTACGTTCAACGAGGGGCTGCCCCATTAAGTCATTGGGCTTTGGATCAGGCCCCAAACTTTCTTTCCTTCCTCCTTCTAAAATGTCCGACAGTGACCCGGTAATGAACTGAACTCAACACCACGCGAGTTCAAAACCCCACCCGGGTGACTCATCCTGCCAAGGCAGACTTAGTGCATTAACTCTTAGGCATGGATATCCTTACGACCAAGCCCTTTAAACTGCGCCTTGTGTCTAACTTGCAGCTGCTTGGATGCAAAAGATCCATTTTTCACATTTCAAAAGAGCATCATTAAGCCCCTTCCAACCTTTCCCATTCATTGCCATGTACTAGTTGGTTGTGACCCTCCACTCCAGAGGTGGCTGCATTTCAGTGGGGCTCTGTGCATATCGTTTGTGTAGGATATAATGATCCTGTGTTACTGGTGGCCTGGGAATTGATAGCCCACAGTGTGGCTGGTTTGGGTTCCCTCCAGAAGCGATAGGAGCAGGCACTGAATACAGCATAGTCAGTCATGCAAGCAATGGCTTCTGTGCATACCACGGTAACTCTCTGTATAGACCTCATTGTGACATTGCACTCCATAATGGTTTATGGAAATATGTTTATAAGTGTCAGAGTAACAGCCGTGTTAGTCTGTATTCGCAAAAAGAAAAGGAGTACTTGGTGGCACCTTAGAGACTAACCAATTTATTTGAGCATAAGATTTCGTGAGTTACAGAGCTGTAGCTCACGAAAGCTTATGCTCAAATAAATTGGTTAGTCTCTAAGGTGCCACAAGTACTCCTTTTCTTTTTGTTTATAAGTGTGAATATGATGTAACTAGAATGCTTCATGCAAAAGGTTTCTTGTAAGGTATCATTACAAAGCTTATAACCTACTGAATATATTCATTCTATTTGTCTGAATGTCTCGTTCTTGTATCTGAAACTAGGAATATGAAGTATAACTCTGAGGTCCTATTGTAATTATGCAAAGTGTGAGCCATTAATGGTGATTTAGAATCTTGATGGCTCCCATTGACTAGGACAATTGGTTGTAAATGGCTCTGTTTACTTGTAAGACTTCCTGTATACCTGTGTGCCAGCCAGTGGGTAACAAAGTCTTAGTGACATGTGACTATATCACCTGATACTGGAATCCATCTTAAACCTGGTGCTTTTCCATTTAGAAGGAGGGGTGGAGACCCAGAGAGACAAAAGAATCCCGCCTTGTGCCAAATATATAAAAGGGGGTGAAACAGAACAAAGGAGCTTCCAGTCATGAGAAAACCCCTAGTTTCCATCTAAGATGTCTGCTGGAACTAACAAGGACTGTACCAGGGGAAAAGATTGGGCCCAGACTAGGAAGGAGTCCAGTCTGTGAAAGAAGCTGTCATAAATATAAAGGGAAGGGTAAACCCCTTTAAAATCCCTCCTGGCCAGAGGAAAAATCCTCTCACCTGTAAAGGGTTAAGAAGCTAAAGGTAACCTCGCCGGCACCTGACCAAAATGACCAAGGAGGAGACAAGATACTTTCAAAAGCTGGGAGGAGGGAGAGAAACAAAGGGTCTGTATCTGTCTGTATGCTGTTTTTGCTGGGGACAGAACAGGAATGGAGTCTTAGAACTTTTAGTAAGTAATCTAGCTAGGTATGTGTTAGATTATGATTTCTTTAAATGGCTGAGAAAAGAACTGTGCTGAATAGAATGACTATTCCTGTCTGTGTGTCTTTTTTGTAACTTAAGGTTTTGCCTAGAGGGATTCTCTATGTTTTGAATCTAATTACCCTGTAAGGTATCTACCATCCTGATTTTACAGAGGTGATTCCTTTACTTCTATTAAAAGTCTTCTTGTAAGAAAACTGAATGCTTTTTCATTGTTCTAAGATCCAAGGGTTTGGGTGTGTGGTCACCTATGCAAATTGGTGAGGATTTTTACCAAACCTTCCCCAGGAAGTGGGGTGCAAGGGTTGGGAGGATTTTGGGGGGAAAGACGTGCACAAACTATGTTTCCCAGTAAACCCAGTTAAAGTTTGGTGGTGGCAGTGGAAATTCCAAGGGCAAAGGGTAAAATTAATTTGTACCTTGGGGAAGTTTTAACCTAAGCTGGTAAAAGTAAGCTTAGGAGGTTTTCATGCAGGTCCCCACATCTGTACCCTAGAGTTCAGAGTGGGGGAGGAACCTTGACAGAAGCTTATTAGAACATCTCTGAGGGTGAGATTTTATCTGTAATCTGTTTCTTAATGTATTGGGCTTAGACTTGCATGTTTTGTTTTATTTTGCTTGGTGACTTATTTTGTTCTGTCTGTTATTACTTGGAACCACTTAAATCCTACTTTTTATACTTAATAAAATCACGTTTGTTTATTGATAAACCCAGAGTAAGTGATTAATACCTGGGGGAGCAAACAGCTCTCTATCAGTGTTATAGAGGGCAGACAATTTATGAGTTTACCCTGTATAAACTTTATACAGAGTAAAACAGATTCTTTTAGGGTTTGGATACCATTGGAAAGTGGGTGTCTGGGTGCTGGAGATAGGTAGCCTGCAGCTTTGGGGGCGTTGGCCCAGACCTGGGTGTGTATTGCAGCAGGTTAGCATGTCTGGCTCAACAAGGCAGGGTTCTGGAGTCCCAAGCTGGCAGGGAAAATGGGCTCAGAGGTAAATTCAGCACATCAGGTGACAGTCCCAAGGGGATCTCTGTGACCTAACCCATCACACTCATCATAACCATCCCATTATCTGAGTGCCTCACAAACATGAGTAGTCCTTATCTTCACAACACCCCTGGGACTGGGAAGTAGAGAAGTATTAGCCCCCTCATACTAATGAGGAACAGAGACACAAGGTAGATTAAGTGACTTGCACAAGATCATAAGGGAAATGGGTGGCAGAACACAGCAAGGGAGCAGACCTGGTGCTTGGGAGACAAAAGTTATGTTCCCTACTCTGCCCCACAATTTCCCACTGACAACGTGACCTTGGGGAAATCATCCAGTTTCTCTATGCCTCAGTTTCCCAACTGGGACATGTGGGGAATTTCCCATTTGTAACATGAGGCTAATGCACGTTGTGAGGCTCAAAGCTGTAAAGGTTTGAGGTGTTCAGATACGATGGGCTGACATCAGCACCCTAGATAATTATGAATTGAACCCAACTCTCCTGGGTTCCAGCCCAGTGCCCCATCCCTTCTTACCTTCAATTCTTACATACAACACAGCACCCTACAATATTACACCTCTTCCTCCCAAGAGACACCAACAAGGGGTGTCCCATTCCAGGCAATATACCTAGTTCCTCCGACATGTGTTGTACAGAGCTCCTCCCAAAAGCCAAGGCACTCTCTCCCAAGCAATGACTGGTTGTGTGTCGGAAACAGTTGGGTTTTTATGGCTTGGATTATTTGCTATTTCTCAGCAAGCTCACACAAGGTCTCCCTGCATCTTACGAGAGGGCGGCTGTTTGGTGGGTGCAGGCTGTGCTCGGTGCCGGAAGCCAGAATGCACCTCTCGGGTGGAGGCAAGGGAATAGTTATTTTCAGTTCAGAGTTTGCCAAGGTTAATTAGAGGCTTGTTCGAATTCCCCAGACCCTAGATGTGATCCATTGAAATAGAGTCCGGTAATGGATGAATACGAGGAAATGCTAACGAAAGACACCACGGCACTGGCCTAATAAATGTTGGGTTCACCTGCCTGTTTACTAATGAACGGGGAGAAAATGATTCCCTGTTCATATTCCTTAGCACATGTCGGAGTGTGGCCCAGTGTGGCTTAAGGATCAAGGGGGACAGAATTAAATGCCTTTGTTTGGGGCAGGCCACTCCACCTGTGCAGCAGGGACAGAGGGGTAGGGGTATAGCACCATTCAGGGAGCCAGGCTTCAGGAGTAACTTACAGTGTCCTGTGCTGGGTGGGTAATCAGTGACTAAACACACATCCTCACCTCTAGGGCACCCCTTTCTGCCCAGACGTGGCATTGCAGGGGACTTTGTCCCTCTCACCCTCTCTGGCAGGCACTTTCTCAGTCACAGGGACCGCTCCCAGACAGCCTCTTCCCTGAATTCTCTCACTGGGTCTTTTGTGGCTCAGCCTTCTGGCCGAGTCATGCAACAGTTCAGCTCCCGTCTGGGGTTCAGCTCCAAACCAAAGGTCCTTTACCCACTCCAGGGAATCAGCTCCAGTCCGAAGTCATATATTCATAGATATTAAGGTCAGAAGGGACCATTATGATCATCTAGTCTGACCTACTGCACAATGCAGGCTACAGAATCTCACCCACCCACTCCTGCAAAAAACCTCTCACCTATGTCTGAGTTATTGAAGTCCTCAAATCGTGGTTTAAAGACTTCAAGGAGCAGAGAATCCTCCAGTAAGTGACCCGTGCCCCATGCTACAGAGGAAAGTGAAAAACCTCCAGGGCCTCTTCCAATCTCCCCTGGAGGAAAATTCCTTCCTGACCCCAAATATGGCAATCAGCTGAACCCTGAGCATATGGGCAAGATTCACCAGCCAGATACCCAGGAAAGAATTCTCCCCCGTAGTAACTTAGATCCCACCCCATCTAACATCCCATCACAGGCCATTGGGCCTATTTACCATGAATATTTAAAGATCAATTAATTGTCAAAATCATGTTATCCCATCATACCATCTCCTCCATAAACTTATCGAGTTTAATCTTAAAGCCAGATAGGTCTTTTGCCCCCACTGCTTCCGTTGGAAGGCTATTCCAAAACTTCACTCCTCTGATGGTTAGAAACCTTCGTCTAATTTCAAGTTTAAACTTCCCAATGACCAGTTTATATCCATTTGTTCTTGTGTCCACACTGGTACTGAGCTTCAATAATTCCTCTCCCTCTCCGGTATTTATCCCTCTGATATATTTATAGAGAGCAATCATATCTCCCCTCAACCTTCTTTTGGTTAGGCTAAACAAGCCAAGCTCCTTGAGTCTCCCTTCATAAGACAGGTTTTCCATTCCTCGGATCATCCTAGTAGCCCTTCTCTGTACCTGTTCCAGTTTGAATTCGTCCTTTTTAAACATGGGAGACCAGAACTGCACACAGTATTCCAGGTGAGGTCTCACCAGTGCCTATTATAACGGTACTAAAACCTCCTTATCTCTACTGGAAATACCTCGCCTGATGCATCGCAAGACCGCATTAGCTTTTTTCATGGTCATATCACATTGGTGGCTCATAGTCATCCTATGATCAACCAATACTCCAAGGTCCTTCTCCTCCTCCGTTACTTCTAATTGATGTGTCCCCAGCTTATAACTAAAATTCTTGTTATTAATCCCTAAAATGCATGACCTTACACTTCTCGCTATTAAATTTCATCCTATTACTATTACTCCAATTTACAAGGTCATCCAGATCCTCCTGTATGATTTCCGGGTCCTTCTCTAAAATGGCAATACCTCCCAGCTTTGTATCATCCGCAGACTTTATTAGCACACTCCCACTTTTTGTGCCGAGGTCAGTAATAAAAAGATTATCCTTTGCCTCTCTTGGGCTCAACTTCAATTCTTCCCCCGGCCAGAGAACTGACATCTCCCTCCCCCTGGCTTCTCCCTGCTGGGCGTCTAAGTAGCACATAAACTGACCTTACACCCTACTGGGCTTCTGCCTCATTCCCTGGTCCTCAGGGCGCTGCTCCAGGCTAGGGCCCCACCACAGGAGCTAACCCTGCTCCTGCAGCTCTGCTTCTTGGCCACAGCCCATCCCAATGACTGGACCTGACTTGCCTTACAAGTCATGGGGACTAAGCCCCATCACAATGATCTTACAGCAGCTGTTAGAGATGGAAATGTCCTAATGGGTCATCTAGAGGGAGGGAGGGCCTCAATCTTCATCCCCACACAAACCGGCTCGCAGTGATTTGTGACCCTCCAAGCCCATCATCCTTTGCAGCTTCAATTTTTTTTTAATTTGAATATTTTATCCATCGAGAATAAAGTAATTTCAAATGATACTGTTGGGGCAGTGCTTTGTAGATGGTGTGCAGCCGTGAGGGGCGACAGGTGGTGGTGGGATGCTCGGTGTTGGGAGGAAGCTGCCACGTGGATGGGGAGCAAGGATGGAGGCGCTTGGTGCTGCTGGGAAGGGGGTGTGGGAATTGAGAGCGCTGGATCATGTGGGGTGGAGGTGCGGCTGGTGGCTGCTGGGTGCTACCAGGTGGACGGGGGAGCTGGCTGGGATTGTGGTGGGCAGTGGATAACGGGGCTGCTGTCATGCAGGGCGCGTGTGCCAGATAGGAGGGTGTCACTGGTGGGGGCTGCCGCCGCCCTGGGGAAGGTACCGCTCCAGGGTGGCATGGAGCTGACAGAGTGCTGAAAACAGCAGGTGCTGCGGGAACCAGGAAGCTGAGTGGAGAGGGACGAAATCACCCACCCCTCTCCCTGTTGTTATTTTGTATCGTGCCTCTCGCCTTACCCCTCTCCTCTCACGCCTCTCCTCTCTAAACTAACCATTAATTGAAAGCCAACACAAAACCAGCCACCTGAGCATTCAAGCTTTACTATAAAAATAGAGAGTTTGTTGCATGTTTCAACTGAAGGCCCAGTCATGTTGTGAGGCCCTGTCCAAGGACTGGGTGTTCTGGGTTAGCACCTGAGAACTCCTCTCCTGCCCTAGTGTCACCCAGCACTCTCCCTATGGAGGGGCAGGTGAGGCCTCTTATCTCATCTGGTGGACCCTGATTGGCTACTGCTTCCTGCCAGCCCTTCTAGTCACTGGAGGACCAAGCCTTGTTGGTTCTGACAGTACCAGACCCTGAGTGACTTCTCTAGGCCGTGCTCAGTGGTCTAAACTCACAGCCCCTCTTTTCCAGGTGACACTCTCCCTTCAGGGTGGGATGTCGGGGGGCAGAAAAAGGCTGGTATACCCTGTCACAGTGACTTACAGGTTGAAGAGAATAGAAGTCACACCAACATAGACTGCCTCTAGATTCCCTGCTGAATTTGGGCTGGTATCACAATGCAGGGCAGGGTCAGAGTTAAGGCCATGATTTTAACATTGGCATGGTGTTTAAACTGGTAGCCTCACTCCACCGCTGTCTACTGAGTGGAATTAGAACTGTTCAACTACATGTCAGCAGCCCTCTACTGCTAAGCCCTGAAGGAGATTCTCTTTTAGCTCAGATGGTAGGAAGCCTGTTTTCAACAAAGGAGAATCTGAGTTCTACCCCTACCGGGGCCACGAAATTTTGCTTTGTCAGAGTATGCAGCGTACACACTGGATGCCTGCCTGTGGCATCTGCTGGAATGGACATGGAACAATATCATCTCCAGTGACCAGAGCAGCGAGCAGGCTAGTACGGCAGTAGTTATTGCAGCATCATAGTGGCATGATGAGTGGAGCTGTTGTAGCCTGTTGTGTCAGTAATGTAGGGTTTGGTGCCTTCCTAGTTACCCCTTGCCATACCGCAGCATAATGGCTCCGGGGAGCAGTCCCCTTCTACGCGCACCAATGCCTGATTTTGACAACAGTCAGTCAATATGATTGACAAGATTGACCATTCCAATTTCTTCGTTTAAAAAACAAACAAAACAAACTAACAACAACAAAAAACCCAACAACCCAGAGATTTTAAAAAATGCCATCCAAAAATATTCGAATAGGAAGGCCCAGATTGGAAAGGTCCCACCCACTGCGTTCTTTATGGTGTCCTGGCCAGTCAAAACCAGGGGATGAAAAGCAGGCTTGAAACAAACAGGAAACAATGGTTGTTTTCCGCTCCCTACAGGCCTGATCCACAGCACCATTGCAGTCAGCTGAAAGACTCCCATTGACTCCAATCCAAAGCAGATCAGGCCCCAAGAAACTTCAGGAAGGGTCCTGTCCTAGTTTGGTCAAGGGTTTCAGGTTGGTTCCATGTCGATTGGACTCAATCCAGTCGCAGCTTGTGAACATCCCTGGGGACTCCCTAATGACTGAGCTTGGAGCTGTAATAAGGCATTTCTTTGTTAATTGGAGGTTTAAGCCCCGTGGCTCCCCAGGGACCTGTGGGCTGCCCCAGCAGAAAATAGGTAAACAACAATGATTTGGCTGTGGTTGGATTAAAATTCAGATGGGACTGACACAAAATTGAAAACCTTGCTAATCTATAAAGCCCTCTGTGCTCCCGGCTATTGTTTATTGTTGAACTTTACGGGGAATAGATTTTTTAAAAATATTTTATTTTAACCTCTGCTAGCGTAGCTTTGTCCCCCTTTACTGGATGAGATGGTTACTGAGTAGGTGTAAGACCGACAGACAGACCCTGGTTGTTGGTAGGTAGAATTGAACCGGGGACCTCGGGAGCTTAGTGCATGGGCCTCTCTGGCATGAGCGAAAAGCCAGCTGCCTGTTAGTTAAAGCTGTAGCACAGACTCATTTTCTCTCTCTCTCGGTGCCACTTGGTGGGACACAGAGCCACACCCAGAAGGGCTTGTCTACAATGGCACTTTACAGTGCTGCAGCTTTCTTGCGGAGGGGTGTGAAAAAACTCCTCCCTGAGCTCAGCAAGTTTCAGCGCTGTCAAGCGCCGGTGTAGACAGCGCAGGTCCCGGCGGTGGGAGCTACGCCCCTCGTGGAGGTGGTTTTTTAGGGCGCCGGGAGAGCTCTCCCAGCACTCTGCCGTGACTGCACAAGCCTCATTAAAGCACTGCTGCAGCAGCCAGTGTAGACTGGCCCATAGGAATGGAGGCTGAACTAACCCTCACCCTGAAAAGAGATCCCTCCAAGTCAGGTTTGAAGTGCAAGAGCAGTGCAGAATCTTGTGCCGTGCTATGGAGAAAGAGCGATCTCCAGCTCGGTCAGTCCAGCACATTTCAACAGCCCTAAGTTCACTTCACCTACTGGGCTAGATTCTCTTCCATGGTATGGTCCCTTTACACTGCCCTGGACCCAGTCAATGGAAAATATCCGTGGTGTAGAGAGATTTCCCAGCTGGAAAGGGCCACCATAATGGCTCTCCCCTTCTCCTCCTCGCTGCTCCCAACATAGGGCACTTGGGAAAGATGGGCATGGCTTGCGTGCTACTGGGCTCTGGCTATTCTGAGCTGCTGATCCCCTTTGGGCAGTTGCATGTAGTTAGAGCAGCTTGGAGGCAGCCATAACTTGCCTCTGATTGGCCCCAGAATTGGGAGAGGACAAAGGTGACTGTAACCAGACAAATGCCTCCCCACCCTAGATGGCTCTGCAGCATTCTGCCTCAGTTTCCCTTTCTCCCAGCACCCCTTCAATTAACTCCACCAATCCAGAGTCCTTAAAAACATCCCTCTTTGGGGTCTAATTTAGTTGTATAAAATTCACAACACTCAGTCCTGGGGCTTCTCCCCAGAGAGGATCCAAGACCACTTTTCCCCGGAGCCAATCCAGACCTTCCCACTGAGACTTCCCTTGCTTTTGGCAGGCCCTGCCAGGCTGGAGTCATTTGGCCCCTGAAGTCCAAGACTCTTCTGCCACCTTCTTCTCCCTGCAGCCTGCCAGAGCTTTCAGCTCTCTGCATCTTCACACTCCTGCACCCCTCTTCCTCCAGCTCTTTATAGAGAGACTGTTAATGAGGCCCAGATGGACTGGAGCTGTTGCCTCTTAAAGGGCCAGGCCACCCTCTAATAGTGACTTAAAGCCATCTTTGTCCTGCACCTCATATCCATGCAGAGCACAAAACAAAGATCTGGGACCCCCCCTTTTGATAATTAGATTGCCTGCTGCATCCAGGATGGATGCAGGATCCGCAGGGTTAAGGGGAAATATGTACTTTAAAATAGCATTTTGTTCCTGCAGACACGACAGTAGGATTGTAGGGGGTTAAATAATTTCTTCTGGGTGGGAAAATTCAGCTTTTCTCAGGCTAGCGTGTACCTCGCTCTGCAGGGAACGAGGTAGGTTAAAGAATGGAGAGCAAGAAGCGGAATAGTGTAAGCAGATGTTTCAGCGTTTTATTAAATAAATCTACAAAAGGCTCTTTTCTAAGAACAGACTTTGCTACAATGGCAAACAGAAGGTGGTGGTGTTCTTTTGACAGATTCCAGCGACTGACACCCTTTGGGGGAGTCAGTAATGCCAGGGTGACACATGAGGAATAAACAAGCAGATACAGTCAGAATTAGGTCAAGTTATTTCACCGTGCAAAGACCTTTGGCTTCTAACCCAATGTAGTGAATACAGTGACCTGTAATGACACCAAACAGTCACCTTTTATACAATACCGTATGAATTAATAAGATCTATAGTAAAAATAAACCTATGTAGCAGCTTTGTCAGAGTTAAATGTAAAATTGCCTGACAAAATGATACAGTAGTTGAATGCTGTTTCGGTTCAACAGACACAACACACACCAACTCACGCATGTCAGTCTGCCCTGGGACAGAAATACTATCAGTCCTTTCAAGAAGAGCTGGTTATATAAACCAGGGTTCTACAAGTAAAGCTCCAATCTGCTAGGAGCAACCAGTGAAATAAAACCAGTACCAGAGATCCAGTTCTGCATACTCCAAAAGGTCAGGTGAAAAAACTCCCAGGGCCAAAAGGTGCCATGGCTTGGTTAGCTTCATTTATTTAACAAAGTGAGAATAAATGTTCAGGAAAAGAAAATGCCCAAAGACAATGGCAGTGGATATTGAGGGTCCCTGAAAAAGCCTTGGCACTGAACACTGCAAAACAGAAAGGATTTTTACCCTTGTGGTCTACCTAGCTGCCAGCTTCCTGTGGCATCCACATAATCTGGTCGCCGGGCATTTTTGCTGACTGATCATTGGAGTATGCATCAGATATCATCAGTTCAGTCAAATGTAACAAAATGCTGCAGAATTTGGTTATTGGGATTGATTTGGTTGCTCAGCGCACATATACACACACACACGCACAGACACACGGAACGGGTGGATTTGGAAGAAATAAGAACCGACCCGACCCTTCACCCGACACATGAACCAAAACTTTCTTGATGTTCAAAAAAGTTGGGTCAATTTCACTAGCATGATTGTTTTTCACACCCCATTACACTTCCTGGTTCTGGCCGGAAAGAAAAGCACCAAAGTAGCACAAGAAACCCACTTCTTGCGGTAATTCTGGCCCATCCAGAAGCAGGAAGTGTCTATTATCTCACAAGAGGGTCTGTTCTTGTGAGTTGGCCGGCCCAGCTGTGCAGACTCACGTTGTTCAGACAAGCATCTGGCTTCCAGGATGCTTTTCTGAACCTCCAAAGCTACTGAGGTTTGACCATGGCTACCTGCATGAAACGAAACTACCCACACTTAGGTCAAATGAGTTAAAACATTAACAGCCAGGAGGGTTCGCGGCCCGCTTGGATCTGTCGCTTTCGGCAAATTGAATCAGAGCAGGATTTCAGTTCACAACCAAGGATCGATTCTTTCCTCCAGGCCCCATCAGCCTCCAATTCCCTGGGTTCAGTTACGCCTAAATCAGCAGCGAGTATTGTGCAGTTATAGCACAACTCCAGCATTCCTGCTGTCCCCAAAGTCCAAGGACCAGCTTGTTTCTTCATGCCTACTTTTGCCTTTCCGTCTATACAGAGCTTGGTCTACTGAGCGTGGCCCAGCTTTGACCAGCGCCATCCCTGTAGTTTTTTCTGCTCAGCAGCTGTAGCTCCCTCTTTGACGCTTCATCGCCATGTCTTTCAAGCCACTCTTTCATCCCATCACCTCTTTCTCTGGCAGAAGGCTCTTCTGGGAGTGCTGAGGTCTCCCGTTCTTCCCAATGGAAACAGCGGCTCTCGGCCGTACAGAAAGAAGCTCAGCAACAGTAGCAGCAATCCCTAAAAGCAACACCAAACAGGATTAAGTGGAGGGTGCAGGATGGAGCAGGGGCTGGAGGGAGGGAATACTTTCAGGGCTAGGACACCAGGGTGGAGCCTGGGCTCTGGGACCCTGCGGACTGGGAGGGTCCCAGAACTCGGGCTCCAACCCCAGCCTGGACGTCTACGCAGCCCCGCAGCTCCAGTAGACTAGCCCGGGCCAGCCGTGGGGTTTTCTTTGCTGTGTAGACATACCCCAGGTGGCCTGGGTCAGACCCTGATGGCTGCTTGGTGGCCTGAATGTCATAAGCAGAAGACAAGGCTGTGATGCCCACTCCCCCTCTCAGGAATAAACTCCTCTGGGTGGTGCATGCAATGGCATCGAGCACCCTTCAGCACTTGGCATCAGACCCTTTAGGAGGTTCGGAAAGGTCTGGCTGAGCACTAATTACCTGGTCTGGGTGTTTCCCTCAGGACTGCAGATGAGGCACACGGTGGCTTTGACTTCGGACATCCGCTCCCCCTTGCTGAACCCTTGGAATTTAAGCATCTTTTCTTCTGTGCTAGGAGCAGTGTGAAGTGAATTCTTCAGAGGAGGGTCTGAGTGAGTCACTGTAACAGAGTAGATAATACACGTGAGCCACAGTGACAGATACTACTTTGCATTGACACTCTGTCATCCATTCCCACAGATCTCAGCTTGCTAGTGTAAAGATCCCCCTTCTGCACTGACATTCAGTCACAGCCAAGCAAAGATGTCTCAGCAGCAAGGAAAGAACGCTTGCTCTCTGACCCAGACATGGGCAAAGTCCCCGGTCCTGAGACTCAACTCATGCTGTATAGGTTACTATCCCCAGGACTTGAACTTGGAACCTCTTAGTCTAGAGGCAGTCGCTTATTCAGCTGTGCTAAAGAGGGAGCTGGTAGGTTGCTTAGCTAGCAGGAGGAGTCATCATCCCTGTTTTAAATGTCCCACCCCTCCCCTCGGGACATTATCCCACAGTTCAATGCATTTCATTTCCCTTTGCTCGATCCGCTCCCATTACTCTGAGTTATTGTACCTGCTTGGGCCATGCTATGCGATCGCCATCCCTCTCTCTGGCGTTACACGCTTCAGCGGCGCACCTAAGTTTAGGGGCCGAGGTCAGTCTTGGCGCAACACCCCTGGCTTCATTGCTGTGGGACCCACGCACCCCTGGGCTGAGTTAGCTCCTATGACACCTGCCTTAACACTTGCTAATTGCAGAGTGGGGAAGTTGTCTTACCTTCAGCCTCTGGGAAGGAGTCACACCCAAAGGCTTTCAGAGCCACCGGGGCAGCTGCGGAGTCCCAGGGAAATTCCAGCTACTACTTGTAGTTTCTCTCTTCCTCTCACGTGCTGATGCTGCCTGTTAGGTGATGGATGCTATGCAGTTGCTGAAGTGCAACCGTCAGTGGTGTGGGGCACTGTTGTTAGCACACCCCCAGTAAAGCCTTCCTCAGTACGTTACACAGGCCTGAAGATCAAGAAGGTCCAAACGTCCTGTCTCAAAGTCCCATCTTCATGCTTTAGTCAAAGTGCAGCCAGTTCTGGTTTTTGATATTTAACGTGAAAAAGTAGCACAGAGCCCAATTTCAGCTCCATCTAGTACCAGCTTGCAGAACGAAGGGGCTGGTTTAGAAAGTCCATCGGTTTTAGACAAAGTTCATCCATCAGACTCCTCATACCTAGGACATCAGACCTTCCAAAAGCAATGTGTCTGTAGATCTGCCATCAAGGAGTCTTCTTTGCAAGCAGGGTCTGGGACCCAACACATGTAGCACCTCTTAACTTTGTTTCTGATTTCCTGTGGCAAAGTTCCACAGAAATGGACTTCTGATGTCCTATTGTACTGGCATCTCCAATGGAGGGGCCTTGCTTTGCTGCTTGGGGGATATTTGCTCTGAGTTCAGGGTGTATTTGTTTGATTTAAAAAAAAGAATAGGAATTTACCCCTGTACAACGTTGGTGCCTTGTCTGATTGCCCCATCTCACAACCCCAAAGTAGAAAGATCTCTGGCTTATCCCCATTCATCTGCCTGGTCCTAAATCTTAGCTAGAGAAGACTAATGCAGCAAGGAACAAAGGTTTAGTTGCACCCAGTTTAGTGGTGAAACAGCACGTGCTGAATTGCCACCTGGAGGGATGGTGGGAAGCAAGTTTGGGCTTCCCTCTCCATGGTAGCAGCGGACATGGGATGAAATTTCCCTTGTTGCTGCAACGGCCTGTTGGCATGGGTCACCCACGGGGAGAGAAGGAGCTGAGAAAGGGAGAGAACCCCTGGGAGGAAAAATGAGAGCAAGTGCCGGGTGAGATACAATGTCAGGTGGTAAAATTAATCAAACCCCTTAAAGTTGCCATTTGCAAGTTCTAGGCTCACTTCGAAACCATTATGAACTTTAAAAAAGTTTCTGCCCTGAAGCTTTGGTGGGAGGTTGCGAAGGAAGCAGAAGCCAGTGGCTTCTTCTTGGGGTGGACAAAGTCCCGTCAGTATGACAGAGACAGGCAAGTGTCAAAACAAGGATGTTCCACTGAGGAAGGGGACCCCTCTCCAGAGGATACGAGACTGGTGGGTAGGTGGGAACTCTTGGTCAATAGCTGCACCTGTTTGAAGTCCTTGAAAGGCGCCAGCATAGGGTGGCTGCCTCTGCAGAGGGGAACAGTCTAGCTACTCCAGGAGTATCATAAAACTGTCCACCCCACAGTGGTTAAAATAGTATCCTCAGACTCGCACCATCCCTGTCACATGACTCGGGTGAGGCAGGCAGCTACGTTCTCACGTGGCCCATCCGTAAACAAAGTTCATTCCTCTGCCGAGGGCCACTGGACTGAGTCCAGCCATGACTGGTCACAGCCAGAACCTCTCGCTAAGGAGAAGCTTCCTAAATCAGCCCCCTCCACACCTTTGTATAATACAGGCCAATCCCATAGTTATACTAGCTCATATCACTGTAGTTGGTGGGCTAGGGGGCTCGGGTTGCGTCTCATCACTGGCAATGGGACTAGCTGTGGTTGAAGGTGTCAAGCTATCAGCTGAGTCCCCTGGCTGATGCTCTGGGGTTCTCTGGGGGGTCGGCTCTTCTGACTGGTCGAAGTCACTTAGGACTTCCTTCCCCCTCTGGATCAACTGCTCCAAGGTCTTGGGCAAGGGGTGACTCAGGAAGCGCTTGAATTTGGGCCGGAGGGTGCCTACCACATACTGGATAATCTCCTCCTCCTCTGCATCAGTGTAGAGTGTCTGATACAGGTCTCTCTTACGCCAGAGGAACTCATCCAGGGGTTCCCCCTGCTTCTGGGGTAGATCCAGCTCCCGTTTGATGGCGTCCCTGGTCAAAGTGCCCTCGCTGTACTGCAGGAACTCCTTCTTGAACTCCACCCAGTTCTTGACCGAGTCCTGCTTATACTCCCACCACTTTTTAGCTGGGCCGTTCATGTGGTTTTGGATCTGAGAAAGCCAGTATTCCTCAGTCCCTCCCACCTGCTTCAGATATTCCTCCAAGTGGCTCAAGAACTCCCGGGGGTCCTCAAAGATCTGGGTCTCCACCGGGGAGGCCGGAGCGTCCTCCGGGGCGGTGATCCACTGGTAGGAATCATGGGGCTGGGGCATGCTAGTTATCTCCCCGGGAGAGGGAGTCAGTGCGTACATCTGGCTCATGTCAAGGGCGTAATCATAAATCTCCCCATCATTGCTCCTGCCCTCCGGGCCTCCCACCCCGACGGAGACAGTCTGCCTGGCATGGTCCGTGGGGCCATATTTACCCCCCATAGACTCCAACCGGTCTGCCCATTTCTCCAGGCGGAAGAACACCTCCCTCCAGACATTCATCTCCCTTTTAACCCACCTCTCCAGGTGGGCAATGGTCTCCTGGCATCTGGCCAGGCAGGCCTTGATGGACTTTTTCCACCTCTGGTTGTCCGTGGATGGGACATGGTCCTCCAGGTTATTCTCTAGCTTCCCCACTGATTTCTGCAAGCCTTTCAGCTCCCTCTCCACCTGCTTGGACACCTCCGTGAGGAGGTGCCGGTGGGTCCTCCTGACGTGCTCCAGCATCTCAGTCCTGCACTTCCCTATCTGCAGGATCACGTTGGGCTTATTGGCTACTCCGCGGTGCCCCTGGAAGGTGTGGACGCTCCCATTGGTGATGCTATCCAGCTGCATGGTTCCTGTGGCGTGAGCAGGCTAAACCAAGTAGCAATGCAACAGAGCTAGAGGTAAAGCCCTAGTGGTTACCCCGGGCTTTTAATTTAGTGACACTCCCGCCCTGCTTTTAAATCCTCTCCCGAAAGGCACACACCACCCCTTCTTGCCTCCCCAAGTACGTCTCACACAAACACAACCGAGTCAGATATCACCCCAAGGAGAGCTGTCCAGTCCCCTTTGCAGCCAGATGGAGTCGGTGGCAAATCCGTTCAGGCCGTTCCCAGCATGCTGGTCCCACGTGCCTAGGGCGACGTTGTCAGGCAGCGAGCGCCTGGGAAAGAGAGGGCGTCCCGGCCTGGGATCTCCCACCGTGCGCCGTGTCTGCTGTCCTCTTCCGGAGTGCGGGATCTTGATCAGCCGAGAGTTCCCTCTGCCGAAACACACACACAGCTAGAAGCTGCTGGCTAATATCCTAGCGATTTCTCCTTTGCCTTCCAAACTGCTGCTAACTTCGAGCGCCGGGCGAAAGCGACACAGAGCTCTATTGCTTCCCGGTCGGAATTGCTCCTGTCTCAGGCATTCCCTTGTACTTATACCTCGCACAGCTCCCCATGTGGGTGGCTCCCTGCCTCTTCCTCCACTCGCAGCTCCGCGCTCATTGGAGGAGAGCGGGCCCGGTGGCTGTGGCAACCCAAATCTTGGCAGCACTCCCTTTGCTTCCCGCCCCCTCGCGCACACCCCCAGCCTCAGCGCTGAGAAGCACTTGAAAGGTTCTGGAGACAGTTGGATGGATGGATGAGTAATCCCACCTTCTGCCTTTCAACTCCCAGAAAGCACTTATTCATCGCTCAACTATTTACTCAGCCAGGTCATCATTAGCATGCTTCCCCCAGCGGCGCTCACAGAGGGGGGGAAACGCATATGAATTCAGTGTGTCACACCAAGCCAGCCGCCCACAGTCCCACGCACACCCCCTGCATACACACAGGCAATTGTTGGAAATTGTGATAATTCAGCAGAAAGGAGAAAGGGGAAGGAGCGGAGTGGACAGAGTCACTCGGATTCAAATGAAAACACTCCAGAATTTCTAAAGCTCTGGGAGGTGGAAGTTGTACCAGTCATTTAATGACACCAGGCCAACTGCTATCTTAGGGATGGTTGTGATGGAGGGAGGGAGGGAGGGAAGGAGGGAGAGGAGGGGGGAAATCTCATCTAGGTTTTCCACCAAATTAAATCCGCCCATCCAAAGTGCGTTCCTTACTAAGCTTGAATCAGATGCTTTAATTGCTCTGCCAGCCCACAGACATAGCTGAAGCTGCATTTGTTCTTGGCAAGGCAGGAAAGACAACCATAAAAGGAGATCGGGGCCTTATATAACCAATGGATAAAGGATTCCCTTCCAGAGAGAGTTCCCTTCCGGAAAGCCGTCATACGGATAGAGGAGTGGTGGGGTGGGTGCGTGTGTCTTCTCGTCCCAAGGAGGAAGGAGCTGTCCTCAGTCGCTTACTCAGAGGGTTCTCAGTGTTATGTAATAAGGTGGCTCATACTGGTCCCCAGTGGATGTCTCCCCCTTACACTCTGGGCAGCATGCCAGCCATGCCAAGGCAGTGTCCGCACCAGGCTATTTGCCAAGCGTCTCCTACCGTCAATAGTGCTGGTTCAGCTCTGATTCTGGCAGGGAGTGCGGGAGCCTGAGCGTGGACAGGATGTCAGCAGTTGCCAGCGTTTTAACGACCCCCTGCTCAGAGGAGAGCCAGCTGATACAGTGGTTCAAAGGCTGGTGGCCTCTGGTGCTCTCACAGGAGCTGTGGTGGCAATGTGTAGACAAAGCCATAGTGGCCGAGGTCAAGCCACACAACTCTCAGCGGGTGCCTGGTGCACCCTCCTCTCCTGGCATGTTATGATGTAACATGCCATGGACCTAGGGTGCTTCTCCTCCTCCCTTGGTCCCATAGTAGCAGGTATCCCACTGCTAGACTCACCAGCTGCCTTCTAGGCCCCTCTGGCCATGGGACCGATATCCCAGGGATCCTGCCTTAAACCTCCCTGGCTGATAAGCGGCTAGTCTCAGGGATTTCATGGAGTCATAGAAATTAGAGAAGAAAAAGAACAATCCCGCATGGGCAGCACTGGGTCATTCCCTAGAGGACAGTCTTAGGTGTTTTATCCAGCCCACATCCAATGTAGTGAGTTAAGTGAGTGAATTGGATTATGAACCCAGTTTTCAGGTGTCTTGCTTTGCGTGCCCAGTCACCACGGTTGTGCACGTGAATTGGGGAACTGCTTGCACAACTGCAGCAACAGAGGACACACTTTGCACACCTAACTGGACACCTGCCACTGTGCAACATTTCTCCCCCATCTTCCACCGCGCGCACGTGCTCACACACACACACAGAGCTAGCTCCATCCCGACTGTATCCCACCGAACACTGGAGTGACACCAGCAATGAATTCAGCCCACAATGTAAATAACAACTCGTGTCTCACTCCACACACAAACCCCGCGCCCAAAGTCCAAGTCGCCGGGAGATTAGGCTGGGTCTGCATGGCACCGTTTGGTGCTTTGGATCCAGTTTGACTGATTCCAGCTCTGCTTTCTGCAATGCACTGGTTCCCTCCCATTTCTGGGGGTTGTGTGGGGTTCCTACTGGGCTTCCTGGGGAATGTCTGGCTGGTGGAAAATACCATGACAACTGTTTTCCTTGTATTGCTAATTAAAGGAAGGTGAGTTGGCAGCAAGGAAGGAAGGAGGGGAACCAGAAGCAAAGAGAGAGAGAAAGAGAACTGGCACTGAGAGACACGGCGGAATGGGGACAGTGGGAGAGACAGACCCAGACAGAGGGTTGCTGGAACCATGGAGAGGGACAAACAGGAAGAGCGGGGCCAGGAGGGTCACAGGAAAAGGAGACTCTGATGCTAATTATTATGATTGCCACTGTTTATCGCTTGCCATCATGGTGCAGAGCACTGAGCTAGACACACGGTGCCCTCGTGCCCAGATTGATCGGATGGGGGGCACGAGCGGGGGAGAGGATGACAAGCTGGAGAGCAGAACAGGAGGGGAGGTGAGAGGCTCTCAATCTCCCTGCCATCTGTGGAGCTGAGCCAGTGCTAGCAAGCAGAGGAGACACTGGGCAAAGGGAGAAAAGAAAACCAGGGCAGGAAGTGAGCGGCCAGCTCCCATACTGCTGAGAGAGGGGAGGAGAGCAGAAATAGAAAGAAAGAAAGAAAGAAAGAAAGAAAGAAAGAAAAGGAGGGAGTGAGAGAGGTAGGGAAAGAAAGCTAAATAGAAAGAACATGATTCATATCTCACTGACACTGGGGTAAAATGGGGTTTATTCCCCTGAGATCCCTGGAGCTAACCCTGTGTGAGATCAGAATCAGGCACAAAACATCAGAAGAGGGGAAAAGGGCTAACTAGACTGACACCAGAATGAGTGCAATGGGAGAAAGAGCGCCTAAAACCCAGACAGACCATCAAAAGAACAATGGGCTGGACTGATCCCCGGTGCAGCTCATCATTCTCTAGTGGAGTCCCATCAGGGCTGAGTTTGAGCCTGAACCTTTAAGAGTGTGGGCTCCCCCCAGAACCCTGGGGTCCCCAGAGCACAGCAACCCCCCTGTGCACCGGCCTCTACAGGAGGGGCAAGAGGCAAGCTGTGGGGAAGAGCTCCCCTGGCCACCTGCAGTGGGGTGAGACAGCTCCCTGCATGTGCTAGGGATGTGCAGAGATGCTGCCTGCAGCCCCCTGTGCTTTCATGTCACACGCTGGCCCTAGAGAGATATTTCCCCTGGGGTATCAGAGGCAGTTGTCAACCAAAAGGACAAATGCCTACCCCAACGAGTTTGTGTGGGTCCTGTATTTGCCATAAGGGGAGGCTGCATGGCCAATGGAAATAACATGGGCTTGGCCCTCCTGGTTTGAATCCCAGCTGCACTCCTAACGCTACGTGACCCTGGGGAGAAATGTCCTCCCTGCCTCAGTTTACCCATCTACAAGACAGATGCAGGAGAGCAGCTCAAATCAAGGTGCTAAAGGAAAGCATGTCGGCTGCATAGTGAGGTGCACAGCTGAGAACAGGCAGAAGGTGCTTCATTTGCAGTATCTGCCCTGCCTAGAGCCTTACTGTGAAGACTCGCAACGTGAACTAGTCTGGAGCAGAACTGGCCCCCACCACAGCAGCTTCTGGTCAACTCCACTGCAATCACATGGTGGGATTACAGCTTGAGCTGACACCTGGAGCTAGCTCTAATCTGGCTAGCTCAGGTTCCAGAGCCGCAAAGGCGTGACAGCGTGAACTTCTGCATGGGCTGTGCAAACCGGCCCACAACCCTGGGGAATTATTCATGATGCTAGCCTGTGATTCGTAGATTTCAAGGCCAGCAGGACCTTTCTGATCATCTAGTCTGACCTCCTGTATAGCACACTGCAGAGAACTGCCCCAAATCAATTCCTAGTGCATACTGCTTAGAAAAACAGCCAGGCTTGATTTAAAAATTGTCAGTAATGGAGAATCCACCACGACCTTTGGTAAATTGTTCCAGTGGTTAATTACATATGCTGCTAAAAGTTTCTGCCTTATCTCCAGTCTGAATTTGGCCTGCTTCAACTTCCAGCCATTGGATAGTGTTAGACCTTCCTCTGATAGACTGAACAGCCCGTTATCAAATATTTGTTCCCCGTGGAGGCGTATAGACTGTGATCAAGTCACCCCTTAACCTTTTGAGTCTATCACAATAAGGCAGGTTTTCTAATCCTTTAGTCATTCTTGTGGCTCTTCTCTGAACCTCTCCAATTTATCAACATCCTTTTTCAATTGCAGCTACCCAAACTGGGCACAGGATTCCAGAAGCAGTTGCACCAGTGGCAAATTCAGAGGTAAAATAACTTCTCTGCTCCTACTCGAGATTCCCCTTTTTATGCAGCCCAGGATGGCATTAGCCCTTTTGGCCACAGCATCACACTGGGCACTCATGTTCAGCTAATTATCTACCAAAACCCCGAAAGCTTTTTCCGAGTCGCTGTTTCCCCCGTCCCCCATCCTGTAAGCATGGCCTACATTCTTTGTTCTCAGATGTATACATTAGCCATATTATAATACATATTATTTGCTTGTACCCTGCTTAACAAGTGATTCAGATTGCTCAGTGACCTGTCCTCTTCATTATTTACCACTTGGCCACACCCCAAGACTCCAGTAAAGTCACAAGGCAGTTGTTTTCTTCTAATACTGAACAAGGAACTTTACTGTAATAAAGAAAACAATGGGCTTGTCTTCACTGCAACAGCCATCTTGAGCAACTCCTCTACGCTTAGCCTTGCAAAACACTGAAGGTGCCCAGCGGGACTAGATTAGTAGTTGGTGACTTATGCTAACTCCAGCTGTAGCTGCATCTGTGATGTTGCACTCTATATGATTTTATGAAAATATGCTAATGAGTGTGAATATAATGTAACTGGAATATGCTTCATGCAAAAGGTCTCTTGTAAGGTATAATTACAAAGTTTATAATCTACTGAGTGTGGTCATCCATTTTGTATAAATGTATCATTCTTGTATATGAAAATAGAAAGATGGAATATAACTCTGAGGTCCTATTGTAATTATGCAAAGTGTGGGCCATTAATGGTGGTTTGTAATCTTGATGGCTCCCATCAACTAGAACAATTGGTTGTAAATGGCTCTGTTTACTTGCAAGCCTTCCTGTGAGTCAGACCAGGAAGAATGAAGGTTTTGGATCTCCCCGGACATGTGACCATGTCTCCTGGTACTGGAATCCATCTTAAACCCGGTGCTTTTCCATTTAGAAGGAGGGGTGGGAACCCAGAGAAACAAAAGATTCCTGCCTTGTGCCAAAGGGGGTGGAACAGAACAAAGGAGGTGCCAGTCATGAGAAATTCCCTAGTTACCATCTGAGCTGGAGATGACAAGAACTGTACCAGGGGAAAGGATTGGGCCCAGACTAGGAAGGAGTCCCGTCTGTGAAAGAAGCTTATTGGAACATCTCTGAGGGTGAGATTTTATCTGTACTCTGTTTCCTAATGTATTGGGCTTAGACTTGCGTGTTTTTTATTAATTTGCTTGGTAACTTACTTTGTTCTGTCTGTTATTACTTGGAACCACTTAAATCCTACTTTTTATACTTAATAACATCACTTTTGCTTATTAATTAACCCAGAGTAGGTAATTAATACCTACAGGAGCAAACAGCTGTGCATATCTGTCTATCAGTGTTATAGAGGGCAGACAATTCATGAGCTGACCCTGTATAAGCTTTATACAGAGTAAAATGGATTCATTTGGTGTTTGGACCCCATTGGGTGTCTGGGTGCTGGAGACAGGAGCACTTGAGCTGTTTTCAGTTAATTCTGCAGCTTTGGCACGCATGGTTCAGACCCCGGGTCTGTGTTGGAGCAGACTGGCGTTCTGGAGGCCCAACAAGGCAGGGTACTGGAGGCCCAAAGTGGCAGAGAAAATGGGCCCAGAGGTAGTCTCAGCACATCAGGTGACAATCCCAAGGGGGTTTCTGTGATTGAACCTGTCACAGCATCCCCACTGCATTACTGGCTGGAGTGTCAGCCACACCCAATCTTCCCCCTTCCCACTGCCTGGATGGGCCAGAGAGCTGGAATTTAAAGCACCACTTAACTCAAGCGAGAGATTTTTGTGCATGAACGGGTGCTGTTTTAGGGGCAACACTGGGTTATAGCTTGAGCTGACAAACCCACAGCGTTATCCATAAGCTGCCCAGCCTTTCTCCCTCCTTCACTGAAAAGGGCAGCCTAGATTAGAGGCTTCCCCAGCCTCAACCCCCCAGCCTTCCTGCTATAGATTTAAGGAAACAGTGCACAAACCCTCTCAGCTCTGCCTGTGGCCAGTTGGTTGTTGGCCAGTTGGTTGTTTTTCTGGAAGCAACGTCTGCGGGAAGGGCGGTCAGAAGGAGAGCTAGAGATGTGTAAAAAAAAATAATGACAATAATAATACATTCGGAGTACTCTAGTCATCCGTCTCCAGACTGGGAACACTGCATTCCATTCAAACCGCCACTCAGAACGCACAACATACCAATCACAACACAATTCACATCAGCGCCTGCACTGTTCTTGCCTCCTCAAAGCGTGGGTGCCCACTGTACTTCTTTGTTGAAACCCCCTCATTCTGTGGCAGTGGGGGGCTCGCAAGTGGGGGACATCAGAGGGTGAGTGCTTTATTGGTATTAATTATAATTATTATTGCTAATAGTTGGGAGCAGGGAAGCCTGCGAGTTCTTCCCACTTTGTTTTCCCCAACAAGCACTTCTTTTTGGAGACAGATAAACCTTTTCCGGCATTAAAAAAAAGAAAAAAAAAAATCAGAGCGGCCTTTATTTTCTAATGCAATGCCTTTTGGTTTTGTTTCCTTGGTGGGCGGGGAAAATATTAACAAGCGATTGTCTCCCTGCAGCATCAAACCAGCGGAGGCTTAATCAAGTAAACAAACTCATTCTCTTTATTATTACTGCTGTGCTTTTTGCCTTTCCAATCTGAACGGTGTACTTGGCTGTTCTGACACTGATGGGATTAATGCAATAATAGGGACGTAGCTAAATTGGCCTGGTATACTTGTCATGTATGGAACTGATTAGCTGAGAGGGTACGTCTGTTGCTAGAAAAATAACCAAGCCACATTTGGATCTTGTTTACATTGGTGAAAATCTGGACTACTGCTGGTCAAGTCAATCGAGTGACTTTAGATTGGCATGGATGTAGCGGGGCGTGGAATCCGGCCCCCATTGGGTTATTTTTTAAGTGTGTGCTCCTCTTCCTTTTAGCATTGAATTCTCTATCCAATGTTTCTGAATTATGTATGTTTTAATGCCTCTTCAGCAGTAAATTTTAAAATGATGGGGAGGAGGCATTCTGGTTTGATCTCCAGCCACCCCAGGGCCTGGTTTCCATCAATGGGTGAGATTACACTGACTGTGTCTGCAGAGTTCTCATCGGTTGCTACTGTGCAGTGTTGCTAACCTGAGCCTGAACCAGCTTTGCATCAAAGTCATCCAGGGACATGATAATCAGCCAGGTTCTTGAGGGCTAATGGAAAGTGGCACTTTCTTGTTAGAACAGAGAAATAAACAGCCCACGCTGTGTCCCTGATGCCTGTACTGGGATCACGGCATTCCTATGTGGAAGGGGTGGTGTTGGCAACATTCCCACTGTCCCAGCACCTGTAGGAGACCCTAGTGGGTCTGGGGGTCTCTTGTGGGGCTGGAGTGGGCTGAGGCCTTGGTATTGTCACCCCTGACTTGTTGATACATCAGCTGAATCCCCCGGTACTAGGGAATCCTCTTTACAGAAGGCAGGAGATGCCTCGGCAGCATGGGTAAGGAGTGGACATCCTGGCAGGTGGGCCCAGAATCATGGAAGGGCACAGAGAGATATCATCCGAGAGCTGCAGGGTCTGAGGATCAACCCCTTGCTCGTTCCATGGTGGGGAGGATGGGACAATGCACGAAGCCTGGGAAACAAGCAGGGAGAACTGGAAGTCCTGGCACAGTCAAGGAATTATGATGTGATTGGAATAACAGAGACTTGGTGGGATAACTCACATGACTGGAGTATTGTCATGGATGGATATAAGCTGTTCAGGAAGGACAGGAAGGGCAGAAAAGGTGGGGGAGTTCCACTGTATGTAAGGGAGCAGTATGACTGCTCAGAGCTCAAGTATGAAACTGCAGAAAAACCTGAGTCTCTGGATTAAGTTTAGAAGTGTGAGCAACAAGGGTAATGTCGTGGTGGGAGTCTGCTATAGACCACCAGATCAGGGGGATGAGGTGGACAAGGCTTTCTTCCGGCAACTTGCAGAAGTTACTAGATCGCAGGCCCTGGTTCTCATGGGAGACTTCAATCACCCTGATATCTGCTGGGAGAGCAATACAGCAGTGCACAGGCAATCCAGGAAGTTTTTGGAAAATGTAGGGGACAAGTTCCTAGTGCAAGTGCTGGAGGAACCAACTAGGGGCAAAGCTCTTCTTGACCTGCTGCTCACAAACTGGGAAGAATTAGTAGGGGAAGCAAAAGTGGATGGGAACCTGGGAGGCAGTGACCATGAGATGGTTGAGTTCAGGATCCTGACACAAGGAAGAAATACAGACCCTGGACTTCAGAAAAACAGACTGTGACTCCCTCAGGAAACTGATGGGCAGGACGGGGAAAGGAGTCCAGAAGAGCTGGCTGTATTTTAAAGAATCCTTATTGAGGTTACAGGGACAAACCATCCCGTTGTGTAGAAAGAATAGTAAATATGGCAGGCGACCAGCTTGGCTTAACAGTGAAATCCTTGATGCTCTTAAATACAAAAAAGAAGCTTACAAGAAGTGGAAGATTGGACAAATGACCAGGGATGAGTATAAAAATATTGCTCAGGCTTGCAGGAGTGAAATCAGGAAGGACAAATCACACCTGGAGTTGCAGCGAGCAAGAGATGTTAAGAGTAACAAGAAGGGTTTTTCAGGTATGTTAACAACAAGAAGAAAATCAAGGAAAGTGTGGGCCCCTTACTGAATGAGGGAGGCAACCTTGTGACAGAGGATGTGGAAAAAGCTAATGTACTCAATGCTTTTTTTGCCTCTGTCTTCACGAACAAGGTCAGCTCCCAGACTACTGCACTGGGCAGCACAGCATGGGGAGGAGGTGACCAGCCCTTGGTAGAGAAAGACGTGGTTTGGGACTATTTAGAAAAGCTGGACATGCACAAGTCCATGGGGCTGGATGGGTTGCATCCAAGAGTGCTAAAGGAGTTAGCGGAGGTGATTGCAGAGCCATTGGCCATTATCTTTGAAAACTCATGGTGATTGGGAGAGGTCCCAGATGACTGGAAAAGGGCTAATGTAGTGCCCATCTTTAAAAAAGGGAAGAAGAAGGATCCGGGGAACTATAGGCCATTCAGCCTCACCTCAGTCCCTGGAAAAATCATGGAGCAGGTCCTCAAGGAATCAATTCTGAAGCACTTAGAGGAGAGGAAAGTGAGCAAGAACAGTCAGCATGGATTCACCAAGGGCAAGTCATGCCTGACTAATCTAATTGCCTTCTATGACGAGATAACTGGCTCTGTGGATGAGGGGAAACCAGTGGATGTGTTGTTCCTTGACTTTAGCAAAGCTTTTGACACGATCTCCCACAGTATTCTTGCCAGCAAGTTAAAGAAGTATGGGCTGGATGAATGGACTATAAGGTGGATAGAAAGCTGGCTAGATTGTCGGGCTCAACGGGTAGTGATCAATGGCTCCATGTCTAGTTGGCAGCCGGTATGAAGTGGAGTGCCCCAAGGGTTGGTCCTGGGGCTGGTTTTGTTCAATATCTTTATAAATGATCTGGAGGATGGTGTGGATTGCACCCTCAGCAAGTTTGCAGATGACACTAAACTGGGAGGAGAGGTAGATACACTGGAGGGTAGGGATAGGATACACAGTGACCTAGACAAATTGGAGGATTGGGCCAAAAGAAATCTGATGAGGTTCAACAAGGACAAGTGCGGAGTCCTGCACTTAGGACGGAAGAATCCCATGCACCGCTACAGATTAGGCACCGAATGGCTAGGCAGCAGTTCTGCAGAAAAGGACCGAGGGGTTACAGTGGATGAGAAGCTGGATATGAGTCAACAGTGTGCCCTTGTTGCCAAAAAGGCCAATGGCATTTTGGGATGTATAAGTAGGGGCATTGCCAGCAGATCGAGGGACGTGATCGTTCCGCTCTATTCGACATTGGTGAGGCCTCATCTGGAGTACTGTGTCCAGTTTTGGGCCCCACTCTACAAGAAGGATGTGGAAAAATTGGAAAGTGTCCAGCAGAGGGCAACAAAAATGATTAGGGGACTGGAACACATGACTTATGAGGAGAGGCTGAGGGAACTGGGATTGTTTAGTCTGCGGAAGAGAAGAATGAGGGGGGATTTGATAGCTGCTTTCAACTACCTGAAAGGGGGTTCCAAAGAGGATGGCTCTAGACTGTTCTCAGTGGTAGAAGAGGACAGAACAAGGAGTAATGGTCTCAAGTTGCAGTGGGGGAGATTTAGGTTGGATATTAGGAAAAACTTTTTCACGACGAGGGTGGTGAAACACTGGAATGCTTTACCTAGGGAGGTGGTGGAATCTCCTTCCCTGGAAGTTTTTAAGGGCAGGCTTGACAAAGCCCTGGCTGGGATGATTTAGTCGGGGATCGATCCTGCTTTGAGCAGGGGGTTGGACTAGATGACCTCCTGTGGTCCCTTCCAACCCTGATATTCTATGATTCTATGATTCTATGCTGGGGCAGGGGTTTAACCGCCACCAGCACCTGTCTCCGTGGAAAAAGTCTGGGAGAACCCCATGAGAGGAGCTCCGTCCACATCGCCAGCATGACCTGGCCCTGGAGCTGGCTTAACCACCGCACTAGCTAGCCCGGGGAAGGCTGCTCCCGGGTATGAGATCCTCTGGTGACACAGGGGATCTCCTGCCATGCATCACCCCTGCTGCCTGCAGGGTCCAGGAGAGAGGACTTGGCTGGGACACTACGCTATCCTGATCCTTGATAGTCTTTTAAAGCCCCGTGTGGCTGCTGCAACCTGGCATGGCTACTTAGGGGCACTGGCCTGCAGAGAGCTACAGCAGGATCAGGGTCATGCACAGGCAAACTTTAAAGCCACCTGCAATGTGCACAGTGCACAGCTGCAGTCCATAAGTGGTCTGGATAATATCCGAATCCTATTCATCCAGCAGTGTGGGGTTGCTTGACTTTGGCTTTGGAAGCTCCTTGGTTACTAGAAAAGATCTCCTGAACATTGTTGGAAATCTCAGTGTTGCCAGACTTCACCAGTCTTGTGATAGTCAATGTTTTTTCTTAAAGCACCAGCACCTGGAGTCATGTTATTACATGAGAATCTCAGCTTATGTTAAAAAAAAAAAGTAAGACTCTGGCCCTTCGTGTCTGGGGAGAAAAGCTGGAAAGGGGAAACGCTAAAGTTAAAAAAGAACAGACGGCAAATAAAAATAGCCCAACCTTTCTGATTTTTAAGGTACTCTCATGAATTTGGGGATCTGACTTTTGAACACTTGGGGTTGACAGGACTGAAATCCCAGTAACTGAAATCACCAAAACACACCTACCAATAGAGCTTGCCTTTGAACTGTGAGAGACGGGGGTCAATTTGCTCTTTCACATACATTCTCTCAAGTCAGGCTTAAATGTGAAGCCTCAGTCAGTGTCCTGTAGCATATTAGAAAACTCATGGTCTGACCCTCAGCCCTATGCCGGCTGACAATCCGGCCACTGGTTCTTGTCTCTGATTTACACCTCTGGCCTTTTCATTTTGCTGTGCATCCCTCTTTGCCAGGAGGGCCAGGTTCAGTGAAAAGGTGGACAAGGGGAAATAGGAGCTTCCCAGGGTAATAATAATAACAACACCCAGCTCTTGCTCAGCTGATCTCAAAACACTTCACCAGGAGGTCAGTATTATTTCTGGCCCCATTTTACAGAAGGAGAAATGGAGGCACTGGCCCAAGAGCTAAGACTAGAAGCAGCCCTAAGGCCCAGGGTAGGGAGCTACCCACTCCACTAATTAAGTGGGCTGCATTAATTTACCAAGCTTCTTGTGTTGGCTAAACACTCATTCCACCCCACCAGGATTCATTCCAACCGGTGTCAAGACCCAGCCAGCTGCCCTCTCAGCAATAGCCACTGAAACACAGGCTAGCCCATGGCATGAGCTGAGGTTTGTTTATTTTCCCTGTTTTGCTTTCTGCTGCCTCTCACTGCTTTTTAGTTCTTGTTTAACCCACAGCGTGATTGCTTACTTCTGTGATCAGTGCTTTCATCCACTAAACTGTTCTAGCCAGTGGGAGTCTCAGCTTGATTAAATGCATGCAGCCACCTTCTGTTTGCCGAGGCTAGCAGGTGAGTAGCTGGTTCATGGTGCTCTGGAGAACCCATGCCATGGCTGATGGAGAGGAAGGGGAAGGTTACTTCCTGTGGTCAGGGGGCCTGATTCTGAGCTTTCTTAGCCTGGTTTTACACCAGTGTAATTCCATTGACTTCCTTGAAGTTACTCCTGGCCTTATAGTGGTGTAAATGAGAGGTGAATCTGGCCTCATAGAATCATAGAATATCAGGGTTGGAAGGGACCTCAGGAGGTCATCTAGTCCAACCCCCTGCTCAAAGCAGGACCGATCCCCGACTAAATCATCCCAGCCAGGGCTTTGTCAAGCCTGCCCTTAAAAACTTCCAGGGAAGGAGATTCCACCACCTCCCTAGGTAAAGCATTCCAGTGTTTCACCACCCTCGTCGTGAAAAAGTTTTTCCTAATATCCAACCTAAATCTCCCCCACTGCAACTTGAGACCATTACTCCTTGTTCTGTCCTCTTCTACCACTGAGAACAGTCTAGAGCCATCCTCTTTGGAACCCCCTTTCAGGTAGTTGAAAGCAGCTATCAAATCCCCCCTCATTCTTCTCTTCCGCAGACTAAACAATCCCAGTTCCCTCAGCCTCTCCTCATAAGTCATGTGTTCCAGTCCCCTAATCATTTTTGTTGCCCTCTGCTGGACACTTTCCAATTTTTCCACATCCTTCTTGTAGAGTGGGGCCCAAAACTGGACACAGTACTCCAGATGAGGCCTCACCAATGTCGAATAGAGCGGAACGATCACGTCCCTCGATCTGCTGGCAATGCCCCTACTTATACATCCCAAAATGCCATTGGCCTTTTTGGCAACAAGGGCACACTGTTGACTCATATCCAGCTTCTCATCCACTGTAACCCCTCGGTCCTTTTCTGCAGAACTGCTGCCTAGCCATTCTGTCTCTAGTCTGTAGCGGTGCATGGGATTCTTCCGTCCTAAGTGCAGGACTCCGCACTTGTCCTTGTTGAACCTCATCAGATTTCTTTTGGCCCAATCCTCCAATTTGTCTAGGTCACTGTGTATCCTATCCCTACCCTCCAGTGTATCTACCTCTCCTCCCAGCTTAGTGTCATCTGCAAACTTGCTGAGGGTGCAGTCCAAGCCATCCTCCAGATCATTAATGAAGATATTGAACAAAACCAGCCCCAGGACCGACCCTTGGGGCACTCCACTTCATACCGGCTGCCAACTAGATATGGAGCCATTGATCACTACCCGTTGAGCCCAACGACCTAGCCAGCTTTCTATCCACCTTATAGTCCATTCATCCAGTTCATACTTCTTTAACTTGCTGGCAAGAATACTGTGGGAGATCGTGTCAAAAGCTTTGCTAAAGTCAAGGAACAACACATCCACTGGTTTCCCCTCATCCACAGAGCCAGTTATCTCGTCATAGAAAGCAATTAGATTAGTCAGGCATGACTTGCCCTTGGTGAATCCATGCTGACTGTTCCTGCTCACTTTCCTCTCCTCTAAGTGCTTCAGAATTGATTCCTTGAGGACCTGATCCACGATTTTTCCAGGGACTGAGGTGAGGCTGAATGGCCTGTAGTTCCCCGGATCCTCCTTCTTCCCTTTTTTAAAGATGGGCACTACATTAGCCTTTTTCCAGTCGTCCGGGACCTCCCCCGCTCGCCATGAGTTTTCAAAGATAATGGCCAATGGTTCTGCAATCACATCCGCCAACTCCTTTAGCACTCTTGGATGCAACCCATCCAGCCCCATGGACTTGTGCATGTCCAGCTTTTCTAAATAGTCCCTAACCACTTCTTTCTCCACAGAGCGCTGGTCACCTCCTCCCCATGCTGTGCTTCCCAGTGCAGTAGTCTGGGAGCTGACCTAGTTCATGAAGACAGAGGCAAAAAAAAAGCATTGAGTACATTAGCTCTTTCCACATCCTCTGTCACTAGGTTGCCTCCTTTATTCAGTAAGGGACCCACACTTTCCTTTACTTTCTTTTTGTTGCTAACATACCTGAAGAAACCCTTCTTGTTACTCTTAACATCTCTTGCTAGCTGCAACTCCAGGTGTGATTTGGCCTTCCTGATTTCACTCCTGCATCCCCGAGCAATATTTTTATACTCTTCCCTGATCATTTGTCCAATTTTCTACTTCTTGTAAGCTTCTTTTTTGTGTTCAAGATCAGCAAGGATTTCACTGTTAAGCCAAGCTGGTCGCCTGCCATATTTACTATTCTTTCTACACAACGGGATGGTTTGTCCCTGTAACCTCAGTAAGGATTCTTTAAAATACAGCCAGCTCTCCTGGACTCCTTTCCCCGTCATGTTATTCTCCCAGGGCATCCTGCCCATCAGTTCCCTGAGGGAGTCAAAGTCTGCTTTTCTGAAGTTCAGGGTCTGTATTCTGCTGCTCTCCTTTCTTCCCTGTGTCAGGATCCTGAACTCGACCATCTCATGGTCACTGCCTCCCAGGTTCCCATCCACTTTTGCTTCCCCTACTAATTCTTCCCGGTTTGTGAGCAGCAGGTCAAGAAGAGCTCTGCCCCTAGTTGGTTCCTCCAGCACTTGCACTAGGAAATTGTCCCCTACACTTTCCAAAAACTTCCTGGATTGCCTGTGCACCGCTGTATTGCTCTCCCAGCAGATATCAGGGTGATTGAAGTCTCCCATGAGAACCAGGGCCTGCAATCTAGTAACTTCGGTTAGTTGCCGGAAAAAAGCCTTGTCCACCTCATCCCCCTGGTCCGGTGGTCTATAGCAGACTCCCACCATGACATCACCCTTGTTGCTCACGCTTCTAAACTCAATCCAGAGACTCTCAGGTTTTTCTGCAATTTCATACCCGAGCTCTGGGCCATCATACTGCTCCCTTACATACAGTGGAACTCCCCCACCTTTTCTGCCCTTTCTGTCCTTCCTGAACAGCTTATATCCATCCATGATAGTACTCCAGTCATGTGAGTTATCCCACCAAGACGCTGTTATTCCAATCACATCGTAATTCCTTGACTGTGCCAGGACTTCCAGTTCTCCCTGCTTTTTTCCCAGGCTTCTTGCATTTGTGTGTAGGCGCTTGAGATCACTCGCTGTTTGTCCTGCTTTCTTAGTATGAGGCAGGAGCCCTCCCCTCTCGCATTCTCCTGCTCATGCTTCCTCCCGGTATCCCTGGTCCCCACTTACCTCAGGGCTTTGGGTCTCCTTCCCCGGTGAAGCTAGTTTAAAGCCCTCCTCACTAGGTTAGCCAGCCTGTTCGCCTCTTTAGGAGGAGGAAGGAGCCAAGAGAATGAGGAAGGCAGTGACAGCTGTGGGTAAGGAGACTGATAGGTGAGGTTGAGTTCTAATGTGGGCAGGAGCTTCTCCCACATCTGCCTACTGTGGGGTTCTGGCACCATCTCCTGAAGCATCTGGCGCGGGCCTCTATTGGAGACAGGGTACAAAGTGGATGGACTATGGTCTGATCTAGTCTGGTAATTCTGGAAGGTGGAAAAAATGCAATTAAAAACCCTCTTGACTTGTAATTACCTGATTTTGCAGATCTGTCTTATAATTTTGCAAGACTGGAGGTGGCCATAACTGGACCTCTTGGTTGGTGTACTGTTGTGACACCCTGTGATGTTTCTCTTGTGTGTGTATACCATACAGGCAGCAGCTCTGTGCCTCATAATTGAATCAGTCAGAGAGACTCACAGGCAGGGAGAACAAACTTCCAGTGGTATGGTCAGTTTTTAAAAAAAACTGCATCTCAATTAACAGCAAAGCATGTCTCCAAGATCTAACAGCCTACACGTTCAGTTAAACTTGTAAAACCACCGGTAACTCTTTTCAGCTTGGAAAAGAGACAGCTAAGGGGGGATATGATAGAGGTCTATAAAATCATGACTGGTGTGGCGAAAGTAAAAAAGGAAGTGTTATTTGCTTTTTCTCATAACACAAGAACTAGGGGTCACCAAATGAAATTAATAGACAGCAGGTTTAAAACAAGCAAAAGGAATTATTTTTTCACACAATGCACAGTCAACCTGTGGAACTCCTTGCCAGAGGATGTTGTGAAGGCCAAGACTATAACAGGATTCAAAAAAAGAACTAACTAAATTCATGGAGGATAGGTCCATCAATGGCTATTAGCCAGGATGGGCAGGGATGGTGTCCCTAGCCTCTGTTTGCCAGAAGCTGGGAATGGGCGACAAGGAATGGATCACTTGATGATTACCTGTTCTGTTCATTCCCTCTGGGGCACTTGGCACTGGCCACTGTCAGCAGACAGGATACTGGGCTGCATGGACCTTTGGTCTGACCCAGTATGGCTGTTCTTATGTTCTTAACAGAGCCATGTGGTAGCTTTTAATAATATTACAGCTGGCAGCCTCAGCAGAGACCAGAGACTGTATGGGTCCTGATTCCCCACTCACCCGTAGGGTTGGGAACATCTCAGGTAATGGCTGATACACATTTAATAATGACAAATAATTACTAAAGACCATGTATATTTGGCAGGGGTTATGTGTGTGGGAAATTCACCCTGCCCCTGCTACAAAGGCCTTTAGTCTTCAGTGTGTCAGGACTGGGGTGTGGGTGGTCAGACTTACTGGTTGGAGCCACAGCAGTCAGGAACCAGAAGTCAGAGCCAAGAGTCAGGAACCGAGGAAGGGAACAGGCAGGAACGGACTAGAGCAGGGGAACAGCAAGGCTAGGAAAAAGGCAGGCATAGGAGCCTCACTTCAGCCAAGCAGGGGGTCCTACTGCAAGCCAGCTGAGCTCATTAATCTGCCTGGCGGCTAGTCCTTAGGCGTGGCTGACAGGGCTCGATCCTGACCCAAAGCTGCAAAACTCCTTTCACCAGCACTAAATTCACCAAGGGCCAGATTGTGAATATGAGTGTGCAAGGGGAGGAGGGGAAGCAAGCTTCCCCCACCTCCTCCTCCATTGCCTGCTACAACACTTTCAAAGGGGATTATGCCTCCCTGAAGCACAGCACCTCCTGCTGGTCCCACTGGGGTAGTGGAGCGCTGCACCATGGCCAGTGAGGGCCAGCCTTCACAATCCAGCTCCCAAAGTTGAAACAATGCCAGTCAATTCAACAGCTCGCTCCTGAACCCTGCCAGGGGCTGAGGGAGAGCCCTGCTCTGAGGAAATGCCCGCGTCAGGGGCTGCGCATGTGGGGGGGTGGGGGGGGTGAGCCGCTCTCTTCCGCACAATAGACTTGTAGGTAAGAGAGAATGATTCAGCCCGGGGGCAGGTCCCCGCTGCACCCCAACTTCCCTGGGTGACCCCGAGCAGATCATTGGCTCTCTCTGGGCTTCATCTGGGAAGTGGGGATAACCAGACTTCCCTTTGCCTGTTGGCTGCTTGGGGCAGGTGTGGACAGCTATGGGTCCGTACGGCACCTGCGGGGCCCTGATCTCAGCGCTACCGGGCCCCAGATAAGTCCAGAGGCATCAGGTCTTCGGCAAAGCTCTTTCGCTCATCACGGGTGTCTTCCTCCATGTCACCCAGAATAGCCTGTGTCGCCACTGACCTTACGAAGCAAAGGCGCCTCGGGGGGAGGATATCTGGATTTCCCGCCCCACCTCCCTTTTTTCTGTCAAGTTTTCCCCAGCACCTGCGTGGAACACCCTGGAGAACAAAGCTGGTCTGGTCTGCTCCTGCTTCCTGCTTTAGCGAGGCTCAAAGCCGGGGTGGGGAGAGATTCAGAGGCAGGAGGGGGAGTGAGAGGATGACAGGGAAAGTGTGGCGGGGGGTGAGGCGTGGGAGGGATAGACGTGTGGGCTGAGCATGTGTGACAGGTGGAGAGAGAGCAATCTCCTTGACTCCCAGATTCCTGAACATGGTGCTGTCGTTCCGTGCAACCCCCCCCCCCACACACACACACACACTTCCCCTGCTCTGGAAAGCAGTGAGACACCCTGAGACAGTCATAGGGGAGAGGAGGAATGCCTCAGAGCAATGGGGAGAGGGGGCTGAGATGCTGCGTAGCCACCTCCCGCTGGACACTGCTGAGAAACAGACCTGGGGACCAGAGCCCCTAGCCTGGGAGGGCCATGCCCCCCCTGCCCCGACAGACAGCTGGCCGGTCTCTGTCAGGCTTGGCAACAGCCGGCATGCCCAGAAAGTCTCCTCGAATTGAACGGAGAGTGATAGGGCAACCGCACGAGAGGGGGAGATTCTGAGCCCCCTTCCCCCCCGGCTCTGCTCTCTGGCTGGCATCCTAACAGCAAGCCACGGTCGTTACGTACCCCGAGGGGAAAACATACCAGCCCCATGCCCAGCCTGAACCCGCTGCTGTCTGGGCCGCGTCGCTTCCCCATGCTCTGCCTCTTGTTCTGCAGCTCAGAGCCCCAGCCAGCCAGGTGCTGAGCATCCCCCTCCCCTAGCAAATCACCAGGGGCAGAAGACACCGAGCGCCCTGCCGGCGCCTGCCAGGATCAGGGCTGTAAATTCGTCAGCTCTTGAGGATGGGGATCTTGGCACTGTGGGCAGCCCTTCCTTAGAGAATAGAGCAGCCCCACTGACATCAGGAATAACTCACGTGAGGAAGGGTTTGCAGGATCATGTCTACACAGCATCTTAAGACGATAACAGGGTTCAAAAAAGAACTAGCTAAATGCATGGAGGATAGGTCCATCAATGGCTATTAGCCAGGATGGACAGGGATGGTGTCCCTAGCCTCTGTTTGCCAGAGGCTGGGAATGGGCGGATGGGTCAGAGCCCAAGTCCTGCTGCGACTCAGGTCCAGGCCCTGTCATTTTGCAGTGTGGACGCAGCTCAAGCCGCAGCCCCAAGGCAGAAGGGCTGCGTTGCACAGCATGGCCGTGTTAGCATGGCCGTGAGAGCTGGGTCCATCAATTGCAATGCAGTGTGGACGCTGAAGTGCTGGCTTGGAAACACCAAGTCAGCAAGTCCGGGTGCCACAGACCCAGGTTTACGCTGCAGTGTAGACACACCCATAAAGTGCCTTGCCCATGTGGGGCACTGCCGTGCGAATACTGTCAGCGTATAGCACAGAGATGACCAAGGCCCTGTGTGCCCAGGGTTAACAGGTATGGCATTCTGGTTGTTTCGCCTCCCTTCCCCCGCACACTGTACGTCTCCAGTGAACCACTTTGAGAATTCAGCCACATCCTGCCCCAGCCTGCCTGGGGACACTGGGTCTGATCCAAATCCCACTGGAGTCTATAGAACGATTCCCATGGACGCCAGCGGACTCTGGATCAGGCTCATTGTCTTTGCTGGAGTGTGGCACTCACTGGGGCTAGGGGCAGTTCATGCAGCGCTGCGAGACCTGCTGGTGCCGGGTGCCCTGTGGCGTGGGAGGAGGGCTAACCCAACCAGGGACTGACAGAGACTCTGGTGCGACATTCATTGTCCAGATGCCAGTGTTGCGTGTGGCACGAGATTGCGAGCTCTGGAGAGACGGACTGGAGCTCCCCTGGAGATCAGGCCGTCTCTCCCTTTCTTGCAACCTCTATTTATCAGGAAACCACCATCCACTGCCCCCTCTCTGAACAAACACACACACACCAGCTCTGGATTTGTTTCCCTTCCCCCAGTGGCACCAAAGCCTCCTCCCCAAAGCTGCCTAGGCGGGGTGGCAGGGGGGCCGAGTGCTGGGGCATGGCACAGAGCTGGGGCATGCTACGATGCAGGATGCTGCAGCGTGCCGTGATTCAGGGTACCGGGTTGTGCCAAGGTGCAGGAGGCAAGGACATGCCGAGGTGCAGAATGTTGGCGCACACCATGGCTTTGGCTGCTGGGGCATCCCAAGGTGCAGAACGCTGGGGCATGCCACGGCTCAGGGTGCCAGGGTGTGCCATGGTACCAGATGTTGGACTGAGCTACAGCGCAGTGAGCTGGAGCCTGTCACAGTGCAGGATTCTGAACAGGATGTGGCCAGGGGTCACATTCAGACTTGATTCAAGAGGGTGAAACTCCCTCGACAGTCAGCAGAGCTACCCCTGCCCACACCAGCTCTCAATCTGCTTCAAACCTTGACGAAATGCCTCTTTTTCTCCATATTTGGGGCATTAGGTGCGCAGCGCAGACTTTGTTCCCTTTTTCTTCCCTCTCCCCTTTTCTCTCCAATATGCTTGCACATTACCTGTGCCGTTTAGAGCAGCTAAAATTATCTCACTGAAACATCTTCACTGTCTTCCTTTGTTGTTCTTTTCTTTCTGGCTCTTTCCTGCTGGGCAGCTGGAGCCTGTCCCGGTACTTGAAAGAAAAACAATCATGCAGCTCAGTTAGGTTTTCTTTAGGAACATAGAAGTAGAGGATGGTGTGATGAAACCAAAACCACCCAAAGTGTTTTGCGCAACCTTCAATCACACGACCCGTCCTGCCCACTTGAGCCTAGTGGACAACCTTTACTAAGTGCTTCAGAAGAAGGTCTCCCTGCTACCCCAGCAGCCCCCCAAAAATCCCTGCCAATCTGCAGTGGAAGGAAAATTTCTTCCCTGCATCAAATCTGACAGCTGGTGTATCCCTGTGCATGACAGCATGAATCACCATTGTAAAGCAACAGAATCCATTTATACATCGAGCTACTGTTAGTGTCCAAGCAATTATCCTCGTTATTCTTTAATCCTGAACCCTATTGTGATGCTGCCAGACCAGGTGGCAGTTCATGCTAAGGCCCTTAGGCCTCATGGAACAGTGACAAATGCACAGCTGGAAACCATCCTGGTTCCCCTGTGCGTTAGCATTGTTCAAATAGGTGTTAAGTTGATCAGAATATGTTCAGTGTTTAGATCTGATGAAATGCTTGGAGGATCTTGCCTGCATTGATCTCACTTCCAACTTCTGTAGCTCACGGTATAAGTTATGCGGAGCATTTGCATTTTAAAGCTCTTTTGTAACTGTGTAATGCGCCAAACAGGAAAGACGCATTAATTAACGTAAGTGCTGGTCTTGAAGGCCCATTGAAACCAAATGAGTCATTGTGAAAGATCAAAGGACAAAGATTTCACTGATTTCCTCCCCCGCCCCACCACACCCATGAAGAGGAGACAGGTGCAAACACTTGTCTCATCAGTTTGATCTCTGGGGGAAGGGAATGAAAATCCCTGACCAGAAGGAGCTGTATCACTACGCTGCTTGAAATTTGGGGAGGGCAACGTTTCTAAGCATAAAAGCAAGGGATCCCCAAGTTGCTTAGCTTGAGTTAGCACTAAAGGACTTATTGGGTAGGTCTACACTGCAATTAATAACCCGTGGCTGTCCCATGCCAGCTGACTCAAGCATGTGGGGCTCCGGCTGTGGGGCTCTTTCATTGCAGTGTGGACTTCCGAGCCTGGGTTTAGGACCCTGAGAGGTGGAAGGGTCCCAGAGCTCGGGTCGCAGGCTGAACCCAGAGGTCTACCCAGCAATGAAACAGCCCCGCGAGCCCAAGTCAGCTGGCACGGGCCAACCGTGGGTGTCTAATTGCAGTGCTATTTATTTAGACACACCAACAGAACTTGCATATTACAGCAGCTTCTATCACCTTTTGGAACCTAAGACTCATTCACACGACACAGGAGAGCCATGCTGACCACTTGATTCTAGTGGACAAAGCTGTGTGTGTGTTTACCTGCTTTAAATTCGTAAATAACTCTCATTTCTTTTTCTTAGTTAATAAGTCTTCAGTTAGTTTATTATAAGATTGGCTACTGGCGTTGTCCTTGGTGAGAGATCCGAGATACAACTGACCTGGGGTAAGCGACTGGTCCTTTGGGACAGGGCATAACCTGAATATTGTTGTGAATTTTGGTGTAAGGGAACATCTATCACAAAGGCAGGCTAGCCTGGGTGGCAAGGTAGATCGGAGTATCCACGGGGACTGTCTGTGACTCCATATTAAGGCTGATATAGTGCCTGAGGAGTTCACACTTGGTGCTTGGTTGGTGAAATCTAAGTGCAGAACTCACAACCCATTTGGGATTTGTGCCCTGGGTTATAAGAGTCTGTCCTGAGGTCAGGACACACATTCATGATCCACTCCAGACAGCTTGACACCTATCCCTGTGGATTCTGTCAGTACTATTGTATTCCTCTTCTTTAGTTCATCATTTTCCACTGGTTGACTTTTTGGCATCTCCTTGAATGTCTGCAGCTTTGTACAGACCTGGCATTTGGGGGGGATTGCAGCACGAGGCAGAGTTTGGGAATGTTTTACCCATAGACGCTGGGTATAATAGGCCAGGGGAGGCTAAGCCTCCCCTGGCCCAGACGCCGCCACCCCAGACACCTGGGCCGTGGTGGCCTGGCCTGCGCTCTGCCCCTTCCCGTCCCTGCTCTGCCTCTTCCGTGAGTCCCTCCTCTCCTCCACTACACCCCCCCCTTCCCAGAGGTCCCCACGGCTCGCCATGTCCCTGCGAGGGGGTTGGGGGGGAGGAGGGGGTTGGAAGAGGAGGGTCATGATGGGCGGGGGAGCCTCGTGGGGGCAGGGGGTGGAGGAGAGGAGGCACATGGTGGGTGGGGGGGCCTCGTGGGAGTTGGAGGAGGGGAGGGACACAGCCGGTGGTGGGGGCCTCGCAGGGCTGAGGGGTGGAGGAGAGGAGGGACGTGGGGAGTGACGGCGAGGGGGCTGAGCGGGGACGGGACCGAGCCGGGGCGGAGCCTGGGGCAGAGCAGCTGTGGACGGTCGGCGGGGCCGCGAGTGGAAAAGGCAGGACGGGGAGCTAGCCTCCCCCAGGGGAAGCTTCACCCGCCGCCCATGGTTTTACCCTTCCAACCTAACTCCATTTCTCCACCCCCAAAGATGGTTTGTTTAGGAAAAATATTTTAGCACCTCCGGGCCTACCTCTCTGAGAAGCTCACTCAAGCCAGTCTGGCAAGGGACATGTGCGTTGCTTATACCAAATGACAGGCTGCCGGGGTTTTTCTTCCATTAGATTGTTTTTCTGTCACACAAATACTCACCCCTCTGCAGCTTTTATTCATGCTCTCTCCGCAGACATTTTGTTCTCTTCCTACCCTTTGCACGGTTGTTTGCCCTCATTCTTCAGAAATGCGTGCTTAAGGGAAAGCTCCTAAATCCATATTTAGGAATTTTGGTGGGACCCACTCTTTTGAAAATGAGGCCATGCATAGGCTTCGAAGTCTAAAGCTGAATCCTATTTTTGACCATCTGGAGCTGGGTAAAGAGACAAAATACCAATATTATACTTACCATGGGAACGTATGGGGCATTGTGGGTTTAGCAAGGCAGCAAGATATTCTGGGATGTTCTGGATTTGGGAAAGGACTGTCTGACTACTCTACTAAGTTTCATTAGAGGATCGTAGAATACAGTACCTTTATTAAAGAAACTGCATCTGGAGCTGTTCATAAATATATTCTTTCTTTAACATTTTTAATTGCTGTGAAAGATCTGGTCTGCCAACGTAATTCCCTATCTACCAGAACCTAAGATTTTCACTATGCATCTGTTGCATGTTTTGGAGGCAAATCATAGCTTGTATAGTTTCTTGAGCAGTCCACTGTTGATAATCCGTTCACATCGGTGTCTGAAGGATGGGGCGACAAGCAACTCTTCTGCTGGGCAACCTTTATAAAAGCTTGAGTAGCTTTCCTGAAGCAGGAGTTCAGTGTTCTTAAGGAGATCAACTTGAGAAAAGAAAAGAAAAGAAAAGAAAAGAAAAGAGCCGCAGCACAATGGAGAGAATCACTAAAACAGTTTCCCAAGTAAACGAGAGGCCCACTCAGTATAATGAGACAGAAAAATTCAAGAGACCTAGAAAAAGAGCTTGTGTATCTGTTTTCTTTGACATTTTGGAACAAAGTTGGTGCGTAGGAAAGGTGTCAGAACTATACTGATGTCCTGTGTTTCTTTACAGTACCGTCATGAGGGGGAGTTTGGTCTCCATGGCCTATGTAGTTCCCAGCCTCTCTGCTCAGGTTGTCAGCAATCGCACCAAGTGTTAAGAGCTGGATTCAGGCCGCCACAAGCAGCACATAACAGCAATAACTTTATCGAAGCTACTAGGGCAGTGGTCTCCAACCTTTTTAAGCACACGATCACTTTTTGAATTTAAGTGCAACCCACAATCTACCTCTTCCCTTCCCCGAGGCCCTGGTCTTTCCCCGAGACCCCGACCCACTCACTCCATCACCCCTCCCTCCGTCACTTGCTCTCCTCCACCCTCACTCACTTTCACCGGGCTGGGGCAGGGGGTTGGGGTGCTGGAGGAACTGTGGTCTATGGGCTGGGGCCGAGGGGTTTGGACTGTGGGAATGGGCTCCAGGCTGAGCCTGGGGCAGGGGATTGGGATGCAGGAGGGGGTGAGGGGTTCATGCTGAGAGGGAGTTTGAGTGCATAAGGGGGCTCCGGGCTGGGGCAAGGAGGTGGGGTGCAGGAGGATTGGGGTGCGGGCTCTGGGAGGGGGCCCAGGGCTGGGGCAAGGGGTTGCGGCGCAGGAGGTAGCTCGGGGTGGAGGCTCTGGGAGGGGGCTCAGGCATGGGGCAAGGGGTTGAAGTGCAGGAGCTCTGGGAGGGGACAAGGGGTTGGGGTGCAAGAGGGTGTTCAGGGTGCTGGGTCCAGGAGGAGGCTCAGGGCTGGGGCAGGGGGTTGGGGTGTGGGAAGAGGTGAAGGGTGCAGGCTCCCGCCAGGCGGTGCTTACCTTGGTCGGCAGTGCAGCGGTGCTAAGGCAGGCTCCCTGCCTGCCCCAGTCCCGCACCACTCCCAGAAGTGGCCAGCACGCCCCTGTGGCCCTTAGAGTGCGGCACGTGGCTCCGCACCCTTTCCCTCCCTGCAGGCACCACCCCCGCAGCTCCCATTGGCCACAGTTCCCTGTTCCCAGGCAAAGGGTTGTACCTGCAGGCAGGAGAAAGGCACAGAGACCCCCCCGCCCCCTCCCACCAGTGGCCGCAGAGACGTGCTGCTGGCCACTTACTGGAGCGGCGCAGGGCCAAGGCAGGCAGGGAGCCTGCCTTAGCCCCCCTGCGCCACCAGGATTTTTAGCAGCCGGAGACTGAGATTGACCAGCAGAGGCTCCACAATTTACCAGTCGATTGCGATCTACCGGTTGGTGACCACTGTACTAGGGTGACCCGATTTTATAGGGACAGTCCTAATATTTGAGGCTTGTCTTATATAGGCACCTATTCCCCCCCACCCCATCCCGATTTTTCACATTTTCTGTCTGGTCACCCTAAAAGCTACTAACTTCTGAACAATGCTGCTATTGCTAAAGGTAGATGGCACTCTTTATATTAACTGTCTGCACACGTACAGTTCTAACAGCTCTCCCGGAACACCAAGCTGTGCCGTGTGCCGTGGGAAGGACAAGACACACACCAGATGGCAATGACCTACTACAGCCACGATGAGGCCGGATTGGAGCCAATGATTAGAGCTCGGGAAATTTTTTCAGCTGAAGCTTCCCCCCCCCGGTGAGAAACACAGATTTGGCAACACCAACATGTTGATATTGTCCCTTTGTTCGGTTGGGGGAAGAAAAATCCAAAAGAACACCTCCATGTTTTCATCTCAAACAACTTTTAGTTTCAGAAATGTCCTCGGGTTTTCAGAGTAGCAGCCGTGTTAGTCTGTATCCGCAAAAAGAACAGGAGGACTTGTGGCACCTTAGAGACTAACAAATGTATCTGAGCATAAGCTTTCGTGAGCTACATCGGATGCATTCCTTGAAGTGAGCTGTAGCTCATGAAAGCTGATGCTCAAATAAATTTGTTAGTCTCTAAGGTGCTACAAGTCCTCCTTTTCTTCTTGGGTTTTTAAACATTCAAAAATGGAAGCACATTTTGATATTGTTAAAACAAAATATTTCATTCCAGCCAAATATGACTCTCCCCCCTGCAAACTTTTCAATTGGCAAAATATTTTTTTTAAAAAAATCACATTTGGTCTCACCTGAAATGATTTTTTGCTTTGACTTTTCAAAATTGCCAATGAACAGAAAACTCCGTTACCCACTGGGCTCTCCCAATGATCTAGTAAAAGACGACATAACCCTTTGCCAAAACCTGAGCTATCCGCCACCTCTTTTTATGAGGAATGAAAGAGCTGTGCTTTGTCCGATTGTCAGTTTGGAATAAAATATTTCAAGAGCCCTCAAAGACTAAGAACTTAAATCAGCCTGGGGATAATTCATCTGTCGACATAGGCTGGGTTTCTCTGTCTTCTCTTTGATGGGATAAAGTCCAGGTTCCACGTTCACTAGGAAGGAACCTGGTTTAGTCCATTTAATTGGCATTGATGTTGCATTCCCATCTTCTTCATAATCTCATTATAAAGCCCTTTCAGCTGGCAGCTGGCGTGTTTTAATATTTTAAAGATCAAACTGCAGAGGGATCCAGCCTTTGAAATCTCTCATTTAGCTACAGCATGTCATTTCTCCTTGCGTGTGTTTCTCTGCCAACTGGCTTAATGTTTCCTTTCTCAACCACTCACAGCGTCTGATACCATTTATGGAGGGTAGCACGCCATCCCTTTAAGCGGGAGACTTGTACCCAATTCATCCACATCCTTGTGCAGGCATTTGCACCAAGGCAACATGGGTGCAAAATGGCATAACTGTTCCCATCTGGTCGTGTTTTAGCCCTATCTCGGACCGGTATAAATAGGACCCTACGAAATTCACAGCCGTGAAAAACACGTCACAAACCGTGGAATCTGGTCTCCCCCCCATAAAATCTGGTCTTTTGTGTACTTTTATCCTATAGCAGCATTTCTCAAACTGGGGGTCCTGACCCAAAAGGGGGTCAAAGTATTGCCACCCTTACTTCTTCACTGCCTTCAGAGCTGGGCAACCGGGGAGCGGTGGCTGCTGGCTGAGCACCCAGCTCTGAAGGCAGCAATGCGACCAGCAGCAGCGCAGAAGTGAGGGGGCATGGTATTGGGGGGGGTTGTCACTTTTGGGGGAGGGTCATCATAGGCTTTACATGTTTATATTTTGCCATTTTTAAATCCATATTCACGCTTTGCTACAACACAGTGAAATTTAAGATTTAAATATCGGAAACCGTGAAATACAACATTTTAAAAATGCTATGACCATGAAATTTATGAAAATGGGCCATGAATTTGGTAGGGCCATGGGTATAAATGATGGCACAAGGTGCAGGGCAATGCTGAGCCTCCTACAACTGTGATCGGAGCCCGTTACCTTGTGCTACCCCCAGCAGAGGGTCAGGAGCTATGCCCAAAGATCCCCAGTATGGTGCTGCCCGGGGGTGCCTTTGCCAGTCAGCGCCCTCTCATGGCTGTGCATGGTGTTGTGGCAACTCTGTCCTTTCCTGCACCCCTCCAAGAGTCATTTGGCCCTGCGCTGGCTGGCATCTTCTTATGACTCCTGCTCTCTGCCCAAGCTGTTCATAATCTCTCCTCTTCTGGGGCAATGCAGTCTGATAGACCTGCAGTCTAAGTGACCCTAGTGAAAGGTCAGTAACCCCAGGCCCCATAGAATCTGACTCCTTTGCTCCAATGGGTTTACTAGTCTTTGCTGGGGATAGTAGGAGAACCCACTCACTCTGCCTTCCAGTCACTCAGTCTCTCTGGCAGCAGCCCTCTTATCCCCAGATGTTAATGTCCCAGGGTTAGCCACAGATGAGGAAACAGGTAGCCTCCTGTTAACACCTTAATAGCCTACCTGTTAACCCCTTAGGGTACGTCTACACTGCGGCTAGGAGCATGCCTCCCAGCCCAGGAAGACAGGCACATGCTAACTCCACTGGAGTCAGATTCTATGGGGCTCCACTGGAGTTAGCATGCTGAAAATAACGGCATGGGTGTTGCAGCACGGGCAGCTCAGGCTAGCCACACAAGCTTGGACCCAGGGATCAGGGGGGCTTGATCTCAGGCAGCTAGCCAGCACCCCTGCCCATACTATAATGCTCACACCGCTATTTTTAGCTTGTTAGCTCAAGCCTTGCCAGTGCGTCTCTGTCTACCTGTGCTGGGAGGCTTGCTCCCAGCTGCTATGTAGACGTGCCCTTAGTGGCCATGGTAGGATGGGGTGGACACCCCATCACAGGTGCATTTACAGAAGAACATCCCCTGACTTTTATCTTTCTCTCATTTGGAGCCAACCCATTTGTACGTACAGCTGGGTGACATTGTACAACGAAAATATTTTTTGGCAAAAAAGGCAGATTCTATGACACCGAAACGTTTCACAAATTCGTGTCGATTTCACCAAATAGTTTCAGATGGGAAAAAAAAATTAAGAAAAATTCTGTACAATTGAAATGTTTTGTTTTCACATTTCAAAAACAAAATGGTTCCACTGTCAATTCTAAATAACTTTTCATTTTGAAATTTTCTTTCGTTTTATTTTTTTTAATGTAAAACATCAACAAAGCGCAAAGTCAAAATAAAGTGCCTTGTTTTGGGTCAAATAACATTTAATTTGACCTGAAATTATTTTCTTACTTGTCAATCAGCTGAAAATTACAAATAAATTCATTTTTGGTTTGACTCAAAACATTTTATTTTATTTTACGGCATTGCAAGTAAACTGTAAAAAGATACTTGCACAGCTCTATCGGTATGTCACTCAGTACGCTTGTCTTTTCAAATTTACTTTGTGAGAGGATTTAAAAAGCTATATCCTTCAACATCTTCTCTATGAAATTAAATGCCAAACAGAAGAGGACCACACTTGGCATTTTCCTACAGTTCATTTAATAGTCATTCATTCATTTAACCTAGAGGCTTGTCCATCCCTTATTTCATACCCACTTGTTTTGAGTTGACAGTGGCATGCACTGTCTCTAGATCTCTTCTCCAGATTCGAAAGAAAGAAAGAAAGAAAGAAAGAAAGAAAGAAAGAAAGAAAGAAAGAAAGAAAGAAAGAAAGAAAAAGCAATGGGCAGGGCTGGTTGAAATGGTACATACTCCCTACCTCATCTGGCACAGAATTCCTGTTCTTGCACATCACACAGACGAATATAGCAGACTTACAACTGGGGAGTCCTAGGAATTAATACTATCATAAAACACACAACAAGGGAGGATGGGGGGGGGGGAGGGCAGGAGGCTGCTTAGGGAGATCCAGAGAGTGATGGGGTAACACTAATCAAGGAAAACTGTAAGAGGATCTCAGGGCAACTCTTCTAGCAGGCAGGCTGTGGAATATTCTCCCAAGGGAAGGATGTATCCTGTCACTTTAAGAGCCTGATAAAAAGCCCACAGGGGTTTGTGTAAAGACTCCTATTGAGTTCAACGGGCTTCGGGTCAGGCTGTAAGTCGTGTACAGCTGAATCTGGGGAAAGCTGTAGAGATTGTAGCGTGGGGGCAGCCCACCCTGCCAAGAAGGGTGGACAAGATGGGCTCTAACAGGTCTTGTTGCCTCTCTAATTTGCATGTTCCCTGTTGCCGGAGCGCGACTGAAATCAGCGCCGAGTTCTCCGGCTTGTTCTCTGTCTCAAACCGATCTGCCAGGGAATCTAGTGCTCGTGGATGTGTGAGATTAATAACGCAGGCATGAGCCAGGCACAGTGTGGGCGGCCTCTCCCCCACACAGCTCTTGTCAGAGCACTTCAGTCTTCAGCGGCAACTCTGCCCTGGTATTCCACGGCCAAGCTCCCCTGCGGCTGTGCCCATGCTCTCCAGCCCTGGCTGGGCACTCACTGCTGTTCTGCTCCTGGGGCCCCACACAGCTCTGCCAGCCCACCTCTGTCCTGGCCTGCAGCCTCCCTGCTATCCAGGCCCTGGGCTCATCCCCACCCCAGCCAGCTCTGCCAGCCCATCTCAATCCTGGCCTGCAGCCCCCCTCCTGCCCCAGCCCTAAGTTCCCTCCCACAGCCCTGCCAGCCCACCTCAATCCTGATCTGCAACCCCCTGCTATCCCAGCCCTGAGCTGCACACCTCCCCGATCCCAGCTCTGCCAGCCCACCTCTGTCCTGGCCTGCAGCCCCCCCTGCTGTCCCAGCCTCCCCACCACCCCCAGCCCTCAGGTCTGCCAATGCGTCTCAGTCCTGACCTGCATCCCGGGACTCCCCCCCCCACACACACACTATTCCAGCCCTGGGCTTCCCTTCCTCCAGCTCTGCCAATCCCCCTCAGTCCTGAGGAAACCTGTCTGCTACTCCAGCCCAGGGGTCCCCCCACAGCTCTGCCAATCCCCCTCAATCCTGATCTGCAGCCCCCCTGCTATTCCACCAGGCTTTGAGGTCTACTGATGGAAAGGGCCTTATAAGAGCTAGATATTCGATAACAAGAGACAGTTCTCCCACCCACACACACCCTTTGCTCTTCTCCGAACCCTCTCCAATTTATCAACATCCTTCCTGAATTGTGGGCACCAGAACTGGACAGAGGATTCCAGCAGCGCTTGCACCAGTGCCAAATACAGAAGCAAAATAACTTCTCTGCTCCTACTGGAGATTTCCCTATTTATGCATCCCATGATCACATTAGCACACACTGGGAGCTCCTGTTCAGCTGAGTATCCATCACAACCCCCAAATCTTTCTCAGAGTCACTGCTTCCCATGGCAGAGTCCCCTCTCCTGTACGTACCGCCGACATTCTTTGTCCCCAGATGTATTTTACGTTTAGCTGTATTAAAACCCATATTGCTCGCTTGCACCCATTGTACCAAGTGATCCAGATTGCTCTGAATCACAGACTTTAAGGCCAGAAGGGCCTAGCGTGATCATCTAGTCTGACTCCTGTGTGACACAGGCCACAGAACCTCACCCACCCACTCCTGCAACAGGATCTTAACATCTGACTGAGTTACCGGCAGCTCTGGGGCCTCTGGCTGCTACTGGAATAATAATAATTAACAACAATTGGCCTCGTTCATTACCAATGGAGTTTAAGCTATACAAATAGGCAAACTATATTTAGAAATGCACTGGGCACTTGTTGTATTGCTAATGAGGTTTGGTGCCTTTCATCTAGATCGCAAGGGTAAATTCAGCCCAGGACTATAGTTGCTGACCACGGTCTCTCTATTACAGCTGTCATAAATATAAAGGGAAGGGTAACAACCTTCCTGTATACAGTCCTATAAAATCCCTCCTGGCCAGAGGCACAAAATCCTTTTACCTGTAAAGGGTTAAGAAGCTCAGGTAACTTGGCTGGCACCTGACCAAAAGGACCAATAAGGGGACAAGATACTTTCAAATCTTGGGCCGGGGGGGAAGATTTTGATCTGTCTGTTCTGTGTGCTTGCCGGACACAGATCAAGGAAGCAAGCAATCCAACTCCATGAGAATTAGTAAGTACTAGCAAGGGAATGAGTTAGCTTATTTTTGTTTTGGCTTGTGATTTTCTCTGTGCTGAGAGGAAGGTGTATTCCTGGTTTTCTTTTTGTAACTTTAACGTTTGGCCCGGAGGGAAATCCTCTGTGTTTTTGAATCTGATTGCCCTGTAAGATTATCTTCCATTCTAATTTTACAGAGTTGCTTCTTTTACCTTTTTTCTTTCTAATAAAGTTCTGTTTCTTTTAGAATCTGATTGGGGTTTTTTTTGTGTGTCCTAAAAAAAACCAAGGTTGCTCTGTGCTCATCTCATTCTCAAGCCACCCCAGGAAAAGGGGAGTAGGGGTTCGGGGGGATATTAGGGGGAAGTAGGAACTCCAAGTGGTCCTTTCCCTGAGTTTGTCTAAATCACTTGGTGTTGGCAGAGTTACCTAATCCAAGGTACAAGGGAGAATTTGCGCCTTGGGGAGTTTTTAACCTAAGCTGGTAGAAATAAGCTTAGGGGGTCTTTCATGCAGGTCCCCACATCTGTACCCTAGAGTTCAGAGTGGGGCGGCAACCCTGACAACAGCTGTGCAAATATCTGATTTTTTGGTTCAGTGGCTGACCCGAAAAAGTTTAAAAAAAATCATTTGGGGGTGAATGAAACATTTCTTGAGTTGTTTTACCTTTTTAAAAAATAAAATAGAATGAAAATTTAAAATGAAAAGTCATTTGGAATAAAACAATTTAGACATTTCCCTTTTCCCAGAATTTATTTTGTTTGCTTATTTTCCACCAAAATGATTCGGCGATTTTGACACAAATTTGCAAAGTGTTTCGGTCACATGAGGCAGGGCCCCCCCCAAACTCATGAGACTGGGTTAAAAATGATGAGATATTAAAATGATAAATATAGGGCTCTTTTTATTTGCTTTTGGTTTCTGAATGTTTGGGTTGCATTCAGATCCCATTTTCAAGCTTTCCTCTGCACGTACAAGGGTAAGAAACGTACTTTCTTTCACACACACACCCATTATGCGTGGGGGCTGTAGCTCAGTGGTAGAGCACATGCTTTGCATGTCTGAGGCCCTGGGTTCGATCCCGGCATCTCCAGGGGTTTTGCTTGGGTGGGGGTGAGACAGCTCAGTGGTTTGAGCATTGGCCTGCTAAACCCAGGGTTGTGAGTTCAATCCTTGAGGGGGCCATTTAGGGATCTGAGGTAAAAATTGGGGATTGGTCCTGCTTTGTGCAAGGGGTTGGACTAGATGACCTCCTGAGGTCCCTTCCAACTCTGGTATTCTGCGATTCTATTCTATGAAAGAGGAGATTCATGTGAAATCTCTCGATTCCAGCAGCTGGGACTTCAAGAGAAACACCAGCTATTGTGAGAGTCCCAGTAAAATCTTAAGAGATGCAATGGAGGGCCCGGGAGGGGGGGGGGGGATTTTAAAAAAACCATCAGGCGATATGAATGGAATAAATTCTCCACAATTAATATTTTGACCAGCTCTGAGCATTAGTAAATGACAGCCAGGCTGTATATAATATTGGAGTTCCAGAGAACTTTCCAATGCCTGGCCCCAAAAAATCACGGGATGGGTTTAAAAATGATCAGTTTTTTAAAAGCTAGTAATTGTGGGGCTCTTTTCATTTCACCCTGACACAGGGAACTCCTTGAGTCATTTTTATGCAGTGCGTCTGCCTCTGATATTTTCACACCAGCCTTCTTATGTGGGTGATTCTCTGCTCTCGTTTCCAAGCCGAAGAAGTTCGTACAAATTGGCGGAGGAGGGCTCGGCATCTCAGCAGGAGGGGAGAGAGTGAAATGAGGAGGAGGAGGAGGCATGGAACGGGCTTTTGAAAGTTATAAAATTAGCATCGAAAACGGCAGCAGCATTTCTTAACTCACAGCGAGCGAAAGACACTGCCGTTGCCTGGAGATTCGGGAGCTTCCCCATTAATGATCTTGACGGGTGGCCAGAGACGTATTCGATTCTCTCCAGCATGAGGCTGGGTGGCTAGGCAGTTAAGGCAGAGGATGCGGGGGGGGCGGGGGGGGGGGCTCAGAGAGAGAAGGGCTCAATTTGCAGCTCTGCTAGTGTCACCTTGTGTGACCTTGGCCATGTCACTTAAGCCCAGGTTTTTAAAGGTATTAAGGCGTTGCTGAGCTCAGGTTGTGGTGCCGAAATACCTTTAAAAATCTGGGTCTTCGTGCCCGATCTGAAGTCAGGTAGCGTCTAGCCATTAACTTCCAGGGATCATGCCTCATGGTGGTAATGTCTCTGGGCATCAGTGCCCTCTCTGCAAAATGGTGGTGACAAAGACACTTCCTTCCACCCAGACTCACGCCATCTAACTACGACCCTCGTGCAGTGGGGCCCTGATCCTGGCAGCCAGGGAGCAATGTAATACAAATGCTAATATTAAAATCAACACTGTAGGATGGGTCGCCCACCTCGCACGGCTCCATGCAGGGGGAACTCTGCCGGCTGCATTAACTCCACAGGGATTTTCAATGGAGCATTTCAATGGAGGACGAGTTGCATCTGAGAGATCTAAAGGAATTGGTGGCTGTGATTGCAGAGCCATTGGCCATTATCTTTGAAAACTCGTGGCGAACGGGGGAAGTCCCGGATGACTGGAAAAAGGCTAATGTAGTGCCAATCTTTAAAAAAGGGAAGAAGGAGGATCCTGGGAACTACAGGCCAGTCAGCCTCACCTCAGTCCCCGGAAAAATCATGGAGCAGGTCCTCAAAGAATCAATCCTGAAGCACTTAGAGGAGAGGAAAGTGAGCAAGAACAGTCAGCATGGATTCACCAAGGGAAGGTCATGCCTGACTAATCTAATCGCCTTCTATGATGAGATTACTGGTTCTGTGGATGAAGGGAAAGCAGTGGATGTATTGTTTCTTGACTTTAGCAAAGCTTTTGACATGGTCTCCCACAGTATTCTTGTCAGCAAGTTAAAGAAGTATGGGCTGGATGAATGCACTATAAAGTGGGTAGAAAGTTGGCTAGATTGTCGGGCTCAACGGGTAGTGATCAATGGCTCCATGTCTAGTTGGCAGCCAGTGTCAAGTGGAGTGCCCCAGTGGTCAGTCCTGGGGCCGGTTTTGTTCAATATCTTCATAAATGATCTGGAGGATGGTGTGGATTGCACTCTCAGCAAATTTGCGGATGATACTAAATTGGGAGGAGTGGTAGATACGTTGGAGGGCAGGGATAGGATACAGAGGGACCTAGATAAATTGGAGGATTGGGCCAAAAGAAATCTGATGAGGTTCAACAAGGACAAGTGCAGGGTCCTGCCCTTAGGACGGAAGAACCCAATGCACCGCTACAGACTAGGGACCGAATGGCTAGGCAGCAGTTCTGCAGAAAAGGACCTAGGGGTGACAGTGGACGAGAAGCTGGATATGAGTCAGCAGTGTGCCCTTGTTGCCAAGAAGGCCAATGGCATTTTGGGATGTATAAGTAGGGGCATAGCGAGCAGATTGAGGGACGTGATCGTCCCCCTCTATTCAACATTGGTGAGGCCTCATCTGGAGTACTGTGTCCAGTTTTGGGCCCCACACTTCAAGAAGGATGTGGATAAATTAGAGAGAGTCCAGCGAAGGGCAACAAAAATGATTAGGGGTCTGGAACACATGACTTATGAGGAGAGGCTGAGGGAACTGGGATTGTTTAGTCTGCAGAAGAGAAGAATGAGGGGGGATTTGATAGCTGCTTTCAACTACCTGAGAGGTGGTTCCAGGGAGGATGGTTTAGACTATTCTCAGTGGTAGAAGAGGACAGGACAAGGAGTAATGGTCTCAAGTTGCAGTGGGGGAGGTTTAGGTTGGATATTAAGAAAAACTTTTCACTAGGAGGGTGGTGAAACACTGGAATGCGTTACCTAGGGAGGTGGTGGAATCTCCTTCCTTAGAAGTTTTTAAGGTCAGGCTTGACAAAGCCCTGGCTGGGATGATTTAGTTGGGGATTGGTCCTGCTTTGAGCAGGGGGTTGGACTAGATGACCTCCTGAGGTCCCTTCCAACCCTGATATTCTATGATTCTATGATTCTATGATCTCTCGCCCCACGTTGGCACTGCCTGGAGCAATCGGCAGGCTGCGCCTTCGGGAGGAGGCCCTGCTGAGGATCTAATATTCGGTCTCGGTCCTCACCATCAAATAGCCTGGCTGAGGATGAGTGAATCAGAGCCCGTTTGTTCAATGTGTGGCAGCTTCTTCCCCCCACTCCCTGGGGCCTTTGGAGATGTGGCTGGCTGAGGAATGAAATCCAGGAAAGCTTCTTGCCAAGCCTGTAAATAGTCTTGTCTAGGTGGGTAACAGAGGGAGACAGAGACACACACGGAGCAGGAGGCCTGGGGGAGTTCAGAGGAGACCTCCCAATGGGTTGGCTTACAGGGGGACAGGATCTGAAACTCTGTGAGGCTGATTCACCAATCTGCGTCCTCCAGGGACATCGAACCGGAGTGACCTAACGGGGAATCCGGCTGGAGGAATTCCTGGCTTGCCATGCAGGCTGCGAGCCAGTGAGTTGCCGAGATCTCTCAGCTCTAGTTGATTTCAGAGGGAGCTGAGTGTGGTCGGCACCTGGCGGGAGCCACGCAGCTGCTGGCAGGATTGGGGCTGCAGTTAGGCGGGTGAGGGGCTCCCTTCCCCATCCTGCTCTTCTTGCCACACATAGTTCCTCACGGGGGCAGGGAGGGGCAGGGAGCAGTGGGGGGCTCAGGACGGGGGAGAGAGGCTGGTGGTGGTCTTGGCTTCCAGTCAAGACACAGGTTGAGGAGGCTGGAACACAAGACAGTCATCCCACCACATAAACCTCCCGATGCCCCACTTCTTCCATCCCTGGCTGAGAACTACAGCAAATAGCAGAGCAGCGCCGAGGGGCACCAGCAAAGCTTGGGGGTCTGACAGCGGCAGGTGCTGCTCGTGTAACCCACACACCTCCTGGGTTTGGTGCTCTGTCCACTTAGAGAGGGAGAGAATAATGAGTCTGCTCTACAGCCTTAGCTAAGGGCCATGTGGCTTTTAGCTCATGCAGTAGAGGCCTATGCATTTAGCTCTAGAGGTTCCAGGTTCGATCCTGCCCGCCAACGATGGGGGTTTGTCGGTGTTACACTTGTACATACAGTAAATGAATCTCTGCCCTGAGACTCTTACAGGCAAAACAGACAAAGGACAAGTTATCACCTGTACTTAACGGGCAGGGAAGAGGGAGAACATGACTGGCCCAGGGTCACACAAGAGGTTGGTAGCAGACCTGGGTATTGAACCCAGCTCACCTGTAATCTAGTGCCTTGTAAGATACGTCCGCAGCCTCTGTGCACCTCACAGCATGTCCCCGTGCCACCCTGTGATGCAGGGTGCTCGCCTCAATTTCACACAGGAACTCAGGCACAAAGAGCTAAGTGATTTGCCCAAGACCCAAAAGGGCACCTGTGGCAGAGCAGGGAATTGAACCCAGCATTCCCAAGTCCTAGGCTCAGGCTCTAACCACTGGACCATCCTCCCAGAGAACTGGTGCCTCCCCTCCTTGGAGGTACTTTAACTCCAGATGCAGGCTGACTCCAGAAACTCCCTCAGGCCCTGCACGCTCGCAGGATCCCCCGCCTCCACTCGCCTTCCCTGGCTCTCTCAGGCTGGCTTCTCCTGGCAGGTGGGCGTTGTCAGGCTGCTGCTGGCGGGCAAGCCAAGGTGAGTGGGCGGGCGGCACAGAGAGCTCAGGAAATGTGTTACTAGTTATTTCTGTTCCCTGCCGGGGGAAGGGGATTGCACGGCTCCTCGGGGGGAGCACGACTCACCAGCCGTGTCCACCCACTGCCAGCAGCCACCTTCACTGGCAGAGATGGGCAGGAGAGGGGCACTTTAAGGTAAAACTAATGAGAGGTCACAGACTCAGCTAGCTGCTCCTACGCATCTCTCGCTGCCCCCCATAACTCCTATCGGCAGTCCTTTGCACGCCGAGCCGAGCCAGACCCCCAGGAGTCACTCCCATCCCCCCCAGTTGTGCTCCTGCCTCACGGGCCCTAGCAGGAAAGGACTTGAGGGAGGCAAAAGGCAAACTGACTCCTATGCCCTCCCCGTCCTATGAGCATGTGGGAACCGGTTCCCACCCCCTTGCAGCACAGGGGTGAGTCTTACCGATTTCAAGAGGAGGCGTCCCTGGTGTCCTGCAGGGGGTGAGGCAGGCTCCGTCGAATGAGCCATCTGACTGGTTGGGATCCAGGACCTTAGCCCACTCTGCACCCTGCTGCCAGTGGCCGTGTGGAAGGGCCAAACATAGTGGCCTCCAGTTCCCTTGGAAGGGTGAGATCTTTGAAAGAATAGGGCCACGGCCTTCCACACCCTCCCGCCCCCCAGCCTCCCTTCCCAGTGGGCCTGTCCTTGCACATGGTCTGTTAAAGAGGGCGGAGTTATGCAAATTGCCTCTTGCCTAGCAGCTGTGCTCCTGGCTCCACCCCCTCCCCAAGTCTGGATGGCCACACCTCCGTGGCCACATGCTGCTCACCTCTGCAGAGGAGATGACGCAGCAATGGGATGCTGCCACACCACTGACTTTCCCCTTGACACATCTCATTCCCTGCCCCTTGAACCTCTATAGCGTCTCTTGAATTTTGCTCATCTCTGAATCAATTTAAGAGGTTAAGAAAAACACTTCTTCACAAGATATTTAATTAACTTGTGGAACTCACCACTTCAGGGTTTCATAAAAGAAAATAATAGGCAGGACTACACTTAAAACACTGCATTGGCAGAGCTGCATGGATGCAGCTGCACCTCTGTAGCACTTTAATGAAACCACTCTACACTGATGGACAATAGCTTTCCCATCGGTGTAGTTAATCCACCTCTGTGACAGGCAGCAACTATGATGATGGGAGAAAATCTCCCGCCAACATAGAACTGTCTACTCTGGTGTTTAGGTCAGTATAACTATGTTGCTCAGGGGTGCAGATTTTGCACACCTCTGAGTGATGTAATTATACCAGAGTAATTCTGTAGTGTAGACATGAGTCATCTATCTGCCGCCCCGACTGGGAAAACCGAGAAGTCTGCTGCTTGCCAGGAGCTAGGATTCATGATGTGACAGAGAGACTGCCGAGACTCATCAAGCCCTCGGATCGCTATCCCTTCCTGCTTCTCCACGTGGGCACCAATGATACTGCCAAGAATGACCTTGAGCGGATCACTGTGGACTACGTGGCTCTGGGAAGAAGGATAAAGGAGTTTGAGGTGCAAGTGGTCTTCTCGTCCATCCTCCCCGTAGAAGGAAAGGGCCTGGGTAGAGACCGTCGAATCGTGGAAGTCAACGAATGGCTACGCAGGTGGTGTCGGAGAGCAGGCTTTGGATTCTTTGACCATGGGATGGTGTTCCAAGAAGGAGGAGTGCTAGGCAGAGACAGGCTCCAGCTAACGAAGAGAGGGAAGAGCATCTTCGCAAGCAGGCTGGCTAACTTAGTGAGGAGAGCTTTAAACTAGGTTCACCGGGGGAAGGAGACCAAAGCCCTGAGGTAAGTGGGGAAGTGGGATACCGGGAGGAAGCACAAACAGGAGAGCGTAAGAGGGGAGGGCTCCTGCCTCATATTAAGGAAGCAGGACAAACAGCGAGTTATCTAAAGTGCTTATACACAAATGCAAGAAGCCTGGGAAACAAGCAGGGAGAATGGAAGTCCTGTCACAGACAAGGAATTACGATGTGATTAGAATAACAGAGACTTGATGGGATAACTCACATGACTGGAGTACTGTCATGGATGGATATAAACTGGTCAGGAAGGACAGGAAGGGCAGAAAAGGTGGGGGAGTTGCACTGTATGTAAGGGAGCAGTATGACTGCTCAGATCTCAAGTACGAAACTGCAGAAAAACCTGAGAGTCTCTGGATTAAGTTTAGAAGCGTGAGCAAAAAGGGTGATGTCGTGGTGGGAGTCTGTTATAGATCACCAGAGCAGGGGGATGAGGTGGACGAGGCTTTCTTCTGGCAACTAATGGAAGTTACTAGACCGCAGGCCCTAGTTCTCATGGGAGACTTCAATCACCCTGATATCTGCTGGGAGAGCAATACAGCGGTGCACAGACAATCCAGGAAGCTTTTGGAAAGTGTAGGGGACAATTTCCTGGTGCAAGTGCTGGAGGAACCAACTAGGGGCAGATCTCTTCTTGACCTGCTGCTCACAAACCGGGAAGAATTAGTAGGGGAAGCAAAAGTGGATGGGAACCTGGGAGGCAGTGACCATGAGATGGTCGAGTTCAGGATCCTGACACAGGGAAGAAAGGAGAGCAGCAGAATACAGATCCTGGACTTCAGAAAAACAGACTTTGACTCCCTCAGGAAACTGATGGGCAGGATGCCCTGGGAGAATAATATGACGGAGAAAGGAGTCCAGGAGAGCTGGCTGTATTATAAAGAATCCTTACTGAGGTTACAGGGACAAACCATCCCAATGTGTAGAAAGAATAGTAAATATGGCAGGCGACCAGCTTGGCTTAACAGTGAAATCCTTGATGCTCTTAAATACAAAAAAGAAGCTTACAAGAAGTGGAAGATTGGACAAATGACCAGGGAAGAGTATAAAAATATTGCTCGGGCATGCAGGAGTGAAATGAGGAAAGTCAAATCACACTTGGAGTTGCAGCGAGCAAGAGATGTTAAGAGTAACAAGAAGGGTTTCTTCAGGAATGTTAGCAACAAGAAGAAAGTCAAGGAAAGTGTGGGCCCCTTACTGAATGAGGGAGGCAACCTTGTGACAGAGGATGTGGAAAAAGCTAATGTACTCAATGCTTTTTTTGCCTCTGTCTTCACGAACAAGGTCAGCTCCCAGACTACTGCACTGGGAAGCACAGCATGGGGAGGAGGTGACCAGCCCTTGGTAGAGAAAGAAGTGGTTTGGGACTATTTAGAAAAGCTGGACGAGCACAAGTCCATGGGGCAGGATGCGCTGCATCCGAGAGTGCTGAAGGAACTGGCAGATGTAATTGCAGAGCCGTTGGCCATTATCTTTGAAAACGCATAGCAATTGGGGGAGGTCCCAGACAACTGGAAAAAGGCTAATGTAGTGCCCATCTTTAAAAAAGGGAAGAAGGAGGATCCGGGGAACTACAGGCCAGTCAGCCTCACCTCAGTCCCTGCATAAATCATGGAGCAGGTCCTCAAGGAATCAATTCTGAAGCACTTAGAGGAGAGGAAAGTGATCAGGAACAGTCAGCATGGATTCACCAAGGGCAAGTGATGCCTGACTAATCTAATTGCCTTCTATGACGAGATAACTGGCTCTGTGGATGAAGGGAAAGCAGTGGACGTGTTGTTCCTTGACTTTAGCAAAGCTTTTGACACGATCTCCCACAGTATTCTTGCCAGCAAGTTAAAGAAGTATGAGCTGGATGAATGGACTATAAGGTGGATAGAAAGCTGGCTAGATCGTTGGGCTCAACAGGTAGTGATCAATGGCTCCACATCTAGTTGGCAGCCGGTATCAAGTGGAGTGCCCCAAGGGTCAGTCCTGGGGCTGGTTTTGTTCAATATCTTCATTAATGATCTGGGGGATGGCATGAACTGCACCCTCAGAAAGTTTGCAGATGACACTGAACTGCGAGGAGTGGTAGATACGATGGAGGGTAGGGATAGGATACAGAGGACCCTAGACAAATTAGAGGATTGGGCCAAAAGAAATCTGATGAGGTTCAACAAGGACAAGTGCAGAGTCCTGCACTTAGGACGGAAGAATCCAATGCACCGCTACAGACTAGGGACCGAATGGCTAGGCAGCAGTTCTGCAGAGAAGGACCTAGGGGTGACAGTGGACGAGGAGCTGGATATGAGTCAACAGTGTGCCCTTGTTGCTAAGAAGGCCAATGGCATTTTGGAGTGTATAAGTAGGGGCATTGCTAGCAGATTGAGGGACGTGATCGTTCCCTTCTATTCGACATTGGTGAGGGCTCATCTGGAGTACTGTGTCAAGTTTTGGGCCCCACTCTACAAGAAGGATGTGGAAAAATTGGAAAGAGTCCAGTGGAGGATAACAAAAATGATTAAGTTTCAGAGTAACAGCCGTGTTAGTCTGTATTCGCAAAAAGAAAAGGAGTACTTGTGGCACCTTAGAGACTAACCAATTTATTTGCGCATAAGCTTTCGTGAGCTACAGCTCACTTCATCGGATGCCTACTGTGGAAAGTATAGAAGATCTTATTATATACACACAAAAAGCATGAAAAAATACCTGCTCCCACTCCACTCTCCTGCTGGTAATAGCTTATCTAAAGTGACCACTCTCCTTACAATGTGTATGATAATCAAGGTGGGCCATTTCTAGCACAAATCCAGGGTTTAACAAGAACGTCTGGGGGGGGGGAGGAAAAAACAAGGGGAAATAGGCTACCTTGCATAATGACTAAGCCACTCCCAGTCTCTATTCAAGCCTAAGTTAATTGTATCCAATTTGCAAATGAATTCCAATTCAGCAGTTTCTCGCTGGAGTCTGGATTTGAAGTTTTTTTGTTGTAAAATAGCGACTTTCATGTCTGTAATCGCGTGACCAGAGAGATTGAAGTGTTCTCCGACTGGTTTATGAATGTTATAATTCTTGACATCTGATTTGTGTCCATTTACTCTTTTACGTAGAGACTGTCCAGTTTGACCAATGTACATGGCAGAGGGGCATTGCTGGCACGTGATGGCATATATCACATTGGGAGATGTGCAGGTGAACGAGCCTCTGATAGTGTGGCTGATGTTATTAGGCCCTGTGATGGTGTCCCCTGAATAGATATGTGGGCACAGTTGGCAACGGGCTTTGTTGCAAGGATAGGTTCCTGGGTTAGTGGTTCTGTTGTGTGGTATGTGGTTGCTGGTGAGTATTTGCTTCAGGCTGGGGGGCTGTCTGTAGGCAAGGACTGGCCTGTCTCCCAAGATTTGTGAGAGTGTTGGGTCATCCTTCAGGATAGGTTGTAGATCCTTAATAATGCGTTGGAGGGGTTTCAGTTGGGGGCTGAAGGTGACGGCTAGTGGCGTTCTGTTATTTTCTTTGTGAGGCCTGTCCTGTAGTAGGTGACTTCTGGGAACTCTTCTGGCTCTATCAATCTGTTTCTTCACTTCCGCAGGTGGGTATTGTAGTTGTAAGAATGCTTGATAGAGATCTTGTAGGTGTTTGTCTCTGTCTGAGGGGTTGGAGCAAATGCGGTTGTATTGCAGAGCTTGGCTGTAGACGATGGATCGTGTGGTGTGGTCAGGGTGAAAGCTGGAGGCATGTAGGTAGGAATAGTTGTCAGTAGGTTTCCGGTATAGGGTGGTGTTTATGTGACCATCGTTTATTAGCACTGTAGTGTCCAGGAAGTGGATCTCTTGTGTGGACTGGACCAGGCTGAGGTTGATGGTGGGATGGAAATTGTTGAAATCATGGTGGAATTCCTCAAGGGCTTCTTTTCCATGGGTCCAGATGATGAAGATGTCATCAATATAGCGCAAGTAGAGTAGGGGCGTTAGGGGACGAGAGCTGAGGAAGCGTTGTTCTAAGTCAGCCATAAAAATGTTGGCATACTGTGGGGCCATGCGAGTACCCATAGCAGTGCCGCTGATCTGAAGGTATACATTGTCCCCAAATGTGAAATAGTTATGGGTAAGGACAAAGTCACAAAATTCAGCCACCAGGTTAGCCGTGACATTATTGGGGATAGTGTTCTTGACAGCTTGTAATCCATCTTTGTGTGGAATGTTGGTGTAGAGGGCTTCTACATCCATAGTGGCCAGGATGGTGTTATCAGGAAGATCACCGATGGAGTGTAGTTTCCTCAGGAAGTCAGTGGTGTCTCGAAGGTAGCTGGGAGTGCTAGTAGCGTAGGGCCTGAGGAGGGAGTCTACATAGCCAGACAATCCTGCTGTTAGGGTGCCAATGTCTGAGATGATGGGGCGCCCAGGATTTCCAGGTTTATGGATCTTGGGTAGTAGATAGAATATCCCAGGTCGGGGTTCCAGGGGTGTGTCTGTGCAGATTTGATCTTGTGCTTTTTCAGGGAGTTTCTTGAGCAAATGCTGTAGTTGCTTTTGGTAACTCTCAGTGGTATCAGAGGGTAATGGCTTGTAGAAAGTGTTGTTGGAGAGCTGCCGAGCAGCCTCTTGTTCATATTCCGACCTATTCATGATGACAACAGCACCTCCTTTGTCAGCCTTTTTGATTATGATGTCAGAGTTGTTTCTGAGGCTGTGGATGGCGTTGTGTTCTGCATGGCTGAGGTTATGGGGGAAGTGATGCTGCTTTTCCACAATTTCAGCCCGTGCACGTCGGCGGAAGCACTCTATGTAGAAGTCCAGTCTGCTGTTTCGACCTTCAGGAGGAGTTCACCTAGAATCCTTTTTTTTGTAGTGTTGGTAGGGAGGTCTCTGTGGATTAGTATGTTGTTCAGAGGTATGTTGGAAATATTCCTTGAGTCGGAGACGTCGAAAATAGGATTCCAGGTCACCACAGAACTGTATCATGTTCGTGGGGATGGAGGGGCAGAAGGAGAGGCCCCGAGATAGGACAGCTGCTTCTGCTGGGCTGAGAGTATAGTTGGATAGGTTAACAATATTGCTGGGTGGGTTGAGTGAACCATTGCTGTAGCCCCTTGTGGCATGTAATAGTTTAGAAAGTTTAGTGTCCTTTTTCTTTTGTAGAGAAGCAAAGTGTGTGTTGTAAATGGCTTGTCTAGTTTTAGGAAAAGTCCAGCCATGAGGAAGTTTGTGTGGAAGGTTGTTTTTTTATGAGAGTATCCATTTTTGAGAGCTCATTCTTAATCTTTCCCTGTTTGCTGTAGAGGATGTTGATCAGGTGATTCCGCAGTTTCTTTGAGAGCGTGTGGCACAAGCTGTCAGCATAGTCTGTGTGGTATGTAGATTGTAATGGATTTTTTACCTTCAGTCCTTTTGGTACGATGTCCATCTGTTTGCATTTGGAAAGGAAGATGATGTCTGTCTGTATCTGTACAAGTTTTTTCATGCAGTTGATAGATTTCCACTCCATACGGCTAAATGCAGTACCTTGCATAATGACAGGTTTCACACATGACTTATGAGGAGAGGCTGAGGGAACTGGGATTGTTTAGTCTGCAGAAGAGAAGAATGAGGGGGGATTTGATAGCTGCTTTCAAGTACCTGAAAGGGGTTCCAAAGAGGATGGATCTAGACTTCTCTCAGTGGTAGCAGATGACAGAACAAGGAGTAATGGTCTCAAGGTGCAGTGGGGGAGGTTCAGGTTGGATATTAGGAAAAACTTTTTCACTAGGAGGGTGGTGAAGCACTGGAATGGGTTACCTAGGGAGGTGGTAGAATCTCCTTCCTTAGAGGTTTTTAAGGTCAGGCTTGACAAAACCCTGGCTGGGATGATTTAGTTGGGGTTGGTCCTGCTTTGAGCAGGGGGTTGGACTAGATGACCTCCTGAGGTCCCTTCCAACCCTGATATTCTATGATTCTTTGATTCAAGGGCAGCATATTTTCACACTGACTCTGACAATAAGGGCCTGGACAAATAGTGATAACTAAAATCTTCTGGGCTAGATCCATCAAAGAACTTAGGCTCCTAAGTGCCACTTTAGGCAGCTAAGTCCAACATTTAGGCATCACTGACATCCTCAAAACCCAGCCACTGGCTAGCTCTGGAGGCATCTGAAATCCCGCGGTGACTAAGTTTCCACTGTTACAGTCCCTACGGCACCTACATATCTCCTGGTGAGCATACCTGCCCCCATCTATCTCACCTGATCCAGTAGCCATTCTTAGAGCACACACAAAAGGGCTAGTACCCTCCCTGATAGTCTGTAGCCCAGTGGCTAGCACACTCCCCTGGGATGTAGGAGATCCAGGTTCAAGTACCCCTCTGCCTTCTGCGGGGGATTTGAACCTGGATTCCCCACCTCTCAGGTGAGTGCTGGAACCACTGCACCATACAGCCCTTCTTGCTCATGCTCTGGCCCAGTGCATATTTAATTAGCTTCACCAGGAGAGACTGAGCAAGAGCCATGCCAGAATAGCCCAGTGGTTAGGGCACTCGCCTAAGAGACTGGAGTCCAAAGTTCAAGATGCCTAAAAGTCCCTTTGTGGATCTAGCCCTTTGTTACGCCATACAATCTGTAACACCCTCCCCCGACCTTTGTGCAAACCTTCCACTGTGGTGGGACAGGAAGGATGGCTTGGTGGCCAGGATGCTGGTTTGGGAACCAAGAAACCTAGCTCTAATTTCCACCTCACTCAGGCTTTTCTCTGTGACCTTGGGCAAGTGACTTAGCCAAGTTGCTGTTTCTGGTCCCAGTCTGCAGAAAGGGCAGGTTGCTTGCTTACCGCGCAGAGGTGTTATGATGATAAAATCCATGAATGATTGCAAGGTGCTATGGTAAAGAGGGTGCCAGGCAAATATATCGTCCTAAATGTTTCCCCCAGCCCACAATGAAACATGGAATTTGACCCTCTCCACGGGACAGGTTTGGCAGCCTTCTTAAAATGATGCTTGTTGCTGCTAAAATTGCACAGAGTCATAGAAATGTCAGGCTGGAAGGGACCTTGAGAGGCCATCTAGTCCAGCCCCCTGCACTGAGGCAGGACCAAGGAAACCTACATAAGCCCCAACAGGTATTGTCCAACCTGTTCTAAAAAAAAACCCAGCAATGGGGATTCCACAACCTCCTTTGGAAGCCTGTTCCAGAGCTTAACTACCCTGAGAGTTAGAAAGGTTTTCCTAATATCTAACCCCAATCTCCCTTGCTGCAGATTAAGCCCATCACTTCTTGTCCTACCTTCAGTGGCCATGGAGCACAATTGATCAGCATCCTCTTTATTACAGCCCTTAACATATTTGAAGATTGTTATTGGGCTCCCCCCAAGGCTTCTTTTCTCGAGACTAAACATGCCCAGTTTGTGTAAATGTTCCTCACAGGTCAGGTTTCTAAACCGTTGATCATTTTTTGTTGCTCTCCTCTGGACTCTCTCCAAGTTGTTCACATCTTTCATAAAGTGTGGGGCCCAAAACCATGCTCCATCTGAGGCCTCACCAGTGCCAAATGGAGTGGGACACTGACCTCCCGTGTCTTACATACGGCACTCCGGTTAATACAACTCAGTATATTAGCCGTTTTCGCAACTGCACCACACCGTTGACTCATATTTAATTTGGGATCCACTATAACCCCCGGCTCCTTTTCAGCAGTACTCTTACATAGTCCATCATTCCCCATTTTGTAGTTGTGCGTTTGATTTTTCCTTCCTAAGCGAAGTAATTTGCACTTGTCTCCGTTGAATTCCATCCTGTTGACTTCACATCGAGATGTATGTTGCGATGTCGGCAGACTGGAGGTCCTTCCAGTAATAGACATACAGTGTGTTCAAATTTGAAGTGGTTCCCAGCTCTAGAGTCATTGAATCCAGTAAGGGATTGACTCAGGTACACATTAGTCTTTGAATCACAGACGGGGGATAGAGAGATTGTAATTGTGTCTGCTGGCGGCATACAACAGGTACCCTGGAGACTTAAGGAGAGAAGAATTTATTTGCATAATTCCCTCCAGCTATTTTCTTCAGATGCTGTCCCCCTTAAATGACCACCCATGGGACTAGCAAAAACCAGTCACCTACGGCAGCAAAGAATGTTCTTTAAGCAAAGGTTAGACAAGATTCATCCAGCTGTGCCTTGGAGACGTTAGGCAGTGTGGCATGAGACGAGGGGTTGCCTGGAGAATGTGGTCTTTTGTGCATGATTCACAGCTAGGCTGGTGCCAGCCTTGTGCTTCTGTGTTTTCTTGGGCAATGCGGCTGTTCCCCATGGTTGCAGAAGTTTTAGAAAAATAAATGAAAAGGGACTTGAGAGGTACATGAGTAATAGGAACGGCATCTGCCGAGACACGTGCCAGGAGAACACAAACAACCAGCCTGAGCACTCATAACATGCTTTTCATCTCCCCAGGTAACACTCACAATGCCCCATGAGGCAGACGATCTCAGCCTCGCTGTTACAGATGGGGAAACTGAGGCACATACCCTTGCCCAAGGTCACACAGTTGGCCTAATGCACAGGAGACTCTCAATTATGTAATTTATACTTTCTTCCGGCTCCTAGATGTGTGAGTTACACCAGCTGAGACTCCCTTACACTCAGAGGGCCAAATTCAGAGGTGATCCTAACGGAGTCTCCATGTGTGTAATTTACATGCTGATGGGGCTGGGAGAATTCTACCATTTGAGGCTCCCTAATTAATTTAACCCAAGTGGCTCAATAGCAGAGCCAGGAAGAGAAGCCGAGTGTTCGTGATCCGCACAGTTCCATGCTTGGTCCACCAGATCCCTACCAGTCTTCAGCCTCTCCTGCCTTAATCAACCCCCAGCCTCCCACTGATACCAAGCAACCAGTAGTGACTGGATAATTAGATGGGGCACCTCTTTAGCTGCTTTATAACCGGTTTGAAAGTGCTCCTCAGCCCCCTGCTGTGGCTTCCAGGGGGACCACCCACCGCAGGAGTCAAGAGCTACTCTAGCGAAGTCAAGGTGGCCGGAGTACCGGAACATGCTGTTTCCTAGGAAGTGGGGCAGATGAAAGACCCAGTTGCACAGAGCTGACTTTGGGCTCCATCCACCCAGCTTCCTCCACCTCCAAGGGAAGCTGCACGTCCTCCAGAAAGGAACAAACACACCACAGAAGGGCAGCAATCTGTGCCAAGCACCGCGGAGCAGGGACTCACAGATGGCGTCTGAGATAGCAGCGGAAGATTAGCCGGGGCTCGGCGCATGACGTATTCTTGCAGATCAAGTGACAGACGACAAATGCTGAGGCCTCAGAGCTGGCAGCGAAATGATGGTGAGCTGGCCTCCCTTGACACTGATAACTATTAGCTTGTCAGAAACGCCCTGACCGCTCCGAAGGTCCAGGCCTCCAAGAGCAGGGCCGTTTCCTTGGGCACATCGTTGGTGTGTGAGTGTGACCTGCGATGCACGAATGATGCAGGAACGACTCCTGACAACAGCTGAATGGCAAGGAAGTGTGGACGACAAATCGCTGTTCCCGAGGGCTGGAGGAAGGAGACAAGCAATTACAATCTATTGGAGAGTGTTTCAGTGGCAAAACCTTGCAGCAACACACAAAGAACATATGACAGCTCCAAGGTGATAGATAGCGTGGGGTGGATTTTCTGCGGCTGTGAGGTTCCTTGGAGGGTCTTACATTTCCCTGCTACATACAGGATTTCCCTGCTACATACCAGATTCCAGTTACCCTAATGTAAAACAGGAGTATCTCTATTCACTTCAGTATAGTTACTCCAAACTTAGCAGCACTGCTGTGATCTCAGATTTTGGTGCTGTTCAGCAGGGTGGTAGCGAGCAAGACTGGTTGTCTCTAGGGATCTCCTCCTTGTCAGCCATACAAACACTGCATTGGAAAGTAGCTATCGATCTGTCTGCCTGGGCTGTTACCCAGTGATCATCACCATGGTACTCTAGCACCTTCCGAAATTATGAATGTAACCAAGATCCCCTCGGTCCTCCTCTAGTGGTGGCTGGTCTTGAGGCAGTGACTGAAAATCAGAACTGTCTGGTGGCCCCTGTGTGCAATGAGCTGCTCAGGCTCAGACAAGTTCCTGCTGGGCAGATGTCCGTATCACAAAAAAATCAGCCTCACATTTCGCACAAGGCCCAGACACTCAAAGGAATTTAGGTGCCTAACTCTCATTGAAATCAATGGGAGTTAGACACCTAACTAGCTTTGAGGAGCTGGGGCTAATTGACAGCCCTGGTAGGAATCGTATGAGACAGCTTAAGTACTGAATGGGCACATACTATTCTGGTTCTTATACTGCACCCATCACTGTGGTATTTGGGCTCCCTGGATTCATTTGGACAGCCTTTTCACAGCAATTGGTGCCCCCTGCAGGCCAGCGGGGGAGGCGCATTCATGGGGCAGTGGAAGAGACTTGTGCTCAGGGGTGCTGGAACAATTTGTATAGTGGGGGGGCTGAGAGCCATTGAACCAGACTGTAAACCCCGTATGTGATGGAAACCATTTCAAGCCAGGGGGTGCAGCAGCACCCCTCGTTTCAGCTCCTATGCTTGTGCTGCCCATCGACCTATTCTGTGGATAGAGGACTTCACTTGTCAGGATTGACAAGCTGACATCTTTCACCAGCACTAAATTCACTTACCCCCCCAAAAATATATGTAAATGCACAGTAAATTTTCTTTGTCCTCCAAAAGCCTGTGGTGGAAGATGTAGAAAATACACTTAATCTAGGGCTAGATGTCCAGCCAGACAGAAGCTGATATTACCCGAGGAGATTTATTAGATAACAGTCCCTGATACCCAGGACTTTACAAATTATCTGGCTAGTCCTGTCCTGGGGAACTTTCTAAGGAGTGACTTTCACACTGGGGAAAACTTTCAGCCATTCCAGCTGTAAGCAGGGCCAGGTAGATCTTCAGCTGGTGTGAATCAGTGTCATTCCACGGAGCAGCCGTTGTACACCAGCCGAGGGTCTGGCCCGAACCCCTTTGCATCATGCATCTTTAAAAAAAAAATTAGCGAGCAAGGTAAGAAACAGAATCAAGGGTCAAAGCTGAAGTCAGGGGTAGCTTTGGCTGAGTACAGATGTCAGGATTTAGGCCCAAATGCACAGCGCCTTTTCAGCTAACATATATGCCTAGATCCCTACATCATGGATCATTAGTGGAGATTCCATCCAGGACTGTCAGTGCTAAAAGCCTGAGATAAAATAGCTCCTTTACTGCTGGCTGTAGTAGACTTATCTTACGTGCATCAGCCACTGGATGGGGACAAAGATCCCATGTTCCCAGTGTGGATTTTGTAGAAAGGAAGTACTCCATATACTCAATACCATACAAATGTCAAAGATTTTCTTTCCTATGGAGGGGGTCAGGAAGCCATGCTCTTTGATCCAGTGAGTTATCCCAACAAAGTTGGGCATATGCCAGGTTCTAATGTAACTGCAGTTCTCCATTTAATGGGTGATCTTAGACAAATTACTTGATCTCCTCTGGAAGGTTGTGCTAGAAAGCAGGGACCTCACGCCCACCTGAGATCTGCATCTGAACTGAGTTTTCTATCAGAGAAAGGGTCCCAGAAAATTGGGAGCGGACCACATCCACCCTGACTGAATTGGCCTTGTCAGCGATGGTTCTCCACTAGTAAAGTAAATCCCTTCCCTTCATGTGCCAGTATATTTATGCCTGAATGTGTAATTTTCACTCCATGCATCTGAAGATGTGGGTCTTTTACCCACGATAGCTTATGCCCAAATGAATCTGTTAGTCTTTAAGGTGCCACCGGATTCCTCGTTGTTTTTGTGGATACAGACTAACACGGCCAACCCTCTGATACTTGATGGTTTGTTTGTAACTTCTGGGTAAAGCTGCTGTCCATCTGGAAACACCTTGATTGAGGTGTCTTAGTGTTGCTGTGAAATATAATTTTCAAGACTGGCTATAACCAGGCTCTCTTCTGATTTCCTAGAGAGATCTTTCGCCACCAAACGGTAATGAAGCTAACATCCCCCCCCTGTCTTGAGGCTGTTGGATCACTGCTTGATTTTCAACGGCGCTTGCCCAGTGCACAGAGGGGAATAGGTGACCGATGATACCGTACAACCAACACAAAGAAGAGGAGCTAGATGGAGGGTGGAAATTCCGTTTCATGAAGGGTTTTGAGATTTTGAAATTTGGTTTCATTGCAGTTCCGAGTGAAAACTGAAAATTTCAAAATTCTCTGTAAAGAGAAATTTAAGCTCCTCTCCAGCACCAGCCATTCTTTTCAGGTTGATCAAATGTTTCATTTCAGTTTCGACTGAACTGTACGGTACAGACGTGGGGACCTGCATGAAAAACCCCCTAAGCTTATTTTTACCAGCTTAGGTTAAAACTTCCCCATAGTACAAACTATTTTACCTTTTTCCCTTGGACTTTATTGCTGCCACCACCAAGCGTCTAACAAATATATAACAGGGAAAGAGCCCTCTTGGAAACGTCTTTCCCCCCAAAATCCTCCCAAACCGTACACCCCCCTTTCCTGGGGAAGGCTTGATAAAAATCCTCACCAATTTGCATAGGTGAACACAGACCCAAACCCTTGGATCTTAAGAACAATGAAAAAGCAATCAGGTGATTAAAAGAAGAATTTTAATTAAAGAAAAAGTAAAAGAATCACCTCTGTAAAATCAGGATGGTAAATACCTTACAGGGTAATCAGATTCAAAGCATAGAGAATCCCTCTAGGCAAAACCTTAAGTTACAAAAAGACACAAAAACAGGAATATCCATTCCATTCAGCACAACTTATTTTTATCATCCATTTAAACAAAACAAAATCTAATGCATATCTGACTAGACTGCTTATTAGCCCTTTACACGAGTTCTGACCTGCATTCCTGCTCTGGTCTGGGCAAAGGAAACACACAGACCGAGAGAGACTTTGTTTCTCCCCCCCCTCCAGCTTTGAAAGTATCTTTCTCCTCATTGGTCATTTTGGTCAGGTGCCAGCGAGATTATCCTAGCTTCTTAACCCTTTACAGGTGAAAGGGTTTTTCCTCTGGCCAGGAGGGATTTAAAGGTGTTTACCCTTCCCTTTATATTTATGACAAGAGTGAAAACTGAAAATTTCAATATTCTCTGTAAAGAGAAATTTAACCCCCTCTCCAGCACCACCCATTCTTTTCAGGTCGATCAAATTCATTTCAGTTTCGACTTCTTAAAAATCTGGCAAGACACAGTAGAATACAACTTTTTTAAAAAAGAAACAAAAGTCGTTTCTAAGTGAAAAATCAAACCGAGACAGCTCAGCATTGTCAGAACTTTTGTCTCCCCCTCCTCCTCCCCTGCCAGTGCTGGCTAGGCACCTGCCTTAGACCTTCCAGAGCTAGGGTCAACACAGTGTCTACGTTCAGCTGATGGCCCTTGTGGTAGGCAGGGGAGGCACTACCTAGCTCCTTTGGAGTCTAATCTCTCTGTTTCCCCATCACAGGCCAGTGCTGCCAAGCCATCAGCCTCCCCCAACTATTGCACCAGGCGCCACTGTTTAAAGCGATTTGAGGATCAGGGCTTCCCTGGGGCTGCTGACTCATATCCAGCTTCTCGTCCACTGTCACCCCTAGGTCCTTTTCCGCAGAACTGCTGCCTAGCCATTCGGTCCCTAGTCTGTAGCGGTGCATTGGATTCTTCCATCCTAAGTGCAGGACCCTGCACTTATCCTTATTGAACCTCATCAGATTTCTTTTGGCCCAATCCTCCAATTTGTCTAGGTCCTTCTGTATCCTATCCCTCCCCTCCAGCGTATCTACCACTCCTCCCAGTTTAGTATCATCCGCAAATTTGCTGAGAGTGCAATCCACACCATCCTCCAGATCATTTATGAAGATATTGAACAAAACCGGCCCCAGGACCGACCCTTGGGGCACTCCACTTGATACCGGCTGCCAACTAGACATGGAGCCATTGATCACTACCCGTTGAGCCCGACAATCTAGCCAGCTTTCTACCCACCTTATAGTGCATTCATCCAGCCCATACTTCCTTAACTTGCTGACAAGAATACTGTGGGAGACCGTGTCAAAAGCTTTGCTAAAGTCAAGAAACAATACATCCAATACATCCTCTGTGGCTTCAGGATTAGGGAGCTGTAAATGACCCCTGGCTTTAGTGGTATGCAGCCCCTGCAGGACAGGGCTAAGGAATAAGGCCAGAGGCTTTCAGGGAGACCAGACATCAAACTCCCAAACTTTTTCCCAGCGGTGTTTTCCCTACGTTACCAACATTAATGGGGGAAGAACTTGGAATACTGCAGCAGGTGTGAAGCCACAGAACAATGATTAGAGACCAACCCTGAAGTCTAAATGAACGCTCCTTTATTATTTATTCTCTTAGCTTTCCAGCTGGTGTCCTATAGTACCTTGGGATCAATGAGACAGAGATATTATCAAGGAAGCCAGGGGAACCCGAACCATATAAGTCTCTCTAATTGTTCAGCGGGGACTTTTTACCTGAAAGCTGAAAGGAGACCAAGGGAGAAATCTGTTAGCTAATGGGAAACCTCGGCATCGGGGGCCGAGCCAGGGCTATGCATTTATACATAAACGGGAGGTATTTATTGTACCAGCCCTCAGCCTCCTGCCTTGATGAAGGATTATATGTACTTTACCGCAAACCAGCCACTTGTGGCAGAAGTCTGTTTCCAGAATGAATTTTTCCCCTTCTGTGGCCTCGTTTGTTTTGTATTTTTGGTTAAAGAAGACAGGTGAGGAGTGCTGTGCTGTGCATACTGGTTAATTATTGTAGGGTCTCTCAGAGGGGAGCGCTGCTGGGACCTACTTTTTTGGCCTGACCTGAACTGTACCCAAGCCCACCTGTTGCAGAGGTGATTTAAAAGGTTACATGAATTTTAACAGGGAAAATCTTTTTGTACTCATTCTCAAAAAGCCCGAGAAAGTCCAGTTGTTTGCCCAGCTGACCCAACCTAGACCCTATCGTTGGGTCTGGGTTGGGTTGCAGTATGTCAGGGTGTGTCGACCTAGCACCTGGGAGCAAGCCATTCAGCCTGGCTAGACAGGCTCATGCTAGGACACTAAACTAACAGGTGAACATTGGCACACAGGTAGAGCGCGGGTAAGCCACCTGAGTGCAAGCCCGCCCTACCCTGCGTCCGAGCTTGGGTGTCTAGCCTGAGCCTCCGTCGGTGGTGCAATGTTCACGCAGCTGTTTTTAGTGTGTTAGGGGGTCATGAGCTAGTGCACATCTGTCTACTCTGGCTGGCAGCCTCGTTCCCAGCTGCCCTCGCAAACACTGAGCTGCTGCTGCTGGGTTGTTATTGTAGGGTTGCTTGTGAGTGTTGCACTGCTGGAATTGAGCTTCATTGGTGTTTCAAATGTAATTTTTTTCTTTAAAAAAAATATCACTCCAGGTATCTCTTTGGAAGCAAACAGAAGGAAGGCACTTTGCAAACAGCTAGTTTTATTTTGGTGTCGTCCCCCCACCCACCCCGATAGCGTTTCTTAAATACCGTAAATAGCCACATAAGAAAATGCCAAGAGAGACAACACCCATAGCGGAGAGATGGGGCATGTTTTTCAGGTTCCCTAGTGCTGTGCACCATAAAACATGTGATTCGGTGTCAATGCTAGTGCACACAAGTCACCTTGGGGAGGTCACGTCCCCTTCCTGTGACTCAGTCTCCCCGTCTATAAAATGGGGATAACGATATCTACCGGCCTCCCAAGGGTGCTGTAAATGGATTCAGACTCATTCTCTATAGAGCACAGGAGCCCGTGAAGTGGAAGGTACTAACTATTATTCTTGTTACAGCTGGTCAGTCATGGAACGTTTTTACATTGGGAAAACACCCTTTCGTGGGATTTCAAAGCAATTTCATTGAGCAGCTCCTCACACGCAAAGCATGTGGACACCCGCTGAACAGAATGTTTCCACTTTTCATTTCAAAGGGACCTTTAATTTTGAAATTTGAAAATAAAAACCTTATTTTTTTTTAAAAAGTCAAAATCAGAAAAAAAGTTTGTGTTATCAGAATGAAGCATCCAATTGACCCAAAGAGAAGTTTTTGAAAAAAATTGGCCCCAAATGAAATCTTTGAAAATGTCTTAATTTTGCTGCAAATTGTGCAATGTTTTGTTTTCATTCCAATTCAAAAGAAAAACAAATTTCAAAATGTCAGAATTTCTGAGGGAATGGAAATGTTGACGTTTGAACAGCTCTAATTACTGTTAATGATGAATACTACTTCTTATTCATCCGTCTTGTCACTTTCCGCTTCTGCAGTCAATAACAGAAGTTCCAGGAGAGGACTTTTCTGATGGTGATATCAATCCGACTGGGAAATAGGCTGGACCAGAAATCTCATGAGAAGGCCTGTTCTCTTAAGATTAACTGCCTGGTTTTACAGGTCCAGGAAGAAAAGTAAGCCTCTGATTTTGCATCCCTTAATGTTTGGTTGCCCAGCCAGAGACCCCAAGATGTCTGAAGTTGGCCCAAAACCATTAGGGCCCATCTCCACTACAGTTCAAACTGTGTCAGCAACACACCTGCTTGTCTGGTGAATTTGGGGCAACCTCATTCTAACATGGTTTCATGTTTGTAGCGTGGCCAAGGAAAACATTGTCCTGAGCTGTAACCACATTCCCTAACATGGCTCTCCAACTGCGTTGCCCTCGGCACACTACAAGCAAACAAAAAGGGAATGTCTCCATTGCAGAGTTAACTCAAGTGACTGGCACCTGGGTTTGAGCACTTGTGTTAGCCTAGCCCAGTTCAGAGCAGCCACACTGTGAAGCCCTGCTTGAGTTACTTGGTCCTCATTGGTCCTGCAATTCTTTGTGTGTGTGGCTAGGGCTTCTGGGGGCATAGTCCACAGTTCTTCATGCTGCTGGAAGCTGAGATGCTCTATCATTCTTTCCTGGTAAATTGTGGAAGGACTTGTCTGTCCTTCTGGGCACTCAGTGGGGAATTGTGGGAAGGCACTGGAGGAGTGTCAGTACTTCAGTAGTTTAGCCTGTGTCCTTAGTGCAAAGTGGACACGCTCCAGCCTGGGTGAAAGAGGAAACCGTGCTGTAGCCCACACCCCAGGGGCCAGCTACCCTGTGATGAAAGCACTACTTGAGTTGGCTGAAAGGGTTGCGCGTGTGGACGGAGGTTAGGGTAAGAGCCCAGGCTAACTCTGGAATGAAGACATGCCCAAATGTGAGAATACAAACTCTCCAAATTGTGCCAGATAGTCACACACTATAGGGCCAGATCCTCAGCTGGTGTGAGTTGCTGTAGTCCCCTGGAAGTCAAAGGAGCTATGTTGAAGCTATGTTACAGTGGCTGAGGACCTGAAGGGGCGGCAGGTTTGTATAATTTTGGGTGGTGCCCAGAACGTATCCAAGTTACACACACACACACACCCCTGCCTAAGGCTCTGGGCGGGAGTTTGGTGTGGGAGTGGGTTTGGGGTGCAGGCTCTGGGAAGGAGTTTGGGTGCTTGGTGTGGGTTCTGGACTGGGGCAGGGGGTTGGGGTGCAGGAGGGAGTGAGGGGTACAGGCTCTGGGAGGAAGTTTGGGTGTGGGAGGGGGTTTGGGCTCTGGGAGGGAGTTTGGGTGCGGGCTCTGGGCTGGTGCAGGGGGTTGGGGTGCAGGTGTGGGTGCGGGGGCAGGCTCTGGGAGGGAGTTTGGGTGCAGCGTGTGGGCTCTGGGATGGGAAAGGGGGTTGGAGTGCGGGAGGGGATAAAGGGTGCGGCACTTACCTTGGGCAGCTCCCGAAAGCAACCCGCACCCCCCTCTGGCAGTGGCTCCTGCAGGCACCATCCCCGAAGCTCCCATTGTGCACAGTTCCCGGCCAATGGGATCTGCGGAGTTGGCGCTCGGGGCGGGGGCAGTACGTGGAGACACGCCCTCCCCCGGGGCCATAGGGCTGTTCCAGCCACTTCCGGGAGTGGCGCGGGGCAAGGCCGGGCAGGAAGCCGCCTTAGCCCCCTGTACTGCCTGTGGTGGCAGAGGCAGCTGGGCCTCCCAGGCCCTTTTAAATTGCCCGGGGGTGGCAGGTGGGGCCAGGAGATGCTCTGGGGGAGGTGCATGGGGCGGCAGGCGGGGCCTGGGGAGAGACCCGGCCCCAAACATTGGTGGAGCCAGGCCTCCAGGCCCCTAATACTCCTGCAGCCTGGGCACCACGGGCCCATATATATAACTTGCTGCCCCTGAGCACCTGGGCTACAGCATCCTGGTCCCTTAGGGTATGGCTATATTGCGGTTAAATACCTGTGGCTGGCCTGTGCCAGCTGACTCGGGCTCTCGGGCAAGAAGGGCTGTTTAATTGTGTAGACGCGGAACTGCAGCCAGAGCTCCCACCTCACAGGGTTCCAGAGCCCAGGCTCCGGCCTGAGCGTCTACACGGCCATTAAATAGCCCCTTAGCCCGAGCCCTGTGACCCGAGTCAGCTGGTACAGGCCAGCCCCAGGGGTCTAACTGCAATGTTGATGTACCCTCAGTTTCACTCGGCGCTGGTAACTGTTTGTATGCAGCATTGGAGAAGAGAACAAAGAGCCTGCCAGGACCAGACAGGACAAGTCACTAGGGTTCAGTTGTCCGGAGCTCTGCCGTTGGTCAGTTAAGCTGTGACAACTTTTAGCCAAAGTGGACGGCCTGTGGGATTGTTCCCCGCCACCCCAACACAGTTTGTGCCGCTTGTTTTAAAGAGAGATGCGCTAGATCCAGACCCAATCGGGAGTTCAAGGGAGCTCAGAGACAAAGCTTAAGTTGGGGGTCACTACAGTGACCGGGGGCCAGCCACGGGGATTAGGTCCAGATCGAAGGTGTCCCCAGAGTTCGGGGTGGGCTCGTTCCATTCCACCTGAAAGGACAGAGCATGAAGCTCTTCTCAAATCCGGTGGCGCCACCTAATGGGGAAACGTCAAGGGACCCAGTTTCTCTGAAGCAAAATCCTCCCCTGTCTTCCCAACCCATTGCTCAGTGACACGGGGATGTAAATAAGAGAGCCCTGATCTAATCCCCTCCTTCCCTTTGTGACTGTCCCCTCGTCAACCCTGCCGCTTTTCCCCAGCAATGAAGCCACATGCAGAAATGCAAACCACATCACTCTAATAATGGGACTAATCAACCGAACAGCAAATTCCTCTCGTTCCTGTTCAGATCCTCTCTTTACAAGCACTGGCGAGCCAAACCGTTTCTGTGGCATCTCTGCTGCTTGCAGTTGGTCTGGACTGAAAAAATAATAAATGCATGACAGCTGCTGATTCGGGGAACTCTGTGCAGGTCAGACTAGCTGGAGCCGCCAGCTGCTAAGTGGAGATCTGTATTTAAACTCCCAAGGACTCCTCCCCCATCAGAAAGAACAGAGCACTGTGGGGCCGATTCTCCTCTCACACATTTGGCACGAGGGTCACCCCAGTGATCTCAATGTGCATGTCCACTCACTCATTGGCACCAGCGAGAGTGAAACCGGATCCTGTGACTCCCAGGGAAAAGCAGTGTGATTTGTGAAATCACAGACTACCCAGCTGCACAGTGACTTGCCAGGTTTTCAGCCTTACACAGGTCCCAGCTACCATCTCCTATAACTGTTCATAATACTAAACAACAACAGTAGGCAGAAGTGAATTTCAAACCCTCTCCTGGGCCCAGGGGGTTATTTCATCATCTGACTGTAAAGATTTCCCATCGCCTACTGCTGTTTCTTTATGACAGTCTAACTCACAAGAGGCTCAGGAGTGTGATCAGGTTGGAGGAGTAGTATCTAGTGGTTGGAACAAAGGACTCGGCAGCTGGAGTCCTTGCTTGGAGTCCGGGCTTGGACACTGATCCCTGTATGTTTTTGACCATGCCACTTAGGGTATGTCTGCACTATAATTGGAGGTTTGACTGCTGCTCGGCTAGGAAGACCTGAGCTAAATTTAAGCTAGCTAGCATGGCTACAGATGGCAGTGAAGACACGGCAATGTAGACCCTGGCATGGGCTAGGAACTGGAATACATACCCCAGGCTCCTGGCGGGTGTGTACAGCCCTTACTGCCAGGGCTTCCCAGTGAGATTAAAGCTGGAACGGGTATGCCTATCCAAGCTCCAATCACAGTGTAGACAGCCCCTTAGCTGCTCTGTGCCTCGGTTTCCCTCCCTGGGAAATAATACTTCTCAGCCTCCCGGGGATGTTCATTCACTAATGTTGGCAGAGTGCTTTCAGATCCTCCAGTGGAAAGGGAAATATGTGGGAGTCTTAGCAAGAAACCGTGCATGAGGCCAAAGTGCTGAGACTATTGCTTTCAGGGACAGCAGCTTCTGCTTTATCTCAGCACTTCCCTCGTTTGCATGCACAAGATGGCAGCCTATGCAGTTCCATGCCTCGAGAAGCGATTACCGTAAGGGCAAAGGGGGGAAACCTGCTATAAAGCAGGCCCAGTCCATTAATTCCCAGTGAGGTGTTCAGCTCCACTGGCAATGCCTAGTGTTCCACTCGCCCCCCAGCACCGACTGCTGACTATCACAGCCAGCTCTGCCCCTACACTCCTGTGCAGAGCTCAGGATATGGCCTCCTTGAGTGGTTTTCTTTTTCATGAGTCTAGCGCCATACTGAAGACGTCCTCTCTGGAAGGGGATCACGGTTGTAATAGACACGAGTCCAGGGTGCAGAGTTTGGAGCCGAAGCCAAACTTCCCCAGTGTGGAGGGGGTGTTCGAGATGGGGGTGGGAGAGAGGCTTGGTTTGGTTCTTTCTAGAGAGAAGGGGCAGGAACAAAGCGTGGACCTCATACCCTTTTCAGGGTATGAGTGTTTCCCAAAGACTCGGGGCAGGTGTTCACATCCAGCTGTTACTTTTGGGCCCCTTTCTCACCATGTGCTGAGCGCCAGTGGTTCAATCAGTGATATATAGACTGACAAGAAAGCTACCTCTGTAACATATGGACTTGGCATCTTGATCAGCGATGATGCCCCCTAGTGGCTGGGCGGGAGGGCATGGGACCAACTAACACAAGCTGGGTGTGGCTACACTGTACACTAAGCCCAGGTCTGTGGGAGCTGGGCTGGTGTATCTGGTGTTCCTCAGTCTGTGCTCGAGCATCCCCCCTGCATTATAAGTCTGGGTTTATCATTGCTGGGCTGGGTCTCACAGCTGTGCTAATGTAACGCCAACAGACCACAGTCGTCAGCAGGATTGAACTTGGGACCTGTGAAGCTCAGTGTATGAGCTAAAAGCCACGTGGCTGTTAGCTAATGCTGTAGCAGACTCATCAATCTCTAACTAGGCTGGGCACCACTAGTGGGGGACAGAGCACCCCACCAAGCAGGTGTAGGTTACATACTTCCCCTAGCTGAGGAAGCGCATCCCGAGCTTCAGAGACTTCCCAACTGATATCCTAGATAAGCCCCCACTTCTAAGGCCAATAGACCCCAGTCGTTGGCAAGGTGGAATCAAACCTGGGACCTCTGAAGCTGAGTGTATGAGCCTCTACTGCATGAGCTAAAACCCAGCCTCCTAGGCTAAGCTTCAGCGGTCCCCGGTTCAATTCTGCCCGCTGACAACTGGGGTCTGTCAGTGTTAACATTCAAAAACCAGTCGGAGAACACTTCAATCTCTCTGGTCACTCGATTACAGACCTAAAAGTTGCAATTCTTCAACAAAAAAACTTCAAAAACAGACTCCAACGAGAGACTGCTGAATTGGAATTAATTTGCAAACTGGATGCAATTAACTTAGGCTTGAATAGAGACTGGGAGTGGATGGGTCATTACACAAAGTAAAACTATTTCCCCATGTTTATTTTCCGCCCTCCACCCCCCAACTGTTCCTCAGACATTCTTGTCAACTGCTGGAAATGGCCAACCTTGATTATCACTACAAAAGGTTCCCCCCCACCCCCGCTCTCCTGCTGGTAATAGCTCATCTCCTTACAGTGTGTATGGTAACACCCATTGTTTCATGTTCTTTATGTATATAAATCTCCCCACTGTATTTTCCACTGCATGCATCTGATGAATTGAGCTGTAGCTCACGAAAGCTTATGCTCAAATAAATTTGTTAGTCTCTAAGGTGCCACAAGTCCTCCTTTTCTTAACATGTCCATGTTACACTACACAGACCTTCTGACTCAGGTCTGTGGCTTGAGCTGCATCCACACTGCAAAATGACAGGGCTTGGACCCGAGTCCCAGCAGGACTCAGGATCTGACCCCCACCCATTTGTAGGGTTCTAGGACCCAGACCCTGAGTGTTTGCTGACCCGAGTCAGACTCATTTGTGCATGGACAGAAGTGGGGCTTGAGCTCAAACCTGAGTCAGAGCCCGGGCTTAGTGTGCAGTGTAGACATACCTGCAGTTAGCTTGGCAGGTTCCTCCTTTAGCTCAAGTGACACAGGCCCATGGCTTCAGAGCAGAAGCACCAGACTTCAAGTCCCTGCCACCATAGGGGCAGAGGGTGTTTGATTCACGTAGTAAGCATGCCCTGTGGCACATGGATTCGTCACATGGGATTACATTGCAAGGCCACCCAAAAACTAAATCCCTGGGGAATGTAACGTTCTCCTTACTGCATGGAGCTCCAAGCAGGAGCACATCACACCAGGGCTGCAGCAGCTGCCTGTCGGTTTCCAGGTGGCACTGACGACCGCATTGCATGGTCCCTCCACTTGAACGTCTCCTCTCCCATAATCTCCCACCACGGGTCTGGTGCTGCTATGGAGACCTTGGACAGGCCATCCACACGAGGGTGAATGTCACCCGGCCCTCATGTCAGTGCTTGAAAGCCATTTCCCCTGGTGGTTTCACACAGAATGACATTCGGGCAGGTGTCTCTCCGGCTGTAATTACTGGCATTAGTCACCGGAGTGGGGGGATTATTGGGGTGACTTGTCCCCCCACCCCTTCCTGGGTAACAGGCTCCCACAAAGCAGTATTCCAATGGCCTTATGCCAGGGCTTTGGCCTGACGCCGGCCTCAGGAGTCCTTCCAACCCTTATATCAGGAGGCTTTCCCGCCGTGGTGGCTGGTAGGGGAAACCAGGCTGCCCCTCTATTCTGGGTCCCAATCTGTGGACACTGAAGGAAGCAGCTAAGGTCTGCTCCCTCCTTAGGCCAATTCCTCCCTCAGCCTTTCTCAGTCTAGGCCCTTTTCCCCAGGCTATTCCCGGGCTCACCCCTCCACAGACTCTTCCCCCATCCTGTACCGAGCAACCTCTCCCTGCGCTTTCTCATTGGGAGCCCAGTCCCTGGTTCCCTACCCCTGAAGCCCTTCCTTTGTGTCAGCCTCCGAGCTCCTCCCTAGCTGGATCTCATCCTAAATTGGGCCTTTGCCCTGCCCTGTAGATACGGGCAGGTGCCCTCATTGAGCTCTCCACCTCCCCTTAATCCTTTCAGTACCAGTGTGGGGCAGTGGAGCTGGAATACTTTTAATAGTGGGGGTACCGACAGCCAGCCCCCTTACCCCTGTCCGCCCCTCCCCCTGCCCACAGAGCTGGGGCTGGGAGCAGGGCCGTGTCTCCGGGAGGGGGGAACCCAGACAGGGGTAAAGGGGCCGAGGCTGGGGCCACAGCTGGGGTGGCGGGGGGCCAGCAGCAGAGCCCCAGGCATAGGACTGGCAGCCAGGACCCCAGGCTTGCAGCAGAGTGGCAGCTGGGACCTCGGGCGCAGGGCTGGCAGGGGACCCCCATGTAAAACCTAGGGGTCCTGCAGCACCCCCTCACCCCTAGATCCCGCACCTATGGTGTGGGGCTTATGTCCCCTCTCACAACATGGCTCTAGGCTTTCCTTCCCTTCCTAACCTGATTCTTCAAGAAGTGGGGAAACCTTCCAGCTACATCAGATTAAAAGTGATTGGCACTTGCATAGTGACTTAAATCCAAGGCTCTCAAAGTATGTCACAGACACTGAGTTGAGTCTCCTGTTAGCCAGGGAAATGTTGTCTCAAAGTTGCAGATGGGGAAACTGAGGCAGGGAGTGATATAAAAGCCTTATGTTCAGAGGTATTGAGGACCCCTGGCTCACGCTGATGTCACTCTTAATCACTCTATGGCTCAGTTTCCCCTTCTGTAACGTGGGGATGCTACTTCTCTACCTCATAGGGTTATTGAGTGATACAAGTGTGACCTTGGGCAAGTCACTTGGTCTGTGCTCCAGTTCCCCATCCATACAATGGGGCTGAAAGCTTTTTTCCACCTCCCAGGCCTGTTGTTGGGATAAAAACAGCAAAGATTCTGAGGAACTCAACTACTGCAGAGAGCATATAAGTACCCAGGGCACATAACTTCACAGTTCTCTTGTCACCACGGGAGTAGCACAAAAGTCAACTTCCCAGCCCCAGACCTGTAGATAGATTTTAAATTTCTGGATACTCTGATCTTAGCGAATGCAAGTTGTTGGAAATGACTAACACAGGGGAAAACATAGATAGTTCAAGCAGTAATTGCTGCTTCAAGGCGAGAAGTTTGCCTGACGGTTGTGTGTCATCCACTTTGCCACCTGTGGAATGACCTGTCTGAGGGTCGACGACAGGTTCACCTGCAAGAGCCAGACCAGTGGTGCCAGAGAAAAAGAAACGTGCCAGAGAACTCAGTGTGGAGTTTATATAACCATTAACTCCCCAAAGTTCGAAACCACACGAGCCGACCTTGCACATTTGAATCTGTTACATAAAACGGAGAGGAAAACTTTACATTTCCTTTGCTGAATACTCCAGATACTGTGCCACATAGTACAATTGCAAAACAATTTTAAAATCGCCTTAAAATACATAAATCACCTGCAGGCATTGCATTCCCTCCCCCCCCCGCCCCTCCCCGGAGCCAACATTTTCCCTTTCCAAAACACAGCAATCTTGTTGTTTTCGGTGTAATTATCTAACACACACAGCTCATTGCCACCTCTTAAATACACAAAATAGTGTGCATTGCACAGTACCAAATAAAATGCATATCATTTTCCTCTTCTATAATTGCTTTAAGTACCGAGGAAGTTGTCATGGTTATGGGGCTTATGTTACATTACTCTTTAGCTTAAAGGTTTTAATGGAGAGAGTTGGAAAAAATGACTCCAGCCTGTAAATGCAAATGTTTAACAACTTAACTTTGAACTACGTACTGAAAGATTGGAGCGAAACACTGGGTCTGTGTCTCAGTTACACTGAAGTGGCTTCACGCAGCCAGGGCCTCTTCAGCTGGCATGGAGCTGGCCTGAGGACCCTCTTCCCAGCAGGGGAGATATTAGAGGTGCAGAGGGGAGGGCCCGGCCTCACTGAGAGCACAAGGGAGACTGAAAAGCCACTTTAACAACACTGCCGGCCTGAAGCACAGGAGCGGGGTCTGTGTGTGTGTATGTGTGAGAACGGGGCCATTGGCCTTTATTTCTCCCTCCCAATACCATCCTCTCTGTGTCACAGGGCCTGATCTAGGCATTGCACTGAGTACTCAGTGCTAGCAAGAGCCCACAGCCCTCTACTTTCCCTCCTTTTCTCAGCCTTCATTACCCCGTAGCTAGGCCTCACACAGGACAAGATCCAACAACCCTTGCTGGTGGTGGTGAGCACTCGGTGGGTGTGCTTGGATGGATATATGCTGCTCCCCAGTGCGAGCCATGGGTGCACAATCTAGCCCTTAGCTTTCAACCTCCATGGGGCAGTAACCTGTCTATCACTTGTCTGGAAAGCACCATGCACCCCTATGGAAGGATGGCCCAGTGGTAAGGACACTAGTCTTGGCCTTGGGACATCCAGGGTCACTTTCCTGTTCTGCTACAGCCTTCCTGAGTGACCTTGAGCAAGTCACTTACCCTCTATGGGCCTGGATCGCACTGCCCTCCCTGCAGGAGCCCTCTGAGGATAAACACATTATAAACTGGGACATGCGCCAATGAGATGGGAGCCACACGTACCTTAGCTAGACAAATAAACCCAGCACATACAATAACAATGCTAATACCGCAGCCTCCCAGCATGCAATCGATTTGACAGGGCTCACGCAGAGGCGTAAAACAGTTTTCAGATGTCCTGGCTGTTAATTGGAGTTGATTTGCAGCTGAGTTTGGCAGGAATCTTGAGGGGTTTGCTCTACCTGAAAGGAGAGAGAGAGAGAGAGAGAGAGAGAACAACTTGAAATCCGGCCACGAGGGTGTCAGAGGACAGGTCTCCTCTCTTTTACATAGTGATCCAAGGTTCAGCTGGGCCCTGCTGTGGAAGCGAAGGGAGGTAACAGTGTCTGATCTATTGAATTCATCCCTGCTTTCAGCTGGGTGACTCTAACACGTTGGCAGGAGAGCAACTAACAAAGAATGTTTCTTGTCATAGGTCCTCTGTCACTGCCAGCTGCCATTTTCAAGGAGAACAGTCTGGGCAACCCCACATATTAAATATTAGTTACCCCACCCCCCAGTTACAGGTTCAGTCACAGAGACCCCCTTGGGACTAAAAGAAAAGGAGTACTTGTGGCACCTTAGAGACTAACAAATTTATTTGAGCATAAACTTTTGTGAGCTACAGCTCAAGTGAGCTGTAGCTCATGAAAGCTTATGCTCAAATAAATTTGTTAGTCTCTAAGGTGCCACAAGTACTCCTTTTCTTTTTGCGTATACAAACTAACACAGCTGCTATTCTGAACCCCTTGGGACTGTCACCTGATGTGCTGAGATTACCTCTGAGCCCCTTTTCCCTGCCAGCTTGGGACTCCAGAACCCTGCCTTGTTGAGCCAGACAAGCTAACCTGCTGCAATACACACCCAGGTCTGGGCCACGCCCCCAAAGCTGCAGACTTTAACCAAAACCTGCTCAGCAGGTCACCTATCTCCAGCACCCAGACACCCACTTCCCAATGGGATTTAAACCCCAAATGAATTCATTTTACTCTGTGTAAAGCTTATACAGGGTAAACTCATAAATTGTCCTCCCTTTATAACACTAATAGAGAGATAGGCACAGCTGTTTGCTCCCTAAGGTATTAATCACTTACTCTGGGTTTATCAATAAACAAAAGTGATTTTATTAAGTATAAAAAGTAGGATTTAACTGGTTTCAAGTAATAACAGGCAGAACACCTGTAAAGTAAATCAGCAAGCAAAATAAAACAAAACGTGCAAGTCTAAGCCTAACACATTAAGAAACTGATTACAAGTAAACCTCACCCTCAGAGATGTTCCAATAAGCTTCTTTCACAGACCAGACTCCTTTCTAGTCTGGGACCAATTCTTTCCCCTGGTCCAGTCCTTGTTAGGTCCAGCAGGCATCTTGGGTGAAAAGCAGGGGATTTCTCATGACTGGGACCCCCCATTGTCCTGCTCTCCCCCCTCCCTTTTATAGCTTTGGCACAAGGAAGGAATCTTTTGTCTCTCTGGGTCTCCACCCCTCCTTCTAAATGGAAAAGCACCAAGTTTAAGATGGATTCCAGTATCAGGTGACGTGGACACATGTCACTGTAAGACCTCAATTTACATTACCCAGGGGGTGGCCTACATATACACAGGCAGGCTGGCAAGTAAACAGAGCCATTTAAAGTCAATTGTCCTAGTCAATGGGAGCCATCAAGATTCTACACCACCATTAATGGCCCGCACTTTGCATAATTACAATAGGACCTCAGAGTTCATATTTCTAGTTTCAGATACAAGAATGATACATTCATACAAATAGGATAAGTGTATTCAGTAGATTATAAGCTTTGTAATGATACCTTACAAGAGACCTTTTGCATAAAGATGACTGGAAAAAGGCTAATGTAGTCCAATCTTAAAAAAGGGAAGAAGGAAGATCCTGGGAACTACAGGCCAGTCAGCCTCACTTCAGTCCCCGGAAAAATCATGGAGCAGGACCCCAAAGAATCAATCCTGAAGCACTTACATGAGAGGAAAGTGATAAGGAACAGTCAGCATGGATTCAACAAGGGAAGGTCATGCCTGACTAATCTAATCGCCTTCTATGATGAGATTACTGGTTCTGTGGATGAAGGGAAAGCAGTGGCTGTATTGTTTCTTGACTTTAGCAAAGCTTTTGACACGGTCTCCCACAGTATTCTTGTCAGCAAGTTAAAGAAGTATGGGCTGGATGAATGCACTATAAGGTGGGTAGAAAGTTGGCTAGATTGTCGGGCTCAACGGGTAGTGATCAATGGCTCCATGTCTAGTTGGCAGCCAGTGTCAAGTGGAGTGCCCCAGGGGTCGGTCCTGGGGCCGGTTTTGTTCAATATCTTCATAAATGATCTGGAGGATGGTGTGGATTGCACTCTCAGCAAATTTGCGGATGATACTAAACTGGAAGGAGTGGTAGATATTCTGGAGGGCAGGGATAGGATACAGAGGGACCTGGACAAATTGGAGGATTGGGCCAAAAGAAATCTGATGAGGTTCAATAAGGATAAGTGCAGGGTCCTGCACTTAGGATGGAAGAACCCAATGCACAGCTACAGACTAGGGACCGAATGGCTCGGCAGCAGTTCTGCGGAAAAGGACCTAGGGGTGACAGTGGACGAGAAGCTGGATATGAGTCAGCAGTGTGCCCTTGTTGCCAAGAAGGCCAATGGCATTTTGGGATGTATAAGTAGGGGCATAGCGAGCAGATCGAGGGACGTGATCGTCCCCCTCTATTCGACATTGGTGAGGCCTGATCTGGAGTACTGTGTCCAGTTTTGGGCCCCACACTACAAGAAGGATGTGGATAAATTGGAGAGAGTCCAGCGAAGGGCAACAAAAATGATTAGGGGTCTGGAACACATGAGTTATGAGGAGAGGCTGAGGGAGCTGGGATTGTTTAGTCTGCAGAAGAGAAGAATGAGGGGGGATTTGATAGCTGCTTTCAACTACCTGAGAGGTGGTTCCAGAGAGGATGGTTCTAGACTATTCTCAGTGGTAGAAGAGGACAGGACAAGGAGTAATGGTCTCAAGTTCCAGCGGGGGAGGTTTAGGGTGGATATTAGGAAAAACTTTTTCACTGGGAGGGTGGTGAAGCACTGGAATGTGTTACCTAGGGAGGTGGTGGAATCTCCTTCCTTAGAAGTTTTTAAGGTCAGGCTTGACAAAGCCCTGGCTGGGATGATTTAATTGGGGATTGGTCCTGCTTTTGAGCAGGGGGTTGGACTAGATGACCTCCTGAGGACCCTTCCAACCCTGATATTCTATGATTCTATGATTCTAAAGCATATTCCAGTTACATCATATTTACACTTATAAACATATTTCCATAAAACATGGAGTGCGACATCACCTCCCCCTCCAAAACATCATGAGTTTGACTTAAAGATCACAGCATTTAAAAACGAGCAGATTATGGGTTCCTTTCCTTTGCCTTCTGGTTTCTGGTGTCTTTAGGCTGCAATCAGGGCACATTTTCAAGCAACGGTGAGGGCTAGAAACTTGCTTATTTAAAAAGAAGGGGGAAAAAAGAAATCCGAGAGTCTTATGCTCAAATGAATTTGTTAGTCTCTAGTCTTCCTGACGCAGGGAAGAAAGGTAAGCAGCAGGATACGGACCCTGGACTTCAGGAAAGCAGACTTCGACTCCCTCAGGGAATGGATGGCCAGGATCCCCTGGGGGACTAACTTGAAGGGGAAAGGAGTCCAGGAGAGCTGGCTGTATTTCAAGGAATCCCTGTTGAGGTTACAGGGACAAACCATCCCGATGAGTCGAAAGAATAGTAAATATGGCAGGCGACCAGCTTGGCTTAATGGTGAAATCCTAGCGGATCTTAAACATAAAAAAGAAGCTTACAAGAAGTGGAAGGTTGGACATATGACCAGGGAAGAGTATAAAAATATTGCTCGGGCATGTAGGAATGATATCAGGAGGGCCAAATCGCACCTGGAGCTGCAGCTAGCCAGAGATGTTAAGAGTAACAAGAAGGGTTTCTTCAGGTATGTTGGCAACAAGAAGAAAGCCAAGGAAAGTGTGGGCCCCTTACTGAATGAGGGAGGCAACCTAGTGACAGAGGATGTGGAAAAAGCTAATGTACTCAATGCTTTTTTTGCCTCTGTTTTCACTAACAAGGTCAGCTCCCAGACTGCTGCGCTGGGCATCACAAAATGGGGAAGAGATGGCCAGCCCTCTGTGGAGATAGAGGTGGTTAAGGACTATTTAGAAAAGCTCGACGTGCACAAGTCCATGGGGCCGGACGAGTTGCATCCGAGAGTGCTGAAGGAATTGGCGGCTGTGATTGCAGAGCCATTGGCCATTATCTTTGAAAACTCGTGGCGAACGGGGGAAGTCCCGGATGACTGGAAAAAGGCCAATGTAGTGCCAATCTTTAAAAAAGGGAAGAAGGAGGATCCTGGGAACTACAGGCCAGTCAGCCTCACCTCAGTCCCTGGAAAAATCATGGAGCAGGTCCTCAAAGAATCAATCCTGAAGCACTTGCATGAGAGGAAAGTGATCAGGAACAGCCAGCATGGATTCACCAAGGGAAGGTCATGCCTGACTAATCTAATTGCCTTTTATGATGAGATTACTGGTTCTGTGGATGAAGGGAAAGCAGTGGATGTATTGTTTCTTGACTTTAGCAAAGCTTTTGACACGGTCTCCCACAGTATTCTTGTCAGCAAGTTAAGGAAGTATGGGCTGGATGAATGCACTATAAGGTGGGGAGAAAGTTGGCTAGATTGTCGGGCTCAACGGGTAGTGATCAATGGCTCCATGTCTAGTTGGCAGCCGGTATCAAGTGGAGTGCCCCAAGGGTCGGTCCTGGGGCCGGTTTTGTTCAATATCTTCATAAATGATCTGGAGGATGGTGTGGATTGCACTCTCAGCAAATTTGTGGATGATACTAAACTGGGAGGAGTGGTAGATACACTGGAGGGGAGGGATAGGATACAGAAGGACCTAGACGAATTGGAGGATTGGGCCAAAAGAAATCTGATGAGGTTCAATAAGGATAAGTGCAGGGTCCTGCACTTAGGATGGAAGAATCCAATGCACCGCTACAGACTAGGGACCGAATGGCTAGGCAGCAGTTCTGCGGAAAAGGACCTAGGGGTGACAGTGGACGAGAAGCTGGATATGAGTCAGCAGTGTGCCCTTGTTGCCAAGAAGGCCAATGGCATTTTGGGATGTATAAGTAGGGGCATAGCGAGCAGATCGAGGGACGTGATCGTTCCCCTCTATTCAACATTGGTGAGGCCTCATCTGGAGTACTGTGTCCAGTTTTGGGCCCCACACTACAAGAAGGATGTGGATAAATTGGAGAGAGTCCAGCGAAGGGCAACAAAAATGATTAGGGGTCTAGAACACATGACTTATGAGGAGAGGCTGAGGGAGCTGGGATTGTTTAGCCTGCAGAAGAGAAGAATGAGGGGGGATTTGATAGCTGCTTTCAACTACCTGAAAGGGGGTTCCAAAGAGGATGGCTCTAGACTGTTCTCAATGGTAGCAGATGACAGAACGAGGAGTAATGGTCTCAAGTTGCAGTGGGGGAGGTTTAGATTGGATATTAGGAAAAACTTTTTCTCTAAGAGGGTGGTGAAACACTGGAATGCGTTACCTAGGGAGGTGGTAGAATCTCCTTCCTTAGAGGTTTTTAAGGTCAGGCTTGACAAAGCCCTGGATGGGATGATTTAACTGGGAATTGGTCCTGCTTCGAGCTGGGGGTTGGACTAGATGATCTTCAGGGTTCCCTTCCAACCCTGATATTCTATGATTCTATGATTCTAAGTTGCCACAAGTACTCCTCATTCTTTTTGCTGATACAGACTAACATGGCTACCACTCTGAAACCTGTCATCTAACCACATGACTCCAGGAGCTGGGGCTTTAAGTAAAACAAATATCATGAGAGTTGGCAATGCTGGAGCCCAGGCAGAGGCAGCACTAGAAGGAGCCGGCTTCATCAGCGGTTGGAAGGAGGGGGACCAAGACCATGAATCCTGGCTGTGGAGGGGCTTACGCCAGGCAAGGCAGAAGATGTGACAATGAATTCTGGCAGGGGGCTGCTGGGCTGGGAGGTCTACACGCTGCGTGGGGAACTGTGTGAAGCTAACTAGAGAGAATTTGCCAGCAAAGAGCTTGCGGGGGGGGGGGTGAGGAATACCACACACTCAAGGCCAAGACATTCAGGTTTATTAATTCATACCTTTATGAAGCATGGCCTTGTGTTTCACAGTAACTATAAAAGCAATGAATAACAGATGTGTCGAAAAATATATTGATCAATTGCTTCTCCTGGGGCATAGTCAGCGCACAATGGATTTCTCTTACGAGTCCCCAGCTATGCCCTTCTACTCTAGCATAGATACCTTTCTACATTATCTGACCATTGTAACCGGTACCAAACGCATGCATAGGCATGCTCTCTGTGCTATTTTCACATCATCATATCACCTTACTCCATATCGGAACATTCCTGTTTTTCCCAATACAGGGACTTTTTCACATTACACTGTGTGTATTAAGAGGGTCCTGATTAACTTCCTCTTATCTACGTCCTTCAGCACAGTACAAAACACCTTTATCCTACATCGCTATAAGCATCATTTAAGCATTTAAGTTTGTCTCTGTCCTAGGGGTTGGAGCAAATGTCCACTTCCTGGACACTACAGTGCTAATAAATGATGGTCACATAAACACCACCCTATACCGGAAACCTACTGACCGCTATTCCTACCTACATGCCTCCAGCTTTCACCCTGACCACACCACACGATCCATCGTCTACAGCCAAGCTCTGCGATACAACCACATTTGCTCCAACCCCTCAGACAGAGACAAACACCTACAAGATCTCTATCAAGCATTCTTACAACTACAATACCCACCTGTGGAAGTGAAGAAACAGATTGATAGAGCCAGAAGAGTTCCCAGAAGTCACCTACTACAGGACAGGCCTAACAAAGAAAATAACAGAATGCCACTAGCCGTCACCTTCAGCCCCCAACTAAAACCCCTCCAACGCATTATTAAAGATCTACAACCTATCCTGAAGGATGACCCAACACTCTCACAAATCTTGGGAGACAGGCCAGTCCTTGCCTACAGACAGCCCCCCAACCTGAAGCAAATACTCACCAACAACCACATACCACACAACAGAACCACTAACCCAGGAACCTATCCCTGCAACAAGGCCCGTTGCCAACTGTGCCCACATCTATTCAGGGGACACCACCACAGGGCCTAATAACATTAGCCACACTATGAGAGGCTCGTTCACCTGCACATCTCCCAATGTGATATATGCCATCATGTGCCAGCAATGCCCCTCTGCCATGTACATTGGGCAAACTGGACAGTCTCTACATAAAAGAATAAATGGACACAAATCAGATGTCAAGAATTATAACATTCATAAACCAGTCGGAGAACACTTCAATCTCTCTGGTCACTCGATTTCTGATCTCAAAGTGACTATCCTTCAACAAAAAAACTTCGAAAACAGACTCCAACGAGAGACTGCTGAATTGGAATTTATTTGCAAATTGGATACAATTAACTTAGGCTTGAATAGAGACTGGGAATGGTTGATTCATTATAAAAAGTAACCTATTTCCCCTTGTTTATTCCTCCCCCCCACACACACACTGTTCCTCAGACGTTCTTGTTAAACCCTGGTTTTGTGCTGGAAATGGCCCACCTTGATTATCATACACATTGTAAGGACAGTGATCATTTTAGATAAGCTATTACCAACAGGAGAGGGGTGGGGGGGGTGGGGGGGGGAGAAAACCTGGATTTGTGCTGGAAATGGCCCACCTTGATTATCATACACATTGTAAGGAGAGTGATCACTTTAGATAAGCTATTACCAGCAGGAGACTGGGATGGGGGGGAGAGAAAACCTTTTGTAGTGATAAACACCCATTTTTTTCATGGTCTGTGTGTATAAAAACATCTTCTGTATTTTCCACAGTATGCATCCGATGAAGTGAGCTGTAGCTCACGAAAGCTTATGCTCAAATAAATTGGTTAGTCTCTAAGGTGCCACAAGTACTCCTTTTCTCTTAGCACAAATGTTACCCTGCCTGTAAACATGACCCACGCTTGTGATATTTCCAACAGGCAGATGGAAGACTGGAAGCTCTTTGTGGCAGGGACCATCTTTTGGTTCTGTGTTTTTACAGCGCCTAGTGGAACGGGGTCGTGGTCCATGGCTGAGGCTCTGGAGAGATACCAGACTAGAAATCATAGTAAGAAGAACTGTAGGGGAAAGTGAGAGCTCGGCAGATTGGCGATTCTCACAGGAGAGCCTGCTGACACGGCTCAGTTCCTCACTGAACATCAGTCTTTGTTATTGTTTTCTTGGCTGGTCAAAAATAAAGTGTTTGCCGGGCACAAGTTTGAACCAAACCAACAGGTTTCATTTCATTCACAATTTTTCTCCCCTTTCCCTTCTTTCCTCCCCTCCTTTTTCAGAAGGAAAAAAGGAGGAAAATGCTAAAAAGCAAGAAATTCCCCAAAGACAAAATGAAAATTTCCATTACAATTCATTCAGCAAATGTTTTCGAAGAAAACCAATATTACAAAAGAAAATTCCTGTTCCGTTTGAAAATCCATTTTCCCTCCGAAAGCAAAACGCCCAATGACATTCTTTTGGCCCGCTCCAGTTGGGATTAATGACAGCAATTCAAACCCAGGGCCACACAGCACAGATCAGAAGAAAGAAGCAGGGGCTGCACCCAGTAACCCAGTCTGCAGTAGGGCTCTTGGTGAGATCCAATATTGCTAGAGAAATGCCGTGAAATAAGGACTATTCAAGCTCCCAGGCCACACAGTGTGCCCAGCAGGATAGAGAGGGGCCCAGAACAGCCCATTGTTTTATGTGCCAGTTTGAATCCAGAGCCCCTATGGGTACATCTACACTGGGATAAAAAACCCACGACAATGAGTCTCAGAGACTGGGGCGGTTGTCTTGGCTCACAGGGTTCGGGCTGCAGGACTGAAGAGAGCCACGTAGATGTTTGGACTCAGGCTGCAGCCCAGGATCTCAGACCCTCCCCCTTCATGGGGTCTCAGAACCTGGGCTCCAGCCCGAGCCTGAATGTCGACAGTGCAATTCTAGAGCCCTGCGAGCCCAAGTCAGCTGACCCAGGCCAGCCGTGGCCATGCCATGGGTCTTTCACTGAAGTGTAGACAAACCTTATTACTCGGGCCCTACCATATTCATGGTCCATTTTTGTCAATTTCATGGTCGTAGCATTTTAAAAATCTTGACTTTCAGGTTTTCGGATAGTTAAATCTTAAATTTCACGGTGGTTTATGAAAACATGGATATGTCTTTAAAAACAGCAAAATATAAACATATAAAGCCCTTAAGACACGGCATTTCTCAAACTGGGAGTGCCAACCCCAAAAGGGGGTCCCAAGGCTATTGTAGGGGGTCAAGGTATTGCCACCCTTAATTCTGCGCTGCCTTCAGAGCTGGGTGGCCGGAGAGCAGCAGCTGCTGGCCAGGTGCCCAGTTCTGAAGGTGGTGTTGCTGCCAACACAGAAGCATGGATGGCATACTTTTATCCTGTCGGGTACTTTCATAGTATAGGGTAAAAGTACACAAAAGACCGGATTTCATGGGGGAGACCACATTTCATAGACAATGGCCCGTTTTTCACAGCCATGAATTTGGTAGGGCCCTACTTATTACATCAGTCCCTGAAACAATTCCCACCGAGTCAGCTGGAATCTCCTGTTCTGGATGAGATGGGACACAACTCCACAGTCTGGCTCTTTCAAGGATTCGTGTCTGATTAAGCTACCAATCAACAGGGTCTGCTTACCTGGGCGCCTGCCAGCATTTTAGCTGAAAGAACAGGAGGACTTGTGGCACCTTAGAGACTAACAAATTTATTTGAGCTTAAGATTTCGTGAGCTACAGCTCACTTCATCGGATGAAGTGAGCTGTAGCTCACGAAAGCTTATGCTCAAATAAATTTGTTAGTCTCTAAGGTGCCACAAGTCCTCCTTTTCTTTTTGCGAATACAGACTAACACGGCTGCTACTCTGAAACCTGTCATTGTAGCTGAGTGTGTCAGACTGAAAAAACCGTATTTATGAGCTAGAGCCCACTTCCTTTTCTAGCCCTTGGCCCCAATCCCTCTTTGGGTCCAATCGCGAAGTGGAGGAGCCAATTCCAAATCCAGCCCCACTCTCCACAAGGGATTAAAGCCCCAGCTCTGCCATTGAGCCTGGGATCCAAACCTCCTGACACAAAGCCCTTCCTGATCGAAACCTTGGTCAGACAGCCCTACACAGCCCCTGGGAAGGAAAGGAGCCATTGCCCCCATGTTCTGTTCTTAGTCCATCAGCCTAATACAGCATCGCTCCATTGCCCGCAGTCTCCTGCCAGCACTTCAGCTTCTTCTACCTCTGCTGAAAAATCCTCCAGCTCCAGAATGACTGGGGTCCAGCTTTCATGGGCATTATCTCCGGCGGAGGTGGAAAGGGAGAGAAAGGAACCTGTAAACAGACGGTGACAATGTTACTCCCCCTCTCTCTTCCAGCTGCATCCTCTCCTGAACCCTGCAAACAGATGAGTCACTGAGCCACTTGGCTTATGGATAATAAACCCTGGCTCTCTACCTGCAGAGCCAGCACTGAGCTCTGCCAACCTGCCATCCTCTGTCATGACCGTGGCTAGCGTCACCCCAACAAGCTCACCCAGACAGCGAGCGGGCCTTGCAGACTCACAGAAGGGGCTGATCCTGGGGTTGGTGCCAAGCTCAGGACCCAAGGAGGGCAGGGAAGAAGGTGCTTTTACATCACCTTTGTGATTCCCCAATGCCAACCCGATTCAGGGCACGGGGAAGGTTGGCCAGTCTGCCCCCTTTGGGGAGTGTGGCACCACTCTGGGCATTGCAGCAACTGTCCCCACTCCCCAGTGGGAATGACTGGAAGGCACGAGAGGAAGATTGCTTGATTTTGCTCCTTACCCCTTGCATATTCATATGTAGGTAGGGAGATACACTTAGCCACCTCTGGGGTAGGATGTGGCTGGTGTTTAACAGCCCACAGGAACACTATGCAGCAGAGCCAGTTAAGAGATACCAACAAAACATTGTATCCGAGTGAAGCAACAATAAGATTTTAGGAATTCCAAATCACAGCCAGGGCCTGATCCAGCAAGGTACCAAGCACCCTCTGCTTCCCCTGACATCCCTGGGGTTGGCAGGCATCACCCTGGCAGACGGCCCTGCAACGGATGATACGGAACGGTAGCAGAGAGCAGCATCCCCCTCCTTACAGCTGACCACACAAGAACTGTCATACTAGCTGCAGATTTCTCAGCAGTTAGCTGGGATTGAAGCTTGGCGATGGTCCAGACAAGCCACACCCCACAAGACTCTCTTTCCCAGCTTCCCTTCTTTCTCCATCAGATCCATTTGCACCAAGGAACAAATCATAGAAAAGTAGGGCTGTAAGAGCACTCCAGAGCACATGTAGTCCAGCCCCCTGTGCTAAGGTAGGACCAAGTAAACCTAGACCATCCCCGACAGGTGTTAGTCCAAAATGGTCTTAAAAAACCTCCAATGACAAGGATTCCACAACCTCCCTAAAGACCCTGTTGCAGCCAGTGCTTAACTATCCCCATCATTAGAAAGCTTTAACTTGTATCTAACCTAAATCTGCCAGGACCCTGAACACTGATGCAGAGCTCTTCTACTGACTCACCCTCCTGCCCACCCGGGTGGGTCCTATTATCTCCAAGCCAGCTTTATAGAACGATTTGAGCATCTTTCTCAGGCTGAGGGAATTAGAGGCAGGGAAAACCCTAAGAACAGCGTCTCCAGTCTGGCCCTCACAATCCCCAACCACTTCTGAAAATCCTGGCCAAAACCTCCATCTACCAAACCCATGAATCCTGCAAGTCATTCTATTGCCAAGCCAGGTCAAGGGGATGGTACTGGCCTCTAGGTGGAGATCCTGTCAAGTGTGACATTCTTCACCCTGCAGGTGAGCACCTCCCAGAAGGGTGTAAAATCCTTTCCTGCCTTAGGCCTGATCTACACTGAAAAGTTTAACTGACACAGCTATGTCAGTTGGGGAGTGTGGGGGGATTTTTTACTGATATGTCAGGGTTGGTCTACACTGGAAACTCACCCCGGCACAGTGACCCGGCAAGGCCAGGCTATGCTAACTGTGAGGCGAGTCAGAGGCAAACCAAGACACAAGGGATCCCGTCAAAATTTTAGCAATTTGTCATTGTACCAGGAGCTCGAATAAGATAGAACGTTCCCAAGTATTTATTCCTTGTCATACTAAACAATAGGTTAGCAACACGTGACCCTTGGCAAGCCTGTACACGCTACTCTTCCTCACTCTGCGCAGTTAATACCAAAGGCATTGTTATTAACGAGAACAAAAGAGATGACTCAACAATACACTGTGTCACTTCAGGGAAGCATCGACTTTTCCTTTCCCCGGCTGTAAATCCAGCTCTGCTCTTGCTGTCCTCTTCTTTGATTTTCTCCAGCTTGAAGGTGCTGCTTAGATGAGCTGTTCCTGTGGTGACACCTCTTTTCACCCAGTTTATCCACGAGCGGGGTTCCTTCGTGGAGCGGGACCTTATTTGTCCATTAGGCACCTTTGAACGACGTTCCATCAAGAGCTGTTCAAACAGGCATTCTCTCTGTTCAGCTACTTTAGGTTCTTTGTGGGTGAGCTTCTCATTTCCTGTTTTCAGGATCCATTTTCATCGAATGCGGCTTTTTGATCAGTGCCCTTTTTCACCAATTATATTTCCTTGCAGTTTTTCCCCTGGATACTCTCTCTCCAGTTCATCAGTAGATTTTATTTCCCTCTCCTTCCTGTCTCTAATAGTGCCCGGTCACACACCCAGCGCTGTTTCTTCTGCTTCTCCGTCCTGACCTGAAACCCTTCCCCTTTTCCTTCTTTCCTCCTTCTTGTTTCCCTGTCCCCTACTTTTATTCTCTTGTTCTTTATTTCATCACCTCACCTCCTACCCAGCCTCCGATTCTTCCACTAGCTCAGCATTTAGCTTCTTCTCCTTCCCTTCTTCTTCTCTAGCAGCTTTCTCCAACTGTCCCCTTTGGGCGGATTCAGAGCCCCCTGCCCAGCACTGGCTGTCTCTCTCCCCAGGACTGAGCTCGGGGCTGCTGCCCCACATGCTAGTGCCAGGGTCAGGGTTACTCAGAGGTGCGAAAAATCCACATCCTTGAGAGCCGTAGCTATGCCGACCTAACCCCCCATCAGGGCAGTGGAGTCTTCCCCAAAATGGCCCCACCCCTGGCCCCACCTCTGCCCCGACCCTTCCATCTGAGCCCTGCCCCTGGCCAAGCCGGAAGCCAGAGCGGGCCAAAAGCCACAGACCCTCCACCTGCCCGGGGTGGGGGAGCCAAGAGCAGGCCCCGGCCCATGTCCCCGCCCCGCGGGAGCCCCGCCCAGGGCAGGAGCGTCCGCGGCTCCGCACAGTTGCCCACGCGGCTCTTACCCCAGCCCAGCTCCAGCTAGGGTGCCGCAGCCTAGTCATGGTGAGAGCCGTGCGGGCAGCTGTGGGGAGCCGTGGACCTGCCCTGGGTGGAGGGCCCATGGGGTGGGGACACGGGCTGGGGTTGCTCTCAGCACCCCCCCGGGAAGGGGAGGGCCCGTGGCGCTGCGCCCCATATCTGCCCAGGCTCCCTGGCCAGGATCCAGCTGCCAGCCTGGCCAGGGGTGTGGGGCCTCGGGGAGAGAGGAAAAGCGGGGCCCTGGTGAAAAATGGACAGGACAGGCCCTCTGGCCTCCCCTATTCAGGCTTCCCTGCACCCCATGTAGACAGTGCTAGGAAATGGGAGAATTCCTCCCTTGACGTAGCTGCTGCCTCTCGGGGAGGTGGATTAACTACAGCAACGGGAGAACTCCTGCAGCGACTGCTACACGTGGCTGTTCCGAGTGACGACGTGGCCTTAGCAAACAGCTACGAAATCACATCCACGCTAATCCTACCCCGCCCGATTACACACTCGCTGCAAATTACATCAGCCCCAGGAGCGAATTCTGTCCCTTAGAGCAATGCCTCTGAGGGCCTAGCAAAGGGAAGATGCATGATGTCAAGGTGGGATTGCAACACGTGCTTTCCCGGGGAGGGGCGGGGGGCAGGGCGGGGGACAGCCATTTAGACCGCTCAGTCCCCGTGGGCTACATGTGACCATGCTGACCTTGACGTCTGGAAATGAATTTTTGACACCCCTTGTGACGTTATTGACATAATCTGGGACCGTACAGATAATTGTTGCAACCAAGGTCCTGTAGTGGCACCAAATCTTGTATAAAGGGGGTCAAATAAGGTGTCTAAGACAAGGTTATGGTTTGCTGGTTTTGATTATGCTGTCTGTATATGTGTGTCATTTTTGTAGTTGAAGTTATGAATATTGGCTCTAAACTGTCTGTATTTCAAACTTGTGCTATGCTTCTGGGTGACACCCCAGTCAAGTTGGTGTCAGCTCTGCCTAGCCTGCTGGATGGCCCATTAAGGACCATCAGCTACACAACTGACCCATTGAGAGAAGGCGGATACACCTTGGGACTCAGCAAGGCATGCAGGGACATGCCTATGGACAAAACTCTGAGGTTTTCCCATGCCACGTGCTGGATAGCGTGTCCTTGGGACAAAGAAAGAGAGGCCACATGACATGAGACTATAAAAAGCTACTGCAGCTCCTCCATCTCGTCTTCAATCCTGCTTCTTACCTCTGGAGGGACTTTGCTACAAATGGAAGCTCCACACAAAGGACTGAATGACCCATCCCAGCCGGGGATGTTCTCCAGAGACTTGATTTGAACCTGCAGTTTATTCCATCACTGCTACAAGCCTGAACTAAGAACTTTGCCATCACCGTATGTAATTGAGTCCACTTAACCAATTCTAGCTCTCATCTCTATCTTTTCCCTTTTATGAATAAACCTTTAGATTTTAGATTCTAAAGGATTGGCAACAGCGTGATTTGTGGGTAAGATCTGATTTGTATATTGAGTTGGGGATTGGTCCTTTGGGATCAGGAGAACCTTTTTTTCTTTTACGGGATATTGGTTTTCATAACCATTCGTTCCCATAACGAGTGGTACTGGTGGAGATACTGGGAAACTGGAGTGTCTGAGGGAATTGCTTGTGTGACTTGCGGTCAGCCAGTGGGGTAAAACCAAAGTCCTCTCTGTCTGGTTAGTTTGGTTTGCATTAGAGGTGGAGAAACCCCAGCCTTGGGCTGTAACTGCCCTGCTTGAAGCAATTTGTCCTGAATTGGCACTCTCTGTTGGGTCCCACCAGAACCAGCATTGTTACACCCCTAGACAAGGGATCAATATGAACAGGGATGGCTGCAGCTGAAACCCTAACCCTAGCCTAGGTGCTCAGATACCACCATGATGAGTGCAGTATAAGAACCTATATAAAATAGAACAGCAATCCAGGCTCAGACTAGTTTCTTTTCGTGATACTGGACAAATTCTCATAATGCCATACTGTGACATGAGTGAATTTGTTTAATGGGGGAAAAGCTGTCCAGAACTTAAAGGTGGATCTGTCCCTAGTTTATTCCACTTCAGGGCTGGGGGCAGAGTTCCAAGTTCCACTTGCCTGCCAACGTCACTAGAACAAAAAAATCTCACCTGAACCCAATATGACATAAAGAAGCTGGGGGTTCAGCTGGCATTTTTCTCCCTGTGGTAGAATCTTAAAGGTTGCTTATCCAGTTAATGACACATCTGGGCAGAGATCCTTCAAAAAGGAACAACATCAATTCATGGAGGATAGGTCCATCAATGGCTATTAGCTAGGATGGGCAGGGATGGTGTCCCTTACCCTCTGTTTGCCAGAAGCTGGGAATGGGTGACAGGGGATGGATCACTTGATGATTCCCTGTTCTGTTCATTCCCTCTGGGGCACCGGGCATTGGCCACTGTTGGAAGACAGGATACTGGGCTGGATGGACCTTTGGTCTGACCCAGTATGGCCGTTCTTATGTTTTTATCCTTCTGCAGCTTAAGTCATTGAATTGGAGAAATAGCAGGAGGGAAATTATATGGCAAAAGAAAAAGAGCTCCCTCCATGAAACAGTTCTGATAGCTACATTCATATCCATAAATCTGTGGACAAATTTGCATATGCAAGGCATTTTGTCCATAGCAGACAAGTTCCATTTCTTTGGCGGAACACTGTATAAAGAAACTGGCTGTGAGGGTTTGTATTGTTTTCCACGGTTAGCACGTAAACTAATTGGAACAATCTCTTGCTTCCCTGAAAGTAAATCACAGCCCACATTTGGTGTGGGGTTGCCAGATGAAATGTAGGCCATGGCATACAAGATTTTGGGAAGTGACTGACAGGTATTTCCCTCCCTTCTTTCATCAGGTCTGTTGCATGAGGTTAGAACTCTGCCTGTCTAATTAAACCCCGTGAGTTAGGCTTGGTCTACGTTACAAGGGTTGGTCGACCTAAGTCAGCTTGCGACAACCTAACTGTTGTGACAAAGTTCCTGCTGTACCTTGGTGGGTCTTGTGCTTATTGGCGGATTTGCTCGCCTTGGAGCTTCACGGCAGCCCTCAGCTTGGCCGTTTTTATGAACCCACAGTCCAGGTCGACTCCTCCTGTGTCTGACCAGGAGTTGGAAGGATTTGGGGGGAACCCGGGCCCGCCCTCTACTCCGGGTTCCAGCCCAAGGCATTGTGGCACGCAGCTGTCTAGAGTGCCTCCTGGAACAGCTGTGCGACAGCTACAATTCCCTGGGCTACTTCCCCATGGCCTCCTCCCAACACCGTCTTTATCCTCACCATAGGACCTTCCTCCTGGTGTCTGATAATGCTTGTACACCTCAGTCCTCCAACAGTCTGCGGTCTCACTCTCAGCTCCAAGTGCCTCTTGCTCCCAGCTCCTCACACGCACACCACAAACTGAAGTGAGCTCCTTTTTAAAACCCAGGTGCCCTGATTAGCCTGCCTTAATTGATTCTAGCAGCTTCTTGATTGGCTGCAGGTGTTCTAATCAGCCTGTCTTAATTGTCTCCAGAAGGTTCCTGATTGTTCTGGAACCTTCCCTGTTACCTTACCCAGGGAAAAGGGACCTACTTAGCCTGGGGCTAATATATCTGCCTTCTGTTACTCTCCTATAGCCATCTGGCCCGACCCTGTCACAGTTCATATTCACTTTGATATTCATACTTTTTTTTTAATTCCAAAAGGAAACGTTAAATTGTCTAATCTGACTTCTGTATAACATATAAAAATAAAGTACTTAGATTGTAAGCTCAAAAAAAAAAAAAAACAAAAAAAAAACCCCTTCCCTGTTACCTTACCCAGGGAAAAGGGACCTACTTAGCCTGCTTTCCTGCTGCTGCCCTCTGGCCTGGGCTTTCCTTGCTTTTTGCCCCTGCTTTCGGCTTCCCCCCCGACCGGGCCAGACGCTCCCCCCACCTTCTCCTCCCTTTCTTTTTTTTTTTTTTGTTTTTTTTTTTCTTTCCTGCTGTTGCTAGAGTGCCGGCCGGCTGTTAGTTAGCCTCCACCGCACCCCGCCCGCCCTCGGACGCTGTTGCCACTTCAGCTGAAACCCCCTCCCCCGAGAGAGCGGGGGCCTGCCGGCCCGCTCCCCAGAAAGGGGGAGTAGAAGGACCCAGGCCCCAGACCCAGCCGCTTGCTGTTTGTCTGTGGACCCGTTTTCGGTCGAGAGGATTCTTATCACTTACTCCGACATTTCTGGAATGCTGTTGCTGAAAAAAAGAAAACCCAGAATAGACGGAAAAAAAGCCGTCCACCAGAGGAACACTGCCCGGGGAATCTACAAATCGCCGTGGAGGGGGCCTAAGACTGAGTAACTTTCGAACTGTGCTCTCATGTGGGGGGAGGCTTTGATTGTGTTTTAATTGTGTTTGCAGGGACATGGGGGGACATCTGTGTCCTCCCAACCCCACACTACGACCTTCCTCACTGCCCCCCCACCCGCCATCTTTGCTGGCTATCTAACATCTGCCTGTGGACTCAGCTGCTCACCCTGATTCCACCGCGTGGACCAGAAGCACCAGCCAACCAAACAGGACTCTCTGGACAAGCGTACCATGGTTTATGTGCCCCCCCCAAAATTGTCCACCCCACAGCTTGTCCCTTTCTATCTGACCCCAACTTCTGTTAACCACCTGCCACCGCCCCCGCTGGGGCATCGGCAATGGAGGGCACCGGGGTGACCTCCACCACTGCCATGCCCATCACCTCCCCAGACTCTAGGGAAGCCCCTCCAGCCAGCAGGAAAGGCCAGGGCAAGAAGAAGGGGAAGGGCCGCTAAAACCACCAGGCCCTCCATGGAAGGAGAAATGCGGCGATAGAGCAGTTGGAACGGGAGGTCTTAGAGCTGGAGAGGCGTCTGGCCACCAGCCCCGAAGGCCCACTCCTCTGCAGAGCATGCCGGGAGAAGCAGGAGGAGCTCTGGGCCCTCGAGGACCATTGGGCCCGGGGCGCCTTTGTTCGATCCCACATCCGCCTCCTTCAGGAGATGGATCGCGGTTCCCGCTTCTTCCATGCCCTGGAGAAAATGGGGGGAGCCAAGAAACACGTCACCTGCCTCCTGGCAGAAGACAGCACCCCCCTCACGGAACCGGAGGAGATGTGCGGGAGGGCCCGAGCCTTCTATGCAAGTCTTTTCTCCCCGAATCTGACCAACCCTAATGCTTGCAGAGTGCTTTGGGAGGAGCTCCCTATGGTCAGCGCGACCATCGTATGCCCACTAATAAGTCTCCAGGCATTGACGGGCTGACCGTGGAGTTCTACCGCGTGTTTTGGGACATCCTCGGCCCAGACCTAGTTACCGTCTGGGCTGAGTCTCTGCAGAGCGGGGTCCTCCCTCTTTCATGCAGGCGAACTGTGCTCGCCTTATTGCCGAAGAAGGGGGACCTCCGCGATTTACGAAATTGGCGTCCCGTCTCACTCCTCAGCACGGACTACAAAATCGTAGCGAAAGCAATTTTGCTGCGGCTAGGGTCTGTGCTGGTGGATGTGATCCACCCAGACCAGACCTACACCGTCCTGGACCGCAGTATCTTTGATAACCTATTTCTGGTTCTGGACCTTTTGGAACTCGGGCGTAGAGACAGTCTGTCGTTCACCCTCCTGTCCCTAGATCAGGAGAAGGCGTTCGATAGGGTGGACCACGGGTACCTCCTGACAACTCTGTGGGCGTTTGGCTTTGGACCCCAGTTTGTGGGTTTTCTCCGGGTGCTATATGCTTCCGCAGAGTGTCTGGTTAAGCTCAACTGGACCCTGACCGAACCGGTCAGCTTCAGACGAGGATTATGGCAGGGGTGCCCCCTCTCAGACCAGCTGTATGCTCTGGCAATCGAGCCCTTCCTCTGTCTCCTCCGCAGGAGGTTGACAGGGTTGGTGCTGCGGGAGCCGGAGCTGCGGCTGGTCCTGTCGGCGTATGCTGATGACATGCTCCTCGTGATCCAGGACCCCAGCGACTTGGCTCGGGTTGAGGCTTGCCAGGCCATCTATTCGGCAGCCTTCTCCTCCCGGGTCAACTGGGTCAGGATCTCTGGCTTGGCGGCAGGAGACTGGCGGCAGGCGAGCTCCCTCCCACCCGCTCTTCAGACCATCCGGTGGAGCACGGGTCCACTGCTCAACCTCTGCGTTTACCTTTCTGCCACGCATCCCTCTCCGCCGGAAAACTGGGAAAATTTAGAGGGCGGGGTGATAGAGCGGCTCCGGAAATGGACGGGACTACTCAAATGTCTCTCCCTCCGAGGGAGAGCGCTGGTGCTTAACCAACTAGTCCTGTCCATGCTCTGGTACCGGTTCAACACCCTGGTCCCGGCCCCGGGTTTCCTGACCAACCTCCAGACATCGATTCTGGGGTTCTTTTGGTCAGAAATGCCCATGTAGGGGTTCTTCATCTACCCCAAAGGAAAGAGGGCAGGGCCTGAAGTGTCTACACACTCAGGTCCGTGTCTTCCACCTCCAGGCCCTACAGAGGCTTCTTTATGGTGCAGGCAGTTCGGCGTGGAGCACACTGGTGCACGCCATCCAGCGCCATATCCGAGGGCTCCGGTATGACCGGCAGCTCTTTTATCTCCGTACGGGAGGTCTTCCACAAGACCTCTCGGGGCTGCCGGTCTTCTACCAGGACCTCCTCCGGACTTGGAAACTGTTTTTAACGACCAGGTCCGTGGCGGCCACCGAGGGGGTAGATCTCCTCGCGGAGCCCCTGCTACACAAACCTCAGCTCCGTGTGCAGGTGGCGGAGTCCCGCTTGGTGCGCCAGAGCTTGATCCTGGCAGAAGTCACAAGAGTCGGAGACCTCCTGGACTATGACTGGGGAGACTGGCTGATCCCCTGACGCTCACCCGGTGCATGGGGCTCTCCAGACCTCGCACCCTGCGGCGCGTACTTCAGGAGGCGAAGGCCGCTTTGCCGCCCGCTGCTTGAGCTTACCTCGACTGGGTCCTGCTCGAGGGCACACCCTGCCCACACCCTCTATGCCAGGCCTGCTGGACCTTTTAATTGGACCCCTGCCCCGCAGACCCAATCGACCCCCTCACCCCTTCACTGCGAGCCAGCTGCATGAACTGCAGCCGGTACACTTCCAAACCGCGCCAAGGAAACATCTATACACGCTTGTGCTTCACACCCTTCACGCCCTCACCCTAGTGTCCCGCCCTGACACAAAGTGGCGAGACCTTCTGCCACCTTTGGAAGGTGAGCAGCCCCGGTGGGCCAGCCTGTATTCCAGCTTGGTTCCAAGGCCCGTCGGGGACATCAGTTGGCAGCTCCTTCATGGAGCTGTGAGCACGGGCATGTACTTGGCGCGGTTCACCCCCGTCTAGATACTTGTCCCTTTTGTGGAGTGAGGGAAACCCTGGTGCATGTATTTTTAGAGTGCGCCAGGCTGCAGCCCCTATTCCACCTCCTCACAAATCTCCTATTATGTTTTTGGTTGCATTTTTCCCCTCACCTTTTTATTTATGCACTCCCCATCCATGGCCTCACAAAGTCGCTGGATCTCCTAGTTAAACTCCTCCTGGCCCTGGCTAAAATGGCCATCTATAAAACCAGAGAGAGGAGGTTGGCTGATGGAGTTTCCTGTGACTGTGGGGCCGTTTTCCGATCCTTGGTCCATTCACGTATCTGGGCGGAGTTCCTCTGGGCGGCGTCCACCGACTCCCTTGATGCTTTTGAGGAGCGGTGGGCGCTGTCCGAGGTTCTCTGCTCAGTGTCCCCGTCCGGGTCCCTTTGTTTGACCCTTTGACTGGGGGGAGAGAGTAAGGGACCCCAGCCCCAGCCATTGCTGCTGCGGACACCACCACCTTAGAGGGGTCCTTTCACACGTGGGTGCACGTGCCCCCCCCCACCCCCCGGATTATCCACCACACAGCCTGCCCCTCTCTTTGGGTGTTTTCAGAGGAGGGAATTCTTGGTGACACTCAGGCGTGGCGTCAATTAACTCGAGGGGTTGGAAGACCACGAGAGTTGATGAAGCCCCCTCGCTCTGGGCCACCAGGTAACTCGGAAGGGTGGATGACCACGAGAGTCGAGGAAGCCCCCCGCTCTGGGCCCAGGCAAGCTTGAACACTTCCCTCCCCTGAAGCTAACAAGAAAACAATTGTGATTGGTTGCTGTGTTACACATTTCATATGCCACTGTTTTTACTTTGTAAGTGTGTTATGCAAATAAAAAAACATCTTTTGCTTCAAAAAAAAAATTACTCTCCTATAGCCATCTGGCCCGACCCTGTCCCACTGTGCATGTGTTTACACCAAAATTTGTCTCCTGGCAATGTAAGTGCCCCATTCCAGTGACCCAGTAACACCACCTCCCTGAGCAATATGGAGAGACCACTTAGGTCAATGCAGTGGAGGCATAAATACTGCATGACCTGTGTCAATCTTAACAGTCCTCCAGAAGCTGCCCCACAATTCCCCTGTCCCTGTGGCCTGGTTATAATGTGGGACTCAGAGACGCAGAGGTCACAGAAACTGGAACACTGCCCCCTCTCCCTATAGGGTTGCTACTTTTCTAATTGCCGGTAACTGGACGCCTGAGGCCCTGCCCCCTGGCCCACCTCTTCCCCCAAGGCTCTGTCCTGCTCCACCTCTTGCCCCGAGGCGCTGCTCACTCACTTCTTCCCCAAGGCCACGCTCCTTCTCTGCTTCTTGCCCTTTGCACACTCCTCTTCCCTACCCCATCACTCACTGGATCGTCTCAAGGAGCCTACCTGCAGGTAGCAGACAGCCCCAGCTGAGCAGGAGCTGGCATGGGTTAATGACCCAGTGCCTCCCTTTGCCCCACTGTAACTGGACTTTTGATTCAGGTGCCTTAGGATTGTTGGGTCCCCTTTACAAATGGACTTTCTGGTCGACAACCAGGCACCTGTCAACCCTAAATGGCCCCCAGACACAGAAGCCAAAAAACAAACTGTCTGGGGGAAACCCAGTTGGGTGGCAACCCAACCTTCCCATTTAAAACCTCAACATGATTTGGAAATGCCTTTTCCTGATTGCCCACCTTAGTGAGCAAACCTAGCAGCTCACCTTTGCTGTATTCATCTGACCATGTGCACAGAGAGCTTCTAGATCCTTTCCTGCCTGGAGCAGGCAAGAAGCATGGGATCTTCTCAGCCTGTGGGGAGAAGATAGGGTGACCAGATGTCCCAATTTTATAGGGACAGTCCCAGTATTCAAGGCTTTGTCTTATATAGGCACCTATTACCCCTCAATTCCCTGTCCCGATTTTTCACACTTGTTATCTGGTCACCCTAGAAGAAGAGTCTGTGCAAGCCCAGTTATGTAACAGCTGTAGAAACATCAACATCTACCAGCAGAGTGCATGGGGGATGCTGGCAAAGGGGCATGGCAGGGACCAGCAGCAGTGCCCCATGAAAGTGAAGGAGCTACACCAGGCATACCAGAAGGTGAGGGAAGACGACAAGATTTATGGTGCATGCCGAACTTGGCAGGGACCCCACAAGCAGCCCGCAGACCACTGTGGACACTTTGCGGGGAGTCCGAGCTCCCTGCTGTGAACAGCACTGGGGGGCGACGTGGCAGGGGACTCAACCCATGTCATGAGTGAGAAGCTGTTTACAACTTCTTCGGAGACAAGCCAGTCCCACCAGGTGAGCACAGATGAGCCTGTTGATGAAGGGGAAGGGAGCTTGGGGAAAGGAGCTCGGGGAAGTTTGTTGAAGATTTATTCCTTACAGTGATTTTTCCCCTTTTTGTGCCCCCAGACTTCACCTCCCTCACTCTTCCCCCTCCATCCCATCTGCAGCTTTGGCGAACATTGGCTTTTGATTAATTACTCCGCTGTTATGTAATGTTAGAAAACACAGCCAGGCAATGAGAGTCATGTGGAGTACGACATGTAGCTGATCTGCAACTGCTAGCAGCAAATAGCTCCAATGGCCAGTGATGGGACACTAGACGGGGAGGGCTCTGAGTTACTACAGAGAATTCTTTCCCAAGTGTTTGGCGGATGGGTCTCTCCCACATGCTCAGGGTCTAAGTGGGAAGGAATTTCCCCCCAGGTTAGATTGGCAGAGACCGTGGGGGGTGGGGGGGTGGGGAGGGTTGCCTTCTCTGAAGCATGGGGCATGGGTCACTTGCAGGTTTAAACTAGTATAAATGGTGGATTCTCTGTAACTTGAAGTCTATAAACCATGATTTGAGGATGTCAATAACTCAGCCAGAGGTTGGGGTCTATTACAGGAGTGGGTGGGTGAGGTTCTCTGGCCTGCAATGTGCAGGAGATCAGACTAGATGATCATGATCATAGAATCATAGAATATCAGGGTTGGAAGGGACCCCAGAAGGTCATCTAGTCCAACCCCCGGCTCAAAGCAGGACCAATTCCCAGTTATGATGGTCTCTTCTGACCTGAAAGTCTATGAGTACTTTGTTTTCTCAATAGGGCGTCCCCTTTGTTCTCTTGAGAGATCTCAGTGACACTTCCAGAGAAATCCTCTGCAATCCTCTCCCAGACATGTCCAGGGATGGCAGCCTTGTGTCTCCCTCTGTGACGTAGCCTTGCCCATGCCACTCAGTATGACGAGTTCATCTGGGACCATTGCCATGAACAGGCTAGCAGCATGGGGGCAGCTTTTGGATGCTGCTAGCTGCAGGGTTCTCTGTGCCTCTGTCACCCTCAGGAGCGACATATCAGCCAAGATTGCCACTGCCTGGGGAAATATTGCCCACACTCACTGCAGTTTCCCTCTCTCCAAATACCCAGGGATCGGCATCCAGCTTTTAAAGCTTCCGTGCAACAGAACATGCCCTGTCCTCCCCGCCGGGCTGGGCTATGCTTGCCGTGGCTTCAGCTACAGAGCGGTGCTGTAACGAGGTACTTCAGTGACAATTATCATTTCTCATTACAGATATTTATGGGAATAATGCAAGGCAATTTTAGATGTATCTTTCCCTTTTCATTGTGACTGTAAATCTAATGGTGTATCTGGCTGTTTTAATCAGTAGTCTCTGGTGTACTGGCCTTGAGGGGTGCTGCCTCCCTGCCTGCTGCATGTCAGACCCTGATCGGGAAGAGAAAGAAGAGGACTAGGGAGGAGGTGTTTGGCAAGCTCCTCCAATCCTCTGTGGCCTTAGACTGTGAACACAGAGCTTGAAGGGGCCATGGAAACCATGGAGAAGGACTGAGAATGGGGTGATCAGCTTCTGCAGGAGTGGGAAAAGGACCGAGAGGCGCAGCGGGGAATGCCCCAGGACACCATGGGTCTGCTCAGGCAACAAATACAAATGTTGCAGTGCATTGTTGACCTATATGCCCAAAGACCATTGACTCTGCAGCCTTTTCCAATCCTTGGATTGCTCCATGGTCACTGGTGTCTACATCCCTCAACACAGCAGATGGCACCGTGGTGTGCACCCGGCCCCTAGCACACCACACTCGGAGAAAACAAGGGGAACCACAGCTACATATACACGGACTGGTGAAAACAACAGGATCAGGCAATGCTGGTGTTTCATTCTGTTTTGGACCGGGGGCGTTTAAGGTATAGTTCAGCCTGTTAACACTATTGACAGTTCTTAATGTTTCTTTGCACATAATCAAGTTCTATTTGTGGAAATTCTGAGTATCTTTACTACTGTACAGCAAACATTACAGAATTCATAGCAGGAGATCATTAACATCCCATATTCAAAATATTACACCATGCATTACAGAAATTAGATCAGGAGGCAATAACCTCCATATTAAATAGCGTGCATGAAGAATTACAGAATTAATAGCGGCAGACAATAACTCCCCTATATTAAATAGCTTACACTGAGCATTACAGATTTCTAAGTGGGAGCCAACAGCACACCTATGAATACTGTTTCATAAGTGTTCATCAGACAAAGACTAATGTGCCTGAGTGTTAAAATAGTCTTTTAAAGCCTCCCTCAGCTGTACCGCTCCATGGAGAGCACTTCTAATTCAGCAGACAGCTAGTCCACCTCGCTCCTCCACCATGGCGGTAGCTTTTCCCCCTTTGCCTCACAGATATTCTGCAATACCCAACATGCAGCAATAATGATGGGGATGCTCACCTCACTGAAATCCAATCTAGTGAGCAAACATTGCCAGCGCCCCTTCAATCTACCAAAAGTACATTCAACTGTCATTCTGCAGCTGCTAAGCTGGCCATTGAATCCCTCCTTGGTGCTGTCAGGGTGGCCACTGTATAGATTTATGAGCCAGGGGAAAAGGGGTAAGCTGCATCCTGCAGAATCACTATTGGCATTTCAATATCACCAGGGTTAATGTGCTGGTCAGGGAAGAATGCCCCTGGATGCAACTTTTTGAAAAGTCCTATGTTTTTAAAGATTCATGTGTCATGCACCTTCCCTGACTAGCCCCCACTGATGTCTGTGAAGCATTCCCGGTGGTGCACCAGGGCTTGCATAACCAAGAAAAAGTGTCCTTTTCTGTTGATGTACTCAGTGGCAAGGTGAGCTGGCGCCAAAATAGGGATATATGTGTCATCTATCACTCCACCGCCATTTGTGAACTTCATTGCTACACATCCATCCACTATTTCCTACACATTACCAAGATTCCCAGACCTGTGCAGCCAGGGATGATTAATGGCCTTACACATGTAGATGACAACAGCCTCCTCTGTGGATTTTGCACCTTCAAACTCATTACTCACTGCCTCATAGCAATCTGGCATTGCAGACTTCCAGAGCATGACTGTCAATGGGGCTGTGATTTTGGTGTCCGTGTATCAGATGGCTGGGGTGAGCTTGACGCACAAATCCAGGCATGGGGCCTTTCATATCCAAAGTTCTGCAGCTACTGTTCATCATCCCAAACCTGTCCTCCAATCAAGCAGTGTTTGTTGCTCGGGCCCAGAAGTGGCAATCCATAGTGTGGAGCTTCTCCGTCAATACCAGCAGCAGCCGGACATTTTCGGTCACTGCGGCCACCAGCATGCAGTTATTGTGCTTGAATATCTCTTCATCTTCCTCCTCACACAGCCAGTTGTAATAGCTCCTGTTCAAATCCTGCAAATACAGGAGAAAATTGCATCGTGTGTTAGCGGTGCTTGTGAGAATTGCACTGTGCTGTGTCAGGTCCATGCTTCTGCCAGAGAGAATGCAGTGTGCAGGACTGTGGGAGTTTTAAAAAACGATGCAAAAATTATGGGCTGAAGTAGGCATTACGGGATGGAGAAAGTGATCCCCCCAGTTCCCAGAAATCCCTGGGTGAACCAGTGGCTTCCCACAAAGCTCTGAGAAAATGTCCCACTAGGTACTGCGCTCCACAGCAGGGCTGGGCACACTGGGATACCTACCTGCAGTGCACTGCAGTTTACGTTGATGCAACCACTCACAGTGAGAATGCGCAGGGCCGATGCAAGCACCCAAATGTCCAGGTGCACAAGTGACAGGCTACAGTTGGTGACTCTACGCCAATGTGACTTGCATTGACAAAATATTGTCGTGTAGACATGGCCTAAGTAATAACTGCAGATAAGACTGGTAAATTCAGATCTAGATCCAGATTTTGAACTCCCTCGAGTTCCATCTAAGGGTTTATTTAGCCTATTATGGAGATAAACAGCAGATGGGATCTTTGGAGTTTTTAGCTGTGAAGTTCTAGAAAGTCTCTGAGCACGTGCAAACTGATTTTTCAAAGGTTTAAGACTTGGCCACATGTGCGTGGCTTTTCAAAAGGATAACCAAAGGTACGTCCCTGATGCAAAGGCTGTCCCCTGCCAAATTGCAGATCCCTACTCCAAAGGAGAGGAGTGAAAAATTTTCCATGACACTTCTTTCCATCCAAACCAAAATGTCTCATGGGGTGTCAACAAAATTTTCATCAGGAAGTGTCTCAGGTCCAGGATGGAAATCCAGGGAGCAAGAGACCTCAGAGCAGCCATGTGGTGGTTAGGACACTCTGATTGGAAGCAACGACTTGAACCCAGGTCTCCTATATCTCAGGTGAGCATTCTAGCCATGAGTCCTCTTGCCCAGCCAATCTCAATTACCCTCTGCTGCCAGCCCTAGGCTCCTTGACCCAATCCACACATCCTGTTCTTGTCACCTCTGCATTCGAATCAAGCAGATGCATGGGGAATTATGAGCACAGGACAGACAATCTCCCTCATTTCAGTCCCAAAGTCTAGCTCCGCTTCCCAGATCCACAATTTCAGGGAAAGTCCAGATTTCCCTTCTGCAACTCCAGGCTGGAGAGCGCTCAGGACAGCTGGAATGTTTGGAGTTTTTCACTGGGAGGCTCTATAAAGTCTCTGAGCATGTGCAAACTGACATTTTTCAGAGGTTCATAGCTCAGCCAAATTTGGGTGGCTTTTCACAGGGACAGCCCAAGGCACATCCGTGAGGCAAAGGCCACGCCCCTGCCAAATTTCAAGTCCCTGCTCCAAAGCTTTGGGGCAAAAGAGCTTCTCTGAGAAAAGGTTGCCAGAATTTTTTAACATGGGCAAAACAGTGTATTGGCCCTCGCCTCATTCTGAGAAACAGCTACATGGTTTTGACCAAAGTTTAAACAAAAATCAGCCTGAGGCAGATGCTCTGCAGGGGAAAATATCAACCCAAATGGTTAAATGTTGGCAATGTTCTGAGCAGTCCAAAACAGGGTCTTACAATGGGAAGCATTGGGCAACTTTAATAACAGGTCACGCCACCAGCCCTGCTTATCGCTGAAGCGTGCAAGTGCTTGGTTGTCTGTTGACCCTAACCATAGAGATGCAGCCTAGACTGTCTTTTGGGCTCTCCATATAAGGCTACTGACTCACCCAGGAAGGAGCAGTGTGGAAAGCAGCTACATACCTGGGGCCTTCCCTCCACAGGAGGAGACTGAACATGCCTGGGAACTTGTGGGACCCTGCTTAGTGGAAGCCCCAGGCCTGTGGAACTCAATGACACTGGAGCACTGGCTGAACATGAGCCTTGCTGCCTTTTGGCTGTACTGCTGCCCAAATGGGGTACAGATGGACCCTTCTTTTTAAACCACACAGCTCTGCGTGCAGGAGACGAGGAGAGAGCGTGGCTCCTGCTACAGCATTCTGTTGCGTGATGCATGCACCGGCATTGCAGCCATGGGTGCCTGATAAACGGGGATAAAACAGTCAAGCAGATGATCAGTCCCCCTAAGCAGTAACCAGGAAGGTCTGCGTCCCAGGAGCAGGGCCGGTCCAACTCCCCGACTTCAATGGCAACTGGACAAGCCCGTTCAGTGGCTGTTGCTCCATTGGTCTGACTCTCCCCCCCGCCCCCACACACCATGTTGCAGACAGGTTGTAAGTATCTGCACAACCAACACCTGGGCCAACTTAGGTTCCACGCTGCTGATGCTTCCCTAGCACTACCAGCATCTCAAGCCGGGCTTCCCCTGGGGGACCCTGTGAAACTAGTCCCTGCAAGAAGTTCCACCCTGCAGGGGCTGAGTGGCACCTCCTGCAGCCCTCTGATTGGCCCATGCCGATATATAAATCAGGAAGCCATCACAGGGAGCTGTCTGAGCAATGATGCAGATTGCCTGCTTGCTTCCACGCTAGACTGTGGCTTACCGTGAACCTTAGACTCTGGTACCTGACCCTGGCTTGTCCCCAATTCCACTAGGTGCCTCCTGACCACAGCTTGGCATCTGGCCAGCGATGCCAGCCGCCCACGGCTCTTCCTATTACCGTCACAAATCTGAGCACTGAGCTCATACAGATCTGGGTTGAGAACGTCATCGAAACACATTGAACCCCTCAAGGCATGATGCCCGAGGCCACCCATGTTCATGGGTCTGTCAAAGACCCACATGGGATTTGACTGCTAGGTGCAGGATTACCCAGAGCTGATCCTGGAGGAGACAATCAGGATCAGGGCCGGGTAAAGGAATGCCAGGATGACGGCCAGAGCTCTGCCAGGGGCCAGCACAGACTGTGTAACCCCTGGGACTTGTGCTGAACTCTGCACAGGGGCAAATTTCATCCTCTGCCTATATCCATACAACCTTGTAGATGAATTGGCTCCCTGGCGTGTTTTGCATTCTTCCCCTCCTGTCACCCCCCCCGATATAATATTCCAGTGAAGGAGTTTCCTGGTGGAAAGAGTCCAGCTTGTCGGCTCAAGAACAAGAGTGCAAATAAACGCTTCGCTCTTACTCCCAGTGAAGTCAATGGGAGCTTTGCCACCAACTCACAGGAGTAGGATCACACCAAAGAGGCAAGATGCCTCCACTCTGGCTGGGTTCTCCTGTCCTTCCTCAGCCACAGTAGGAAGCCACGTGTGGCCACAGTAGGAAGGGAAACGTGGGGAGCTCCAATAACGTTGCAGAGCAAGGTTGTCCGGGAGCAGGAGCACGGAGGGGATAATGGGAAGCAAGGGAGTTTCCACAATGCTGCAGGGCAAGGCTGGGGAGCAGAAATGGGGCTGGTGTAGACGTGAGCAGGTATGAACGCACCCTCGTATTAACCCTTATTCCTCTCTGATTGCATCTCCTATAAACTTACTTTGGCTCTGTTACATTTCTCCTCTCGGGAGGGGTGGTTTGTTCAAATGAAATAGGATGAAACTCGTCTCCCTGCCTCCCTTTGTGCATTGATCTGGGGGGCCGGCGCTCCACACCCTCGCTAATGCAAAATAAGGCAGGGCAGAGCTCTTTGGGACCCTAGGTACAGCCACACTCTTTGGTCCAGAGCCACAAAGGTATTTAGGCTCCTAACTTGCATTGAAATCAATGAAACACCTTTGGGCATAAATACTCTTGTGGGTCAGGGCCTTTGTGCCCATTGATTTCTGAATGCTAGCGGGTGGACACACGCCGACCTGGATGGGCGATGGGTGTGTCTAGGCTGAAGCTGGAGGCATCATTTCCAGCAGATGGACATGCACTAGCTTTGGTCAAGCCGGCATGCTAGGAATAGCCGTGTCGCCATGGCAGTGCGGGCAGTGGGAGGGGTTGGCCGCCCCCAGTACGATCCCACCTGAGACCGGACGCATTCAGGGCAGCTAGCCCAGCCTGCCACTCGGGCCGCTGTAGCTACGCTTCCATTTCACTAGCGCAGGTCTGTCTGCTTGAGCTGGCAATGGCAGCATCCAGATCTGGGGTAGAAATACCCTATGAGCCTGATCCTCGGCTCGCATAAATCAACATAGTCAATGGAGCCACTTCAGTTTACACCAGCTGAGGATCTGTCCCTGTGGCTTTCCAAGAGGGGGTTTCAAACCACCTCTGAGCTCTGAAATGCTGACGGGGCCCTGATGTCTGCGGCCTCTCCTCGTTGTTACAGGTTTGATGGCCTAGCTGTTAAGTGGCCAATGAGTGTATAAATACCTGATATACCCATCTGCACCTTTATGGCTTCGATTCCCTGACCTGCTCCGGTCTGCTGAGCCCAGATCCAGCCCAGCAGCACGTATGACTGTAAAGCCATTCAAAACAAGAGTTCATTACCCAGCGGGGAGCTTTTAGGATTTATAGATAATAATCCTTGCAATGAAATGGTAACAGCCTAGCCAGCTGCGGCCTCTGCCACTCACTCTGGAGTCTGTGCTCTGCCTTCTCCCCTCCTCCTCGCTCCCTCACGGCCTGCTCTCTCCTTTCAGCTGGCCCATTGGGTTGCCTCTCTCTACTTGGGCAAGTCACTTACCCCCCCCATGCTGCGTCCTTAATCCCCCCATCCCAGAGGAGGGTGACAGGTCATACCTATTGACAGCAAGGGGTAGGTAAGTGCTATCAATAGGTATATATATATGTATATGTTAATATATTGCTTTATATATATATATATTAATACAATTAACCCAATCTCCAAACTGGGCATGCACCTAACCTGAGTAACCTCCTGGGCCATGCTGCTCTTAGCCATCCCCGTGCCTGCTGTTTGCTGCCCCACTCGTCATGAGCCAGCCAAACCTTGGCGCTGATCCAGCATCAGGATCTGCTAACACAGCCCTGTGGGCCTCTTTGAAGACTCAGGAGCAGGGCCTTACCTTCTAAGCCAGCTGTGTCTTCTGCGAAGCTCCTGGCACACTGCTGGGCACTATCCAATGACACGGGGACGGTGCTGGGCGCAGGGGCAGCGCACGGAGCCACCTCCCCGCCCTCGCCAGGGGCCACAGAGACGTGCCAGCAGCCAGCCACTTCCGGGAGCGGCGTGGAGCTATGGCAGGCAGGCAGCCGGCCTGAGAGCCCCTCGTAGTGGCCCAGAGATCACTGCCTGTGATTTATTTTTGCCGGACCCCCACTTGAGCCGGGATCCTGGGCTGAAGCCCCTAAAGATCCTGCCTTAATCCGACCCTGGGGGTGGGTGAGGTTCTGTGGCCTGCATTGTGCAGGAGGCCGGACTAAATGATCATGATGGTCCCATCTGATCGTAAAGTCTATGAATCTATGAGGCACCTCAGAAGACCCCTGCCCTGAAGAGCTTCCAAGCCATAGGTCTGATCCAGGGTGTTGCAAAATGTGTCCGAGTGAGTGGGAGAGTTGGCTGTGAGAAGAGGAGGAAATGTGGCGTTTGTGTGGCTCAGCCCCATGAGCGGAGAAAGTTTGCCACATCTCAAAATGATTTGGAAGCCAAACTGATCAATATTCCGGGCTGTTAGCAGTTCATTTCCGCATTCACCACACAGCCCCTAATAAATTGTCTGGTCAACAAGCATGATATGAAAGCTTCAGAAAATATGATTGCAAGTCAGTAATATACGGAGAAGACTTTTTAAAATAACACTGCATTGCCCCAGTTTTTCAGTCAGCTTCTCAGTATGTGCATAATTTAGAAAGTTGTGGTCCTCATAGATAAAATTCCACATAGATTTATGGAGTGGTCTCAGAGGTAGTTCGAGAGATGGAATCTGAGTTTTAAAGGCAGTTGTGTGTATAGATGGGTCTGTGAGTTTTCCACCCAGATTGAGCATGTACCATACACACACAATACAGGAGGGGGGAAAAGTATATTCTCAGTTCACAGACTAATGAGCTAACCTGAGAATCTCATTTGAAAAGGTGCCAGCTGTTTCATTTGCATGTTAATATTCACATAAGCGAAACAGACAACTTAAGTCAGTTTCATAAGGCAACTACAGACCACAAGAAATAAACCCTGCTGTCTGGAGGATGTGGTTTATTGTTTAGATCGCTGGCCCAGTTGTTTATTGTTTGGGGCTTTACAGCCTCAACTCAGTCTGCTGGCTTATGTTCTGTGATGAAGACCTGAAAATCAAATTCATACTGAGCCTGTACCGGGAAACGATGAGAAGGCAGGCACACTTTTCTTTAAAATGGGGCAAGGCACGACTGACTTAGTTTTGCAGTATTGCTGGGTTATAATTTAGGCTGTCTGACCAGTCTCGGCCAATAATGATACAAAACACCTTTGTTTTGCAGAGTAACTTTCCTACGTATAAAGAAAAGGAGTACTTGTGGCACCTTAGAGACTAACCAATTTATTTGAGCATGAGCTTTCGTGAGCTACAGCTCACTTCATCAGATGTATACCGTGGAAACTGCAGCAGACTTTATATACACACAGAGAATATGAAACAATACCTCCTCCCACCCCACTGTCCTGCTGGTAATAGCTTATCTAAAGTGATCAACAGGTGGGCCATTTCCAGCACAAATCCAGGTTTTCTCACCCTCCACCCCCCCCACACACAAATTCACTCTCCTGCTGGTGCTAGCCATCCTTTAGATAAGCTATTACCAGCAGGACAGTGGGGTGGGAGGAGGTATTGTTTCATATTCTCTGTGTGTATATAAAGTCTGCTGCAGTTTCCACGGTATACATCTGATGAAGTGAGCTGTAGCTCACGAAAGCTCATGCTCAAATAAATTGGTTAGTCTCTAAGGTGCCACAAGTACTCCTTTTCTTTTTGCGAATACAGACTAACACGGCTGTTCCTCTGAAACCTTTCCTACGTATGCAGCCTAAAACTTTTCAGAGCTGCATAGCAATAGAGGGAAGTTGAACTAGGGAGAAGAGACATGTGTCAGACCGTTTCAATTCAACATAAACAGGAGACCCTTTGATCTAGAAAATAAAGTCAGAGGTTTCAATCAGAACTAAGTATCAGCTGCCCTTAATGATTTTAACAGTGAAATCAAGCTAGAATAGTTCAATTATTACCCTATTTATATTATGACACGTCATTAGCAGTAGCGCACTATTATGACTAATTGGCCAAACAGTAATAAAATGAGTAGAAAAATGAAAAAAACAACATGAATTTTCAAACTTCCCATACAAAATTCTGAAAGGTTCCTAAACCAGTTGTGCCATGGGAATTTTAGTCTAAGTCGCCACATTTTTCGAAATGGTTTGATTTCAATGAAAAAGGCATTTTCCCCTCGAAAATACGTTTTGATAACAATTTTCCAAGCAGCTCTATGAGACAGAGTGGCTGTTCCAGATGGCAGGAACATCAGAGGAGGAGACTTTTGCATAAGCAATGGTAGAAGGGGTGAAGGAACATGCTGGATGATGTAGCAGGGAGGCCCCTCCTTGAGCACAACCCCCCCGGTGGCAAGGCAAGGCACAACTGGTGTGCATGCCTCAGTTTCCCCTTCCTTCCAACCATTGAAGAAACTTAGAATCTGAGTGTCTCATACAAAGCCTGCCTCTGGGCACACTTTATTCTCATATGCCAGTGCAGTAATCCCCCCAAAACCCTTTCAGTAAAACAGTCTCACCATTTCCACAATAAACATAAACATACAGTGGGCTTTTCCTATTCCCTGCTCCTGGGACACCACCACCAAGTCACCCATCTGAGAGTCAACAGCAGCACTCTGTTCCCAGCTCCTTTGTGCCGGATCTAGGCCCAGCTCTCCAGTATCCCTGCCTGCAAGTGGCCAGTCTTCCCTCCACCCTTCGCTCAAGTCTTTGCCCCCAGGGCTAACCTCCTTGTGGTGTTCCACTCCTACATGCCTGCCGGCCTGACAGTCCTACCCCTGCTCAGGAGGAGCCAGCTGCCTGCAACAACCCTCCCATTCTGGATCTTCCCCTTTTTCTAGATTGGCCAGGCTAAACTACGTCCAGCCTAGCGCTCATCAGGAGTCCCCAGCTTTGCTCAGTTCTCACCAGCAGTTCCAGGTCTCCTCTCAACTCAGCTCTCTCTTCTGGGTCTCAGGCAGCTCTCACCTGCCCTTCCTGTACCCAACTCCTCTTCAGGCTTCTGACTCACCCAGTCTCCCCATCTTGAGGGCCCTGGTGCTCTTTCTTAAGCTCAGTTGGCCAGTGTCATTCCCAGAAGGAATGGACATGGGAGTAGATGGAAAGAACTGGCAGGCAGAAGGGCTTATAAAACACAGCAGGCTGCTTGGAGCCAGACAGGGGGCCAGTGGAGTTATTCAAGGGTAGGGACGATGATGTCATGCTCTGTCTCCAGAGGTGGGACCTGGGGAACGACAGAGAGGGAGATGCAATAGCCTGGGATTTAGGAGAGATGGTATCAGAGTGTTGGCATACAGCGGCACCGGGCAGTTGGAAGCTCTGGTGATGAGAGCATCACATATATACATAGTGAGATGAGCTGTGGCAGAAGTGGAGACCAGCTGAGTTACAGATCTTAGAGATGTGGGAAAAGGAGTGTTCTAGGTCAAGGATAATGCCAATATTAACACCTTACATACAGTCATGTAGCATCTTTCATCCTCCAAACAGTGTGTCAAGCGAATATCCAGGAATCACGTCACTCATGACTGAAATGCAGCCTCGGGGAGTGGCCTATTTAACATCCCAATGCTACCCAGCATAGGACAGTACGTGAAGAGGAATACTATCCTTTGTCTAGCTGAAATTGCCGTCAGCAAAATGTACGTATCTAGGTTTGAAGTCAGCCTGGAGCAAGGGTTAAGATGTCTGTTCAAAGAAAAATGCCACAAGACCTCTAATGACCACAAGGGTTAAGTACTTTTGGTATTAAATCTCATAAATAAGACAGCACCCCAAAACGGTGTGATGGAGAATTGCTTTAGAGTAGAGTGCCATCCATTGAATTCCCGTACAATCTATGTTTTTCTTGGAGGTCTCCGATCCAAGTATTGACCAGTCCTAATTCTATTACTTTGGGCTGTCATCCTATCAGGTTTTACATACAAACTACTATGGCTACAGATCCCATGGAAGGGACAAAGCTTAGAGTTCCTTCCCTCTGAAGCACCTGGCATTGGCCGCTGTCAGAAGACAGGATACTGGGCTAGATGGACCTTTGGTCTGACCCAGTATGGCCATGTTTATGTTCTTATGTATGTAAGGGAGGACATCTCACCAATTTGCAGATCTGGCAACTCCTTATACAACAGCTTAAGAAGCTTGGGGAATAGATTCAGGAAGGCATGAGAGGGACTGAGAGGTTTTATTTTATTTTTGGTTGCACAGTAGGTTCACCTACAGTCACTGGAAACATGGATGGAAGGCCTAGAATAAGTCACAAGCGAGATGAGTATGATGATCATAGCTTTGTTCCTTTGTGGCGGTTTGATCACATCACATGAAACCTTCTCACCAGTAGGCACAAGTTGTCGTTATCACTAGTTAGAGCCCCGTGAATTATTTTTTTTTTGAATATTTTCATTTTCGTTTTCAAGAATTTCATACTATTTCATTTTATCCTGCCCCAAGGAGGGTGAGAGGCCCTCTTGGCGGAGGGTTGGGGCCTGCCCCCGTGGTAGGTGAGAGGCCCTGGTGGAGGGGTTTGATCCCGCCCTGGGAGGGGTTGGAGCGCGAGCTCACCCCACACTCATCCCACAGAGGCAGCTCCTGTCCTACAGGGCTGGGCCAAGCTACTTGCTCTGGGCATTGTGACTTGGTGGATGGGGTCACAGCACTACGCACTCAGATTTGGCCAGGTGGCACCGAGACCCTGTGTTCCAGGTTGCAAAGCCTGAAATAGGGGGCCAGGCCCGGCCCCTGGGACAGGAGCTGCAGGACCCGCTGCTGTAGGGTGAGTTTTTCGTTTTATGTCATTTTATACAATCTTGTTCATTTGGTTTTGTGTTATTTCACATTTGCAAAAAAACCATGGGGCTCTATCAACAGCTGTACGGCTGAGAGGCATTCCTGGAGTACAACAGCAGGGGGGGGCTGCAGGTTAGGAATGAGGTGTGTCAGCAGACCTGGTGCACGAAGACCGTCCTGGTGCATAACAAACCTGGGTCCAGCCACAGTCAGTGCTGTCAATCCTTCATTTTAAAGATGGATAGGAGGAACGGACATGTTGCAGCATGGACTCTAACCTGCTACCTTTGGTGCCTTCGGAATCGGCATAGAATCATAGAATCATAGAATATCAAGGTTGGAAGGGACCTCAGGAGGTCATCTAGACCAACCCCCTGCTCAAAGCAGGACCGATCCCCAACTAAATCATTCCAGCCAGGGCTTTGTCAAGCCGGGCATGGCCGACTCTGAGAAACAAACACACATTGCGAATCTCTTCGGCTCTGTGCCACTCATTCATCATGAAACACAAACTCAGGGAAAGTAACGATGGTTACTGGTGCCATTAAAAATCCAAATCTCAGGGGTGATTAGCCCATGAATCTGTGTAGGGCAGAGTCAGAGCAAGCTTTGTTCTGAGTTTCCAAGCAAGCCAGGGAATCTAGGTTTGGAGTGATCCCAGGGCCAGCTGGGTGAGCCTGGGATGCGGCCATTCAAGACGCCTGAGGATAGAGCCAGTCAAAATCTTTCCACTGAAGATGAAATTTTCAATTTTTACCCCAAAAAGGTTCCATGGTGAAAACACATTTCATAGAAAAAAGAATTATTTTTATGACATTTTTGCAGGTTTTTGTCAGCTGAAAACCAAACGTGTTTGGGTTAAAGGTTTGTGGGTTTCAGTTTTCAAAGACTTGAGACTTCTACCACAAATTTGTGATTTTTGAAAACTGACATTTTCTTTCAAGTTGAGGTTTTTCATCAAAAACAAACAAACAAAAGGTTTGGGGCGACATTCTGAGGAAAACAAAAGAAAACAAGTGTTCAGCCTTTCTCACCAAAAATCATCTGTATTTTTCCACCAGCTCTGCCTGAGTTCCAGCCTTTGACCGAGCCCAGATAGCCTGCCAAAGAGCCAGCCTTTCAAATGAGTTTTCACCTGAATTTGCAGCAAGCCTGCGTCTGGCTTTCCATTGAGGCTGAGCCTCGCTTTCAGAGCGAGGCTGGGCCCGGAGTTATAAAGCTCTCGTCACAGTATGACCCTGGGGGCTGACTTCTGGCATTACCCTGGAGGTGCATTTTGATACGAACCCTGGGACTGAATTTGAATGCAAGCCTAGTCTGGGCCTGGTTCTCTCTGAAGCGCACCGAATCCTGCCTACTTTGGTCACGCTTCCCTTACAGAGTGGAGGGGTTGTTCAAATTCCAAAGCAAACCACGGGGGACCTTCCCCACAAACTGCTGTGAGCCACCACTGAGTTCTAAGTGCCTCCGGCCCCTTCCTACTGAGTCAGGTTTGTGCCACCTCCCTCCGACCTGGCACATCTTGACACAGTCTAAGCTGAGAACACTGCGGGAGGGGGGAAATAAATAAACAAATCAGTTAAAAAAGTCCACTGAAGTACCTGTGAATGCACCCAAGCGCTCCTCTGTGCTTCTTAGGGTTGTAGATGGGTGGGGAAGACCAGCTCTTCCGAACGCCGCTGCTCATAATTGTTTTTGCTTTGTATTTGTAATTATTGCTGGTAATGCCGAGCCTACAGTTTATTTATAATGTACTCAACCTAATGTCCACCATGAAATGAAACACCCCCCTGGGGGCTTTCCTATTTTCCTTCCTGCATTTATTTGCCATCTCAAGTTTAGTGCCTTTATACTTCTCAACAGGTTTATAATAACTTTGTTCTGCCTCACTACTTTCATTGCTCTCATCCCCGGGTTATTTACCAGGCAGAGGGACTGCTGCAGAAAGGGCAAACAGATTATGGAATTCAGAGCGCCGATGAGTTTACAAGAAAAGTACACGTGCCTGCACACACCGACACAGAAGGAAGGCGAAAGAGGCGATGAGTGTATGCCAATTAGCAGCTGGACTTTGTCTAAACAGATAAGAACATAAGAACGGCCATACTGGGTCAGACCAAAGGTCCATCTAGCCCAATATCCTGTCTTCTGACAGTGGCCAGTGCCAGGTCCCCAGAGGGAATGAACAGAACAGGTGATCATCAAGTGATCCATCCCCTGTCGCCCATCCCCAGATCAGACAATCAGGGTACATTCAGGTACAGTGTATCCACCATTTTGGGCATGTCCAGATGGATGTTTGGTCTGACCCAGTATGGCCATTCTTATGGTCTAACTCACCTCTCATACCATCCCTATTCCCAGTACATACAGACAGGAAGCATCAGCCTGTCATGCCGATGAAACATACAGATAAGATAGCCCTCTAGTGCTGTGTATTATTTCCATTAGCAAACTTAGCATGTCCCAATGGAATACATACGGCACCCCAAATTACAGGGGGAGCATGTCTGTCTTGTCGCCAACTGTTCTAATTACTTCTGGGAAGAGGAACAAAACATTCCCGCTACACATGCTCACAGCAGACCTGCCACATCACTGAATGTTGCAGGAATCCTCAGGTAGTCTGTTCCATAAGGCCAATGAAGGCAGAAGGCTTTCATTCTATCGCTCTGCATTCCAGGAACGTTCCATCCTTATCACACAGCTGCTTTTCATCAGCAGACACTTCATAATCTTTAGATGATCACAGTGGTCCCTTCTGGCCAGGGGCGGCTCTACCAATTTTTGCCGCCCCACGCAGTCGCCGCCGAATTCCCCCCCCCCCCCCAGAAGAGCTGCGGAGCTGCTGCCGAATTGCCGCCGCAGGACACGGATTGCCATCCCATTCTGAAGGCCGCCCCAAGCACCTGCTTGGAAAGCCAGTGCCTGGAGCCGGCCCTGCTTCTGGACTTGGAATCTATGAATGCACTCACCTTGCCTGTGAGGTAGGTCAGGGTTTTTAATCTCTTCTTGCAGCTGGTGACCTGAAGTACAGAAGAGCTAATTGATTTGCCCACCATCTGTGAGAGAGCAGGGACTTGAATCTAGCTCTCGTAAGTCCTTGTGTACTACCCACACCACTGGACCATTCTCTGTGATGGGGCTGCTGGTGATTACAGGTATGCTGAGGTAGGGACTGGAGGCAAACAGAGCTTTGGGTACACGGAATTACCCTGCCCCTTTGGCACTCAAACTGAACTATTACTGGCATATCAAACTTAAGATAACCTTTTTTTCCAGCTCAGCACTTGTGGACTCCTGCCAGGATCAGAAACAAAAGAGGCAACGTAGCATTGGGTGATCTGCCTCTTCTTTCATATGGCAAGCCAAGGGACTAGCAGTGTTCAAGTAACCACAGCCACGTTAGTGAGCCAGCGAATAGCTTTGCGAGTGTCTCGGTGTCAGTCTGAGATGCCCCCAGCAAACAATCAAAGCAGGTGCTGCTGTACAATGCGGGCCATAGTTTGTGACTGGCGTCCAGCGTCACGTTGTGCTTTGTCTCTCGTCTTCCGGAGGCGTAAGAGATGGCAGCATCTGCCATGCGATCTTCTGAAGTGGTTCAAAGTACAGGGTTGCCAACCTGTTACTTAAAAAATACTGGAGAGACCTCAGGTGTCCCCAGTCTTGACTTGAACCTCTGGGGACAAGTCCCTTTCCCACCACCCCCATGCTGCAGAGAACCTAGGGCCTCATGTGCTCGGCCTGCAACCACTGCAACTCCTCTTGAGGATCTGCGCGGGCACCAGGAGCTGCGTTGGAGGCTGCAGTTGCTGGTCTTCGCCTGCTGCAGTGCTGTGCACCCTGCTGGGAAGGTTGGCAGAGACTCTGCGAGTGGGGAGGCTACGCCTGGGGAGTACTTACCCCCCTGCCAGACAGAGCCCCTTCAGTGCAGCTCCAGGCCACACAGCCCCATCCACTTGCCCTGCCAGACAGATCCTGTGCAGGGAAACCAGACGGGGCTGCCCTCACGGGCTGGAGTCAGCAGCGGGCATGGTGGAGGGGGTGTAACATCTCAAATAGGGGATTGCTCGTTGGAGCTATGCCATCAGCGATGAAGGCTCGTTCAAAATATCGCCTTGGGCATTATGTGAGGTGGACAAGTTTAACGAGAACCCTGGAAATGATGGTCAATACAGGCGGTGAAGATGCAGGGCAGCATCTGCAGTTAGCTACCTGAGGTGAGGGAAGTCGTTGAGAGAGACTCAACATCTCGGACTGCATAGCGTGAAGCCAAGAAGAGGTTTGCGTTACTGCGTCTCCCTCTCATCCCAGTGGGACAAGGCATTCTTTGGGACACTCGTTCATTCGCTCGAGGTCTTCACTAAACACTGACAAGTACAGAGCTGGAACCCATCTGGCTCACCTGTGTATTAGTGTTGTTAAAATTGGGATTTGAGTTATAAAAATATGTTTAGATTTTATTGAATGACTGTAAATTGCTGTCTGCATTAATCTCGCTTACACTGTCTGTAGCCTGTGTTATAAGGTAATATGCAAGTATTTTCTCTGTAACTGCACAGCACCAGATAGCAGAGAAGCATTAATGAGTGTGAAATACTAGTCTCCAACAGGAGGTCTTATCTCTTGGCCAACCAAGAAGGCCCATCAACACCAGACTAACTATTGTGGAACATCAGAGGACAAAAGACTTTGTTGATTGCTTTCCCCACACCGCCACCCGCATGAAGAGGAGGTGTGCAAGTGAATTCCTCCCATCAGGTGCTCAGAGAATGGGAATGGGATAAACCTCCCTAACAAGAAACTGTGTCTCTGTGCTGCTTGGACTCTTGAGGGCAATGTTTTCTAGGCATAAGGAAGAGATCTCCAGTGTTTAGCCTGGGTTAGCCCTATGGGACATATAAAGCTTGCTTATTATAGAACCTTCTATTACTTTTTGAAATTAAGACTGTTGTTCCTTTGTGTATATATGTTTACCTGCTTTACCCTTGTAAATAACTCACTTACTTCCTTTTCCTAGTTAACATACTATATAAAGATTTATTACAGAATTGGCTACAAGCATTGTGTTTGGTGTGAGATCTAAGGTGCAATTGACCTGGAGTAAGCAACTGGTCCTTTGGGACTGGGAGTAACCTGAATTTTGTTGTAAGGGACCATCTATCACAAAGGCCAGCTTACCTGGGTTGGGAGATGGATCGTAGTATCTGAGGGGACTGTCTGTAACTCCATGTTAAGGCTGTTATAGAGCTTAAGGAGTTTACATCTGATAATTGGTTGTTGGAAACTAGGTATAGAGCTCACAACCAATTTGGGGTTTGTGCCCTGGTTCTTAAGTTTACCCTGAGGTTGATACTCATGCTCTCGAGCCATTGAAGGGCAGCTTGGCAATGCCCTTTAGTGGCTGTTCCACAGAGAGGCTGTCAAGGCTGATTCCCTACTCTGGCATTTCAAGTGCAGAAGGTGGGGGCTTGCAAGGACTCCAAAAATTAATACTTGCCACTTCAGGCTTGTATTAAACTCCCAAGGCTACAGCTTTTCTCTGACCTTGGCTTGGTAGATGCTGCCATCACCCAAGTGCAGAACCCCTTTGAGGTGCACTTGGGAATTCCTTCCTGTGGGATACCCTCCAGCCCTTTCAACCCCCACCCCCTCCGGGGAAGAGCTGAGAAAGAAAGAAGAAAGGAAAGCAGCTGTTGCCACCAGCTAAATAAACAACATGTGCACAAACCTTTTAAGACACAAAAATCCAATTCTGTTCTTAAAAAAGGTAAATTTTATTTTTTTAAAAAAGAAAGAGAATACATCTGGGAACTCAGGCTATTGCTAGATTTTAAAAGAGCAACTACAAGGATTAAGCACCAAGAATAGCTTTCTTGAGGTCCAGCTTAAAGTTTACAAGCAAAACAAAAGCACCTGGGGTTAGCACTGAGGAGTCCGCAAGCCATAAAGAAATAAAAAGAGATAAACCTAATCGCGTCTTCCTAGACATTTCCTGATCTACTTACATATCTGGGGTTTCAGATGAGTAGTTTCTAGGTATGATGCTGAGGATTTTTCATACCTGGCCCCAAGCTTCTTACAGGAGAGCTCTGCCCTATCCGCCTCTCCCCGGGAGAACAACAACAGACAGACAAAAGGGGAGTCTTTTCTCAATTTTAAAAAGTTCTAGCCTTCCCATTGGTTCTTTTGGCCAGGCGCCCACTCACTTCTTTTACCAATGCATAGCAGTCAGACTTTTTAACCCTTTACAGGTAAAACAAGTAGAGAACAGCTACTAAGAGGGATTTTATAGCTAACTGCCTGGCTGTCCATAAAAGGGAGCTCCTCCCCCATCCTTCATTTATCAGAGAGGCTAAAGGACATGTGATACTAAAAGAGGTCTTCCTACAGCTCAAGCGGTGGGGGCCTGTCCCCTTGGTGATGAAAATCTAGGTTCTAGTACCCAGGGGTGAAAATAACTTACAGAATTTACCAGTACTCCTGAGTCCTGAGCAAGGGGGTGTGGCCTTGAGCGGAAGAGGCGTGGCCTCACCCGGAAGAGGCAGGGGCTTTAAATCAAGATTTAAAGTCCCCAGGGCTCCGGCTGTGGCTGGGAGCTCTGGGGCCTTAAAATCACCTGCGGAGCTCCCAGCTGCAGAGGCAGCAGGGAGCCAGGGGTGATTTAAAGGGCCCCAGGCTCTGGCCGCTGCTACCGCAGAGGAACTCCAGGCCCTTTAAATCACCTCCGGACCTACCCTGGGGCTCCAGCAGTGGGGCTCGGGGGGCGCTTTAAAGGGCCCGGGGCTCCCCGCAGCAGCCGGAGCCCCAGACCCTTTAAAGCGTGGCCGGAGTCCCGCTGCCAGAGCCCCGGGGTAACGGCAGCAGGGCTCCGGCCGTGCTTTAAAAGGCCTGGGGCTCTGGCTGCTGCGGGGGGCCCGGGGCCCTTTAAAGCGCCTGCCTGGGGAAGCTGGTCCGGTCTGGCACAGCATACTGGCTCATACCAGACCGGACCAGCTTACTTTCACCTCTGCTAGTACCAGATCCCTAGGTGTGTGTCTCTGTCTCTGAGCGAGAGAGATTTATTCAGCACTTCAGTCTACTATCTGCAACACGTGGATCTGAGAGCACAGATCAGCCACAGAACTTCTGGATGCTAGTTCAAGTGGAATCAAGTGGAAATTCATCATCATTATTAGAATAAAACTCTTTGAATGTCAACACTCCACCCCCAATGCCACACACCACACATACTCACATAAAATTATGCTTTACTTTTCCTTGTTCTAATTACAAAGCATTACTCATTAGAATGTCAAGATTTTATTACTCAGTATGACACAATTTCTTTATTATCTAACCCTAACAAAAAGAAAGAATACAAAAAGAAGTTATATGGGGGAGGGACAAAAAACCCCTCCTAATAAAGAATGACTTAATTTTAAGAACTCTGACTTCAAATAATTATTTTCTCACACTTAGAGGTTTTGGTTAAAAACCTTAATATTGGGTTTTGGTTTTTTTAACTAATGCCACATGAAGTAATTTTGTAATTAGAATAAACATGTCATTTCTGTGATTAATTCCTTTTAATTAGAACTAAACTGCAGAAAAGTTTTATCATTTCAAGTGAAGTCAGATAATGTATTGATTAGTGAGGCACCAGTGGAGGAATGCTTCTTTTTTTCTTTAATGGTTTAGTATGTGTGTGTGTGTTCCTAATGTCAGTCACTTTTCACCTCCCATTAAGCCTCCCTTCTCTGTCACTTTTTGGAAGAAAATCGAGTCTCCAAGCCCAATTTCAACTCAGGTGATTCCCTTCTGTCTCCTGAAATCCTTCCTGCAATTTCCCCTGGCTACACTGCTCATCACTTCCTACCCTAAATAGTTCTGCAGCTTGTCTGGCCAGAATGGGTCCCATTCCACCCCAGAGGTGGCTGCATTCCAATAGGTGGTGAAGTGATTACTCACATGACAGAGAGTTGTGAGATCTTTGGGGATGAAAAGTGCCAAATATAAGAGATTTTTATTACCTATAGAAGAGAAACAATTTGGCCAGGTGCAATGAGCCTTTGATTGCAAGGACATCGGGACCATAATCATCCCTGGGATGACTCCATTGTACTAAGTGGCATTATAGCAGGGGTGAATTTGGTGACGTGGGACTGTGCCTGTCCAGTGGATGACAAGAATCATAGAATCATAGAAGATTAGGGTTGGAAGAGACCTCAGGAGGTCAACTAGTCTAACCCGCTGCTCAAAGCAGGACCAACCCCAACTAAATCATCCCAGCCAGGGCTTTCTCAAGCCGGGCCTTAAAAACCTCTAAGGATGGAGATTCTACCACCTCCCTAGGGAACCGATTCCAGTGCTTCACCACCCTCCTAGTGAAATAGTGTTTCCTAACATCCAACCTAGACCTCCCCCACTGCAACTTGAGATCATTACTCCTTGTTTTGTCATCTGCCACCACTGAGAACAGCCAAGGTCCATCCTCTTTGGAACCCCCCTTCAGGTAGTTGAAGGCTGCTATCAAATCTCCCCCTCACTCTTCTCTTCTGCAGACTAAATAACTCCAGTTCCCTCAGCCTCTCCTCATAAGTCGTGCCACAGCCCCCTAATCATTTCTGTTGCCCTTCGTTGGACTCTTTCCAATTTCTTCACATCCCTTCTGTAGTGGGGGGACCAAAACTGGACGCAATACTCCAGATGTGGCCTCACAAGCATAGACTATCAGGGTTGGAAGGGACCTCAGGAGGTCATCTAGTCCAACCCCCTGCTCAAAGCAGGACCAATCCCCAATTTTTGCCCCATATCCCTAAATGGCCCCCTCAAGGATTGAACTCACAACCCTGGGTTAGCAGGCCAATGCTCAAACCACTGAGCTATCCCTCTGATGGTAGTTCCTGGCCACGTTTCCATTTGCAGCTAATACCTACAAGCTCTTCTAAAGCCAGGTCTACACTAAAAAGTTAGGTCAACCCAGCTATGTTGCTCAAGAGTGTGAAAAATCCCCACCCATGAGCACCATAGTGAAGCTGACCTAACCCCCGGAATAGACAGCACTAGGTCAATGGACGAATTCCTTCGTTGACCTCGCTATCGCTTCTCTGGAAGGGAACCCCTCCCAGCCCTGTAGTGCAGTGGTGCCCAAACTTTTCCTGTTGCACCCCACAGCTAAAGGCAGAGCTGAGGGCTGAACTGGGGTAGGGGGAGGAGCTGGGGCTAGAGGCGGAGTTGGGCTGGGACAGAGAAAGATTGAGGACACAGCTGGGGGCGGAGCAGGGAGCGGAGCTGGGCCGGGGTGCAGCTGGGCAGGGGGAGAGTGGGGCGGGGTGGTGCTCCTTCCTCGTAGTTTGGGGACCACTGCCGTAGAGCGTGTCTGCACTGAAGCGCTACAGCAGAGCAGCTGCCAAAGCGGTTTAAGTGTAGACATAGCCTACATCAAGTGGTAGAGGTCTGTGCCCCGGGACCTGGAGATTCCCACAGTCAGTCCCGCCTGATAGCCATGGCACCTGTAGGTATGTAGTCACGGTGCCTCATAACAGCACAAGATGTTATCTTCTCACCCAGTGCCTGCAGGCTCCCCCTTGCTGAAAGCAGGCTGGAGTGCGGTGGTGTTCATCACAAACAGCCAGAGAATGCCCACTTAGCAGGGTTTGCAGCGCACCTCGGGTTCAGCCTTGCTGTGTTTGCAAAATGCATGCAAATAGCAACCAAGCGCTGGACTAAATTATCCCAAGGCCCATTGGGGCTGGGGGGAGAGGAAGGGAAACCGAGGCATTTTGAATTGCCGAGAGGCACAGCCTGGAAGCAGGTTCCTGGGAGAGAATGTGGGAAGTGGTTACTTAATAAATGAGGAAAATGACACCTTCCTGGCAGGGGCTGGGAGGCTGAATTATTAATTAGCTACTGTTTTTACAGCTCAGCGAATGTTTGTACTAGGCACCGGGGATGACTGCTGTATTAAAGGGGAAGCAGTGCATTATCTATTTAGCTTACATACTTCATCACTGTCGTCTCTGAGCACTTCGCAGTCTCTAATATATTTATCCTGCTGGCATCCTTGTGAGGCAGGGCAATGCCATTAACCCCATTTTATGGATGGGAAAGCGAGGCAGAGAATCGGTAAGGCCCAGATTTTTAAAGGTATTTAGGTGTCTAACTCCCATTGAAATCGGTGGCATTTAAGCACCTAATTACCTTTAAAAATCTGACCCCAAAGGGCACACAGAAATGCTGTGGCAGAGCAGGGCATCAGATCGGGTCTCCTACATAGCAGGCACCACTGAACAATCCTACCTCTCTGACTCTACTTCCCTCACATTCGATGATCCCCTTATCCCCATGGGGCTAGCTTGCACCAGCTACCCAAAGAGAAAGATTTTCTTTTGGCTTCTTGAGCAATGAATGAAGGCTTGTTGGGGGTGGGGGTCCTTTTATTATAGACCTGGAAGGGTGACGGCTTGCCTGCCCCTGCGTGTGACGCACTGCAGCCAGCCATGCCTCCCTCACAAACACGCACTAGGGCTGCACTAGGGTCCTGCCATTGTTGTGCTTTACCAAAGGGATTTGTTGTTGTGGCAAAACAACAAGCTCACTCGCTGTTCTTGTGAGCACTTGGCATCAAAGCGCTGCCAGGAGCCTGTTCAGTACGTGCTTCATAGAGTTTGAAGCCAGAAGGGACCAGGGAATTCAGACACCTGGATGTTCCCAGCAGGGGAACTATGCCCATGCTGCAGAGGAAGGCAATCCCGCTTCTGCCCCAAGGTCCCTGCCAATCAGACCTGGGGGAAATTCCTTTCCAACCCCCTAGTCTGGCAGTTGGTTAGACCCTGAGCATGCGAGCAAGACACACCAGCCACGTTTCTAGAAAGGATGCTCTGTATCACCCCATATGTGGATGGAGAATCTCTTTGGCTGTGACATAGGGAAGGGATGGAAACCCCATTCCTTGAGATGTTTAGAACTAGGCTGGATAGAGCACCAGAGAATACAGAGAAGGGCACAGAGATCGACTGATGAACTCTGTTGGCCTCTGACTCCTGACCTGGTTTATTACATAGAAAGCGTTTAGGTGAATACATTATAGAACGTGCGTTCAAGAGATAAGAGTAAAACTGAAGATTGCGGAGATGCAAGTAGAGGAACATGCCGTATAATCTGACAGGCCTAGCAAGAAGGTGATATCTAGCCAGGCCTATGCGGTGGTCATGAATGCGCATCACTAGCGTGGGGATGTAAGGGCCCACAGACTTCAAACCCCAGCCCATTCGCTCCCATGCGGCTCTCACAAGCTGGCTGGCGAGAGCTACTGGAACTGAGGGGCTAGCAGAACTCTGACCCCTCCCAGAGGCACCGCCCATGAGGATCCTGATTGGGGAAGATGACCGGCCCCACCGATTGGCCGGACCATAAAATTTAATCCAGAAACAGTCATAGAAAGCTATCTGAGAAATTGAGACATTTCTTGGCTGGCTGCTGCACTGGACCCGATTCTTGAATGATCCCTGGTTTCTGATTTTGGTTCTGATCCTTGGACTGTGATTCTCGCTCTGACCCCTGGCTTGGATCTGGCTCTGACCACTCCTGCTGTGGCCACTAGGTAGGGTGACCAGATAGCAAGTATGAAAAATTGGGACAGGGGTTGGGAAGGTGGGGTAATAGGCACCTATATAAGACAAAGCCCCGAATATTGGGACTGTTCCTATAAAACTGGGACATCTGGTTCTGACAGTGGGTTAGCGTTAGCCAGTGACCTAGTCTCATTTTGCAATATGTGTCTTGTGACAGACAAAGGTGACCGTGAAGAAGCAAAACCAACTTAAAATAGTAGATTTGGGGGGAATTCTGAGCAGAGGTACCCATGGAGCTAACCGCATGGATGTGTGGAACGTATTAGAAGGGGGTGGACACACATGACTTAGGCTGACCTGGAAAGGAGAACTATGGGGAGCTGGAATACCAAACAAGGTTTCCTGGAACACCACACATGGAATACCATCAGATACAGTCCCTGACCTTTGTGGGTGTCAGAGGGAAAAGTTGTATAAAGAAGTTGTATGTCCGACCTTTAGTGGGCACAGTGGGAGGTTGGTGTGAACTGGATCGTGACTTCCTGCTCTGTATTTGGATGATAAATAAAGTTTTTATGTCCCTAATCCTGCGATTCACCAACCTCATCTGTTAGCAAACTTAGGTAGACAAAGAACCCGTTAGCTGGGACAAGTGCACTTTGCGACCCACATAATGTTCAAGCTACAGCTAGCAGGTCTTTTTCAGCTCTAACTCCTGCACCATGATTCATTCCCTCCGGTGCAAAACAGTTTCCATGCACCTGTAATTCTCCTCGACCTTTTTGCAACTCCTGGGGAACCAGAAGGCATTTTCACGCACTTCTCAGTGTGGCTGGAGACTCCAGGGACAAAGCCCGACCCTTTAGCCTTGCCACTGCTGCTGCCGGGACACTAGCTTGAATTAATTTAGCCACGGAGAGCACTTCAACGGAACAGAAGCATCACATTGGAGGCACGGAGAGATTGTTTTTTTCTCTCAAATGTCAGCTCTTCAGCTGCGAGTTATTTCTCCTGGAGGATCCAGATGCTCTGTCAGAGGCAGGTGTAATTCAGCAAACTCTTGTATGTGTTAAAGTTGGTTCCAAACACATTGGAAGAGAGAGAGAGAGTGAGAGAGAGACAGAGACAGAGACTCTCTTCTGCATCTGGAGTGACTGAAGCTGGGGGCAGCTTAGCTTTATCGAGAAGGAGAGAGAGGGAATTAAATTCCAGGGTCAACATGAGTCTCAGATGCTCTTCTCCCTTGAAGGAAAATAAGCTTCCATCTAATATAAAAGAGCCAACATCATCAACTGCCTCTCAGAACATGTCCATATGGGGGCCACTTCCACAAGGAATTAAGCTAAAGCAAACCAAGGCCACTTTACTTCTGAATGAGAGCATCCACACCGGGGGCTAATGCTGTTTAATTAGCGTGCTTTAAATTCACACCTGCAGTTAATTTGGTTCAGCTTTCCTGAGTCTCTTTGTAGACACTCCCTGATTTTGGGGACAAGGACAGCAGAGGAAGGAAATCACTTAATGCTGTTTGAGTCATCACGCCCCTAAAACTCCTGGGGACAACACTGGCTATTGAAATGCAGGCTTGATTCTCTCCTTTGTGTCTGCCAGCAACTGGCTCGCTCTCTCGGGCTGTGGGGAAAACGAAATGCCAGGACAGATCAAAGGGGAGTGCTTATCCTGGACAGTGAGTGATGGCTCAGAGAGGTTCCAAACACTCCCGGGGATGCTTACATGGCTCCTGCATTGGCTTAGAAAAACAAGAGAGAAAAACAGATTTCAGCGATGACAGCTCTGTGAAAGACTCTCTCTATACATTTAGCCCATCAGTTAGTGCTGTCACCACCTCCATCACATGTGTGAGACACGTGTATGTATTTGTGTGTGTGTGTGTGTGAGAGAGAAAGAGAGACGTGTGTATTGCTGGGAGGAGGAGAGTTTGGGGAGTTTGAGAACTACTTTGAAAGAAAGGGATAGGGTCTGAAGTTCTGTTAATCTAGGAAAGCAGCGTAAAGAGGCCTTAAAGAGCGTGCACGCACCCCCAGATAATAGCTGCCCAGTGGCAGAACAGCTCTCTGCCAGCCCCCAATGCATAGAATCATAGAACTGTAGGACTGGAAGGGACCTCGAGAGGTCATCTAGTCCAGTCCCCTGCACTCATGGCAGGACTAAGTATTATCTGACCATCCCTGACAGGTGTTTGTTTAACCTGCTCTTAAAAATCTCCAGTGATGGAGATTCCACAACCTCCCTAGGCAATTTATTCCAGTGCTTAACGACCCTGACAGTTAGCAAGTTTTTCCTGATGTCCAATCTAAACCTCCCTTTCTCCAATTTAAGCCCATTGCTTCTTGTTCTCTCTTCAGAGGGTAAGAAGAACAATTTTTCTCCCTCCCCTTTGTAACAACCTTTTATGTACTTGAAAACTGTTCTCATGTCCCCTCTCAGTCTTCTCTTCTCCAGACTAAAGAAACCCACTGTTTTCAATCTTCCCTCATAGGTCATGTTTTCTAGCCCTTTAATAATTTTTGTTGCTCTTCTCAGGACTTTCTCCAATTTGTCCACATCTTTCCTGAAATGGGGCGCCCAGAACTGGACACAATACTCCAGTTGAGGCCTAATCAGCGTGGAGTAGAGCAGAAGAATTACTTCTTGTGTCTTGGAGTCCGGTGGCACCTTAAAGACTAACAGACTTATTTGGGCATAAGCTTTCGTGGGTAAAAAACCACTTCTTCAGATGCATGGAGTGAAAATTACAGATGCAGGCATTATATACTGACACAAGCAGAGAAGGGAGTTACCTCACAAGTGGAGAACCAGTGTTGACAGGGCCAATTCAATCAGGGTGGATGTAGTCCACTCCCAACAATAGATGAGGAGGTGTCAATTCCAGGAGAGGCAAAGCTGCTTTTGTAATGAGCCAGCCACTCCCAGTCCCTATTCAAGCCCAAATTAATGGTGTTAAATTTGCAAATGAATTTTAGTTCTGCGGTTTCTCTTTGAAGTCTGTTTCTAAAGTATTTTTGTTCAAGTATAGCTACTTTCAAATCTGTTACAGAATGTCCAGGAAAATTGAAGTGTTCTCCCTCTGGCTTTTGTGTGTTACCGTTCCTGATGTCTGATTTGTGTCCATTTATTCTTTTACATAGGGACTGTCCGGTTTGGCCAATGTACATGGCAGAGGGGCATTGCTGGCACATGATGGCACATATCACATTAGTAGATCTGCAGGTGAATTAACCCCTGATGGTATGGCTGATGTGGTTGGGTCTGCGGATAGTGTCGCTAGAGTAGATACGGGGACAGAGCAGGCAACGAGGTTTGCTACAGGGATTGGTTCCTGGGTTAGTGTTTCTGTGGAGTGGTGTGTAGTTGCTGGTGAGTATTTGCTTCCGGTTGGGGGGCTGTCTGTAAGCAAGGACTGGCCTGACATTGTTGACTCATATTTAGCTTGTGATCCACTATGACCTCCAGATCCCTTTCTGCAGTACTCCTTCCTAGGCAATCACTTCCTATTTTGTATGTGTGCAACAAATTGTTCCTTCCAAAGTGGACTACTTTGCATTTGTCCATATTGAATTTCATCCTATTTCCTTCAGACAATTTTTCCAGTTTGTTCAGATCATTTTGAATTTTAATCCTATCGTCTAAAGTACTTGCAACCCCTCCCAGCTTGGTATCATCTCCCAGTGTAGCCAATGATTTTAGTTTATTGTTCATTTATTGTGTGCTTATAATTAACTCACCCCACCCCGTCTGCGGGCCTGAGGCTGAGGCCTGAAAAATTTAGGTTCTGGAGATAAAAAGTGCTGACATAAGTATGTGATGAAAGAATAACTCTCGGCCAGAAGACGATGGGAAAAGATGTACCAGTGGGTGATACTGCGAAAAATTAACAGTAAAAGTAATTTTTTTTTGCTTACAAGATACCCAGTAATCACATTGTTCAAACACATGTCCTAAATGCAGGGTGCTCTGTGCGTGTAAATGCTAATGAGATATAGTCAGAATCACATTATACAAAGGGGGTGGCCAGAGTGGCAAAATTGAGCTCCCTATGGGAAACTCCAGCAGGAACCATCCCTTTACTGATGATCAAGCCATGAGAGACCCATCGGACTCTAAGTTAAGGATGTAGTTAAGGATGTGAGTATAACTATAGTTGTAACGTGTGCATAGGTCTGTTTAGCATTTCTGTAGGCTTGGGTAATCATAAATTGAATTTCAGAGGAACAGCCGTGTTAGTCTGTATTCGCAAAAAGAAAAGGAGTACTTGTGGCACCTTAGAGACTAACCAATTTATTTGAGCATGAGCTTTCATGAGCTACAGCTCACTTCATCAGATGCATACCGTGGAAACTGCAGCAGACTTTATATATACACAGAGAATATGAAACAATACCTCCTCCCACCCCACTGTCCTGCTGGTAATAGCTTATCTAAAGTGATCAACAGGTGGGCCATTTCCAGCACAAATCCAGGTTTTCTCACCCTCCACCCCCCCACACAAATTCACTCTCCTGCTGGTGCTAGCCCATCCAAAGTGACAACTCTTTACATAATCAAGTCGGGCTATTTCCTGCATAGATCCAGGTTTTCTCACATCCCCCCCACCCCCATACACACACAAACTCACTCTCCTGCTGGCAATAGCTCGTCTAAACTGACCACTCTCCAAGTTTAACTCCAAGTCAAACCAGAACATCTGGGGGGGGGTAGGAAAAAACAAGAGGAAACAGGCTACCTTGCATAATGACTTAGCCACTCCCAGTCTCTATTTAAGCCTAAATTAATAGTATCCAATTTGCAAATGAATTCCAATTCAGCAGTTTCTCGCTGGAGTCTGGATTTGAAGTTTTTTTGTTTTAAGATAGCGACCTTCATGTCTGTGATTGCGTGACCAGAGAGATTGAAGTGTTCTCCGACTGGTTTATGAATGTTATAATTCTTGACATCTGATTTGTGTCCATTTACTCTTTTACGTAGAGACTGTCCAGTTTGACCAATGTACATGGCAGAGGGGCATTGCTGGCACATGATGGCATATATCACATTGGTGGATGTGCAGGTGAACGAGCCTCTGATAGTGTGGCTGATGTTATTAGGCCCTGTGATGGTGTCCCCTGAATAGATATGTGGGCACAATTGGCAACAGGCTTTGTTGCAAGGATAGGTTCCTGGGTTAGTGGTTCTGTTGTGTGGTATGTGGTTGTTGGTGAGTATTTGCTTCAGGTTGCGGGGCTGTCTGTAGGCAAGGACTGGCCTGTGTCCCACCTGTTGATCACTTTAGATAAGCTATTACCAGCAGGACAGTGGGGTGGGAGGAGGTATTGTTTCATATTCTCTGTGTGTATATAAAGTCTGCTGCAGTTTCCACGGTATGCATCTGATGAAGTGAGCTGTATCTCACGAAAGCTCATGCTCAAATAAATTGGTTAGTCTCTAAGGTGCCACAAGTACTCCTTTTCTTTTTATAACTTGAATTGTAACTTTAATAAAACTTGTAAAACAGACTAGACCTTGTACTTGTGAATGTCTGTGTGGCCATGACCCTTGGACTTTATGTGTCCTAGAGACTCTATATCTGAAGCAAATAGCAGAGGTGACTTTCAGGCTGTTGAGCTTGAAACTGTAGCTGCCAGAGCCAAAACCAAACAAGTAAAAGGCTACATCGCCCGCACCCCCCTTGCAGTGGGCTCAGTGATCTCTCCACCCACCAAACACCTGTAGGAGGTTCCACATTCCGTTCTCTAGCCCCGAATGCCCCACACTGCATGTGGGAGGGGGCCATTGCAGCGTATACTCTGTGGAGTGCAGCCAGTATCCTGCACATGGTGCTAGCTTCCACAGAACAGCAGAGATGAGCACTGAATTAAGGCTTCAGAGCTGTACATCCATATAGGCAGAGACAATCTCTCAGTCAAAAAGCTCGCAATGTAAATAAGCAAGAATTATTATCCCCATTTTAGTAATAGGACATTGAAACACAGAGAGATTCAAGATCAGATGTTCAAAGGGATCTAGGTGTTGCTGCGCTCAGCATTGCAACACCCTAGTGCTTTAGGAGCCTAAGGCTCCTTTCCAAAGGGACTTAGGAGCCAATTAACACAAATCCTGACTCAGTCAGGTGTTGCAATGAGTGCAGCAGTGCCTAAATGCCATTAAAAATCTGGGCCTCAGTGGTTTGCCCAAGTCAAACACAGAGTGCCACACAGCAGGGAATTGTTTCGAAAATTTTCCATTAAAAAAAAATCCAAATTTTCCTTGGAATTTTTCAAATGAAATCGCTTTGTTCGCAATTTTACTTGGAAATAATTTTGGAATTATTGAATTATTATCTTGAGTCCCTGGCATTCTCCTATTCCTCAAAAGTTTGTAACTTTCAGCCCAAAGCTTTGCAGGTCACCTTGCCCTGACTAACTCCATCAAGTGTCCGTGTAGTTCCCAGCACTTCCTTTGCCATCGCTGTCCCTTCACTGGATGTGAATAGAAGCCTGTCAAATTTAATTCCCTTCCTTTCCTGCTGACTCACCGCAATCAATCGCTTGTGACATCAGAATCCATTACCCTGGAGATGGTGTGATGTCACAGATGATGAGCTGCCTTTGTGAATGAGTCAAGTGAGAGTAGGAGGCATTGATTAAAGGAAGAGGATTCTGGTTCACAGCCAGCCCTCGATGATCAGCGGTGACAGCAAAGGAGAGACAGGAAAACCCAACTGTCAGAGAGAAAAGGAGACTTACATAAATGTTAGTAGCTAAGGCTCTCAAAGCACTTCTCCTGTATTAACTAACCCTCACTGTCCCCTGTTATGTTCATGGCATACATGCAGAGAAGTTAGAGACAAACATAAATATTCCTGCTGGAAGGTTGCAATGTAATACAGAGAGACACAGCAGGCTGCTATCTTAGCTGTCTAACACAGAGAGGCACAATTCTCCCCCTGCTACAGTGAGAACACAGGGCCCGCCTGGGCTGTGCTCAGTACAGGACCAAAAATGGGGGGAAAGGGGTTTTTATACCCCCTTTGCAGCACCCAGGGGCAGTTGCACCAATCTGGTGTAACCCTCCTGCCAGGTGGAGCCAGGAACAACAAGGGCTGGGTTCAGTATCTAGGGGTTCCTTTCCATGAGTACAACCCAACACCGGCTCAAGCCCCCACCCAATGACCTGGGACAATCACACACCACCACCCCCGGGTGCCTCTAAGAGGCCATACTTCCCCTCTCGCAAGCACAGAGTCTGAGTGTGGCAAAAACTTTCAATAAAAGGGGGGAGGTAACTCAGAATTAATTTGGGAAAACATCACAACTAGGTTCATAAACATAAACCATGAGCAAAAGACCCACCCCCAAGTAAGGTGGGCAGTGTCCTTTTCCCCTCAGGTTCTTAAGTCCAGCAACCCACAAGTCCCTTTCACGTGCCCGTCCCTTCTCTGCACCCCACTCACAGTTGCCATCCTTGACCAGTGCAGCCCCAGAGTTCAGAGCTTCATCTGCAGAGTTCCCCTCCCACCCTCGGTGGAAGGGGGGGTGGCGGTAAGGAGGCACTTACACACTCCACTGCTCAGGCATTCGCTCGCCGCCCTGCCAGCCAATTGCCGCAACTCTCTCGGGGGCTCTGCTCTGGCCCTCTCCGCCAGCCACTTCTCTCCACCAGTTGCCCTGCTGGCCGCTTGCCACACCTCTCTGCTAGCTGCCCCTGCTGGCCGCTCACCAAGATGTCTTCAGGGCCCACCAATTAACACAGCTCTTAGTGATTCCAGCTGTTAGCGGGGGAGTCTCATTGCTGGTGCACAGTCCCAAAGCAGGCCTAATACTTAGACCTAGGTAATAATGATTTCAGCTGTACAGCATGGAACAAGACTCTCAATTGAGTCTAAATAAGCTCTTTTATTATACTGTGGAGATCGGAAGAGTCAAATTGCATCTAAAAACAAGCATCTGTCCCCATCCTCTCTCAACTCACTAGGCTTTGGAACCCATGTCCCCTGCCTAGCAAGTGCCATTCAGTTGAGGGTGAATCCCTCCATCAGGGTATGCCAGGTACAGTTCTGCTGCCCTCAATTCACACAACAAGGATAACAACCCTGTATTACTCCTGTCCCAATAACAAGGAGATTGGGGATCCCAACACCAGCCACAAGTGATCATTTGGGCAAGCAATCCCATCATGCTGAGCACCTAGGCAGGGTGAGTGTGCCCAGGTAAATGAGATCAGCTCCTGAAGTCCTTGTCCACAGCTCACTACTAGATGTCAGGGGAGAGCTCATTCAGACTCTGCTTACACTTGCACAAGTTAGAGCAGCCTCGGGCTTGTCAAAGGTCATGACTCAAGCTTGCCTATTTTGGGTGAAGTTAGGCACCTTGCTTACCTTGTATGTCCGTTCCCAGATCAACAACTGCCCTATGGCATGAGCTATAGCCCAACACCTGCCGTACCTGTTAGTGAGTCTTCCCCTTCCTGGGGGGGTATAAAATAGCACCAACAAAAAGGAAAATGATTCCAAGGCCCACAAGGGACTAGGCCCTCTTTCCTCGCACAAAGGTGAGGAAGCTATCTCTGCGGTTCTGCAGGAAGTCTCAGCTCCCATCCTCCTGGGCAGCTAAAGACCAGCCTGTCCTGGGGATTTCAACAAAAGAGACAAACCGGCCCTTTCTTCTTTCCTCAGAGAGCTTGGGCTGGTGGTATTCTCAAGCTGCTCCTTAGTAAACAACCCAGTGCCCTGGCCTGGGCAGGCTAGCTCTGTTTGTTTCAGAGTGCCGCCCCAAGAGGACTGAATTCCTTCCTTTTCATGGTCCAGCCCAAATCTGACAGGCCCCAGAAGTGTGGCGGGTTGGGGCTGACTAGGAACACAGGAGTTCTTTAACCCATTCTTGACTGGTGGTGGTGGTGGTGATGGGAGGGAGGCGTTCATCTGCTGTAAATTATATCCAGCTCCCTGTGGCTTTAATGGCCATTCCAGTAGCTGGCCATGTGCCCCTTTCCCTCAACGATTTCGGCAGATATGTGCCACTTTGCACGAGTTTTGGCTCTTTGGATTTCCATCGGACCCTGTTACATTTTGGCCACCCTTTGTATTAAGGGTGGATTGGTAGCTAGCTTATAAATGATTCAGGGATGGTATAAGCATATTACAGACATGAGGAGTAGGTGCCACAGATGTTTATGAGCACCTCAGTAGAAAGTGTGGTAGATGGTTCTAAGCAACCTAGTGGAGTCTATAACAATCAACTGTTTATGAAAATATCTATTGACCCGATATAAACTATTTATAAATATTATGAAGCGCGGCCTACATTTCTGCAGCCCCTTATTGGTTTCATCCCGATATTGTATAGGGCTTAATTTCTGTTGGATTTTTCCATAAGGGTTAGTCCTGGTTGACGTTAAGCATATATTACTTGTCCTTAGTTGTAGCTTGCTGGCGTGTGGCACTGGCTCTTTAAGGCCATTTCACAAGGAGCACTCACGGGATAATGGGCTTGGACCCGTTTGAACAAAGACTCCGCCGCCCTTGTCACTCTCTGTCGAAATGTGCCCTGTGATGGATGTTTTTCCAGCTGGCAGAGCTGACGAAAAGAGACCCACCTTGTATGTCCAAGCAGGTTGGAGTCAACAACAACCCTGACACCTCTGCTATCCCTGCATGCAACAGAACAAGCCTTTGGCACAGATCCCATGCTGGGCTTGCTGACATATTACTTGACATCTCTCCCCCCGCCCTCTGGCTCAGGGCGATGCACATGGAGCTAGATGTAATGGGAATTTGTTCTTCTTCCCCGTTCTGGAGACAGCTGGAACATCTGGAGGGCTCCTAACGGAGCTCTGAGAATTGCAGAACGTCAGCGGCAAGGGTTCAGTGACAGGGGAGGCAGGAGCGGGATTAAATTTGCTGTTCCTGCGGGATTCTCTCGCTCTCCATTCTCTTTGCATGAATGGAAGCCGCGCAGCCCACCAAAGGAAGCGCATTAAAGGCAGATTACTCAGCAGCAATGTGTATTAATGTTTCCTTTGTGTTGCCGCTGCTAAGACCCATCCAAGCTGTCGTTAAACGCATCCATCGATGCTGGGAATTTGCCCCGCTGGCCTTTGATGAAATGCTTGATGCAGCAATGGCACCTGGGCTGCTGAGCTGGGTCCTCAGTGTAAACAGGAGTTGCCACGTGTCCCATTTTCAGCTGAACACCCGCTCGAAAAGGGATCCTCTCCCCAGCCCTAACAAGCCCAGTGAAAATGAGTGAGTGATTGAGGGTGGGGAGAGCGTGCGACGGAGGGAGGGGGGATGGAGTGAGTGGGGCGTGGCCTCGGAGAAAGGGCGGGGCAAGGGTGTTTTGCTTTTATTCGCTCAGAAAGTTGGCAACCCGAGTAAACAGGCAGAGCAGAAATCACTGATTCACACCCGCGGGTGAGCTGGCCTAGCGCGTGCAGTCCTGGTGTCGGCGCTCCACCAGACCGATTGAAATGATGATACCGCAAAGCCTGTCTTCCAACAACCGCCCAAAGAGCTCACAAAGAATCACTTGCTTGGCAGATCTGGGGCTTTAATTAAAGGTCAGGCAAAATCACAGTAGAGGGTCACTTCAAAGCAGGAGCTGTAGGCAGGCACTCACTGGAATAACAACACTTGGTTCTTAGAGAGTATCCATCCTTGGTGCTTAGCCTTCAACTACAAGGCCGTTATGACGTCCCCCTCACGTTGTTGTTGCTTAGCCCTGCTAGCTATAGTGACCTCACCAATCCAGGCTCGGGATGATTCCACTCCCTCCAGTCTGTCAATATCTAACAGGTACATTTATTTTAGGGTCCCAACTTCCACTGATATCAGTAGGTGTGGGGTGTCTATACGCTTCTGAAGATCTGGGCCATGTTGCCTAGAGCCGGACTCAGTATAAGAGGGGTGGCTATGCCAAAGCCATGCAGAGATTGCCTGGTATTGGATTCAGAGTAACAGCCGTGTTAGTCTGTATTCGCAAAAAGAAAAGGAGTACTTGTGGCACCTTAGAGACTAACCAATTTATTTGAGCATGAGCTTTCGTGAGCTACAGCTCACTTCATCGGATGCATGCCGTGGAAACTGCAGCAGACTTTATTTATACACAGAGAATATGAAAAAATACCTCCTCCCACCCCACTGTCCTGCTGGTAATAGTTTATCTAAAGTGATCATCAGGTTGGCCATTTCCAGCACAAATCCAGGTTTTCTCACCCTCCACCCCCCCACACAAATTCACTCTCCTGCTGGTGATAGCCCATCCAAAGTGACAACTCTTTACACAATGTGCATGATAATAAAGTTGGGCCATTTCCTGCACAAATCCAGGTTCTCTCACCCCCTCACCCTCCTCCCAAAAACCACACACACAGACTCACTATCCTGCTGGTAATAGCTCATATTCTCAATTCCTGGTATTGGAATTATTGCCAGGTGTGGGTCAAATGCATGCACAGCTCTGGCCCATGGGCCATGTGCTCTATGCGGTGGCATTCTGTAGGGATGGCGACAGGACACTGCTCCCCACAGCACTGGGGTGGGGCCCTAGCAGTGAAGGGATTAATGGAGGTGCCATTCTCCAGGGGACGTTACAGTGTTGTTACAATTCATTTCTATTATGATAATCTTCAAAGGCACCATTCAGGGACCAGGCCCTGTTGGGAGATACGCTAACCCGAGGTCCCTTCTCCTTGTCTTTTCTGGCAGAGGTTATAAAGAGGTCCCTTGGCATTTTCTGAGAGGTGTAAGAGTCTAACAGTGTTGTCCCGCTCAATTATCGCCCCACTCTGGGTGGCTTTAAGCCACCTTTGCGTCTGCCTCCCTCATACTGGGTCTGCTTCCCAGGGCAACTTAGAGCAGCCCCAGGGCCATCCCTCAGGTGCAGAATCACTGGCGTGCAGTGCACCCAGCCCCCACTCCTGCTGCTAGTCCACTATGAAATATTCCCTATACTGGAGAGCCAACAAGGAGGGGGGCCGACCTAGAGTCACCCAGCTAGCCAGAGGCACACCCCCCCCCAGGACAGGGGGACTCTGCACTGGCTGTTTAACCCCCATAAGACGTGCTGCTGGATTATAAAACAACATTTGGCCTGGCCACTTGAGTTCATCTGGGGAAGCAAGGGGTCGGTTGGTCTGTGCAATGTCCCCGCCTCCCTTTTCCTTCTCTTTCTCACTCTTTGCTTTCTTATTTCCCTTCCCCCACACATCCCTTCTTCTCTTTCTTTCCCCTCCCCCGCCCCTTTCATCTCCCGCAGCCCTTCCTGGGCTAAGATGTGACCTTTCAGGGTCCTGGTAACAAGCCTGGGCAGCAAAACAGCTTCATCCGCCCAGGGGAAAGCCAGGCCTGCAAACAGCTGACAGTGCAGCCGTGCTGATGGAACTGCATTAGGCTTTAGCATGAGCGGTATGAGAACAGAGGAAGCAGCCCTTGACCGGTGCTGGACGTTTCCGAAGCAGCTGTCATAGCGCAGAAGGGCTGGGCGGATGAAAGTAACAACGGCTTTTGTGCTCCGGCAATGCCCTAGCATTGGGCAGCACCCGAAGTGCCGTGACGCCTAGCAATTATCTAGAGCTTTTTATCCCTAGGTCTCAAACCACTTTGCGAAGGAAGTCAGTGTCATCATTCCCTTTTTCACAGTGTGGGGGAGGGGATAGCTCAGTGGTTTGAGCACTGGCCTGCTAAACCCAGGGTTGTGAGCTCAATCCTTGAGGGGGCCATTTAGGGATCTGGGGCAAAAATTGGGGATTGGTCCTGCTTGGAGCAGGGGGTTGGACTAGATGACCTCCTGAGGTCCCTTCCAACCCTGATATTCTACGATTCTGTGAAAGTGAGGCATGGAATAAAGTGACATGCCCAAGGTCACTCCAAGAAAGAAAGAAAACAGTCTCAAGGGTTGAACAACATCAGCTGAGACTGAGGAAGCCCAGCTCAGTATGTGCATGCGAAAGGAAAGCCAGAGATTTCAAAGCTGTAAAATTAGTTTAGGGTTTTTTTTTTATTATTTGGTTATTTTATCATGGGTTAAACCGCTGGTGAAATTAATCAGAAATCTTAACCAAAACGTGACCTTTCCAGCCCGCCATTTGAAAGCCTCCAGTTTGTCTCATGCATTGAAATATTGAGCAAGGTCGTGGGTATTTCAGATTATGGCCTTGATCACACAAAGCTTTGTGAATGTGCTTCATTCTGTGTGTAACCCACGCCTGCTCGGTAGGGCACTCTGTCTCCCTCTCGTGGCACCTAGCCTAGCTAGAACTTGATGAGTCTGCTACAGCATTGGCAGAGAGAGCTGTCTCTTTTAGCTCATACAGTAAAGGTTTATGTGCTACGCTCCCGAGGTTCCCAGGTTTGATCCCAGCCAGGGTCTGTGGGCATTACATATGGAGATGAGCCGTCCGCTTGTAGTGATTACTGCCGATATTGATCACTCAGCTTTAGGGAATTAAACTTGACTTTCCAGAAGTCAGAACCCACCGGTGAGGTAAGTTTGCCACTTGCATATATTCTCAATTCTACCAAGTCATTAGACGACCTATCCTCACTTCCTGAGTGAGGATAATGCTGTAAAATGGGGATAATGCTACTTATCCATCTTTGGGAAAATCCTCTTAAGGGCCATGCTATCTAAATCGGTGGCTTTCAAACTGTGGGTCCTGACCCAGTATTGGATCATGGAGTGGAAGGCACTGGGTCATGGCGGCTCTGGTCAGCACTGCCGTGCAGTGGGTGGGAGCTGCTCAGGGGAAGGGATCTGGGGGAGGGGGAGGAGCGGGGGCAGGAAGAGGTGGAGTGGGGGCAGGGCCCCACGGGCAGAGTGGGGGCAGGGCATCGGGGGAGGGGGCAGACCCCGTAAGGGGCATCCACGAGCAAAACCAAAAGTCAGCGCCTCTGACTAAGAGTCTGCACAGTTAACACCAGCTCTTACCTGGGTTTTAGCCTTAACCCCTCTATTGCCCACACAGAAAAACCTCTGATCTGGGTTTGCAGGTGCTTTAAGCCCAGGTTGGCTGACCCTGCTCGGGGTATAGGTTTATACAGCTTGGGCTCTTGTTTCACTCTGGCTAGAACCCATCCATACTGCAGTGAGGCTGCAGCCTACAAGCACCGCAGTGATGGTCTTCCATTGCCCTTCCTGCAATTCATCCCAAAGGGAAGACACATTCTTCTGCCACAGAGTGGGACAGAATCCTAGAGCCATGCAGCAAAAAGACCCGTGGGAGAGGCTGCCGGACCAGTGAGGACACAACACTGGGAGCAGTGCTTTGCAGAGGGGACCCTCACAGCCAGCTTAACTACGCAGCATAGACACAGGCTCAGGAACATCCCCAGGGCCAGGGATAGACCTCAGCTCTCCTCTGTAGCCACCGTAGAACCCTCACCACAAGGCCACCCCTTCTCTCCCACTAGCCTCCCCTTAATCTTTTAACATCACTGTCTTCCCTGGCTACATCTACACCTCCAGCTGGGGGTGGTTCCCAGCTCACTAAAACTAGTAGAGTAGCCAGAGTAGCCCGGGCAGCGGTGAGGAGTGGCACAGGCTAGCCGCCTTGCGTACAAACCCACCTGTTCCCCATGGGTACGTATTTGGGGGGGGCTAGTTGTTTGTCTCAGATTATCTCCCCCCCCCCCCGAATTTATATCAGCTGCGTTTCCTGAATGTCCTTAATTGTTTTCTGCTCACGTCTTTGTTCTCCCAGGGCAGCGGAATAAGGGGAAGAGGGCGGGGTAGCGGCCCTGCAATGGAAATATTGGGGGGTAGATCTGTATTTCTGCCTCCCGCCCCCAATATATCATGGAGGAGAGCAGGAGCAGAGGAGGGGCTGCACGGCTGCTGCAATGTATAATGTTAGGCACTGCAGCGAGCCAGTTAGACGCCCTGGCCCAGCCCCCTGCACTATGAACCACTGGGAAGCCCGCACCCTCCAGGCTCGGTAGCTCCTCTAACTCCCCCACTACTCCTCTGCCTCCACCCCATTCACAGGGAGCATTCCCCGCCCCTTCCCGGCCTGTGTTCTCCCTAGTCCCCTTTGTATTATGTCTCTGCCCACACAGGTATTTGCAATGTTTGCATCATCTGCAAAGGACATGAACATGCCCTCTGCTGCCTTTTGTAGATTAATGAAGATGTTACATAAAACTGGGTTTAACACCGACCCCTGCACTGCCCATCCTGCGCCCTCCCCAAGCTTGCTGTACCCTCATCTCTCATTCCCCTTTGTTCCAGTCCACCCGACCGTCTTTCTAGCCAACCCTATTCGATTCCAGCTATCAAGTAAGATTTCATGAGATGCAGCACCAAACGCTTTGCCAAAGTCCAAATAGATTGAGTGCGTTGATTTCCTTTCGTCCGCTAATTGGCCAAATCTAGCTCTCCCTTCCCCGTAATGCGGGGCCAAGCCTGAAAACACATATGCCCCTGCTTACCCTTACACATGGGCGTGGTGTCTTTGAGTTCAATGGGATGGTGCATATTGACTTAACTTAATTCATGTTCGCAGGATTAGGACTCTAAGTGCTTGGAAAGATTTAATTTGATAGACCCAAGCTTTGTATTGTATATGGTTAGGTTTTCCCTCTAAAAATGATGTTTCCCTGCCAATATTTTTTTCTGTGGTTGTTATTATTTATCTAATACTCTTCTTATGGTAGTGCCCTGGGGGGCCTTTATCAAAGGTTCAAGGCCCCATGTGCTAGGAGCTGTACGAAAGAATAATGCAAAGTCAGCCTCTGCCCCAAAGAAGTCAAAGTCTAAGAGTAACGAGGAGTCCGGTGGTACCTTAAAGACTAACAAATTTATTTGGGCATAAGCTTTCGTGGGTTAAAAAATCCACTTCTACAGATTTTTTTTTTTTCAGTTTTTTACCCACGAAAGCTTATGGCCAAATAAATCTGTTAGTTTTTAAGGTGCCACTGGACTCCTTGTTGTTTTTGTGGATACAGACTAACACAGCTATCCCTCTGATACTTGAAGTCTAAGAGTGGGATTTTCCAAAGTGCCAAAAAAGCTAAGTGTCTAACTCTCACATCTTTGTGCCTAACTCTGAGGCTCGATGCTTTAGAAAACCCCACACTAAAAAGACAAGCCAGACAAAAGGAGAGTTATGAGCCTCATTTTACAGATGGGAAACTGAGGCACAGAGCCATTGATGGTGGAATGTTCAAAAGGCATTAAGCTCCGAACTCCTTTTAAACATTCCAACCTAAGTGACTTGCCCAAGCTTTGGCAAGGCTGGGAATTGAACCCAGAGTTCTAAAGCCAGTGGCCCAGCCTCTCTCCCTAATCACAAGCCATTTCTTCAAGGTGAACTACCTAAAAGAATAAAGGACAATAGCAGGTGTATTCTATTGGCTAAAAGGGTTTAAGTATTATTTAAGCAAACCCTGCCCTTCCCCAGCACAATGAACTTTACCACATTTTCCTCATGCCAGCTCCCTCCTATAGCCTTTCCCGCAAGAGAGCTGGTCATTGAGCCCACTGGGTGGCTTGCCTGCTCAGCTGGTACGTCTGACGACCTATGGGAGCAGGAAGCGCAGAATTCTGTTCCCTCTGATGCCACAAAACTCTAAATGGCCACAGCTCGCTGTTTGATTTCAGTGAAATCAGGTTTTTCTGGATTTCCCCCAAAATCAAGAGAGTTCTCACCCTTGATGCCCAACATTTTGGAATGGATTGGATGCATTTTTCAAAAGTTATCACATTACAGCCAAACAGAAGAATGCCACTGAGTTGGGTTTAGAGGCTTGCTCTGTTGGGCCACCTACTCCCATCACAAGGGTAGCAGGTGGCTTGACGTGTTTGCAGAATGCTTTGCAATCCCTGCATGAAAGATACCATAGAAGCCCTTATTAGCTTATGGAATGTTCCTCCTGAGAACTGATATCCCAAAGGGTAAATACAGATGCTGTTGTTCGTTGCTTCTGTCACTGGATTTTGCCTCAGAGATGGTGGCCTTTACCTATTTATTTGTTGTTCTGTTAAGGGTAAATTGGATGTGAATTACAGATTTCTGATGTGTTTAGATGGAAAATGGAATTTTGTGTACCTCTGCCAGGGCAAGGGAGAAAAATGGAGCTGAATATGCAGCTAACTCTCTTTCTTGGGCAGTTTACGGCACTTTGCTAATTTAATCTGGTGGTAAGTAGCGATAGTATTTGATAGCAATGTTTTACAGCTTATGTTATCAACATTGAGAGTCAGACGTTTGATACGTTCATTATACATTTCTGGGATCCCATGAAGCTTTGGGATGTAGAGAGAGCCACATAAAGCATGCAGTATTTTTATTGCTAAATTGAAATATGCAATATAAAGACAAATGGATTTAGAAATCGCTTTTTTAAAGGTATCTCTGAATTTTGATGAGCTGGGAAGTTGGAGCTTCATCGAGATGCCAATTTGAATGACGGAGAGTTTGCTGAGCATCACTAATTATTTCACTAATTATAAATATAATTATTTATTACAAATTTTCAAGGCTCAGTGCACTGGTAATTGCATTTTTTCCTTGGTGACAAGATTCATAGATTCATAGATATTAAGGTCAGAAGGGACCATTATGATCGTCTAGTCTGGCCTCCTGCACAATGCAGGCCACAGAATCTCACCCACCCACTCCTGCGATAAACTTCTCACCTATGTCTGAGCTATTGAAGTCCTCAAATCATGGTTTAAAGACTTCAAGAAGCAGAGAATCCTCCAGCAAGTGACCTGTGCCCCATGCTACTGAGGAAGACGAAAACCCTCCCAGGGCCTCTGCCAATCTGCCCTGGAGGAAAATTCCTTCCCAACCCCAAATATGGCGATCAGCTGAACCCTGAGCATGTGGGCAAGATTCACCAGCCAGATACCCAGGAAAGAATTCTCTGTAGTAACTCAGATCCCACCCCATCTAACATCCCATCACAGACCATTGGTGTCAAGATGTCCTGAGCCAATATAGAAGCAATTCCCCTGTTCAGCTAAAGATGCTCTGGTACAAACAAACCTAAAAATTACAGTCCTAACCACTTGTAGCCACTGTAGATTCCATGATTCTGTTTGCAAGTGATGTCCTAGCTAAATTCCACACTGGGTAATCCACACAGTTTTGTTGGATTGAAATTCACCACTCATCAAATCAGCTTAACAAATCTTTATTAGTCAGGCAAAACATTAGCAAGCAGTGATCAGTTACTTACAAGTGGGAAGCTCATCAGGACGATATCATGCAGGCTTCTAGGAACAGTCAGTTCACAGCTTCCCCAATCTCTTTTTAGGCTGACTATAACTTTTTGTTATCTTTTCTTATACGTATGTACTAGTTCCTCATTTCCCTGTTAACTGTCCTCTTCTGTAAGGACAGGACTTGTGTGCTCACCCCAACCTGTACTTTCTAGCTTTATAGTTACTTTATCTTCTGTTTCCCCAACAAACATGATGACTCAGCCCTGGTCTACACTACAAGTTTAGGTCGAATTTAGCAGCGTTGGCTCAATTTAACCCTGCACCTGTCCACACGACAAAGCCATTTTTGTCGACTTAAAGGGCTTTTAAAATCGATTTTTGTACTCCTCCCCGACGAGGGGATTAGCGCTAAAATTGACATCGCTGGGTTGAATTTGGGGTAGTGTGGATGCAATTCGATGGTATTGGCCTCCAGGAGCTATCCCAGAGTGCTCCATTGTGACCGCTCTGGACAGCACTTTCAACTCAGATGCACTAGTCAGGTACACAGGAAAAGCCTCAGGAGCTTTTGAATTTCATTTCCTGTTTGGCCAGCATGGCGAGCTCATCAGCCCAGGTGCCCATGTAGTCCCAGAATCGCAAAAGAGCTCCAGCGTGGACCGAACGGGAGGAACTGGATCCAATTGCTTTATGGGGAGACGAATCCGCGCTGTCAGAACTCCGTTCCAAAGGCAGGTTCTGCCACCATTCTGCACTTGCGCAGCCAACAGTTGAACTGCTCCTTACTACTGTCCAGGCTTCATGAGCCATGGGAGCAAGGGGTAGGTGCGACCGCACGGTGCTGCCGGCCGGGAGAGCAGCCTGAGGCAGAAGCCTCCAGCTCACAGAAGCTCAGGATAGCAGAGTTGCAGCGGAAGAGCAAGAGCGAAAACCCTGGAGCTGTTACATGTGGAATGTACGGAATGGGGAATGTGGAATGCAAGACTTCTTCACTAGCAACAAAGGACAGGAATACGAAGCACCTAAAATCTAAAAAGGCCCACACATTTCCCAGAGTCACTACCCTTGATAACAGAACATCAGTGATTACATTGGCTACTTGGATCATAGCAGCCCCCACAGTAGATTTGCCCTCAACAGCATTGGTGACAGTGAGCTGAACGGGCTCCCGCTTGCAGTGCTATGGCGTCTGCATGGTTAACCCAAGACAAAAGGTGCGAAACGATTGTCTGCCATTGCTTTCATGGAGGGAGAGAGGGAGGCGCGACTGATGACATGTACCCAAAACCACCCGCGACAATGGTTTTGCCCCATCAGGCATTGGGAGCTCAACCCATAATTCTAGTGGGCAGAGGAGACTGCGGGAACTGTGGGATCACTACCCACAGTGCACCGCTCCGAAAGTCGACACTAGCCACGGTACTGTGGACGCACTCCGCCGACTTACTGCGCTTAGTGGGGATGCACGAAATCGACTGTATAAAACCGCTTCCGAAAAATCGACTTCTATAAAATTGACCTAATTTCGTAGTGTAGACTTATTCTCAGTGTTATTCATAATTCGACTCATGCTAAGCTGTTAAACTGTTATTAGAACAGGAGTTGTCTTGAATATGCTTTCACACAACTAGCACCAGAATTTAGGGCTATGAATTTAAATTCAGTAGCAACCGGAATATCCCAAATAGCAAAGTATTCGTATTGCTGTTTATATTTCTTGTGGCCTTTTTTCCTCAAGTTCCAAAGTAACATGAAGGTTAAGGTCAGATTTTCTAAAGAAGCCAATTGTCTTACAAGCCAAAGTCCTATTTTCAAAATTGAGTTAGTCAAGTAGGCCAGATCCTCTAAGGTATTTAGGCACCTAACTCCCATGGGAGTTAGGTGCCTAAATTCCTTGGATGACCTGGGCCTTAGAATCATAGAATATTAGGGTTGGAAGAGACCTCAGGAGGTCATCTAGTCCAAACCCCTGCTCAAACAGGACCAACACCAACTAAATCATCCCATCTAGGGATTTGTCAAGCTGGGCCTTAGAAACCTCTGAGAATGGAGATTCAACCACCTCCCTAGGTAACCCATTCCAGTGCTTCACCACCCTCCTAGTGAAATAGTGTTTCCTAATATCCAACCTAGACCTCCTCCACTGCAACTTGAGACCACTGCTTCTTGTTCTGTCATCTGCCACCACTGAGAACAGCCGAGCTCCATCCTCTTTGGAACCCCCCTTCAGGTAGTTGAAGGCTGCTATCAAATCCCCCCTCACTCTTCTCTTCTGCAGGCTAAATAACCCCAGTTCCCTCAGCCTCTCCTCATAAAACTCTGAAGTCTCATCCAAAGTCAGTCGGACTTAGGTTCCTAAGTCACCTTGACACATCTTTAAAACGTTATCCCTAGTCTTGTCCGGGAACGGATATACCATGGAAAGTTCAGATCCCATGTTGGTTTCAACTCCATGAACCGCAGCTATTATAAAATAAAAAACTGGAGAACAACAAAGGGGAAAAAAATTCACCACAAGGAAAACCCATAGCACACATGAGAAATAGCCTCCAAAAATGTGATCAGTGAATGAATGAACAGGGCCTTCCGTAACACTCTGTAAACCAGGAGAGCTGACCCTATGTGATTAGCATAACACGAGGAGGCAGGGAATAGAAGGGGGCAGAGGAATCAAAGTAGCCTGGGGGTAGGAATCCTGGATGGCAGGTGAGTGGTTGTGGGTTTGAATTCCATATCAAGGGACGGTTTGAATGACAGACGCTAGAGCGGGGCTAATCTGATCTCATTGGACTTCTGAAATCTATTTAGACTGGAAGCTCTTTGAAGCAAGCTCCCCTCCTTCTTCTGTGCATGTACAGCCCCTAGCATAATGGGGTCCTGGTCTGTGACTAGAGCTTCTAGGTGCGATAGAAATACAAATAATAGGCAGAGGGACCCAACCACAGTCTCACTGAGTGGTCATCTGTAAAATGGGGCTTTTGTTACGCCCTTGCCAGTTTAACGGTGTCCAGTATGACTATTCCTAAATAGAGATGAGCCCAGACCAGAACAGCTACTGCTTGAGCCCCCACGTCGCTAACCCCATTGAACGTGCTCCTTGAGATACCAGACATTTCTGGTGCAGTGAGTTAGAAGAGAGCAGGACGGGTAATTCCCAGCTGAGGGGGTGGGGCTTAGTGGACGTTTCCAATCATGGCGCAAGATGGAGCGTGTTGAAATCCCAGTCAAGATGCTGTGATTGCATCAGAGCAGGATGGGGCAGTAAGCAGGGGTCAGGCAGCGAAGATCCAGGCACTTAAGAAAAGGCAGAACGATTAGCCTTCCCTGACCCAAGTGCCTGGTAGCCAGAGCTCTCTGGTCCTTGGCAAAGCTGAAGGAGATGCTGCTTCTTTGCAGGTCAGCTCCTGGCTCCATCTCTTTTCTTATTACTGGAGCATGGAAATGATGTTCTAATAATTCCACTAATGTTTCTCTGTGCATTTTCTTCAGCCTTTATAGACTCTTCAGAGCTCAGCCAAACTTGAACCTACTCACACTGACTGCAGAATTCTTAGAAGCTGGCTTCCCCCTAACTGCTGCTTCATAAACATCTGAAGCCAGCAGAGATTGTCCTCAGTGGTCATAAAAGGAGAAAAATACTGAGAGAGAGAACAAGAAAGGATGAAATGAAGAATCCATGAGTCAGATCCAAGCTTCCAGACGAAGAGCACACCTGGGCTAATTCATACCTTGGTCCTAGGTTCTCATCCCGTCTTTGCCATCGGTCTGGGGCATGGCTTTGGGCAAGGTACCAGTGCTGGAAATTTCAAACTGGGGTGCCCAAAGTTTGGTGTCAAGTCCCATGGATAGACTCCTAAATCAGTGGCCTGATTTTCAAAGGTGCTGAGTGCTTTGAGCTGCCGGAAGCAGTTCAACAGGGACTGCTGCACTGGGCTGGGGAAGGTGTAAAACGGAGCCCAGCTGAGGCTAGCCCTCCCCGGCAGCAGGCCCTAGACCCAGAACTGAATGGGGAGACCCCCACACACATACACAAAATCCAGGGGTATTCCCCACACCCAGTTCTGTGGCCTTTGGTACAGAAACAGCAGGGAGGAGCGAGTCAGAGGCTGAAGGCAGCAGGAAATCACAGAATTAAAGACCTCACCCCTCTTCTAGGCTGTTGATCATAAATGATGGGTGTTTACAGCTAACGATGACAAAAGGAACCATGGTAGGGGGTGACGTGCTCCCTGAATCCCAGCACCCTGAGCTAATTTTCCGGCACCCCGCAGGGACGTTACACGGCAGGGCGCTGGCAGCTACGTAGGGGCGTGAGATGTTGGAAGGAAAATCCAAGTGACATGAATGCTTGCGAAAGACACCAAGCTGGCAGCCGTGGAGAGGGACGCCTGCTATTTATCTACAGAACAAGCACAGCAGTGTGTGTGTAACCCTCCTCAGCACGGTGTGCGTCATGCCTGCGTGGGGCGACTGGTCCACTAGAGGAGAACAGCCTACAACTGCTGCCAGCTGACGGAGCTACTCCTTTAGCTCCAGGGGTTGAAATCTGTGCTGTGGGTCTGAGGTTCAAACCCTGCTGGCAAGGCACATGGGGGGCAGTTTACCAAGGCTTCCCCTCCCCTGGAGGGAGGAGAAAGGTGCATGGGAACTGCTGTCCCAAGTTTAGTTTCCCTGGGATGTGCCTTCCCACAAGCGAACCAGGCTGGGGCTCGCCAACACCCGGCCCCTTTGACCTCCCTCTCCAAACATGAATCCTAACCCAGGCTGCTTTCTCTTTACCCCTCCCCACCTTGGGGTATGGCTACCCCACAGCTGGAGGGTGGAAATTCCAGCTCGAGTAGACACCTCTGTGCTAGCCCAGATCAAGCTAGGATGCTGAAAACAGAAGCATAGCCATAGTGGTACCAGTGGCGGGATGAGCTAACGGCTGCCCGAGTACAATCCCGACCCTAGCTACATTCTTTGGGTGGCTGGCCTCTCCTGCCCTCATGCCACTGCAGCCACACTATTGTCTTTAGCACACAAGCTCAGAACTAGTGTGGCTTCTTGTTGCCGCCACAGAGCCGATAAGAGACAGGGCAAAGGGCAGATGTTGGAACTTGACTATCCTCCCTGGAGCAGCAGCAGGGCACTTTGGACTCCTGGGTCCCCCGGCTTAGCTGGGCTGAAATTTACACCCACAGAGCCATGTGTGAGGAGACCGAGAGCTCACTTCCTATGCACTCAGATGGCTAGATTTGAAATGGCACCAGGCTTCATAGCCCATTGCCGATCCTCAGAGCCTTCCCAGTCCCTCCAACTCCACCAATGTTTACTTTAGGCTGGGGGAGGGAAGCCAGGCACAGAATCACTGTATTGGGTATTAAAATAACGACACACCCTGGATCTCATCTAAAGCTAATATGCCCAGGGCTAATATTGAAAGACTTCCTGGAGGCTCTAAGCACACATGGTTTATGCAGTTGAATCTAAATCTGTTTGCCTACCTCATACACCATTTCCACCGGAGTCACGGAGGGGCTGCCACGTGCTTAGCAGACCCACCTGATGCTCCCAGGAGATCCCTCTCTACCCTGTGTTCAATCCAGGCCATTGCAGACACCGAACAAACCCTTCTGAGGAGATTGTAACAGCCAGTCCTGGCTTCACAGCCCCAGCTGGCAATGCTGTGGGTCTCAGGGCTGGAGCCACAGTGTGGGGGGGGTTCATGGCACTGGGAGCAGGGATGCTGGAAGGAGCTGCCATCTCAGCTGCTAGTTCTCATTTTGTGCCGGATCCAGCGCCCACTGGTGTCTATGGGGCAGTGAGGGTGTGACACGCCGGTTTATCCCTGTGGTCTAGGAGCTGGCCTGAATGGCCTGCTACTCAATGCTAGAGGAGCTATCCTGTAGCTCAAGTGAGGCTGGTTTGGGCCTTGAAGGTCCTGTCTTCATTCTCCGCTGATGATGACCGTGATGTAACAGAAGTGCACAGGGTGAGATCCTGGCTCCATTGACACCAAGGGGAAAATTCCTGTTGATGTCAATGGGGCCAGGACTTGACCCATAGATTGTAAGGCCAGAAGGCACCATCACGCTCACCTTCTCTGACCTCCAGCGTAACCCAGGCCATAGCTTTCCCCCTCAGTGAGCCCTGCATGGAGCTCAGTGCCCCTTGCCCACCAGCTGCCCCCACAGTGTTCTGCACTTCAGCTTCAGACAGACCCAGAGCAGCTGGCTCTCCTTCATGATTAGGGGGCACGTCAGATAATCTGGGCATTCAGCCCTTGGTCTTCCACCTCAGACTGCCATAAACGATACCACCTGAGGAGAAGTCACTTGTGCAATGAGTCCTCCAGCTCCTTTCTCACACGCCAGTGAAGATCATAGAATCATAAAATATCAGGGTTGGAAGGGACCTCAGGAGGTCATCTCGTCCAACCCCCTGCTCAAAGCAGGACCAACCCCAACTAAATCAAGATCCTTCCGAGGGGAACGTCTCCCAGGGTTCTGGATGGGGACCGAGAAGCAAAAGGCTCAGGAGCTCATGGTGCACACCAGAGCCATCAAGCCCCCTCCCTTACTCAGGAAGAAAGTGGTTCTCTCCAGCCCCATGCATTGGGCATCCCTGTGATGTAGCATTCCCATCCCTCCGGATTCAATGTGCTGCTGACCCAGCCGCATGGGCTTCCCCTGCTTTGCGGGCACCATCTTCAGTGCACAGAAAGGGAATATGCAAGAGTGACTTGTGCCTGAGTGTGACGTAGCAGGATCTCTTCATCTAGCGCCAGATGCAGGCAGCTGCTCCGGCCCTATGGTTGTCTGCCTCTTCCCGTGACTCAGCCCTCTGGCCAGCTCACTGTAGCGTCTCACCCAACCCAGGGGATCAGTGTCCCACAGAAAGAGCGTCCCCCACAACTGCAATTAACACCTTGGTGTCTCCCACCCGTCCGGGCCTGCTCTGCAGCCCCACTCTTCTCTCAGGGTGGTGGCTTTCCTGGCATCCTCCAGAAGAACACCCAAACCCCAAACAAACTTAGCCCAGCTAGAGCCGTTTCCACTTGGCCGGGCATGAGCTTGCTGTCCTGATGAGTTCTCCCCAGCTCCCTCTTCCTGCTGGGGAACACCCACTCCTGGGCCTACTCCCCTGGATCCAGGCCCTTTTCCCAAGCTCCTCTCCCACAGCTTCCCCATGGATCCTGTCCCAGAGGGAAGGCAATTTAACCCTCTCCCTCCTGAGATCTCCCTCATAACTTTCACTTCCTTCCTTTATGGAGAAGGCCCAGCTCCTCCGCACTGGGTCTGAGAACCAATCAAACCTCACACACCCTCCAAGTGCAGCCAGGTGGGCCATCTGAACTCTTAGGCACCTGTTAACCCTTTGTTCACCCGTGTGGGATTTACACCCTATTCCAGGTGGGGGTGGGGCTGGGGTGGGCACCTCGTTCAGAATGGCTGCAGCTTCCCGGCCAGGACACAGCCCTGCGACCTCTCTCATGGACTGTAATATGAAGGGGCTGGAGACTGTAACTGGCACCAGGTCAGGGCCGGATGCTGCTGCCCCGCCCAGGCAAACTGCCCATTTACAATCGTGGGAGTTTGACTATTGTAGGGATCTTAACATCCGAGGCACAATAAACCCAGATCCTGCCGTGGAGACCTGCCTGCCTGCAGCCACTCTGCCATGATGCCATGAGCATATTTGCTTCTCCAGCCTCCATTGCAGTGCCGCTGTGGGTTCTCCAAGCCAGAGGGCCCGGGCTTCATTCACTCAGCAAAGGCACACCACCCCCATCGCCCAGGGGTGCTTCGCCTTATTGATTGAGACCAGGCACCGAGCAGTCGCTGCTGGGCAATGGGCCCTCTTGTGTGGCCAGAACAAATGAAGGCTTTGCAGCAGGACACAGACGAGCCCTACATGTGCCATCAGGAGCAGCTCTCACCTACGGTAAACCTTAGAGCACCGGGCTTTCCCAGAGCACTAACCAAATCACTGCTAGGCTTGGTGAGTCCAACGGGAGGGGGTAGAGAGTGAAAGAAATCCTCTACTCCTGAAGCCCTGTGGAAGCATCAGCACCTAATGCGTGTGCACGTCTACTCTCTGAAACAGTGTTGGTGACATCACTGCCCTGCCCCGTCCCCAAGCCCAGGTACACGGAGACACACAAGGTCCAGACCGCCCCCCATACAGGCTCCCTAAATCTTGCACACACCCCATGCTGCAGCACTGCACAGGTTCCCCTGATTCTGGGGGCTGGTCTGCATAGGGAGCATTTTGCACCAAGGCCACTGCACTAGTGCAAACCCTTAATGTAGATGTGTTGTGCTCGTATATAAAGTGGCTAGCACTGGTGGTTTGAAAGTGGAACAAGCTGTTCTGGTTCAAATCACCTTTAACATCAGTGCAGTACACCTACAATGCTCTAGCACAGCTGCATAGGCTTAGCTGCATCATCGGTGCAAAACATACCCTAGTGTAGACAAGCCCTGGGACTCATTCATGGTCGCAGTGGACAGGGAAGATTTCACCTTGTAGGACTTGTAAGCACATAGTCCACACAGAATGTGTCTGCTAACCCCAAACTCCAGAGTTTCAGAGCATTGGAAGCTGATACACCCAAGTCTTCCCTGACTTTGATCTGAGATTTACATGTTGTCATAAATATAAAGGGAAGGGTAAACCCCTTTGAAATCCCTCCTGGCCAGGGGAAAGCTCCTCTCACCTGTAAAGGGTTAAGAAGCTAAAGGTATCCCACCGCTGCCACCATGTCAAGGTTCCTCCCCCACTCTGAACTCGGCCTGGTCCTCGGCAATCCCCCTTCTGTTTTACTGGCTGGCTGAGAGTCACGTCTGACTGCGAAGTTGGGGTGCAGGACCCTCTGGCTTCCCCAGGAGCCCCGCCTGAGCGGACTCGCTGTGGGAAGCGCACGGAGGGGCAGAGGATGCTGAATGCTCCGAGGTCAGACCCAGGAAGGTGGAAGCTGAGTGAGCTGCGTGTCCTGAAGACAGGCTGCTCACAGAAAGGCGACTGCCCCAGAGTCCTGACTGGCTTCATGGGGAGCAGTTCCAGATCATCGCCCAGGGACTCCGTGACAACTGGTGGCAGTGGTGGGATGTACTGCACCCCATGGATGGCGCTTCCTGCAGTAAGTGACTGGGGAGCAGTAACACGAAGGGGGATTGCCGAGGACCAGGCCTGCTGAAGGCTCAGAGAGGAGCGGTTTCGGGGGGCGGTTAACCCCTGGGAGTGTGTGACCAGCGAGAAGGACTGTGCAGTAACAGGGTTCCCCTGGGGACTGCAGCGAGCAGTCCAAGGGGCGGAGGAGTCTGCAGCTCGACCCTGGCAAAGAGGTGGTGACCTCGAGAAGGGCTGGCACACTAGGGGTTCTCCCTGGAAACCGTGGGGAGCTGAGAACACACGGGCCTGTGAGTCCACAACAACTTGGGAGGAGCGGAGTGATGGCCTGTCACCGTCTCCTTAAGAAGGACATTGTAACCCTGTGCAGAAAGAGAGGGTTGAGCATTGGGAAGTTCACCAAAGCAGAGTTAATCGTGCAGCTGGAGGAGGATGACCGCTCTAAGGAACAGATTCCTGACCCCAACTGGGGCTATAGCAGGATCTGGGAGCAGCTGAAGCGGGAGCCAGGCATCGCCAAGACTCCTGTCCCCGACCAGACGAGGGTCTTCACAATCGGGTTCCCCATCGGGGGATCGAGACGGACGGGATTGGAGCTGAGTCTGAGAGAGCAAGAGGACCGTGGGAGACAGCGAGAGCCCGAGAAAGAGCTGCAGAAGCAGCAGCAGCATGAACTGGCAGTGGTGGGGCGGAGAGGCCTAGGGGACCTCCCCGGGGTGAGTGGGGATAGATCCCGGGGGGCCAGTTCCGCAGGGAACCTCGAGACTAAATTGCTGCCCCTGGTTAAGGGGGGGTGTGTGGATGCCCACCTCACTGCCTTTGAGCAGGCTGGCGATTTGAACCAAGGGGACCCTGCGGAAAAGCCCCGGTGTCTAGCTCCCTTGCTGGGTCCCAAGGCCATAGACTCCGTCAGCCAGATGGTTGGGGATGTGGACAGGCTCCCACTCCTGACCCCAACCTATATGTCTGTGTGGAGTTTCCTGGGGCCAGGCCCCTCGGACCTCCAGTGGGAGCAGAAGGTGATGGTCAATGGGGAGACATTCTTGGGGTGGCCAAAGGGCATGGGCTGCATAAACCTTCCCACATGCGGCCTGCGAGTGCTATCGACCACCCCTGACCTAAGGGAGGGCGTGAAACTGGAAGGGCCTGGTGTAACTCCTACCAAGGAATGGGAGAGATGCTGGGGCATCCATGGGAACGTTGGTGGCTTCGAACTTCCCCAGGTCACCGGCTAAAGTGACCCCGCTCAGTTCGATCTCGAAGGGGGGAGAGATGTGACGAAGTGGGACTGTTCTTAATGTTTCCTCTGAATAGTGTGGGGGTGCCTCAGTTTCCCCTAGGCAGTTCTTAAGTATCTAGGGGGTGGAGTAAGGGTGTATGATCATTGCAGAGCCCTAGAGGGCAGGTGTGTGCAGGAGTCTGGACACAGAGAATGGCCGACACCCTGTTTCCTGGCAACTGATGGCCTGGGCCCTTCCCCCCTGCAAGGTGAGAGCTGAAGGGCTGGAGAACAAAGGAATCAGGTGACCACCTGGCCCGGGAAAGGAACAAAGCCCAGAGGAGGAGGGGCTGGAGGGGGTTTCAGTTTGGGGCTGGCTGGGACATGGAGTGAAGTGCAGACGTGGTTGTCTGGCTCACTGCCCCCCAAAATGGACCCAGCTGAGGGGTCCCGTTCTCTGCACCTGCAAGCTCTGTGTTAGACCATGTTCCTGTCGTCTAATAAACCTTCTGTTTTAAAAAAAAAAAAAAAAGTACACAGACAGAAATAGTTATTCTATTCAGCACAATTCTTCTCTCAGCCAATTAAAGAAATCATAATCTAACACATACCTAGCTAGATTACTTACTAAAAGTTCTAAGACTCCATTCCTGTTCTGTCTCTGGCAAGAGCAGCACAGAGACAGACTCTTTGTTCCTCTCCCTGCTCCCAGCTTTTGAAAGTATCTTGTCTCCTCATTGGTCATTTTGGTCAGGTGCCAGCGAGGTTACCTTTAGCTTCTTAACCCTTTACAGGTGAGAGGAGCTTTCCCCTGGCCAGGAGAGATTTCAAAGGGGTTTACCCTTCCCTTTATATTTATGACACATGTAATTTCCCTCACAGAGGAGATATTCGAATATATTTTTTAAAGCACTTCAACTCGGCAACAACAGAAACGAGGCCTGATGTTGGTGCTTCTGCACTGATGGCGCCCAAACACCAGCTCCCTTTGCGGTGGTGGTGAGTGCTGCTGGATATAGAAATGACTGTAATTTGAAAAGCAAACAAAGGCGACTCTTGCCAGAGGAACAAAAGAATGGTGTATGATGGGAGTTCTGTTAAGGAGAATGGTGAATTGTTTGCTGGGACTAGTTAATACACACGTGAAAGACGCAGGACTGAAAGCGTCATGCATGATTATCTGCTAATAGCTCTGTCTCTGACAATCTTTTCTAAAGTTACAGGCTTCCTAAAAGATTGACCCTCAGTACAATAGGCCTGCACTTATTATTTCATGTCGCTTTTAGGCCCTGATCCAAAATCCATGACTTCAGTGGCTTTGGGTTAGGCTCTTCCAAAGCACCTTCAATTTCTCACAAGCTTGGGAAGGATGGGCCATATCTTCAGCTGGCATAAGTCAGGGTATGTCCATCAACTGGGGATCTGGCCCATTGACTTCAATGGAGCTGTGACGTTGCACTCCATATGCTTTATAAAAAATATGTTTATAAGTGTGAATATGATGTAACTGGAATATGCTTTATGCAAAAGGTCTTTTGTAAGGCGTAATTACAAAGTTTATAATCTACTGATCATCCTATTTGTACGAATGTATCATTCTTGTATCTGAAGCTAGAAATATAAAGTATTACTTTGAGGTCCTATTGTAATTATGCAAAGTGTGGACCATTAATGGTGGCCTGGAATCCTGATTGCTTCCATTAACTAGGACAATTGGTTGTGAATAGCTCTGTTTACTTGCAAAACTACCTGGGTATCTGCCGGCCAGCCTTGTAAGAATGGAGACTAGGGGTCTCACAGGGCATGAGAACCCAGAGAGACAAAGGATTCCCGCCTTGCGCCAAAGCTAGAAAAGGGGGTGGAATAGAAAAAAGTACCTGAGTCATGTGGAATCCCTTGCTTTTCACCTAAGATGCCTACTGGAACTAACAAGGTCTGTACCAGGGGAAAGGATTGGACCCAGACTAGGAAGGAGTCCAGTCTGTGAAAGAAGCTTATTGGAACATCTGAGGGTGAGATTTTATTTGTAATCAGTCTCTTAATGTATTAGGCTTAGACCTGCGTGTTTATTTTATTTTGCTTGGTAACTTTCTTTGTTCTGTCTAAAGAACAGGAGGACTTGTGGCACCTTAGAGACTAACACATTTATTTGAACATAAGCTTTAGTGAGCTACAGCTCACTTCATCGGATGCATGTTGTTACTTGGAACCACTTAAATCCTACTTTTTATACTTAGTAAAATCACTTCTGTTTATTAAATAACCCAGAGTAAGTGATTAATATCTGCGGGAGCAAACAGCTGTGCCTATCTCTCTATCAATGTTATGGAGGGCAGACAAATTTATGAGTTTACCCAGTATAAGCTTTATACAGAGTAAAACGGATTCATTTGGGGTTTGGATCCCATTGGGAACTGGGTGTCTGGGTGCTGGAGATAGGTGACCTGCTGAGCAGGTTTTGGTTAAAGTCTGCAGCTTTGGGGGCGTGGCCCAGACCTGGGTCTGTGTTGCATCAGGCTAGCGTGTCTGGCTCAACAAGGCAGGGTTCTGGAGTTTCAGGCTGGCGGGGAAAACGGGCTCAGAGTTAGTCTCAGCACGTCATGTGACAGTCCAAGGGGGTCTCTGTGACTGAACCCGTCACAGGAGCACCCATGATTTATACCAGCTGGAGATCTGGCCCCGGGTGCAGGGCGACACTGAGAGGTGAGGACGAGAGCATGTAAATGATTTTCATCTGCTGGCGAAGTGCGGCTACCTCTGGAGTAGGTTGCAGCAACTCTTTAACAGGACATAGCAACTGGGCATCTTCGAACAGGAAGTGAAGGAAAGCATCGTAACCAACAGCAACTGCGAAAGGGGCCTTTGGTCAGAACGTTGCTATCCCACTCGGGAATTTGGCCAGATCTCCAGGGTGAATAGCTCTGCACTTGGGGAAGGTGCTGTTGGCTCCTGAGACATTCCAATAATAACGTATAAACACAAGGGATCACAAAAAGAAAAGGAGGACTTGTGGCACCTTAGAGACTAACCAATTTATTTGAGCATAAGCTTTCGTGAGCTACAGCTCCCTTCATCGGATCGGTGTCTTGGTTTTTGCATCCCACCATGTGGCGGCGTATGCACACCCCATCCCTTGTAGAGGTAGGCAGGAGGCGTGCTGGTACCATGGTTACCGCCTTCCCGACTGTCTTGAGTCTCGCTACTCTGAGATTCAATGGTCAGGGTCTAAGCGGCAGGCCTCAGATACAGGGCAGCGCAGCCTAGTGGCCAGTACCCAGGAGGCCATCACGAGTGGTCTGCCACTGGTCAGTGGGGAGTCCCACCGAAACCCGCTGACCTCACACAGGTGGGAGATACCCCTTGCACACCCTCCCTGCGTCACTTCCTACCGAGCTTCCTGAAGCTGCAGTCCATGGGGCATCGGGATGTCTGGGTTCCTCAGAGCAGGTAACTCCCAGGGACTCTGATGGCCACAGGTCTCCAGTCCAGTTCTCAGGATCTCTCGCTCCCGCAGGCAAGGGCTGAGCTGGCTTCTCAGCTGGAGCCTCCGCCAAAGGTCCTCCCTCTCCAGCAGTCAGCCCAGACGGAACTGGGCTGCTCCCTTTTATACTAGCCTAGCACTTGGAGCATGTCCAGTATGGAGCACGCCCATAGTGTGAGGTTAACCCCTTGCGGCCCAGTGCAGGTTATGCATGCTCCATCACACCCCCCGAAGACAGGCCGCCTGATTCTGATCTCATTTTCCCCACTGTAAACAGAGAGTGATTCTGCTGAAGACAATGGATTTACACTACTGCTAAGTGAGATCACAGCTGGGCCCAGCGACAGGATTTGCCCTCTACTGCCATGTGGGGTCCAGTGCTGACCTGCACCATCTCCTATCACCCAACACCACTGCCAGCAGCTCACTGGATCTACAGGGCACTTACTAACCAGCTCCCACTCAGTTTAGCTCCTGAGACTCCAGCATCCAGCCCTCTCCATTACAGGGCTTGTGCGTGAACTCAGCTGTGCACCCAGGCCACAGAATGAGGGGGCATAAGGAGCCTCCTTAATCCTGTGCGTGGACCAGCCACATGGCCAGAGCCCGGACCAGCTGCCACCCAACTACTGCTCCAATGGAGGTAGCTGGGAAGGCAGTGTGCCCTGGAGTTGACGCTAAGGGGAACTGAATTGCCGCAGGAAAAGGGATGGTTCAGGTTCGTTCCGCTCCTCCGTCCCCCATGGGCAAGGGGGGAGCAGGGACTGGATGGTGACTGTCAGAGGAACAATGGGAGCAGTATGTAAGAACCAAAGGTCCATTTAGCCCAGTATCCTGTCTTGCCACAGTGGCCAGTGCCAGGTGCCCCAGAGAAACGGGGAACCATCGAGTGAGCCATCCCCTGTCGCATTAGCCCTTATTCAGCTATGCAGTGCCCCTTGTAGGGTCATGATACAACTCACAGCGCGTGCGACCCTCCCAGCTAACTGATGCTTCCAGTTAAGGGGGGTCTTGGGCATTGCACTGACTCCACTCTTTCCAATTTAGGGCCTCTGCAGAACTGGCTCTCCCTGGACAAGAGGAATCAAGGAAAGATGGTCCAGTGGTTACAGTACTAGCCTGGGCTCCAGAAGACCTGAGATTAATTCCCCGAGTTCCCATAGACTTGGCCTAGTCTCCCTCAGCATCAGTTCTCCGTCTAAAAGGGGAATAATAGCACAGCATGGCCCTACCTCACAGACGTGCTGAGAAGATAAAGCCGTTAAAGACTGTGAGGTGCTCAGGGGCTCAGGCAATGGGGAAAAATCAGATCATAAATAGCAGGGCCTTTCCTGCAGCCATGACCATTTGCATCTCTGGAGCAGCCCGGCTGGGTGATGAGGTGAGTTCTTAGAAGGACTTCTCCCTGCACCAGGATCTCTGTGTCCATCGTCAGGCAGGTTTGGAGCTGAGCCAGGCCCGTGGGGAGCTGGGAGGTGGCTCCTGTTGATGATCTATTCCGTTCCATCTCCGTCTCCTGCTGGGTGTTTACGTCGGGAAAGGGTGTGCAGATGGCAGCTGTAAAATACATAAAGGTGCACAATAAAGCTGCTATGTCATCTGCCCAAGTAGGTGAGCATCACCCTCACCCCAATATGACCTAGCACTACCGTGGCTCTGACTCCTCGTCTGCCGAGATCTTCACCCAAGCCTTTATCTTCAACTCCTGTAGCTTCTTCCTCTGTGGCGTCCCCAAGTCCCACCTCTGCACAGTCTGTGGGCCAACTTTCAGAAGAGCTAAGGGCTGGAATTTCAAGCCCTCAGCACCCCCATCTGGCGCCGGATGTTCAAAAGCACTCAGCGCCCGCTGCATGCTCAACGTGCTGGGCTTTTTGAAAATCTGGCCTCACTTATGGGTGCTGAACTCATTGGAAATGGCTGGTCTGTTTATGCATCACGGAGCTTGTGTTTTCTTTGTCCGTTCAGTGTCATTTTTCACTACTGAACACTCAGTTGCCACATTCCCGAAATAGCAAACAGATCCATAATAATCAAGGTCGAGTTGAAAAATGACAGTGTACCTCCCTGCCCCTCCACAAACTCCTCCTCCATGTGTGTTTGTACATAGAATTTCATCCCCCCCTCTTACAAAGAAATTCTGTTTTATGTTTAAGGCACTTTATGGCTTAATAGAGCTGTAGAGAATATACATACATACATATATATATGTGTATATAGATTTATGCAGACTAAAAGATCAGCCTAAATTAAATGACAATACTTTCCATTCTAAATTCATTCAGATTGGACAAACAAAATACCGATATATGAATAAAAAAAACCTGGCAAGATTGATAAAGACGGCAGAATGATGACTTTAAAGTGGATTTTCCTACTTTAAATGCATAGGTTACATTTTCTTTATGCAGTCTTTAAATAATTCATTAGTCCCCAAGACAGGTTTATTAAGTCTGCGACGATTGCTATAGAATTCCAAGTAGCTATAACTTCTCTGAAGCTTATGGGACCAGACAGTTAGAATGCTAAAACATACTTAAATTGAAACAGTCATATATTTGCGCTGTGTGATTGTATTTTGTCACCCTGTTGCAGCTTTTTATGTTCTGAAATCAGAATGCATCTTAGTTATTGGATCATGAGCAATCTACCGATTTGATCACATTTCCGGCAATCAGTGGAGATTCAGCAGCTTTTAACACCCTTCCCTTTCAAAGAAGACACATGTGCACAGGAATGTGGCCCAGGGGAACAAGAAGGGAAGTTTGGGGCTGTTAGAATGCCAGGAGATTTTGCATTTTGCACAGAGAACAATGGGAGGGCTGGCCAGCACAGGGGATCTTTAACAGGGCATGGAGCCTTCCATATGAAGGTTGCCAGTTGAAACCCTAAACTCTCAGGTGCTGTTGAGTGGCAGTGTGGTCCAGCATACAGGATACTGGACTGGGGCTCTGGAGCAGAAATTCTATTCCTGGTTCTACCCCTAACCTTCTCTTTAACCTTGGTCAAGTCACTTCATTCCTGCTTCCCTTCAGACCCTTGAACTGCCTTGTCTCTATAGGTCATAAGTTCCTTGGCACTCGGATTGTCTCTCATTATGGAGCTGTCCAGCTCCCAGCACGATGGGACCCTGGCCTTTGTTGGTGCCTCTGGATATTACAGTAATACAAATGATGATGTTAACACATACACCACATCTTGTGACAATAGGGCCAGATCCAGCTCTTGTGTATCTCCATTGACTTCAGTGGAGCTGTCCCAATTCACAAGAGCTGAGGAGATAATCCATTATATACTTATATGGCACCCAACAGCCTAGTGTCTGAGCATAACCCACTAAGGACTGTATTACAGGTCCCTCTTTAAACCACTAGCTACCAAACTTTAGCTTAAGCAGTAGCAGCTCATGCTCTTAGCTCTGGAGATCACTGGTTCAGTCCCTAGTGTGCCAGTCAGCATATCCTCCGTATGTTTGGATTCATCCTCCCAATGCCAGAGGGAGGCTTTACTAACCTCATTTTACAGACGGGGATGTGAGGCACAGATTACTTGCCCAAGGCCACAGAAGAAGTCTGTAGCAGAGCCAGCAACCAAACCCAGATTTCCTGAATCCTGCCCCATAGACCATCCTTCCTTTGCTAAGGTAGCTGAATTAAGCTCATGACTTAGGTGAGAGACGTCTGTCCATTTATTATTAGATGTGGCCACATGGCCATACTGGGTCAGACCAAAGGCCCATCTAGCCCAGTATCATGTCTTCCGACAGTGGCCAATGCCAGGTGTCCCCAAGGGAATGAACAGAACAGGTAACCATCAATCTTCAAACCTCTGCAAATACATCACACACAAACCTGTCATATCTTACATCAGCTGGCTTCCTTACTGGTAGTCTCAGCACAAAGGCAAAGGATTAAATGGGGCCCCACCGCTCTCACCCCTAGAACAACGTCCCTGGAACAGGTGTGAAGCAATGTGGAGAAGCTTGCCCTGCTACTGCATATGCTAAGCCTCTCCATAGACAGAGGCCATCTGTCTCCAGGGCGGTCAATGCAACACCTCTCCGCGGATGTTACAGTCACTTCAGCATCTTTGAAATGGCCCACTGAGCCAGTGTGCCTGAAGTTACCTGGAAACACCAGAAAGGGATGTGAAGGGTAACAAGAAGGGTTTCTACAGGTATGTTAGCAACTAGGGCTGTCAAGCGATTAAAAAAAATTAATCGCGCTTCATCGCGCAATTAAAAAAATAATCATGAATAATCGCGCAATTAATCGCATTGTTAAACACAAATGGAATACCATTTATTTAAATGGCCCAACTTGATTATCATACACATTGTAAGGAGAGTGATCACTTTAGATAAGGTTTTCTCACCCTCTGCCCCCCCACACACAAACTCACTCTCCTGCTGGTAATAGCCCATCCAAAGTGACCACTCTCTTTACAATGTGTATGATAATCCAGCATTGTTTTAAGTGCTGTTACATAGCACAAGGCCTGAAGGTGACACCGTGGTTGATATTGGTGGAAGCAAAGAGAGACCCAGTGAGAAACAAGATCCAAGTTGCGGGCTGAGAATGAGCTTTGCAGGGCCTTGGACAGGAGGTTGAGAAGTTTAAATTTGCTGCAGTGGGCAAGATGGAGCCAGTGGAGAGATTTGAAGAGAGGAGTTACGTAATCACATCATTGGGTGAGGAAGACAATGCTAGCAGCTACCTTCTGGATGGACTGGGGGAACAGACAGGGTGTCAATAACACTGATTCATTGATTCGGATTTATTTATTGATTCTAGTCTTACCACATGCTTAACACGAGCTGGAGAATTTCACCTAGTGATTCCTGCATCAAGCCCATAACTTCTGGCTGAGATAGAACAGATCTTTTAGAAAGACATCCAATCTTTTGTTACGGTCTCCCACAGTATTCTTGCCAGCAAGTTAAAGAAGTATGGGCTGGATGAGTGGATTGTAAGGTGGATAGAAAGCTGGCTAGATTGTCGGGCTCAAAGGGTAGTGATCAATGGCTTGATGTCTAGTTGGCAGCCGGTATCAAGCAGAGTGCTCCAGGGGTCTGTCCTAGGGCCAGTTTTGTTCAGCATCTTCATTAATGATCTGGAATGCTGGATTATCATACACATTGTAAAGAGAGTGGTCACTTTGGATGGGCTATTACCAGCAGGAGAGTGAGTTTGTGTGTGGGGGGGCAGAGGGTGAGAAAACCTGGATTTGTGCTGGAAATGGCCCAACTTGATTATCATACACATTGTAAGGAGAGTGATCACTTTAGATAAGCTATTACCAGCAGGAGAGTGGGGTGGGAGGAGGTATTGTTTCATGGTCTCTGTGTATATAATGTCTTCTGCAGTTTCCACAGTATGCATCCGATGAAGTGAGCTGTAGCTCACGAAAGCTTATGCTCAAATAAATTGGTTAGTCTCTAAGGTGCCACAAGTACTCCTTTTCTTTTTGCGAATACAGACTAACATGGCTGTTACTCTGAATGCTGGTATGGACTTTCATTTGTTCATTTCCAGGGTGCCAGGTGACTCTCTTGACAGGTTTTGACAAGTCCCTATTGAAGATCCATTTCTTCCTGGATGCTCTCAGACCCTAACCCATAAAAAGTGCCCATTGTAACCAAACATGGCACTAAAGGAGAGGGGACCAAGAACAAAAACCAGCCTCTTCCAAATGTCCAGTGCTTTTTGTCTTCTAGGGTGAAATCCACCCCATGCAGAAGGTTCAAGACCTATGTACAACTTAGCCCTTCAAAAGAGAGTTTAATTTGGAATGAAGTAGTTTTCCTGGTCCCCTGTGCAGGGGTGAATTCCCCACTTAGATCGAAAGCTTCTGAACATATGGGTTTACTTTGTATTAATGTCTGGTACAGCACATTGCACGTGGTAAATAAATAATACATGCTAAGAATAATAACCTTTATTGATTGATATAAGGCCTTTGCAGAATTACCTGTAGGGTTCACTTCACCCGTCACTGCAATGCAAACACCTCTGGAGCAGAACACAGGAGTTGTCTTATAGTTCACAGCAAGTCCACACAACAATTTAGGACAGGAAGGGGTAAAAATACCCCACTCACAGTTAAAAAATTCAAGGAGAGTTTACATAGGCAGGCTGGAATTAGCCATATCAGAATGTAGCCGAGGACAGCTGGGCCGATGTGCTGAATCTTGTCGAAAGCGCCATGGGATCGTTAAGCACCACAAGGTATCTTGGACCCAGGTTTGCATCTCACAAGTGATGACTCCCTGAGTGGCAGAACGCTATGCAAGCACCATTCTGGGACAGGACATTGGCCCTGAGGCATGGGGGGGTTGGAGTAGGAGGCCCAGCATGGGTTGGTAGTTATTTCTGAAAGAGACACAGCTCGAGCGATTTGTCTGGACTGAAGACACATAAGTGATGCCCCTCATATTTTCTTTCAAAAACCTTATGTTTTAAATGGGTTGGAATTCTAGCCTGCAAGGACCACTTCTGAGGCCGGTCTCAGCCTCTGTGTGCCCTGAATCTACGCGCTCTCTGCTGGGGGAACACCCATCACCAGGCCACACATGCTGAAGGGAGGACATGCCAAGAAGCCAAGGCAGACAGCGGCAGTTTTGATGATCTGGGTACTTGTGCTCCAGGATCAAAAGTTCATTCGGCATTAGACACTGGATCCAGTGAAACTACTTGCTTCAGAAGGTATCCATTATGAATTTAGGCCCTATTGTTGCTAGCGGCTCATGATTCCCTGTGTGCTTGTACAGCACCTGAATGGGGCTCGTGAGCTATTATTAGATAATTATTGATCATTATTACTCACAGTTGATTGTTATTGATGTCCTATTAGAAGAAGTTCTACTGTAGCACAAATAATACACATCTGCTAAGGATCCTGTTTCTCTTGGAATGCATTTGCTTGTTATTCATAAGTACCCTCACCTAATTCTCAGCCTGTGGAATGGGGGTTTTCTCGCAAACTGTTTACTCTGTGTTTGCTATTTAGCGTGTGTGTTGTACTCCGGGGGCGGAGGCAGGCAAACAACCTCACTAGTTTGCGGATGGAGATTGATAAATGTTTGGCTAGGTTTATATGACAGGGCGCCTTGATGACCATGGGATGGGGTAGGGGAGTCCCTTTCAGTCCTACGTCCTGTTATTGGTCAGATGGCATTGTTTCTGTTCCCTGATTGGATGACCAAACTTTTTAAAATGAGAACATTTTTTGATACCCAAAGAAATGTATCCCAAGGACAAAAACCACGCAGTGTTGGAGCAAGTGACAGATGGCCAGCATTTCAGCATCCCTCACCCTACCCCTGGCTGCACACTCCTCTTCTTTCCTCTTGGGGGCAGCCTTGCTGGGACCTTTCCTCTGCAGAAGGCCTCCAGTAGGGCAAAGTCCAGTGAAATTAGTAGCTCCAAGGCCCCTTTCCTTAATGGCATTTCCTGGGGTGGGGGACCATCTGCTGGGTGTGGCAGGGGCTCAGATCCACTTAGCTCCTTCCTTCATTCCTGCTCCCTGGCATCCGATTGCTCAATCCAGTGCACCTCTCCCACCCTTGGAGAATTGGAATCCCCACCTGAGGAGATCCCACCACAGAGAAGAGACAGGGAACTACGACTGCTGGTTGTCCCCACACTGCTTGATATCTATATCGAGAAAAATGAGACCAGTGAAATCTGAGCCTGTTACTATAGGAAACTGGGGCTTGCCTGAAAAACCTAGAAAAGCCACGGAAACATGGAGAGTCCATATGATTGGCTGGGATCCCCTTGACGCGCAGCACCATGGGATCTTTGCCAGCTACCAGAGTTGAGCAGATGGGGCCTGGGTTTCATAATAAAGCCAGTCAGGATTTTTGCATCAAAACATTTTTCCCACCAAAATGGCAATTTCTGTAATAAAATGTCAATGTCTCTTTTTTGTGTGCCCTCCCCGCCCCCCCTTCTCTGATTCTTTCCCTCTCCTTCTTTTCAAGCGGGGACAAAACGGGAAGAACGGGGGTGAGGATGAAAACCAAATGTTTTTTCTTTCCTCAGACTCCCCCCCCCGCCCCTCCCCCAAAAAAGCTGCAAACAATTTTGAATGACATGAACATTTCCCCTCTCATTTGAAAATGTTCCTTGCAAATGCATGGCATTCCCCGCGCCCCATCTCTATATAATACCTCACACAAAGGACAGCTCCTCTAGCAGGGGGTAGCACTTATCAAAGTCAAAGCTCCCCCCTGCACTCGCCAAGGGCTCGGCAGGCTAACATGGTTAAGGCTCATGAGTTTCATAGCCTGGGGAGCAATGCAGGCAGCACCACATCCAACCAGCTTTGACTGCCCTAACCCGATGGCTCAGGTACCCAGTTTGCAGTTGGGTGAACTGGAGGGAGCCTTTCAGGGGGAGTTCAAGCATGACTCAGTCCCATGATCTTCAGGATGGTAAACAAGCACCCTCATCACTTACCTACCGCACCTCAGGGTTATAGTGCTAAGAAAGGCCATACTGGGTCAGACCAATGGTCCATCTAGCTCAGTATCTTGTCTTCTGACAGTGGCCAATGCCAGGGGCTTCAGAGGGAATGAACAGAGCAGGGGAATCATTGAATGATCCATCCCTTGTTGTCCACTCCCAGCTTCTGCCAATCAGAGCCTAGGGATACTCAAAGCATGAGGTTGCATCCCTAACCATATTGGCTAACAGCCATTGGTGGAGCTATCCTTCATGAACTTATCTATTTTTTGAATCCCATTATAGTTTTGGCCTTCACAACATCCTCTGGCAAGGAGTTCCACAGGTTGACTGTGCGTTGTGTGAAGAAATACTTCCTTTTGTTCGTTTTAAACCTGCTGCTTGTTAATTTCATTGTGTGACCCCTAATTCTTGTGTTATGTGAAGGAGTAAATAACACTTTCTTATTCACTTTCTTTATGGCCCTTGAGGGACTGGAGCTTGGCTGAAGAAGTCAAAGGGCACAAGGGGTGGCTGCAACAGTGTTTGGTGTGCTCTGCAAGGACTCAGCTGCAATGAGACCTGGGCAAACTGTGTTTGTTTGACTTGGGATAACTAACGTTAATTAAAGTCCAGTTTTAAAACGGTTCCCGGTCAGGGAATGTAATGTGCAGCACCAGAAGCCCTGACGCTGCAATGCTGAAGCCAATATAGGAAACAAAGACCTACTGTGCCACTTAAATTAACCACCAAAGGACCAGTTAAGCCATTGGACCCTTGCCAAGCATTTGAAGGAATGCAGTTCATCTGAAAGACACTGTGGTGCAAATCAGCCTAACGCCAATGACTTCCCCAGTGGAGGATCTGTCCCCGGAACAAATGCAGGTGGGTTGTCCCATATTTTATTCCCAGGACATGTGATCATAGGATTATAGAATATCAGGGTTGGAAGGGACCTCAGGAGGTCATCTAGTCCAACCCCCTGCTCGAAGCAGGACCAATCCCCAATTTTTGTCCCAGATCCCTAAATGGCCCCCTCAAGGATTGAACTCACAACCTTGGATTTAGCAGGCCAATGCTCAAACCACTGAGCTATCCCTCCCCCCTATCCAGATCAGCAAAACAGAACAAGGAACACAGGCTTTGCCAATCACCTACTTCTAGAACGTTTGCTTTCCCCGGAAATCATTCAACGAAAGCAAGTTCTCCTAACTTTCCACTTAGCCCCAGCATATGTTTATGGAAGCAGCGAGTGATTCATATTCCAGGCTGTAATTTTCTGTTGATTTTTAGTGACTCATTTATATGCCAGCTCAGCACCACTTAAGGCTGACATGGACTTACGCTTGTTCAATTTTGGTTTGCTGTTCATTTTCCAGGAGGCCCTGAGTAGAGAAATGAATCATCCCATTAGCACTGAATTAATATCATTGAGTGGAGTGGGTCGGGAGTGGGTCCAGCACAAGGTTGTTCTACACCCACGGGGTCACCGCAGTTGACAGTCAATTCCATTCTACATTCCTGCCCCTCTTCTGTCAAGACTGTCAGATATCCTAATTTCACTTATTTTACCTCGATTATCTCTCAGAAGGGCTAGAAGCTCTGATTGTCTGGGGTGTTGGTTGATTTACTTCTATGTCGGTAAGAATCCATCTCTTAGTTTCCCCAATTACCTGTTAGATAGATAGATAGATAGATAGATAGAACCTTGGGCAATTCACTTAATCATTCTGTGACTCAGTTTCCCATCAGTAAAGTGGGGATTATATTACTGACACATCTCGCAGAGATATTGCAAGGCTTGATTCATTACCATTACCATTTGGATATTAGGAAAAACTTTTTCACTGGAGGGTGGTCAAGCACTGGAATGGGTTACCTAGGGAGGTGGTGGAATCTCCTTCCTTAGAGGTTTTTAAGGTCAGGTTTGACAAAGCCCTGGCTGGGATAATTTAGTGGGGGATTGGTCCTGCTTTGAGCAGAGGTTGGACTAGATGACCTCCTGAGGTCTCTTCCATCCCTAATCTTCTATGATTCTATGACAAACACTTTGAGATCCCTGGATGGAAGATGTTCCAGAGGTACTGGCTATCTTACATTTAGATACCACCATCCAGACAGGGAAGTTCCAGATAATTCATGGATAATTTCTTCCAAGATCTAAGCCCCCTGACATCCACTTATGCTGCAGGACCCACAAATGGGAAATGTAGACAATTCCCTCGACAGTAAGTCCTTCCTCTGGATCTCATAGTGGGGCTTGTTATCTTTTAGACTGCAATTTCTCCTATCTGTGGTGGCAGCACTTAAAAATAATAACAAGCATTATTATTAATATTTATTTTTATGTCACCCACCATGGAAATGCAGTCAGCTCTGGGGAGGGACACAGTAACTATTTCACAACTGACAGCCCTATTACATTACAGCGTGGGCCAGAAAGTGACGAATACCACATCCAACTGAAGCTCCACTGGTGAATTTTAAATTGGCAGAATGCAATCATCTCGCAGTGCAGTTTACTCAGAAGCTAACATCTCTAGCCTGGAAAACATAACCAGCAAGAGACTTGCCGTTGGTGGTCAGCAAGGGTCCATTTTGCAAGAAAAGGGGCGTTTGCTATGGTCTGCTGGCCAAAGCTATAGTTTGTGTAGCTCCATTCTACCTAAATGTTTCCCTGAAATTTCAGTGATCTCAGACTTCTTCACTTCCTTTCCTGAACTAGTGGGCACTGCTGTTGTTCTTTGCCAAGAAGCTCCCATTTACCCCTTTAAGGGACAGTCTGGCGCCGGCAGCCTGGGGATAACCAAGGAGTCTCTGCCCTACATGGGTGGGGAGGGGGGCCTGAGCCATATCATTAGGAACAGAAGGCAGAGCACGGGAGCGAAGAAGAGAGGAGTAAAGGCAGGGGGATGCAGCTGCTCTCCCTGACATCTGGAGACAAGCTGAACCTGACTCAGGGTTGTGGTTGGGGACGGTAAGTTGGGGAGCCCCGGGCCTAAAGAACTGTTTGTTGTAAGGATCCCTGACATGAAACTTCATTACAAGGGAAAATGGCATCTGGCTCATGTGTATTGGCCTCCCCTGGCCTTGGGCTATTAAACTGAATCTTTTGCTGCTCCATTTGGGGAAATTAAGGTGGGGCCCTCCAGCAGCACCGCACTGGAGCCTTTACACTCCCTCTGTGCTGTGTAATGAGCAAGACATAGCCTTTCCAGTTTGCAGGCATTGGGCACATCCGTGCCACTGCTGGGCCCAGCACAGGACACATGCATGAGCCCCACCCTCTTCATGGCCCCGCCCCATGCTCCTCGTCTTCGCCCTGAGGCCACGCCCCCTGGCCAGGCCAGAAGCCAGAGCTGGGCAGTGGTCAGAGACATCCAGGGATCCTGGGCCACTGTGGGGAGCCCCTGACCCCTCCACCTGCCTTGGGTGGGGGGTCCAAGAGCAGCACCAGACTGTGTCTCCATCCGCTGGGGCAAGCCACCTAGGGCAAGGGAAGGGTCCGGGACTCCAGGGTTGCATGGGCGGCTCATACTACAGCCCGGCTCTGGCTTCCACCCTGGCCAGGGGCTGAGCCTCAGGAAAAAGAGGAGGAGCAGAGGGCAGAGCCTCATGGTGAGAGGAGGGGCTAAGGCCCACCTCAGCCCCCATGCCAGAAAGAGGCTGGCACGGCCCCTGAGCCTCGGGCGGGCCTGGAGCCGCATCGCAAGGAATCCGGAACAAATGGCGTCCCGGAGTCATTCAGCCCGGAACTTGAAATGTACATTTCAGGACTGTCCTGCCCAATTAGGGATGGGTGGTCACCCTATTGTTAACTCCAAACTGGTTAGCCCCAAGCTATAACAATCAAGGGTAGCCAGCTTCCAGGTGGGAATAGCTGCCTGCCTCCGGAGTGGCATGGCCTCCCTCATCTGGGTGTTCGGGCACTGGAGGGCTGGACAGTCTCCTCACTCAGCTCCAGGGACGCGGCATGTGGAAGTTCTGGGCCCACTGCAGTCTCCATTGCTCCATGTCTGCAGACAGGCTGCACAATCTAGTTTGCAGGATGACGAGCTGCTGCTGAAATGCCCTGCCTCTGCCTCCTGGGGCCAAAAGGAGAGTTGCCAAAGGTTGCCACTGATCCTAGCGAGAGCCCTGTCACGCCGTCTGGAGTGGCTCGCGACTGTGAGCGCCAACCTCAGGGCAGACTGTGTTCCATGATTAGATTTCACCAACCATGCAGCAAGTGTTAACTCCGGAGGCACTAGTCCATTCTTACCATGGGGTCACAGATAGTCCCTTGGGCCACCCAGGCAAGCTGGACTTAGCGATAGTGGTTGCTATACACCAAAGATCACAAAGATTCAGGTTGCTTCCAATCCCAAGGGACCCGTCACTTACCCCAGGTCAATTCATACTACAGATCTCACACAAAAGACAACACCGGTAGCCAATCCTGTAATAAAGTAACTAAAGATTTATGAACTAGGCTAAAGAGATGAGAGAGCTAGTTACAGCTTAAAGTAGGCAACATATACACACAAATGAGTTACAGTCTATGGTTCCAACAGGTGTCAGGGTTGTAGCAGTCTGTCAGCACCGAACGGCTTTTAGGGCTAACCCATGTTGCCCCTAGGGATCTCTGCTTTAGTTCCCTCACTCCGGCCCTGTGAGAGTCCAAACAGCAAAAGAGATTAAACGTTTTCTTGCCAGCTATCTTTATTTCCTTATTCCAGAATTCAAGCTGATGGTTTGAGCCCTTTTGCACATGGCTATTAAAAAAGTCTTTTGGATTGTGATGTCCCACCGGGACCCATTTCATTCTGATAGCCCTCTTTGATGAGCAGGGGACGATCCCTCCTGACAGGTTCACAGTTTCAGAGCAAACATTTTTTACAGTTAGAAACGTACCCATTACCTTTATAGCATGTGACTCAGTAAACACGCCCATCTTTTATGCCTTTCAAATGCTTTTGGATGGTTAGCGTCTCCTCCTTAGTCCATGTCTATGAGCTAGCCATCTTTAGCTCCTTTAATCGCTGGGATGAATTGATGACTCATGGGGCTAGTTCTTACATTGCAGATCTTGGTGGATACCATTAATTCCAAAATCCACTCTTCTTTTGGGTAGTTTTCCAGTAATGCCTACGAACGCACAAAGACATAATCCCAGACAAAACCACTGCCATTACCACTGCTTCTGAAAATGATGGTGAAAAGAAGGGAGATCTCGATATTTCTCCTGTAATTTAATTGCCCAGCATCGGACATCCCTGACCTCAGGAATCAGACAGTGGAAGTGATCCCATGTCCCTCTCTTTGCAGGTCCCAACGCTTCCTCTGTTGCGACATGCTAGAAACACTTAAAGGGTGAGTTTAAAGGACAGTGATGACAATAAGTTGTATTTGTACAGCATAATTTCTCCAGAAGGAACCCAGAGCACTTAACAAGATGACTGGAGCAATCACTTCCCCCTCCATGGAAATGCAGCTGGCTCTGGGGTGGATTACTGTCATTTATCAGTGCAAAGCTGCACCTTAGCATAGGGTGTAAGTGAATAATCCATTAATACTTTGAAAGTAGGCAGGATTTGATGATGCTAATTGGAACTGAGCCAGCCCTAATCTTTCCAAAAGTGCCGGAAGATTTTTAATGATTGCAAACCACAGAGAGCTCAATTGTACATCCCACTGGAAAACACCTTAGTGCTTCCATATTGGCTCAGACTCTGCCATCCAAGTGCTAACCAAGCTGCATGGCATGAAGCCATTAACTCCTCCAGGCATTCAGACAAGGAAAGAAATCACAGAAGGGTTTGTTTGACAGGCCAGTTCTTAAGGAGTCCTTCATTCTGGGACTTAATTGTCCATGTAGGGTTCACTTTCTGCTCTCTTATTACCTTCCTGGGTCTGACCCCTTCACTGAGCTCATAGTTTTAATCATCCCTCCCTGGCTCTGTGCTGAAATTGTAGTTCCCATTGACCTTTCTCCACTCCCCTAGTCTCATTAGTTTGACTAATTAACCAAGCTGCCACTAGACAGAAAGCATTATGTAAGTCTCTTCCCATTGCCTTTTGCACTTCGGCTAAGTACAAGAAACCCTAAGGAAACCAATAACATGACATGAGTTCATAGATAGAGAAGAGCCCTGTCCCTAGGCAACAATCTGGACACCTCTTAACCTTCCGGTCTCCACTGGTATCCATGGAGATGCAGGTGTTATATGAGGAATGACTGACATAAACAAAAAAAACCACAAATTTTCGGAGCAAACCTGCATGCTTCAGGGCTTAAGTCAACCTCTAACCGATGGGGGACAGGCGGAACCTTAGATAGGTTATCTCATAACTGCTTGCTGCAGGTTTCTTGCATCCTCCTCTGAAGCATCTGGTATTGAGAAAGGATATTGGTCTTGGTGGACCACTGAGTCTTACTGTCTTCACACAGGCTAGTCACATGAGTGAGAATTACTCATGTAACTAAGAGCGTGCAAGAGACAAGTCTCCAAGGTTAGGAACTGGTATAGAAGGAAATTTCCTTCCTTTCTATAATGTTGAGTCCTCTCTGTTTCAAATCTGTCTCTCCAGTTGCACCTCTGCCCACTGACCTTCTTGTACATTGCAGAGGGAAAAAAGGGAATAGTACCACGAATAGTCTGATTTTTGCGGCAAATAATATAATAATAATAATAAATGTCTGAACTGCAGGATTTACAGATGTTTGGCTTTTATTTTCCAGGTTTAATTTCCTCTGAGGGGGTTTTATGGTTTTCTTTTTCTAAATGAAAAATGTCTCCAAGCCCTTGTGGTCTCACATGTAAATGATTTTTCTGGTGCTATTTACATAATCACAGGCTTTTCAAAGGGCATATAATATAGGGCTGATCCCACAGCGACTCCTCGGTAGTCTGCTGCCAGAAGCTTTTGTGTAACTGAGGTTATGGGATCTTTTAAAACATGCAGGTTCAAACGCTGCCCTCTGATGTGGATCCTCTTGGATGAGGGACGTCGACAAGAGCCACACATTGCTTTTCAGGGCAGGATTGGCCCTAGAGTGAATGGGCGGGAGAGCGACATGATAAAGAATAACCTGGTGTGCAGATCTGCCCAGGAGCGCGCTCGCTCTCACTTGCCTTTCTTAAACACAGCCATTGCTGGGTAGTGTCAGGAGAATGTCAGCACCCGCTAAGCAACAGCCTACCAGGAAATCTCCACTCCCCACTGTTAAATATTGTCAGCCACTGGCAGACAGCAAGGGAGCGGGCTCTTCAAATGGCTGAAAGGTGTCACTTGCTGCTCTGAGCTGGAATGGGCTGTCTTCTCTAGGCAACACCAGCAGGAGGGGGAATTTGATGGGAAGGGACTGTAATTTCTCAGCTGTGGCTCTAACTCAGGGCAACAGAGCTAGAGGCTCTGGGCTGCCCCAGTACACTGCAACACTGAGGAGTCTGTTGGACCATGGGAAGCTGTGGAAGCCTCGCAATGGGGGACACTTAAAAAAATTGCACTGGAGGGAACAATCATAGAATCATAGAAGATCAGGGTTGGAAGGGACCTCAGGAGGTCATCTAGTCCAACCCCCTGCTCAAAGCAGGACCAACCCCAACTAAATCATCCCAGCCAGGGCTTTGTCAAGCCTGACTTTAAAAACCTCTAAGGAAGGAGATTCCACCACCTCCCTAGGGAACCCATTCCAGTGCTTCACCACCCTCACAATCTTCACAATCCTGCAGAGGTCTCTCCTGAGGAAAGAGATGGATGCTTTTTTTTTCCATTCTTAAATTCCCTGGGTTTGATTCTCTGCTGCCTTGTGTGACCCATGCTAACACAGCATCTCTCTTTGTCCCCCTCCAGTGGCTAGGCCATGACTCGGGGTTTATGAGTCTCTTGCATTCTGTAAGCTAAGCGAGGCGGTCAGTTAGCTCAAATATTAGAGTCTTGTGCTTTTAGATCCAGAAGTCCTGGGTTTGACCCCAGCAGAGCTGACCCATCTAAGAGCACCCTGACAGTTGCACCTGTAGTCAGTGAGACCAGTGCAAGGTGGGTGAGAAATGCTGCCCTATCAGAGTCCTCCATTCACTGACATCCACAAACCATTGTTATTATCACAGCTGCGTTTCCCATGCACTCTGCAGTCACCTTGGATGAGTGTAAATGTTCACACGAGGCAGCGGTGAGGCCGATTCCTTGATCCTACCAGATTATTATCCTAGGCCAGGATACACCATGAGCAGCTCCTCTGATGTTCCACTCGTGCAAATCTAGCACGAGATCAGAATTGGGCCCTCTGTGCTTTGCAAATATTGACGTCTCTCTTGTTTTTCAGGTTAACAGATTTGTGCTTCAAACGAGTCGCAACCACTGCACAGTTAGCTGGCTGACGGATAGCTCGGGCTCCTGGAAGAAAGCCTTTATGAAAAATGTCAGTTATATCAAAATAAACCATCATGATTTACTCACTTGTCAGCTCTGGAAAAGAATTTCTAATCTGTCTTCTATTTCCTGTCCTTAAGTAAGAGCCCTTTTCCCATTTATTTTCATCATCACGATTGCCTCATGCACAGCATGTACTGCTCCCAGCGAGCGGAGATTAAATGCCAGGTAGAACCAGGGGTGAAAGTAAGTCCAGTGACTTACCGGTACTCTGGGGCCAGCTCTGGCCCCCAGAAGGGGCGGGGCCTAGGGCAGAAGGGGCGGGGTTGAGGGGGTCAGACCCAGCCCCAGCCCACCCTGTAAGGTAAGTGCCCTCCCGCACCAGGGTAGCAGCAGCAGTCCGGGGCTCTGGGGGATATTTAAAGGGCCCGGGGCTCCCCTCTTCTACCGCCCCGGTCCTTTAAATAGCTGCCGGAGCCCTGGGGAAGCGACGGGGCTCCAGCAGCTATTTAAAGGACTGGGGCGGCCGAGACAGCTGGATCCCCAGCCTTTTAAATAGCCCTTGGAGCCCCCGCTACCCCAGGGCTCCGGGGGCTATTTAAAGGGCCCGGGGCTCCCCTGCTTCTACCACCCCAGTCCTTTAAATAGCCGCCGGAGCCCTGCAGCCGCTACCCCAGGGCTCCAGCAGCGGGGCTCTGGAGACAATTTAAAGGGCCTGGGGCTCCAGCCACTGCTGGGAGCCCCAGGCCCTTTAAATTGCCCCCTGGGGAAGCCGGGCTGCCCCAGTACGGTGCACCGGCTCCTACCGGTATGCCGTACCGGGGCGTACCAGCTTACTTTCACCCCTGGGTAGAACCCAAATACGGGCCGGTCAGAACCTCTGCTGCTGGCTAACATAATGCTTAAAGACCCAGACGCTCAGCTGGCGTGACTCAGCATCGCTCCATTGACTCCTGCAGAGTCAGGCTAATTTGCACCAGCTGCAGATTGGGCCCGCAGGTTTCACTCATTCTCAGACACAGAAGCGAGCATGGGGAGGCAACAGGTGGAGTCACATGCCCCACTCCCTCCCTCCCGCCCCCCCCCCGGGTTGCTGCTTGGCTTGTATTGAGCATGCTCACATGAACGGAGCATGCTCAGGAACATTTGCTGAAGCCACTGCCCTCACTCTGCCCGACCACTGTCAGCAGGGACAGGTCGTCTCTGCTCAGAGAAATGTTGAAAATATCTTTACACTTGCCCATAGCAACCTTAACACTGATCCCTTCCCTTTCTGAGTTCAAGAGAGACAATTAAAATAGGTTGAATGCTTGTTTCAACACATCAAACACGTATGTATCTTCAATCACTGTAACTGGGATACCCCGAATAACATCAATAACGCCTTTCAAGATTCATTGTACACAACTTCTACCAGAAGGCAACTAACAGTTAAATGAACAAATTATTGACATTGCATGGAGAATGTCTTCTTGTGTCTAACACTGATGTGGAACTAAGACACAAATCTCTTCCTACAGCTCATCTGCTGAATAGAATATTATTCTAAGCATATCAGAAGCAAAATAACCCACTATTAATCAACTGGGGAAAAATGACTTCCCACTCCACGTCAGGGTTATGATGCACACTGCTGAGCAACTGTCTTACATGAGGAAAAACCAGGGTTAGCGTTAAGATTGTCATTGGAATACCTAATGCTAATTTTCCGATATGTGACTAAAGAAGCGGACCAGACAGGCTTCAGCAAGAGCCTCATTAAGTCCACACCTGGGAAAGGCCCATCAAAATCCAGGACCGAACTGATTCCTAGGACAATTGGGCCAAACCTGGACCCTAAAGTCTTAGGATGGAATCCTGGCTCATTGAAGTTAATGGCAAAACTCTTGTTGGCGTCAGTGGGGTCTGGATTTCACACCAAACCTCTTCAGATTTCAAAGGTGAGAGGGGTCATAATTGGATTTCTGCACCTGAAGCTGCCCCTATGGCTTTGGTGTGGGTTGAATCCTAAATCAGAAGGGGCCTAGTTGCCTCATTCCTATTGAGGTATGGACAAAATCACGCAAGAACCACTGCTGACATCAGATGTCAATGCAGGATGGCAGCGGACTGAACTCATGAGAGTCTGGGCTGGAATCTGGGGAGATCAGCCTGTGAGAGTTTAGTGCCTAATGAATCTGAAGCCAAATCCCAGTCTTGAGTCAGGCTCAGATCCTACGCTAACCCTCCACCAGATCTACCCATCACCCCATCTCTGTGATCTAGAAATCAAATCACCTGGAATATATTTTACCCAGTCCAGTCCTTCTCTCACTGCAGTCAATGGCAAAACTGCCATTGCCTTTGATGGAAGAATGGGGAGGCCCATCCTATGTCTTTGTTTCAGAGTAACAGCCGTGTTAGTCTGTATTCGCAAAAAGAAAAGGAGTACTTGTGGCACCTTAGAGACTAACCAATTTATTTGAGCATAAGCTTTCGTGAGCTACAGCTCACTTGCCAGTGAAGTGAGCTGTAGCTCACGAAAGCTTATGCTCAAATAAATTGGTTAGTCTCTAAGGTGCCACAAGTACTCCTTTTCTTTTTGCCAATGTCTTTGATCACTGATGTTTTACTGCTGGATAATCCACCCCTGCAGTTGATCACACATGGAGAAAGAGTGCCAACCAGTGGCCAGTTCCGTTCCTACCACGGCATGGGAAGATTTCCTGGGGTACATTCCCTCTTTCAAAGTCCGAGTGGGAATTGAAATGTGCTAGGGATTAGCTAACGCTAACAACATTAAAGAAGCCTAATCCCTCCACAGATCTGTCTAGAACAGGGGCAGCCGAATTGCAGATTTGTTTTGAAGTAAGAGCCAGCAGAGTTCAGCCCACACAACGCTACCCTGGTGTGTGCATCTTTCAGTCAACCCCTGGGTTTTCAGAGAATAAAATTTGCCATGATCCAGCAACTTTCTGGCCTTTGCTGCCAGTAAAGTTTTGCAGGGATTGTCCAGGGAGAAGATGCATGCTGCACTGCAGATGCTTCAAACAGAGCCGAGAGGCCCTTGATCCAGGCAGAGCACATTAGCTGGATTGAATTTGTAGGTATGGGCATTTTCTGTGTTGCAAGATCCTCACAGTACATCAGGGATAGAATGCACCCACAGTGCCGCCAATTCAGGGGTAGGGGCAGTTCCAGTCAAGCAGCAGAAAAGCAATGGGTTAATCAAGGCTAGGCTAAATGAAATGCTCTCGTTGGTAAGTCATTCCAGAAATACACAAAATGTGGGAACATTTTTGTGTGGACATAAAAAACATCATGATGGCTATTAAAAACCCGGCAATGCAAAAACAGTCAGGTTGCTTTCAGAAGGATATCGGCTCATCGTCTTATTTAGCCAGATACATAGTATTTATAAGATCGCTCTCAAGGGATTTTCCCCCTCCCCATTTTATTCTAATATGCAATAACTTCGTAGGAGCTGGAAACAGAAAACTCACTCCTCATTGAAATGGGCTTTCTTCTCCTGCTCCTACCTACGTGGATACAGCCCCGCACAGATTTGTTATTGTGAAGATGCTTTCAGAAACCGGGCTGGCCGTTGCGCATTGTTATTGTAGGGTTGCTGGTCAGTGCAGGGCTGCGCATTTCGGTTCATTGCCGTAGGGCTGCTCACGAAGGCCAGTCTACACGGCCAGCATGTTTGGTGATTTATTTCAAATTGCAAGCTGGCTTATGAGCTTTGGCGACAATCTCTGATTTTCCCGAGAACACGCACTGCAGGAGATGCGCGGCAGAGGGAGAGAACTGCAGGCATATTTAGAAAGCATGACACTTTGCAGGTGTCCCTGTTTTGAGCATATGGTCCTGGGGGAGTTGGTGGGGAGGGTGCAAGCCCAGCCCCCAACTGCACAGAATGCCCTTTGATTGGGAAGGATGATGTGACCAAAAGCTAGGCCTGCTGGAGGATAGTGCTCAGTTTGAGTGACAGCAAAGCTGAGGGGTTTTGCTATGGAGATGGAGGTGGTCTGGGAATAGAACCCACAAAGGGTTTAGCTAGAAGAAGTCTAGGTAGAGGACAACAGAGTCCTAAAGGAGGGACTATGGTCTGGTCTCTGATACAAGGGGACAAAAAGATGCCCTACACTGAAGGGAAGAGGACTGTGAAGGGCCAGGACCAAAGGACTTGTGGGCTCTGAGAAGGGTTGCCCGACTCTTGTTTGAGCTGGACTGTAAATTATATGCTAATAAAGAGATTCCAGGAGGGAAGACTGGGGTCTGAATGCTAAATCTTGCGTCTAAGCGGTTAAAAAGGGAAAAGGCCTGGCACAGTGCTGTGCCAACAATTGGTCACACTTGACAACAGGTGGGCTGCTGGTGTGTTGAGACAGCTGCCTGTCCAACTGACCAATACTGTCCCATTGTTTCCCGCCACTCCTCCGTCTGTCTCCGCCTGTTGTCTGACTTTTGCTGAGATTGTTAGCTCATTGGGGCGCAGACAGTCTTTTTGTTCTGTACAGTGCCTGGCACAGTGGGGTCCTGGTCTCTCAATAGGGCTCCTATGTGGTATGGGAATACAAGTAATATTGTTTCATTATGTATATGTATTAAAATATGAAATGCATTTGATTGCTAATGGCGACGCTGTTGAATTAATATAAATACGAACATTTCATCCGCTGATTGCTTGGCAGGCTGTGTGCTCTTTGCAGTCTTGTCTGGGTCTCTTCTCATACGAAATAATTATTTTTGTGGTGCAACAGGTGCACACGGCACTCTGTAGATGAATAAGTAACTGATAACACTTTCTGACAGCGCTGCAGGAGGGCTGTGGTTTCTAGCAGAGCAACTCAAGGTAAAAACACTGAGTTGGATTATAGGGACAAAATAGCTTAGAAAACAAGCATTTTGCAAATCCAACACCTGAATTAAGCTTATTACCAGAACAGTGACAGACCAACCTGACTGGGTCAATTGTAAATGCCCCCTGCAGTTTCAAATACACATGGGATTCTTTTTCCACATCCTGTCCCAGACTATTGCCCATGTGTTAGTGAGCCGCTGCTGTGTTCCACCCTGGAGGTGGCTGCATTTCCATGGCGCATGAAGTGAGCCACACATTTAGCACAAGATTCTGGTCTCCGTTACACAGTTGCTCCTATGGGAAATGGGAGTTACTCCTGACTTCCCCTGGGGTAAACAAGCTCCAAAGCTGGCCTGGCATTGGCCAATCAAATCAGTCTGACGCTAGGATATTTGGTGCAAAAGATTTTAGGAATGTCAGTCGCCGTCATCAGGGAGGAACAATTCCATGCACCACCCACTGAGGAGGAGTTCTGCACCATAAACGTATTTCATGCCCCACTGGCTTCATAACTGACCATCTGGGGTCAATGGAGCCAGCTTCCACTTTCTGAAGGGAAGGGGAGACAAACCGGAGAGCTGTATAGCCCTCGTGTGCATGCTGAAACCTCTTAGGACAACCCCAGGGAGATGCTGCGAGACATGGTGTTGACTCAGGAAGTGATGTCCAAACCAGTACCCTGGCACCGTGGATCGGGGCACTCCGCTGTGATTGGGAGGAACTGCAGACCTAAATTAAGACCAGCTGTAGCCAGTCAAGATCTGATGGAAGGGATCGCTCCGGTGTTCTGGCCAAATATCAACTTCAGCATCCTGCTTAACTAGAAGCTCTATGGTATTCTGCGCTTCCAGTTCTAAACTCTTCTGTAGTGGTGCCATGTTCCACCCCAGAGGTTGCTGCATTGCCACGTTAAGGAATTGCTTCACTCATATCTAGTTTGTATGATCGGGGGGGGGGTGCAAAAGCGGGGGGGGAGAGAGGGACCACATGGGAGAAGCCTGCTATGCAAATGAGATTGTCGTCATGTGTCCAATCATCCCTTTCCGCCAGGCACCAGCTGGGGGGTGCGGTTAGGGGTAGGAAGGGTGTCAAGGCAGGGGGTGCTGCCGGCTCTCTAAGTAATAAAGCAGATAGCAGAGCCAATATGGACTGTCTCTCCAAAAGGGCATCCGGGCCATAGCCCCAGCTGCGCTCCACCCTGAGGCCCCCCTCTGGCTCATCCTCTTCCCCCCGAGGTCCAGCCCTTCCCCAGAGGCCCCCCCGCCCGCAGCTAGGGGCAGAGAGACATGAGCAGTGGGCGGGTGGGCGGGTTGAGGGAGAAGAGGGCAAGTGGAGGGCGGGATGGGGTGGCCTCAGGGGAGGGACCAAAGTGGCGTAAGCAGCGGGTAGGGTTTCAGGGGAGGGGGCTGGGCCTGGGGTGGAGTGGGGGTGGAGTAGGGGCGGGGCCTAGGGAGGAGGAGGCCGAGCAGGAGTGGGCCTCGGGGCGGAGTCGGGCTCAGGGCCACGTCTGGGCTCCGGTGGTCCCCTCTGTTTCTAGGGAGCTTCCGTCGCTCATGCCCAGCCTCTGCAAATGCAGGAGTCACACGCCTCCCATGATCTCTGGCTTGTGCTATGCCGGAGGTAAGACTAGGTTATTGTAATGCTCCCTTCTGGCCTTAAAAATTGGTGAATCTTCTTGTGAGAGCTCCAAATTCTCTGCTTCCAGTCAGGCTGGAAATAGCATTGAAAATAATTTTGCTCGTGCTGCTTCCGTATCAGGAAACACAGTGGCTGATGCCAAAAGGAAACATAAAAGCAGGGGAAGGGGGAACATAACAAACAAACTTTTTCAAACCTTTAAAGGCTTTTTCTGGTTCAGTCCAGCCATCACTCTGTGCAGTGACAGAGGTCAGCTCTTACTTTATCCAGATTAGTTTGCTCGACTTTATGTGGCTTTTTTCCCCCTTCCAATATTATACATAATTTTCAAGTTCAAGTCAAGAATGGCCTTTTCCACCTGCTGTAAACGGGGAGGTTAATAGTCTACTGAGGGAGAAAGGATCTAATGCCTACTAAGAGTGTCGGAATCAGTGTGTTCTTCACTTTCTCTTTTGAGTAAACTCTGCAAAAACCTAAACTGTGTCCATAGTGGGGGGGTTTTAATGGCACGAGTCTAATCCCATTTCACATTGGCTACCAGCTGAATCGGTTCAAGACTTGGCTGAATCATTCATTTGGCAAATTGCACCTCTTTAGGACGAGAAATTCTCCAGTTTATGGGCTATTGGAAATTATTTGTAAACTCCGTAGTACGGAAGAGAAAGGAAGGATGAGCTAAGGCTTGGGAGACACCAGGGCTGTATCTAACAGTGAGGGTAATTAACCACTAGAAGAATTTACCAAGGACTGTGGTGGATTCGCCATCGCTGGGAGTCTTTACATCTAGGCTGCACGTGTTTCTAGAAGATGCGCTCTAGTTCAAAAGCAGCCACTGGATTTGAAGCAGGAATTAATACAGGGAAGTCCTATGGCCTGTTTTATGGTCAACCATGAGGACGAAGTTGTCGACGAGGAGCTTGAGCTGGAGAAAGGTGTGGGACTGGCGACAGCCTTGGCCAGTGGCGTGGCGAGCCAGGACCGCTTTTTGACTCCCGGCAGCGGCCAGAGCCCCTGGCCCTTTAAATCACCACCAGAGCCCCAGGGCTCCCAGCCGCCACTACCACGGGGCTCTGGCGGTGATTTAAAGGGCCAGGGGCTCTGGCTGCTGCCGGGAGCTCTGGGCCCTTTTAAATTGCTGGCCTCGGGGAAGCTGCCCCTTTTCCCCCACATCAGCGGCCCTGGCAGTGCGGTCGGCTGTGGACCGGACCAGCTTACTTTCACCTCTGGCTGCTTTGGTTCCTACAGAAGTGCCCCAGGCCCTTTAAATCGCCGCCGGAGCCCTGGGCAGTGCAGGCCGGGCAGTGCTGAATACAGTGACCAGATGTCCCGATTTTATAGGGACAGTTCCGATATTTGGGGCTTTGTCTTATATAGGCTCCCATTACCCCCCATCCCCGTCCCGATTTTTCTTGCTGTCTGGTCACCCTAGCGCTGAAGGGCTGGCTGAGGGAGTCTGGCCCCAGCCCCGTCCCTTCCTTCCGAGGCCCCGCCCCTTCCAGGGGCCCAGAGCTGCCCCCCACCTTGCTCGGGCCCCGGCCACCTGGCATACCAGTAAGTCCCTTAAGTTACTTTCACCCCTGAAAGCAGCACACAGGGAAGCAGCATACGGACCTGGTCTGAAGCTGCATGCATGCAGGAGATGCTCCCTTGCATCTTCAGTTACCCTCGGTAGTGTGATTTCAGCTTCGATCACCCCCGCCTGTGAAAACCGGTGTCAGTATTCAGAATAGCGTCCCTAGGCGCCTGTACTGATCCCCTTCTGAAACCACCCAGACCCTTTGTCCCAGCCTGCACCACAGCTGGGGTTAGAACCCAGGTCTCCTGTGATTTAAAGGCAGTAAGGAGTTCTGGGGTTTGTAGCATTGCCTAGTGGATCGAGCACAGGCCAGGAACTCAGGAGACCTGGGTTCTATTCCTACCTCTGCTGCTGGGTGACCTTGGGCAACCATGGCTATGCTCTGAGACTCAGTTTCCCCATCTGTAAAATGGGGATAATGACAGTGGCCTCTTTTGTAAAGCACTTTGAGATCTACTGACAAAAAGTGCCACACAAGAGCTAAGGCTTGTTATTAGTACCTCAGCTCCACACTTAAATCACAGGACCCTGCTTGACTTGGGGCAAATAGCTGAGCCAGCACTTATGGGGATGCAAGGGGAAGGACTAGAAGATAGGGTGGGAGTTGAGAGAGCTGACTTCCTGGATCTGCCACTGTGTAGTCTTGGTAAAGTCACTTAAACTGCTCAATTTCCATTGATTTCAAGGGGAGTTAGGAGCCTAAATACCTTTGAGGTTATGGGTCTTCGTCTCTCTGTGCCTCAGTTTCCCATCTGTACAGTGGGGGCACTACTTCCTTGCCTCACTGCGGGGCTGTGGGGTAAATCCATTACTGACAGCGAGGTGCTCAGCTAATTAATCATCATCTCGAGCTTTTCACCAGTAGATCTCAAAGGCCTTCCCAATCTTTTAAAATCTATTTCTCCTCATCACATCCCCACAAGGCAGGGCAGTGCTATAATCCCCATTGTACAGATGGGCAGCTGAGGTACAGAGAGACCAAGGCCCAGATCCACAAAGGTATTTAGGCTCCTAACTCCCATTGACATCAGTGGCAATTAGGACCCTAAATACCTTTGCGGATCTGGCTAAGTGACATGCCCAAGATCACACAGGAAGTCAGCGGCAGAGCAGGGAATTGACAGGGGCCAGATATATATACGCAAGGAAGCTAGGTGGCTCACCCCCGATGCTTGGCCAGAAAGCATATACAGGCACTTCTTCTGCAACTGGATGGACAGAGGCAGATTGCAATGCCTCAGCAGGTTCCCACTGAGTCAAACAGCTGTTGCACAGGGTTTCACTCCTGAGCCCCTGTGCTGCAGTGTGAAAATGGGGCAGGCCTGGGAGCACCTCATGGCAAAGGCACTTGCGTTTCCAGCTCACCCAAGGCCAGCCCGGGCCTTTGACAGCTTCATCAATAAAACATCCTGTTGAGCAGCTTTAAGTATTTTTCCCCCTAAAAGTGTGAGGCAGTAAAAGAAAGGGAGTAAACAGATTTAGGGCTTTTATTTGTTTTAAATGCCTGTCATTTGTATCTTGTAGCAGGGCAATAATCTGTAAGTAATTTCTCCTGCATTACGAAAACACACACCGCCGATTTGCTGTGAGTTATTTTAAGTGACACTTGGTTAAAGCACGGTGATCAATCAGGTGCCTATGAAATATTGGTTTCTCAGCTTTGGCTTTTTATTTAAAAAAAAAAATGAGAGAAAGAACCATTGCTAGTGAATTGAATGCTCATGTTGTGGAGTGATTCACAGCGGTTGGAGACAGGCGTTCAGCAAGCAGGTGCTTAGCAAACTTCTGCCATGCAGCTCTGCAGCTAGAGCTTACCTCAGACCTGCCCCTGCATGTCTTTGCAGACCCCGATGCCGCTTTGCTAATACACTTCAGCCCTGAACTCGCACTTCCTGTTGTCCCAGATTTGGGACAGCACCCCACACTGGAAGGCTGCTCAGTTCACGGCACCCCCTGCTGATGGGCTCTCCAGATGCACCGCTCTACCAATGCACCTCAACCCCCTGCTATTCCAGTCCTAGGGCCTCCACACTGCTTTTCCAATGCAGCTCAGTCCAAACCCACAGCACCCTATAATGCTGCAAGCCTGGGACCCCACACAACTCTGCCAATGCACCTTGACCCCCCTGCTATTCCAGTCCTGGGGCTTCCACACTGCTCTTCCAGTGCTGTACAGTCCTGACCCGAAGCACTCTCTGATGTCCCAGTTATTGAGCAAAGATTGCTAGTCACGCTGTTGCATTGTAACAGGAAACAGAGGATTTGCTCTGCACAATCAGGACTCTCGTCCATCATGTCTGGTACTCTGCTTTCAGCAGTTGCCAATACCTGATGTTTCATAGGAAGGTTCGGGGAGGGAGGGCAGGAATGTGACAATGCTGCATTTGAAAGATAGGGAACAATTCCTTCCTGACCTCTGTGGAGAGCAGCGTGTGTCCTGAAGCATGAGATTTAATCACTAATGATGCAAAAATCAGATAATTTCCAGACAACATTATCCAAAGCCTGGCAGTTTGGAGTGACCCGAAGGGGCTTTAGTCTCCTCTGGATGCTCATTGCTTTTTCAACATAGTGTGTTAATCTCATTCAAATCCCTGAGCACTGTATGGTCCCCGACGGCCAGGCTGGGCTGTGGTGTGTGTATTGGACACTCATGTGAGAAGTGCCCAGAGGCCCCAACATGCTCAGCAGGTGCCTCTGAGCTGTCATGCCTATGGCTGCGTAGGCTGGAGATCCCCTGAGAAAGGGAAGGGAAGATAAGGACTCTGTGAGGTTGGGAAATAGTATCACTCACATTTTACAGTAGAGAAACTGAGGCACGGTGCAGTGAGTCTGACTCAGCACAGTGCAGAGCAAATAACCCACATCACCATCCCTCCTCCATTGAAGATGTCATTATCGCTCCTCCAACGATCTGGGTCCTTTTATAAATGCAGAAATAGAGACAAAATTCACAGTGCTTTCTGCCCTGATGGAGGAACTGGTGCTGGTCCCCTGCCACAAACAGCCTGAGTGCCAGGCTCTCCACCATGTAGGCTTCCATTGACATCTGACCAGGCTGCAGTAGCCCACTGGACCGCTGGACTGACCACACTGTCCGCCACATTGCTTGACTTGCTGCTTGGTAGTGACAGAGGTTCCTCACTTCTGGTCTCTGCTTTTTGCACCAGTTTTCTCTGCCTGTCCTACCTTTGGATATACTGGAAACATCCCCAGTATTATCCTGCATGGGAGACCAAATCCAGACTAGCCTTAACTCAGGGGGGCGATTTGCAAAGGCACAAAGGGCAGCTTGGCACCTCATCCCAAGGCATCGCCTTTGAAAAAGCTCCTCTTCACTCCCACCGGCCCTTATAGGGCCACAAAAAGACAGACCCTGGAAGCCTACCTCATGGGAGGAGTGCCGCTGAAGTCAACGGGATTACTTTCAGGAGTAAGGTTTACTCCCATGAGTAATGACTGCAGCCCAGGTTCAGCCAACAAAAGGCCAACTGTGTCGCACGTTCCCTTCGCCGCTCAGATCTGGCATTCCCCACTTAAGGAATCTGCCTATGTCTTTTAAAGCCTGGGATAAAAACTATTCAATTGGACTCCACTTATCTCCTTCCCTAATACTATGGAAATCAGGGGCGCGTGGATAGATGGAGCGATTATACAACAGCCCTGGAGCATTAGCAATGCTGAATGCACACACGCCGATCAGCCGAGCAGTATTTTTGGAGTCTGGGCTTTTTAACTCTTGCCTATAATTCTATGCAAGCTACAAAAATAACCCTAAGCTGCATTGGGGGATGAGGGGTGCTATTAATTATCGGTATTGCAGGAATACTTAGAGGCCTCGACTGAGATCAGGGACCCATTGTGCTAGGTGCTGCAGATATGCATAGTACGAGATAGCCTCTGCCCCAACGAGGCTGTGCAATGGGGTGGCTGCCACCTGAGTGCCCCCTTGTGGCCAGGTGTGTCTCTGCAGTGCCCTGCCCCTGTTTTCCCTGCCTTCAGGGATCCCTAAACAAACTCCGCGCAGCCATGGGCGACACATAACAGAGGCTGGGGGAGGCTAAGCCTCCCCAAACCTCTGGTAAGGCTCCCTGCCACAGCCCTGTGGCAGGGCTCAGACCTCCTCCGGGCAGGCCAGGGTTCGGGTGGGCTGGCTGAGGCTCCTTTGGCCGGGGTCGGGGGCTCAGGGCTCCTCTGGCCCCGTGGGCGAGGGGGGAAGTGGGGGCAGAGCCTCAGACAGAAGGGGCGGGGTAGGGGTGAGCCCTTGGATGGAAGGGGCAGGATGGAGGGGCTAGCTTCTCCGAATGGGGGTTCACGTGCCACCCATGCATGCAGCCTTGCTCACCCACTCCCAGCCCTTGCTGGGGGGGCTGGTTTCTTTATTATGGCAAAGCTCCAAAAAAGCAAACACAAGACCGAAGCTTACACCTAGCTTTGAGCCGGCCACAGCCCCTGCACCCTGAGATACTGGGCCTGCCTTCTTCCAAAGGAAAACCTAAATGTTCAGCTGAGTCTCCTTACCCGGCGCCCAGCTCCCTTCTTCAGGGATGCCCCCGGCAGCTCGCCTTCTAGCTTTTCTCTCACTGAACTCCCATGTGCAGCCCCACCCCCTTAACTGGTTCCGCTGGGAGGCTGGCACAGGAGAGTTGGACTTATTTCAATCACAGGGGGGCCAGGCACCCTGCGACAGGTTGCAATCTAAAGAGACAAGACAAGCAAAGGAAGTGCACTGTCACTATTCCCATTTTACAGACCGGGAGCTGAGGCAGAGATTCACCCAAGGTCACGTGGGGAATCTAAGGGAATGGGAGAAGGCCCAGGAGACAATCCGTCTGTCTATTACAGTGTGGCCCAAGGCACAAGAAGGCTTCAGGCCTGTTGCTCACAGAGATCAGGGAGTCTTTGGGCTGTAAATTTAGAGATAAGCCCCAGCAGAACACCCACTCCATCGCCCTGGGACCCGCGTGAGCCACAGTCTCTGTCCACCCATTCTCACGTCAGCCAAGGCCCCCCGTAGACTGTGAATGGATACCAGCAAACCTCCCATATGCCCCGCTCCTCCTCACTCCATCACTGGGGCAGATTTCTCCCTTCGCTCCCCAAACCGCCGCCGTTCAGCCGCAGGGGTCACTCTTCTGTCGTAGAAGATGCATTATCCTCACGCCAGTTCTCTCCCTGCTTTGCCTCTTAACAAGGGGCGGGTTCCAAACCCTGTAACTGACACCACGCATTATTCCGACGGCGGCGGGAACAGACAGGCCTCGGCGTGTCACCAGTAGTCGAGCTGAGCCATGTCTGCAGTGCCGCACGGAGCACCTCTCACAGCTTCCAGGCAGTGAGCGAGCTCCTGCAGGATCCTGGGTCAGCTGGGAGGATCCGGAGCCACATATATTTCAGAACGAGGGAAGATGGGGCTTTGGGCCGGGGTGCCGTGTCGTGTCTGTGATCGGGAGTGGCTTCTCATGGGGGGAATGGCCACGCTGCAGTCAGGAGGGGTGAGTACGCATAGACATACCCAGCTAGCTGGCTAAAACCAGGGTAACTGTGTCAGCACAGGCAGCGGCATGGGCGAGCCGCCGTACCTAGGATCCTGGGCAGGACTGTACTTGGGCAGCTCGTCCAGGCGGCTGTGGCTACATTGCTATTTTTAGCCAGCCAGCTCAATCAAAGCTAGCTTGGGTCTGCTACGCTGGCTGCAATGACACCAGGGCAGACATAAGAATGGCCCTACTGGGTCAGACCAAAGGTCCACCTAGCCCAGTATCCTGTCTACTGACAGTGGCCAGTGCCAAGTGCCCCAGAGGCAATGAACAGAACAGGGAATCATCAAGTGATCCATCCCACGTTGCCCACTCCCAGCTTCTGGCAAACAGAGGCTAGGGACACCATTCCTGCCCATCCTGGCTGATAGCCATTGATGGACCTATGCTCCATGAACTTATCTAGCTCTTTTCTGAACCTTGTTATGGTCTTATACCCTAAGAGGCTGGAGCTCGGGATGCCAGTCCCCAGAGAATTAGTGGGAGGAGGCTGGGCGTGGGCTCTGCAGCCTTAGGGTTAGATTGTGACACACCCCCCCCACCATGAAAGGAAGCTTTCGACCCTTGTGGGGGTTAACGCATAGGAATAAGCAGCGCTACTCAGCCACTCCCTCCCTCTGCAGGGCAGGAAGTGGGAGGGGCAGAAAAAGGGGGCGGGATAGACCCTTGGCCCCACCCACACACTTGCCAGAGTAGCTGAGCTCGCGCAGAGCAGGGTAGGGAGGATAGTGCTTTGCTGCCAGTATGAAAACCACATAATTGACCCGCTGTGTTACTGGGCTATGGAGCACCGGTGGGGACTGCATGAGAAAATAAATCTTGTAAATACACACACATTTTTGCAGAGGACATGTAAATGCCCAGATCTAAAAATGCAGCCCCAATTTATTTATTAGGTCAAACTTTCCCAAAGGAAGATGCCGTTTGTAGTAGCACATAGACTCATAGAACCATGGGGTTAGAGGAGACTGCAAGAGTCTGCGAGTCTAACCCCTGCCCAGATACAAGATACAAACATTTTGTATGAAGGTTATGACCACGGGGCAGTGAGTTATACAGGTTAATTATGCATTGTATGACTAGGTGCAATCTGGGATGGGGGCAGTTATTCCTTTGTCTGTAACAATCAGGATTGGCCACTGCCACAGATAGGATACAGATCTAGTTGGTTGGCAGTTTTCATGTGCTTTCATCACTTCACAGATTTCAAGGCCAGAAGGAACCAATCTAGCCTGACCTCCTGTACTACACAAGCCATAGAACTGCCCCCAAGTAATTCCTAGAGCAGATCTTTTAGAAACACACCTAGGCTTGATTTAAAAATTGCCAGTGATGGAGGATCGGCCACAACCTTTGGTACATTGCTCCAATGATTAATTACTCTCCTGGTTTAACTCAATGGTTAAAAATTTACACCTTATTTCCAGCTTCAACTTCCTGCCATTGGCTCATGCTAGACCTTTCCCTGCTAGATGGAAGATCCCACTATTACATAGTTACTCCCCATGTGAGTACTTATAGATGGCGATCAAGTCACCTCTTTACCTTCTCAATAGATTGAGCTCCTTGAGGCTGTCACCAGGAGATAACAAAAGGGGCCAGCACGCAGATAGAGATCTTGGTCGTGCTCCCCTTGCAACAGCCAGCTGCCTGCAGGAGTGGGTTTGTGATAACTTAAAACAAAGGGACTAATCATTATTACATATAATCAATATTTTCCTTGGTCTCTGTGTTTATACTTTGCTACCATCAAGTGTATCCTGTTGATACTGCACCCGAATTCCTACAGCAGAGGAAACCCACAGGCGTGTGGATTCCCTGCCTCACCTTCTCTCCTACTTATGTAGCTCACCCGAGAGGAAGAGGTGATTGATAGATTTTCTTTTAAGGATTATAGTGTCACTCATTAGTCAGGAGAGAGGCACCAAAGCACATGGGAGCATCTGGCTTGAATGGTGCTGCCCCAATGACTGGCAGTTGACGGGGGGAAGGGATGGACACAGGCTGTGAGCGACATGGCTGATCCTGGGAGGTATGAACACAATGGAAGGTGGAATGCCACTGTGACCTATTCTACTGGCTGCCAGCTGAATCTGAGATGCAGGCAGGCATGGTGAGGCGACCAGACATGAGATGTGTGACAGCAGAAGCCCTGAGATGTGGCAGGCATAGGTGCCGACTCCGTGGGTGCTCTGGGGTTGGAGCACTCACAGGGAAAAATTAGTGGGTGCTCTGCACCCACTGACAGCCAAGCTCCCCTCACCCACCGCCCCACCTCCTCCTCTGCCTCCTCCCCTGAGTGCGCTGCGTCCCCGCTCCTCCTCCTCCTACCTCCTAGCGCTTCCCGCCGCTAAACAGCTGTTTGGCGGTGCTTAGGTCGTTCCAGGAGGGAGGAGCGGGGATGCAGCGCGCTCACGGGAGGAGGTGGAGAAGAGGCAGGGACTTGGGGGACAGGGGTGGAATTGGGGGTGGAGCTAGGAGGGTGGGGCTGGGGGGGGCGGTCGAGCACCCACTGGGAACAGAGGAAGTCGGTGCCTATGAGTTGTGAGCATCCAGGGAGAGAATGCCCCGGTAGCCTGACCTACTGGCTGGTCCACTCATCTGTACAGGCAGAGCGAGCCCAGTGGGGGCTGAAATCCTGTATAACCGCACACGTGCTGCCTTCTCCACACCTTTAAAGGTGCCCAGGGCTGGCTCCAGGCACCAGCGAACCAAGCAGGTGCCTGGGGCGGCAAATGTAAAGGGGCGGCAGGAGGTCAGGCTCTGTGGCGGCAATCCGCCCTCTGCGGCGGTGGGAATTCGGCGGCCGCTCCGTGTTCAGCGGCAAGGTTTTTTTGTTTTGTTTTTTTTGCCGCTTGGGGTGGCAAAAACGCTGGAGCCGGCCCTGAAGGTGCCACTTGCCCAATAAAATCCTGCAGTCAGGTCTTTGGAGCGACACACTGTCTGGAGCAGCAACGGAGCTCAACCTTCCTAACCCACGTGCTCAAGGTGGTATATTTGTCCCCGTGGTGTGGTGTTCACCACCACACAAAGGCTGAGCAGGGTAATGTGGGCCAGAAGGGTCCAGGGGAGCTAGGGGTGGATATGGCCTCATGGCAGATGAAGCCCAGCTGGGGGAGAAGCTGGGCTAGGATGATAAAGCCAGGAAGTGAGAGCAGGAGGTCGGAGCTCTGCAGTCACTCTCTAGAGGGAAGGGGAGTTGACCAGGAACAAAGAGGAAGTCCAGGAGAGAGTAAACGCTGGAGTCCTGCCCTGGATTAGGGAGTCCAGCAAGAGGCCGAGAGGGGTGAAATAGCTACGGGAAGCAGAGGAATCTCTAGTAGTGGTGGGAGGGAAGATCTTCTGAGACAGTGTCCGGACAGCTTGTCCTGTGGGACTCTGACACCCTGGAAGGGGGGCGCTGCATCGTGTTATTTCAGCCTCTCTCAAGGTTAATTCCAGCCTGCAGTTTCGGCTCTCTCCATAGCAACAGTACAAGTGCAATTCCCCCTGGGCAGATGTGGGGAAACACTGAGCTCAGCTCCAGGGACCAGGTGGAGGCAGGACTGAGGTGGAGGCCAAAAGACCCTCCCCTCATCTGCCTCCCTGGGTAGCTGTTCAGGCTAAGAGCTGGATTCTTGGGCTTGACCCTTAAGGAGTATCAGAGCGTAACTGCCTCCCCATTACCCTCTGCTCCCTCTGCCTCAGTTTCCCCTGTCTGTTATCAAATGGAGACCGGTGCTGATTGCCCAGCCCACTCCAAACAACCCCCCTGCTCCTGGGTCTGGCGTGATAAAGTGTCAAACAGCAGCACCCGCACCAGGGCCTTACAGCGCAATGCTAACAGAACGCCATTCTGCACCCTCCCATCCAGAGCCATCCCCCCCACCCACCAGGGCTCCTTCCCACCAGAGCAGCCTCTGCTGTGCCCCGAGCATCCCCTCAGACTTGGCTCTGTCCCCAGTCTCTCTTCTCGAGAGATCCACAACAGCCCCCTTCTCTGCAGCAGCAAAGCCCATAAACAGCTCCTACACCTCTCACCACACTGACCAAAGCAGGTTCGCCTTATATCCTTACCCCTTCTTCCCAGAGTGCATTGCTGCCCCAGCCTCCGTGCTAGGCTGCAATCGGTGTCAGCGTGCTGGACCCGGGCTTGCCCTTAAAGGGCCAGCGAGAGGGCAGGATGATCCATTCTCATTATTGCTGATCCAGGAGCTACCATGGTGACGGGCCGCAACAAAGTGACATCGTCTGCTGTGTGCGGACCAATAACCAGCAGCAACTGTGGGATAAAGCAGGGTTAGGGCAAATCACCTCTTGCTGTTGGCTGGGGGTGGGGTTTGTAGCTAAATGACTCAGATCCCAGCATTCTGGGGAAAATGCAAAACGCCTGCCAATTTCCCAGAAAGCTTCTGTCACTGCCGCAAAGGCCAAATGTCACCAGCAAACAAATCCCAGCAGGAAAACTCCACCGGGCCCAGCCGTCCTTTCATTAGGCTGCTGTGTGGTGTGCATCTCAGAGCTAAGTCACCTGCAGAATTGGCCTGTACCCAGTGACAACAAGGAAGGGGTTCTCTCCGTGGTGGGTGAATTTCACCCTGAGCAGAGGTCTAGCACTCAGGGCTACGCACCGGGTAAGGCCCACATCAGCCCACTGGCTTGCTGCAAGAGGTGTGGAGCATTCACAACTCCCACTCTGAAAATCAGGTCTGATGTGTCTCAAAGTGGGCACCCGGAAAAGGGGGAACATAAATGCTGGCCACCGCAAACACCTCAGGTCCACATGTAACACCGACAGACCCCAGTCGTCGCCAGGCGGGATCAAGCCTGGAACTTCTGGAGCTCAGTGTATGAGCCTCTACTGCATGAGCTGACAGCCACATGGTCCTTAGCAAAGGCTGTAGCAGGCTCATTAATTGCTAATTGGTCTCTGTGCCGCCAGATGGGACAGAGCACCACACCTAGGAGGTGTGTGAGTTACACACACACACAAAAAGAAAAGGAGTACTTGTGGCACCTTAGAGACTAACCAATTTATTTGAGCATGAGCTTTCGTGAGCTACAGCTCACTTCATCAGATGTTTACCGTGGAAACTGCAGCAGACTTTATATACACACAGAGAATATGAAACAATACCTCCTCCCACCCCACTGTCCTGCTGGTAATAGCTTATCTAAAGTGATCAGCAGGTGGGCCATTTCCAGCACAAATCCAGGTTTTCTCACCCTCCACCCCCCCACACAAATTCACTCTCCTGCTGGTGATAGCCCATCCAAAGTGACAACTCTTTACATAGTCAAGTCGGGCTATTTCCTGCATAGATCCAGGTTTTCTCACATCCCCCCCCACCCCCATACACACACAAACTCACTCTCCTGCTGGTAATAGCTCATCTAAACTGACCACTCTCCAAGTTTAAATCCAAGTTAAACCAGAACATATGGGGGGGGGGGGGGGTTAGGAAAAAACAAGAGGAAACAGGCTACCTTGCATAATGACTTAGCCACTCCCAGTCTCTATTTAAGCCTAAATTAATAGTATCCAATTTGCAAATGAATTCCAATTCAGCAGTTTCTCGCTGGAGTCTGGATTTGAAGTTTTTTTGTTTTAAGATAGCGACCTTCATGTCTGTGATTGCGTGACCAGAGAGATTGAAGTGTTCTCCGACTGGTTTATGAATGTTATAATTCTTGACATCTGATTTGTGTCCATTTATTCTTTTACGTAGAGACTGTCCAGTTTGACCAATGTACATGGCAGAGGGGCATTGCTGGCACATGATGGCATATATCACATTGGTGGATGTGCAGGTGAACGAGCCTCTGATAGTGTGGCTGATGTTATTAGGCCCTGTGATGGTGTCCCCTGAATAGATATGTGGGCACAATTGGCAACGGGCTTTGTTGCAAGGATAAGTTCCTGGGTTAGTGGTTCTGTTGTGTGGTATGTGGTTGTTGGTGAGTATTTGCTTCAGGTTGCGGGGCTGTCTGTAGGCAAGGACTGGCCTGTCTCCCAAGACTTGTGAGAGTGTTGGGTCATCCTTTAGGATAGGTTGTAGATCCTTAATAATGCGTTGGAGGGGTTTTAGTTGGGGGCTGAAGGTGACCGCTAGTGGCGTTCTGTTATTTTCTTTATTAGGCCTGTCCTGTAGTAGGTAACTTCTGGGAACTCTTCTGGCTCTATCAATCTGTTTCTTTACTTCTGCAGGTGGGTATTGTAGTTGTAAGAAAGCTTGACAGAGATCTTGTAGGTGTTTGTCTCTGTCTGAGGGGTTGGAGCAAATGCTGTTGTATCGCAGAGCTTGGCTGTAGACGATGGATCGTGTGGTATGGTCAGGGTGAAAGCTGGAGGCATGCAGGTAGGAATAGCGGTCAGTAGGTTTCCGGTATAGGGTGGTGTTTATGTGGCCATTGTTTATTAGCACTGTAGTGTCCAGGAAGTGGATCTCTTGTGTGGACTGGACCAGGCTGAGGTTGGTGGTGGGGTGGAAATTGTTGAAATCATGGTGGAATTCCTCAAGGGCTTCTTTTCCATGGGTCCAGATGATGAAGATGTCATCAATATAGCGCAAGTAGAGTAGGGGCTTTAGGGGACGAGAGCTGAGGAAGCGTTGTTCTAAATCAGCCATAAAAATGTTGGCATACTGTGGGGCCATGCGGGTACCCATAGCAGTGCCGCTGATCTGAAGGTATACATTGTCCCCAAATGTGAAGTGAGCTGTAGCTCACGAAAGCTCATGCTCAAATAAATTGGTTAGTCTCTAAGGTGCCACAAGTACTCCTTTTCTTTTTGCGAATACAGACTAACACGGCTGTTCCTCTGACACACACACAAGTATTCCAAACAGTCTATCTCCGTTCCAAGAGCAACTCACATTAGACTTGCTTTTGGCAAGTCTAAGAACTGGATCAAGCAGAACTGTTTTAGTGCCAGTGTTGACATAGACTAGCCCGAGTAGTTCCACTAGGCTCCCACACCATTGTCCTATGATGCACCAGTGTATCCGTCCCAAATCTCCTCTGGGAACTGTGTGGGGGTTAGCTACAGGGCAGCACTATTGTGGACATCAGGCACACCAGCAATAGCTAAGAATGTGAATCACTGTGTCAAGGACTTGAACCCCAGACAGCACGCACCTAACAACTGTATATGCCCTGATCTGCTTGTTCTAAAATTGGATCTATCCCCCCAATTCAATTGCAGCCCCTTCACTTCTCTAGTGTGCACACAATCATAGAGCTCTGCAGAAAAGAGAGAGTGGGGAAAGCAGGCACCTGGGGGGGTCATGGGGGTATTTCCTCTCCCACTCTTATGCCTAGGGGAGTCAAGAAATCTGGTTCTATCCCCTGCTCTGTAGAGCTAAGTGAAATGTTTTCAGTAAACAGAATGTTTGCCAAAAAATATATTTTGAGGGGGCTCCAAAACTACTTGCAAATTTGGGTCCATTTCAATGAATAGTTTTGACCTTTAAAAAGCAAATGAAATTTTTTCATTTTGTCTTGTCCGTTTCGAAACCCTTGGTGTCGAAAATTTTTGAAATATTGCATTGCGACTTTTACTTTCAAAACTGTGTTCCATTTTTAAATGTGGTCGAGTGGGGTTTTTTTAACGTGAAAAACACCTGAAAACAACCAATCTAAAACACTGAAAACATTTGTTTTTGGCTCAACCAAAAATGTTTCAGTCAATTCAAAACAATTTTATTTTTTCAGGGTTTTTTTAAGACTACGACATATTTAAAAAAAACCCGTTTTGGTGCGATTCAACCCAATTTCTCCCCCTCCCCCCGATTTTTCAGTTCAGTCCCCAAACTGAAAAAAAATCAATCCGCTCCATTCTTGTCTAAATGTGGGCAAGTCACTTGATCTTGCTCTACTCAATGAGAGTTTTGCCATCGACATAAATGGCAGCAGGTTTCCATTTTTAGCCTCTCTCTGCCTCAGTTTTGCCATCTGTAGAGAGGGTTCATACTGACCTACCTACCAGAACGGTTGTGAGGCTAAACTTGTCAATTTCTATAACATCACTATTTAGTGTTGAATATGGAGGCAATTGCTGATTCTCCTCCCTTTCCTTATTCTCTTTTTACAGACTCAAATGTCCAGGCCAATCCAGACTTTTAAAAGCTCCTTTAGTGCTCATTAACCTGGGTACTGTGACTGCATTGTAGTGCGATAAGTCAGGGATTGATACGCTGTTGTTTCAATTGGCAGACGTAATTTCTGCTTTTTGTTCCTACCCTTTGTAGATACGATGTCGTTATTTGTTATGACAATTCAATAACATTTTAATGATTAAAAATAAATCCCATCTGTTTATTTTTCCCCTGGCAGAACAAGAAAAGATTTATTTAGTAGGAATTCCTTCCATTTCTAATTTTTGAAAAATATATTTGTATAACCTGGGGTAACTGAATGAAATTTAAATGAGAGCAATTCAGCTGAATAGGATGAAAACCATCCTCCTGGTAAGATCTATCATCTGTGGAATTGTAAGGAGGTTTTCAGAACAGGAATAAAGAGACAATGCCTAGTTAATCAGTGGAACTCCCTGTTATAAGATATTTAGTCCACAAGCTTTGTGAGGTTCAAAACAAAATGGGATGTTTACAAGAACAGATGTTCACACAAAAAGCAAGGCTATCAAGTGTTACAGTAGATACAGTTTTTAAAATATTAGAAGAAATACAAGGGATGTGCTTGAGAAAGGATGGCCCAGTGGTTAGGATGCTAGCTTGGTACTTGGGAAACCTGGGTGCTGTTCCCAGCTCTGCCACCAGTTTCTTGTGTGACCTTGGTCAAGTCACTTATTCTCTTTAGGCTAGATCCACAAAGGGGATTTAGGTTCAGCATTGCAATTTAAAGTGCCCTGTCACTTACTGGGAGCCACAGCCCTGAGTTTGTTGCCCACGCTCCTTACACAATGCATGGGGAGAGTTTGGCACCAAAGAATGAGTTTTGCAAAAGCCAGCATGCTGAGTGGGGACCCACCTAAACTAGTCAATAGGAAAAGGCTGAGGAGAGTGATGTGGCCTAAGCCCTGCCCTCCTCAGTGTCTACAGCATGCAACTCCACTTGGGATTTGCTGTGAAACAACAGCCTGCCTTGTTCCTCAACAGGCCAGTGGTTCAAGCTCTCACCCAGAATGTGAGAAATCCAAATTCAACTCCTTTCTCTGCTTGATGTAGGACAGGTCTTTGGGGGTGAATACCTGACCCACTCTTTCAGTCTCCCCTGTTAAAGCTATTCTGTTTTGCATCACATATTTAAATATGTATTGGAGCAGGACCTTCCCTCCTCTCCCTCTCACGCCCGGTGAAACTCCTGATCTATTAAAGCAAAATGTTCTGTGGGAATTTTTCAGTTCTGTCAAAAAATTTCAACAGAAACCAGGCAGGGGAACAGGATGGCTCATTTCCTATCAGCCAACTAGCTGGTGAGAGGCTGCCAAGCTCCCAGGCTCCCCCTTTCCTCAGCTGTCTACCTGGTGGGCTGATGGGCTCTCTGGCTGCCCACCCAGCAGGCTGCCAGAAAGCCAGGGTCCCTGGCCCTGGAAGGGGTGATGAAGACTCCTGCTCAGAACCTCGCTTTCAAATCTCCGTGCTAAGACGGCATCTCCCACATCACAGCACCCCCAGCCACGTGGCTGGCTCACTGCTTTGACACCAGCTCAGGGTGAGACCACCACCTACGGACTCATCAAAACTGTTTCCTGGGTCACCCTGGCTTTTCCACAGAGCTCCCAGCCCAGGCTGCTCTAGACTATGAAATCTCATGAGCCCACAGTGACATGGCTATAAAATGGAAAGTTTTCCAAAAAAGAGAGCTTTTGATTTGCTTTCATAGAATCATAGAAGAATCATGAATCATAGAATCTCAGGGTTGGAAGGGACCTCAGGAGGTCACCTAGTCCAACCCCCTGCTCAAAGCAAGACCAACCCCAACTAAGGGCTTGTCTACACGGGCACTTTACAGCGCTGCAACTTTCTCACTCAGGGGTGTGAAAAAACACCCCCCTGAGCGCAGCAAGGTTCAGCACTGTGAAGCACCAAGGTAGACAGCGCGGCTCCCAGTGCTGGGAGCTGCGCCCCTCGCGGAGGTGGATTTTTTTAGAGCAGTGGGAGAGCTCTCCCACAGTGCTCTGCCACAACTACACTGGCAATGTTAAAGCACTGCCGTGGCAGCAGTTTAACATTGCCAGTGTAGACCAGCCCTAAATCATCCCCGCCAGGGCTTTGTCAAGCCGGGCCTTAAAAACCTCTAAGGATAGAGATTCCACCACCTCCCTAAGTAACCCATTCCAGTGCTTCACCACCCACCTAGTGAAATAGTGTTTCCTAATATCCAACCTAGACCTCCCCCACTGCAACTTGGGACCATTGCTCCTTGTTCTGTCATCTGCCACCACTGAGAACAGCCAAGCTCCATCCTCTCTGGAACCCCCCTTCAGGTAGTTGAAAGCAGCTTTCAAATCCCACCTCATTCTTCTCTTCTGCAGACTAAATAATCCCAGTTCCCTCAGCCTCTCCTCGTAAGTCATGTGCTCCAGCCCCCTAATCATTTTTGTTGCCCTCTGCTGGACTCTTTCCAATTTATCTACATCCCTTCTGTAGTGGGGGGACCAAAACTGGACACAGTACTCCAGATGAGGCCTCACCAGTGCTGAATAGAGGGGAATAATCACTTCCCTCAATCTGCTGGCAATGCTCCTACTAACGCAGCCCAATATGCCCTTAGCCTTCGTGGGAACAAGGGCACATTGCTGACTCATATCCAGCTTCTGGTCCACTGTAATCCCCAGGTGCTTTTCTGCAGAACTGCTGCCTAGCCATTCGGTCCCTAGTCTGTAGCGGTGCATGGGATTCTTCTGTCCTAAGTGCAGGACTCTGCACTTGTCCTTGTTGAACCTCATCAGATTTCTTTCAAATTAGTCCTGAAAATTATTAGGTTTCAGAGTAACAGCTGTGTTAGTCTGTATTCGCAAAAAGAAAAGGAGTACTTGTGGCACCTTAGAGACTAACCAATTTATTTGAGCATAAGCTTTTGTGAGCTACAGTTCACTTCATCAGATGCATACTGTGGAAATTGCAGAAGACATTATATACACAGAGACCATGAAACAATACCTCCTCCCACCCCACTCTCCTGCTGGTAATACCTTATCTAAAGTGATCACTCTCCTTACAATGTGTATGACAATCAAGTTGGGCCATTTCCAGCACAAATCCAGGTCTTCTCACCCCCCTCCCCCCCACAAACTCACTCTCCTGCTGGTAATAGCTCATCCAAACAGACCAATCTCCTTACAATGTGTATGATAATCAAGGTGGGCCATTTCCAGCATAAATCCAAGTTTAACCAGAACATCTGGGGGGGGGGGTAGGAAAAAACAAGGGGAAATAGGCTACCTTGCATAATGACTTAGCCACTCCCAGTCTCTATTTAAGCCTAAATTAATAGGACTGCGGAAGTGAAGAAACAGATTGATAGAGCCAGAAGAGTTCCCAGAAGTCACCTACTACAGGACAGGCCTAACAAAGAAAATAACAGAACGCCACTAGCCGTCACCTTCAGCCCCCAACTAAAACCCCTCCAACGCATTATTAAGGATCTACAACCTATCCTGAAGGATGACCCAACACTCTCACAAATCTTGGGAGACAGGCCAGTCCTTGTCTACAAACAGCCCCCCAACCTGAAGCAAATACTCACCAACAACCACATACCACACAACAGAACCACTAACCCAGGAATCTATCCTTGCAACAAAGCCCGTTGCCAACTGTGTCCACATATCTATTCAGGAGACACCATCACAGGGCCTAATAACATCAGCCACACTATCAGAGGCTCGTTCACCTGCACATCCACCAATGTGATATATGCCATCATGTGCCAGCAATGCCCCTCTGCCATGTACATTGGTCAAACTGGACAGTCTCTATGTAAAAGAATAAATGGACACAAATCAGATGTCAAGAATTATAACATTCATAAACCAGTCGGAGAACACTTCAATCTCTCTGGTCACGCAATTACAGACATGAAGGTCGCTATCTTACAATCCAGACTCCAGCGAGAAACTGCTGAATTGGAATTCATTTGCAAATTGGATACTATTAATTTAGGCTTAAATAGAGACTGGGAGTGGCTAAGTCATTATGCAAGGTAGCCTATCCCCCCCAGACGTTCTGGTTAAACTTGGATTTATGCTGGAAATGGCTCACCTTGATTATCATACACATTGTAAGGAGAGTGGTCAGTTTGGATGAGCTATTACCAGCAGGAGAGTGAGTTTGTGTGTGTGTGTGGGGGGGGGGGGGGGTTAGAAGACCTGGATTTGTGCTGGAAATGGCCCACCTTGATTTTCATACACATTGTAAGGAGAGTGATCACTTTGGATAAGCTATTACCAGCAGGAGAGTGAGTTTGTGTGTGTGGTTTTTGGAAGGGGGTGGGGGTGAGAAAACCTGGATTTGTGCTGGAAATGGCCCACCTTGATTATCATACACACTGTAAGGAGAAAAGGAGTACTTGTGGCACCTTAGAGACTAACCAATTTATTTGAGCATGAGCTTTCTTGAGCTACAGCTCACTTCATCGGATGCATACCGTGGAAACTGCAGAAGACATTATATACACACAGAGACCATGAAACAATACCCCCTCCCACCCCACTGTCCTGCTGGTAATAGCTTATCTAAAGTGATCATCAAGTTGGGGAGTGAGAGAACCTGGATTTGTGCGGGAAATGACCCACCTTGATTATCATACACATTGTGAAGAGAGTGGTCACTTTGGATGGGCTATTACCAGCAGGAGAGTGAGTTTGTGTGTGTGTGGGGGGGGGGGGGGGCGGAGGGTGAGAAAACCTGGATTTGTGCTGGAAATGGCCCAACTTGATGATCACTTTAGATAAGCTATTACCAGCAGGACAGTGGGGTGGGAGGGGGTATTGTTTCATGGTCTCTGTGTATATAATGTCTTCTGCAGTTTCCACGGTATGCATCCGATGAAGTGAGCTGTAGCTCACGAAAGCTCATGCTCAAATAAATTGGTTAGTCTCTAAGGTGCCACAAGTCCTCCTTTTCTTTTTGCAAAGACAGACTAACACGGCTGTTACTCTGAAACCTGTCATTGTAAGGAGAGTGGTCACTTTGGATGGGCTATTGCCAGCAGGAGAGTGAGTTTGTGTGGGGGGGCGGAGGGTGAGAAAACCTGGATTTGTGCTGGAAATGGCCCAACTTGATTATCATACACATTGTAAGGAGAGTGATCACTTTAGATAAGCTATTACCAGCAGGAGAGTGGGGTGGGAGGAGGTATTGTTTCATGGTCTCTGTGTATATAATGTCTTCTGCAGTTTCCACAGTATGCATCCGATGAAGTGAGCTGTAGCTCATGAAAGCTTGTGCTCAAATAAATTGGTTAGTCTCTAAGGTGCCACAAGTACTCCTTTTCTTTTTGAAAATTATTAGTTTCTCATCATTTATCCTGATTAAAAAGAAGGTTGAGGTTAAAAAAGAAGCCAAAGATCACGAATCGTTCAGAAAATATAAAGGCTAATTTGAACATTTTAAAGCAAAATATTTGATGAGTGATATCCATCCCTCCTTTGCCCTCCTCATCAGAGCTGAGCTGATGTTTCCATAATCCTTAGCAACAGGCAATGACCTTACTAAAGACAGCATGATTACTCTGCCTGCTCCAGGTGCTGGAGATATCATCAGCTCATGCAAGGGAAACCCTGGATTCAGTTCTTGGCAGGTAAGTGAAGGAGAAAATAGTTCTGACTGCTCTGCATTGATTTTAGTCTATTAATGATATGGGCATGATCTTAAAGGAGTTTTAAAAGAAACTGCAAAAGGGTTTCTGTTCATTTTGAAGGGGATTCATGCATGAGGGCTCATCCCTGGCTGAAATTGACTCGCCTGACCTCTGCCTTCGGCTCTTCTGAGTTCAGCCAATGAGGCGGGGTTGTGCAATGCAATGTCTGAATGGAAATGAATAATTTATGCCCAGAGGAGGAGGAAGAAGAGAGATGTCAGAGAACAGAGACCGTGGGACTGAATCAAGAGAGGAGAAAGAACCAGGAACAAAAGGGAATGTTTTCCTTGGGTCTGGGAGAGTGGTCAGTGAAGGATTAAGCTCTGCTCTGATGGTGAAATTCACCCCTCTCTGGATAGTCAGCATAAGGCCTAAAGCACCCAGAGGTCACACAGCAGGTCGTTGGCAGAACTGCCTCCCCTCCAAACATTCGGAGGTAGACCCACGAGTGCCCAGACTCCTGGTCCCTGACAATGTGCAATACAAGCTCATATGGTAGCTCTGTGATTAAGTGGACATGAGAAACCATGCATGCATGCCTGTGCACGTGCGATGGAAGAAATCCCACAGCCAGGCCACTGAATCCCACTCATTTCTGCCCTGATTTTTACTGGCACTTTTCACATCTGCTGCTAAAATCTCCTCCGGCGGTTTAGATTTCAGGAACACCACCCAGCAATCCTGGGGTCAGCAAGGGGGAGGACAATGTTAGGTAGCTTTGAAGTGCTGTGTTTGCTCTACCTGATTGCTTCAGAGATGGAGCTGGGAAAGGCAAGAAAGAGAGAAAGGAAGGACTAGTCACTTGACCCTCAGGGTATGTCTAGCAGCTGGGAGGTGTGGTTCCCAGCTTCAGTAGCCATGTAGGTGCTAGCCCATTAAAAGTAGACGGGTGGCCACAGCAGCAGGAGTGATGGCTTAGGCTATAGGACTGAATCACTGGCTGGTTAATAATCCATCTCCCCTGGACTTATTCTAGCATTGCAAACCCCACTGTTCCACATGACATCTGTGTGCACATATATGGACACACACACACAAAACTATAAGAGATGAAAGGTGGGTTCAAAAAGTCAATACTAAAAAAACAAACCCCGTAAGGATGTGTAATGTTTAAAACTAGGGCCCTTTGTCTTGCAGTGAAAACACACCATTTCCAGGGAAGGACTGCCAACTAAAAATACCCCTGTAGGGAAGAAGATGCAGATTTAAAGAGACAGTGTGCATAAGAACTATTGTCCTTTAGGGACTGCTCAACTGTAGTTAGTTACCGACGCATCTTCCTTCTGTGCTGGTTACTGGCTGCGATTTGGATGTTACAATGTGCACTTATATACGTGCCAGAGAGGGCAGCTATGCAGTGCCAAGGGGGGCACTGGCATTCAGGATATTGTGATGGGTTGGTTCAATCACTTGGAAACTGGGTGGGGGGGGAACCTCTGCCCTTCATTTTAAATAGTTGAAAGAAGTTGTTAAGCTCCTTTAGGTAACCAAACAGCTGAAACAACAGCAGGTCAAGCACATGAGAGAGAAACAGGCACCTGTCACCGCATTAAACATAGGCACATATGGGGGGGGGAGAGGTTCTCTGACTATCGTTTTGTGAAGGTTTTTGTGTCTGTGAGAGAAACAGCAGAAGGACCAGATAAGCTGAGAGAGAAGGCAGTGAGGAAGCACCAGCCACAGAAGCACTGGTAGCACAAGGCTGAGGAAAGGCTAAGAGACAGAGAGCTTTTGGGCAGAATGCTGTCTGGAAGAGGTATGGAGCTCTAAGTAAAGAAACTGTCTCCTGTGGTCTTCACAGTGGTGTTCACAGAAACAGGACTTTGTTCATTCTTTGTAGACAAACAGGATTCCATCAAAGGTGTCTGGCTCCGTCATCCATCTGCCCTCCTCACCAAAACAACCCACAGGGCCCCAGATTTTGGCTAACCACTCTGGTCAAAAAGGGGTAACACTATTGCAACAAGTCTGTACCAATCTAGAACTTCAGTGATGTCCCTATACCACATAGCAAGGCCACGGAGGACTGCATAGTGGGAGAGTACTCAGAACCTCCTGATCCAAAGACCATGGTCCCCTACCATTTAAGTGAAAGGAAACTCTTCATCAGTTGCCACTATAGGGCTATGATGCACAGTTGAGCAGTTCCGATTCCACCCAGTAGAAGGCAGCGGTGAAACGGACGAGCCAGTTCAAAATATGACAAAGAGCTGGATTTACAGATGGTGCAGCCTGGGACAGGACAGAGGGGGCTGTGGAGAGAGACAGCCTATTAAGGGTAGAGAACACAGCAAGGGCAATGATCACATAAGCTTGTTATTAACAGCTCTAGCCCTGGTGAAGGTTCGAGGGGGGAAAACATTGGAAGATGCCGGGCAGTTGATTCAGAGACCAGGTGCAGCAGGAGTTTTCTTCTTCCCCCCAGAGTGCCCCAATCATGACCTGGAGAGAACCCGCTGGGGTAGTTCACTCAGTGGCCCACCCAATTACCAGCCTCTTCTGCCTCCCCCAATCAATTTCCTCCATGCTCCTCAGCCAGCAAGTCCTGGGCCATGGACTCGGCTGAGCTGATCATGAAAGCTCAACTGTAAGTTGCCAAGAGGAGCTGTGCTAATGGGCGGCATTGCTAGCCTCGAGACCTCTTGGGCTCAATGGGAGATTAATTGGGCCCTGTGTCATTGCCAATGGAGGGTTATTTCCAACGCAGTAGTCATTGAGAGGGGGTAGGGTAGAGCTGAACAAAAATCAGAATTTCCATTTTTCAAGAAATTCCATTCTGTCAGAACAAAGAGTTGAAATAATGGCGTTTCCCACAATGTGAAATATTCAGAACTATTTCTTCAGAGGGGTAGCTGTGTTAGTCTGGATCTGTAAAAGCGGCAAAGAGTCCTGTGGCAACTTATAGACTAACAGACGTATTGGAGCACGAGCTTTCGTGGGAAAGCTCGTGCTCCAATACGTCTGTTAGTCTATAAGTTGCCACAGGACTCTTTGCCGCTTTTACAGAACTATTTCTGTTTGACTTTGTCAACATGTTTTGTTTCGATGAGGCCAATCATTTCAATTTCATCATTTTGACTTTTATCGTCGATTGCAAAACGAGAATATAATTTAAAAGTTGAAACAAAATGTTTCAGCCTGATCAAAACATTTCATTTGGAGATATATTTACAGGACTCTTTGCCGCTTTTACAGATCCAGACTAACACGGCTACCCCTCTGAAGAAATAGTTCTGAATATTTCACATTGTGGGAAATGCCATTATTTCAACTCTTTGTTCTGACAGAATGGAACTTCTTGAAAAATGGAAATTCTGGTTTTTGTTCAGCTCTACCCTACCCTCTCTCAATGACTACAGCGTTGGAAATAACCCTCCATTGGCAATGACACAGGGCCCAGTTGAAAATGTTGACCAAATTGGTATGTTCCCATGAAAGGTTTCAATTTTGTCAAATCAGCATTTTTGGACGGAAAACTTGCCTAGCAGAACATTTGCAAGCATATGTGGCAGGGCCCCGCTCACTCCTGCCTCTGCTCAAGTCCACAAACAGCACAGAGACCTTTAGGCCGATAAACTACATGGTGAAGTTTATTTACAATGAACACTGTCCAGCCTTATGCTTACAGTCGTACGGAGCCATACACTGCTCAGGGAAGAGCAATCTCTCTCTATCTGCTTCCTCCACACATACACCCCCCCACACCCCCACTTACTTCCTGTGCCTTTTTGTATCCACTGCCTAATGGCTTAATTAGCCTTTCAGCTCTCCTCCACCCATCCATTAGGCACAGCTCTTCTTAACACGGTCTGTTCTGCAGTAATTAATAACACAGGCCATAGGACTTCCCTGATTTATAAATCCATGGTACGCCCACATCTTGAATACTGCTAGCAGATGTGGTTGTCCCATCTCAAAAGAGAGATATTTGAATTGAAAAAGGTTCAGAAAAAGCCCACAAAAATGATTAGGGGTATGGAACGGCTGACGTATGAGGAGAGATTAATAAGACTGGGACTTTTCAGCTTGAAAAGAGAAGACTAAGGGGGGATATGACTGAGATCTATAAAATCATGACTGGTGTGGAGAGAGTAAATAAGGAAGTTTTATTTACTCCTCATAGCACACGAACTAGGGGTCACCAAATGAAATTAATAGACAGCAGGTTTAAAACAAACAAAACAAAGTATTTCTTCACACAATGCACAGTCAACCTGTGGAACTCCTTGCCAGAGGATGTTGTGAAGGCCAAGACTATAACAGCGTTCAAAAAGCACTAGGTAAGTTCATGGAGGATAGGCCCATCAATGGCTATTAGCCAAGATGGGCAGGGATGGTGTCCCTAGCCTCTGTTTGCTAGAAGCTGGAAATGGGCGACAGGGGATGGATCACTTGATGATTCCCTGTTCTGTTCATTCCCTCTGGGACACCTAGCATTGGCCACTGTTGGAAGACAGGATACTGGGCTAGATGGACCTTTGGTCTGACCCAGTGTGGCCATTCTTATGTACCTGTTTGTACCAGAGCAGATCTTTCAGAAAAACTGCCACGCTAGATTTAAAAATGGGAAGTGATGAATCCACCAGAGCTCTTGAAAAGTTTTTCCAGTACTTAATGGACCGGCTTTGAATTTGGGCTCTGCACATCTTAAAGGGCTTCTAAGATTAATGTCCTTCAATCAAGCCTTTGCTGCTCATGCCTGCTTAGCAAATTCCTCCTAGCCGCCAGATCGCAGTAGCTGGCAAGACCCATCTAAGACCTGGTCTACACTACACCGTACGTCGACCGAACTACAGAATTGTCTGCACTTAAATTTTGCTCCCACTGACGTAACTGCCCAACTCCACCAACTTAATAACTCCACCTCCATGAGCAGCGTAGAGTCAAGGTCGATATTGGTAGGTCAAGGCAGTGTCAGTGTAGACGCTGCGTTGGTTATGTCAAGTGATACTGGTTCAGGAGCCAACCCACAATGCCCCACACTGACAGTACAATCAATGCAAGCGCTCCTGGTGAGGACATGTACCACCGACACAAGGAGCCAAGTGTAGACACATACAAGCGCTATAGCTACTGTGGCAGCTGTATGTCGACGTAAATTTGGTCAACTTAATTTTGTAGTGTAGACATGGCCTAAGATTCCTTCTATCGTCTCTTCCTCTCACTTCTTCCTCTTCCTGATCTTGGCTCACAAGCCCTCCATCTTCCTCCCCCACACCCTCCTTAACAGCCCCCATCTCTGGAGTTCCTAACTTGCCCCAAGCCTTGATTTAAAATTTACACTGCCAGCCTTCCACAGCAAGTTCCAGTTTAACGCTGTGTTAATACCACTTCGTGATGGGCCTTGTCAATTTTGAAGGAGTGAGACAGGCTTGTAAAAATTAGTCTCCCTTGCGAAAAAAAACCACTCTGTCTTGAGGGAAAGTTTAATTAAAAAGAGCAGAGTTTTTAATTACCAAAGAAATCTACTTGAATGGTTCATTTGCATAATCCCGATGGCAGTGGGGGAACAGGCACGAATGAGATAAGGTTTCTTTACAATCATTTCCCTGCGTTCCCATATCTCTCTGGAAAGTACTCTGATCCGTCCCTCCCTCCCACTTCCATATTCCTCTGACTGGCTGACTGCCTGGCCTGGCCTTCAGCTGCTCCTGTGTTCGGCTTCCCCTTTGTTTGCCCCCAGTGCATCGAACAATAATAATGTGCCATTCTCTGGGTGGGGACACGTGGGTGAAATGGAATTGTCCCGCCTTCTGCTTTGGTGGATTGTCCTCCGCTATGGAGCGCGCATGCAGATGCTTGTCAAAACACTCGTGGGGCAAGCGGGGAGAAGTCTGACACAAGAGAAACCTACCAGGAAAGCAGAAGGACCAGGGCTTGCCTGCTGCTTGAAATTGGCCAGGAAAGACACACCCATGCATCCGGATGGATGATTCCTATTCAGCAGAGACAGATTAAGGCAAACCAGGCACCCAGACACACCAGAACATAGGGTATCCCTTGAATTCACCCCACAGCCCAAGTTCTGTGCTGTGGCCCCATCTCTAACATGACACAGGGAATCGTATGGCTCCGCCCCCCAGCCCTAGCCCTGTGCTGTGCCCCACCCCCTACAGGACATGGGGTAACACCTGGCTCCACCCCACAACCTGAGCCCTGTGCTGTGCCCTCACCCCCTGCCCAGGGTGGTGGTGACAGGGAGGCTGCTCCTTCCACCCCATCAGAAGCAGCAGCATGGGGCTCCCTTTGCTCCTGCCAGGAGTGCCAGCAGGGGCTCCCTGCCCTCACGGGCAGCAGGGTCCTTCCTTCCCACTGCCCAACTGAGCGGAGAGAACCTATTGCCCAAGGAGAGAGAAAACGGGAGCGGAAAAGGTGGGGGAAGGGGCTGGTCCTGCAGAATCAAGCCCTGGAGAACCTCTGCCTCCATCAGCAAGTCCCACCAAAGAGCGGTTCACATTATACTGCTGAAGGGACGGGGCGCTACCTATCCGGTCCCCAACACCACAGTAGCTGAGCCCCTCCCAACACCCCCAGGCCATAGGGAGATATCCCCATCCCCACTTTACAGATGAGGAAACTGAGGCCCATAGAGATGAGGTGTCTTACCCTAGGCCTGGATTCGGTTGTGGTTGGAAAGTTGTTGTGTTGGTGATGACCCTATGGTTTAAGAGATAGAAACCTGGCTAGTTCCAAAGCCCTTCCCCCAGCCATCCGGCATATACTGTTCTCTCAATGCCATTCTCTGCCGACTGCCTTTACTTCCCTCTTTCTTTGAGGCTTGGATCAGGGACAGCAGAAAAACCCTCCATTTTGCACCCTTCAGACCCTCATTTCCCAGGGTTTGACTCCGGTGCAGGGTTTGTGTGGCCTACAGAGAGCGGTGGCCAGAGAAAACCTCTGAGCACAAGACCCTGCATTGGGGTGTTTGGTTGGCTTAGTCGATCACACCCCTCCTGCCATAAAATCATAGAATATGAGGGTTGTAAGAGACCTCAGGAGGTCATGTAGTCCAACCCCCTGCTCAAAGCAGGACCAACCCCAAATAAATCATCCCACCCAGGGCTTTGTCAAGCCTGACCTTAAAAATATATAAGGAAGGAGATTCCACCACCTCCCTAGGTAAGGCATTCCAGTGCTTCACCACCCTCCTAGTGAAAAAGTTTTTCCTAATATCCAACCTAGACCTCCCCCACTGCAACTTGAGACCATTACTCCTTGTTCTGTCATCAGCTTCCACTGAGAACAGTCTAGATCCATCCTCTTTGGAACCCCCTTTCAGGTAGTTGAAAGCAGCTATCAAATCCCCCCTCATTCTTCTCTTCTGCAGACTAAACAATCCCAGTTCCCTCAGCCTCTCCTCATAAGTCATGTGTTCCAGTCCCCTAATAATTTTTGTTGCCCTCCGCTGGACTCTCTCCAATTTTTCCACATCCTTCTTGTAGTGTGGGGCCCAAAACTGGACACAGTACTCCAGATGAGTAGGGGATTTAGTCATTACATTGTTATCCCCATTTTACAAAGGGAGAACTCAGATTTAGTCGGGGATCGGTCCTGCTTTGAGCAGGGGGTTGGACTAGATAACCTCCTGAAGTCCCTTCCAACCCTGATATTCTATGATTCTATGAGGCCTCACCAATGTCAATTACAAGGGAACGATCATGTTCCTCGATCTGCTGGCAATGCCCCAACTTATACAGGCCAAAATGCCATTAGCCTTCTTGGCAACAAGGGCACACTGTTGACTCATATCCAGCTTCTCGTCCACTGTAACCCCTAGGTCCTTTTCTGCAGAACTGCTGCCGAGCCATTCGGTCCCTAGTCTGTAGTGGTGCATTGGATTCTTCTGTCCTAAGTGCAGGACTCTGCACTTGTCCTTCTTGAACCTCATCAGATTTCTTTTGGCCCAATCCTCTAATTTGTCTAGGGCCCTCTGAATCCTATCCCTACCCTCCAGCGTATCTACCTCTCCTCCCAGTTTAGTGTCATCTGCAAACTTGCTGAGGGTGCAATCTACACCATCCTCCAGATCATTTATGAAGATATTGAACAAAACCAGCCCCAGGGCTGACCCTTGGGGCACTCCACTTGATACCGGCTGCCAACTAGACATGGAGCCATTGATCACTACCCGTTGAGCCCGACAATATAACCAACTTTCTATCCACATTATAGTCCATTCATCCAGCCTATACTTTAACTTGCTGGCAAGAATACTGTGGGAGACCGTGTCAAAAGCTTTGCTAAAGTCAAGAAACAACACGTTCACATGAACTGGGGCTGTATTATCTTCTCTGAAGAGACCACGCCCGGTGCCCTCCCTCAGGGTTCCGTGACGGTCGCAAGAGGCACCCCGGTGGCTTGCCTTCAACAGAGCTGTGCGGTCAGGAAGGCAGGAGAAGGGGCCCAGGCAAGGCCAGAGCCAGGCGAAGTGCTACTGTCACAGGCCGATCAGCAAAAGAGAAAGTCCTGGGAACATGCCAACAGAAAGTTCCACTTGTGTGGGTGAATTAACCTGGCCCAAAAGGGAGCTGAAAGGACAGACGCAGGCTCAGCGTTTCACTATTACCAACTCTCGCGATTTTTTTCCTCAGGTGGCAGAATTTTGGAAGAGGCTGGAGCCCGTCTGGGAATGACACGAGAAGCTCCAGCCCCCCAACACATGCCAGCCCTGTGGAAGCCAGCTGAGTCTCTCCCCCCCGCTTGCTATTCTCACAGGAAGGGAAAGGGGAAAAGGGTGCAAAGAAACCAGCAACTCAGGGCAGCTCCCCTGCATCCTCCCATCCAGTGAGAAACATGGCCAGGATTGTAACACTTCTCCTTCGCCTTGCAGCACCTGTTCTGGGAAGGGGCAATGGTTGGGGTGAAGAGCTCCTGGAGCTGCTCCCCAACCTAAGAGGGGGTGAAGGACGCCCTAGAACTCCCCCCCCCCAGCCTGTAATGGTAGGAGGAGAGCCTGCTGCAGCCCCCGAGGGCTGGGAGAAGGGGTGAAGAGGCGCAGAAAGGAAGCTGGGGAACTGGGGCTGAACTAATGAGGTGGTGGCTGGGTGGGTTTTGAATTGAAGTTTGGAGGACAGGATTAATTGCCGGGCAGGACACAGGCAGATGTGGAGGTGAGAACTCCTGCAGTGAGGAGGATGAAATCCCCTTAATCAATAAATTTGGGAGCATGGCCAGCACTAATTCTCTCTCACTCACACACACACACACACACACACACACACACTAAGCATAAGCAAGGGGAGTTCAACAATCAAAAGACAGAACGAAAAAAGCACAATAAAGTTTTTTTTTTTTAATCTCATGGTTTTTTGAACCAATCTTAGGATTTTGGGGGGTCTCACTCCTGATTTTTGGTCTCCTGAGGTTGGCAATACTGTTTGCAGCCCCAGGAACTCTTCCAAGGTGTCTGCCCCAATGCCCTTGCAAAAGAAATGATTACAAAATAAAATACAAGGAAAACAGGTTTACTTACCCATTCCTTGCAGGAGAGACGACCTAGACACGTTGACTTCCTCCAGGTCTCTCCCTGTTCACTGGGAATGGTGCTGTTCATATAAACCACCTATTTCCCAGCAGGCCTTGCTATGACTACAAGTCTGGTTGCCATGATGGACTACATTTCCCAGTCTGCCTTGCTCTCCTGAGCCCCTAAGGAGACTGGATGCAGACACCAAGACTCAGCCTTGTCCCTCACCATAGAGGGGCGTTCCAGCCCAACCCCCTATATTGTGGTCAGCAGATCAGGATGTCTTGTATAAACCACAGACCTCTTCCCTGAGGCAATTTCCTCCCGCTCAGTGACGGTGCCCCCTCTGAGACTCTCACAGATGTTAGGGTTGCCTGGGTGGAGCTAGACGCTAAGGTTTAATATTTATCCACAGAATAGGTTGCATCAGCTTGTGCTTTCCCGTGGCCCCACTGTAAGCTGGAGAGGCCTCCTCCTTGGGCTGAGAACTGATTTGATCTCCATGACCCCTCTAATTTGTGCTCTCTTGCTGGTGACTGCCAACAAGCATATCAGTTGGTACCAGTTGTGGTGTGACCATCACCCCACTAGATATGGGACTTTATTTCCTACAGAACAGCCTTCAGACGTGTGTTTCCACAGACGGCAACAGCTTTTGATGTCTATTTGGCCTGTGGTAGACATGAACGGTTGTTCTAGAAGAAAACATCTGTAGCCCATCCTACCCATCCAGCTTTCCTCATTCCACTGTCTAATGAGCTCCCCTGGATGCTATATTCTAGAAGAAGAGATGCCCCTTTGTACGATAACTCTTATGGAACTGTTTTTCCTCCTTTAATTCTCAATGTCCCTGCTATTTATGCCACATTGAAGGCAGAAATTTGCATTAATATGCCCAGTGCTATCTGACAGATGATCTGTCTAATTTACACCAACCCATGGGCTTTCATTGTTTTCCACAATGTGCCAGAAATATACTGTACAGGAATTAGAGATGAGCCTGAATCAAAATCCAAATTCTTATAATAACAACCTTATCTCTGACCCCCAAACTCTATATGTGGGCTCTTTCATTATATACATCACTAAAAAGAGATAGAGAGAGAGAGAGACCAAGATATGCATATACTACACACTCAAAAGTGTGTTAAAAGGCTAAAATTGCAAAGTCAAGCACTCAAAAGCAACGAAGAGCAAGGGATAGGGTGACCAGGTGTCCCGATTTTATAGGGACAGTCCTGATATTTGGAGCTTTGTCTTATATAGGTTCCTATTACCCTCCCCCCTCTTGGTCCCTATTTTTCACACTTGCTGTCTGGTCACCCTAGCCAGGACAATGATTGTCTGAGCATCTTTAATTCGACCCTCTTGTGCATATGCATTATGATACAGTCTTGAATTACATGATCACATACTACTTTTCCACAGGACCCCTGCTGAATTCAGTGCATAGGGTGGACAATGCTGGATGGTGAACTTTGGTACACTAGATTTGCCATATTAGATGAGACTCTGGGTCCATCTTCTCCAGTATCCCGTCTTTGGCAGTGGCCAGCACCAGATCCTTCAAAGACTGTGCAAGGCAGCCTACAGTAGTGTAACTATGGTGTAACCTGCCCTTCGTGGAAATTTCTTCCCAAACCCTATTAGTTTGGGATGGTTGATGTAGGCGTTAAGTGGTGCATAGGCCATGAGCTGGCCTTCTGCATGGGGAGTGAATTTCACACTGTGAGTTTGAATTGCAGTGTGTGTCTGACCTGGACTGTGGGCAGGACCCTGTCTCCCTCTGTGCTTCATACCCTGACAGCACTCAGTGAGTAAACAATTCTAATTAACAACACTGCCATGGCCTGCCTGATACCTGTTTTGTGGCATCAACCCCTAGGATGGTCAACTTGGTGCTTTTCAGCGGCACAGAACTCACCCTGAAGAATGGCAGAGGGGCAATTCTCAGCCCCTTGAGCATTTCTCCCTCTCAAAATATTGCCATCAACTTTGGCCCTCTCCACTGTCTAGAACGTCCCAAGAGCAGATACCAGGTGACTTCTCGATTGGGGTTTTGCCATATGGGCAGAATTAATTGCAAAGGGCTTGTTCTGCTTTTTTTTTTTGCTTTCCAATGAGACGCATAACGGCTCACTCCCCCTGCCAGGCCTGGCTATAAGCATACTCTAGGCCCAATCCACACAGCACCAAAGAGAAATAAAGGTTGCAATCATTTATATCTGTTTCCGATGGTGATGACATTGGAAGCTTATTTTATTTAACTCTATTAAGCAAATATTAGCCATTAATTATCGCCTGCCTCCTTTCATTTCTGCCTTTGTCAGTAAAACATCTAACGTGGGGACAAATTATGCTAATTCCATTCCAAAAATGATTAGGCAGAGGGATTTAATTTTTTTTTTTGCCTGGGATTGATCTTCTCTGACCTCTAAACCACTAACTCGGCATTCTGTCTTCACACAGCTTTGCAAAGAGGATAAAGATGGAAACAGACATATGGTGCACAGGAGCCTAACTCATGCGTAGTTGCTTATCCCAAGCAGATGGAAATGGCTGTTTGAGTGCCTTGCTTAGAGAGCTGCCTTTAAAACGTACCTTCTTTTTATTTTCCCTTTGTCATCAGCACAGCTAATTAACCGCTCCAAGGCAACTTTTCGCTCGGCTCTGAACTCCACGCGCACATTAATTTTCCAGTGGGGTCTCCCCCTCCCCAATCCATTTGCCAGTTTAGATGACAGGCCGATTACTATAATGGTAGCAAATGTAAAATATGCCCAAGCTGCTGTGAATGCTAATACAGGAGGGGCACAGCCGCGGGTGGGGGTGGAGTGAGTGAAGAGCGAAGTAGCAGCTTGAGGATAGCTGAGACTTCCAAGGATAACAAGGACAAGGGCAGAGTCCTGCACTTAGGACGGAAGAATCCCATGCACCGTTACAAATGAGGGACCGAGCAGCGAGGCAGCAGTTCTGCAGAAAAGGACCTAGGGGTTACGGTAGACAAGAAGCTGGATATGAGTCAGCAGTGGACCCTTGTTGCCGAGAACGCTAACGTCATTTGGGGCTGTATAAGTAGGAGCATTGCCAGCAGATCGAGGGACGTGATCGTTCCCCTCTATTCGGCACTGGTGAGGCCTCATCTGGAGTACTGTGTCCAGTTTTGGGCCCCACAGTACAAGAAGGATGTGGAAAAATTGGAAAGAGTCCAGCAGAGGGCAACAAAAATGATTAGGGGACTGGAGCACATGATTTATGAGGAGAGGCTGAGGGAACTGGGATTATTTAGTCTGCAGAAGAGAAGAATGAGGGGGGGATTTAATAGCTGCTTTCAACTACCTGAAGGGGGGTTCCAAAGAGGATGAAGCTCGGCTGTTCTCAGTGGTGGCAGATAACGGAACAAGGAGCAATGGTCTCAAGTTGCAATGGGGGCGTGGATATTCGGAAACACTATTTGTCTAGGAGGGTGGTGAAGCACTGGAATGGGTTGCCTAGAGAGGTGGTGGAATCTCCATCCTTAGAGGTTTTTACAGCCCGACTTGACAAAGTCCTGGCTGGGATGATTTAGTTGGGTATTGGTCCTGCTCTGAGCAGGGGCTTGGACTAGATGACCTCATGAGGTCCCTTACAACCCTGATAGTCTATGATTCTATTATATTCTTCAACTCTTCCCTAATTACCACTGTAACTCTCCTGCATTATGAGTATTAAGGTAGCCTCTAAATATCACATCTGAGCTCAGGGCCCGGTTTTGGTTGGGTGCTCTGCATACACAGTCCCTGCCCAAAGAGTGTACAGTCTAAGTAGAAAAGACAAAGCCAGAAAGAAAGTCAAACTCTCCCCCGTTTTACCAGTGGGAAACCATGCAACAGACTGATTAAAGTGACCTGCCCCAGTTTATAGAAGGAGTCTACGGGAGAGAACTTGGATTGAGCTGGGAACATGCAATGCACGAGGCTGGGGAGAAAGTTCTCTGGGGAAATTAATTCTGACTGCTCAAAGGAAAGTAACACCAGATAATGGAGCGACATCAACTGACTCCAGCAAACAAATGAAGCAGAACTTGGAGACGTGGAATCATAAGCAAAGAAAACTCACCGAATGCAGAGCCTGCAGCTCACTATATCCCTTGGTCCTGCCAGCTTGGTAGGTCACAGAGACGGTCCTTCTTGGTAAAGCCATGATTCTGGCTGCCTAGTGACACCAAAAGTCCGACCTTTTCCGTTCCATTCCCCTTTTTGGCCGAGGAAGCAAACTGATCCCTGATTTAGGGATCCCCATTGCTTTCCGTAGCTTTGGCCCACTACGTACTTGGCCCGTTACATACTTGAAACACACTTTTCTCTCAGTTCTCCTTTTAGAGAAGAAGCTGCAATCGTTTGATTTCAGAGGGCCTCTCTGTGTAAGCTTAGAATTAATTTCCAAGACAGTGCACCTCACAGCTGCAGTCGTATCAGGACCTGTTTCCTAGAGATGAATAATTCAGTCTCCTAGAATTTTGCTGTAGCCTGTGACATGCATTCTTGCTCCAGAGAGGATGGCATCGACTGTCTGTGATTTGTCCTTTTTATTCACTATGAAACGCTAGCTACTGGGGGAAAGACTGGAGTTTGTGTGGCACAATGCCAGTCCTGGTGGGTGCTACGCCAGTTAGACCATCCAGCGATGAATTCATTTAATATATAAGAGCAGAATCTGGGTCTGCTATGCTCATATAGCTTCTACTGACTTCAGTGAGCAGGAGACACTCACGTCCAAGGGCAGAATTTAGTTGTCACACAGGAGGGATTATCATGCTGACAACAGGTTTAAAATCTATGAGCACCTAGGATTTCCTCACTATGCTGTGAACCATGGAAACTCCATAGCAGCTACACAGAGAGCACTTGCACCCTCTTGTCTTGAAAGAATAGGCTTTTAACACTGGAGCCAATGGAGACTCACCTTTAGCTTTTGGCAGTATGGTACATATGACACACATAATAGAGCCCTTCAGCTTACACTCAGCAGAGGGCAGTACACGCGCATGCAGGCACACACACACACTACAGGCCACAGGCACTGACAGGTATCTTGGATCCCTGTGGGTTTGTAAATGGACTGAGCAGGCCAAACTCCTCTCACAGTGACTCCAGTGCAGTGCCCATTGAAGCTTTGGTTTGTTAAATAAAGTCTGGGAATCCCAAGGGGCACCCAGATGAGTGGAGCACATACCTACCCTTGCCAATCAGAATGTGGCCCTGAGCCATACATTCAAACCCCTGTCTTTTCCTCAAGGCTTTGCACACTATAGTGAATTAAAGGGACAGATCACAGACACCCTTGAGCTTCAATAGAAGTTGGGTGCCTAACTCCCTTAGGCACCACTCTTTAGAGGAACGATGGCCCAGTGGTTAGGGTGCCAGCCTGGGACTGTGGAGACTCAGGTTCAATTTCCTGCTGTACCACAGTGACCTTGGGCAAGTCACCTAGGCCCACATTTGTAAAGGTATTTAGGACAGTTGATAGGATTTGGTTCCTTTTGAAAAGGAGATTTAGGCTCCTAAATCAGTCAGGTGTACCAATGCTGAGCCCATTGATGCCTAAATACCTTTAAAAATCTGGGCCCTAGTCTCTCAATGCCTCAGGGAGTATTTCTTCACAAAACGCATAGTCAACCTGTGGAACTCTTTGCCAGAAGATGTTGTGAAGGTCAGGACTATATCAGGGTTCAAAAAACATGAGGTAAGTTCATGGAGGATAGGTCCATCAATGGCTATTAGCCAGGATGGGCAGGGATGGTGTCCCTAGCCTCTGTTTGCCAGAAGCTGGATGTGATGGTGCACCCCCTAAGGCTTTATGGAAATATGCTTATGAATGTATATATGTCATAACTGGAATATGTTTAATGCTACATATGCCATGTAACATATCTCTTGTAAAGATTATGATCTATTGTATCTATTCATCCTATTTGTATGCATGTATCATTTTTGTATTCAAAGTTATAAATATTGGCTGTGTACTTGCTTGATTTTTAAATAGCCTTAGTAAAGCATTTGGTCAGCTTCTTGAGAAAGGAATGTGCAAATTAAGTGCCCAGTCAAGAATCCCTAAACGGACAATGGATCTTGGAAGGCTCCAATCCACATAAGAAGTCTACATGAGGCGTTCAAGATAGCATGTGAACCATGGCTGCTACCTGTAAGTTCTGAGTCATGCATGGACATGTGACTTGCCCACTTGACTCCAAAACTCCATCTTGGAGCTGGACTTTGCATAGGAGAGAGGAGGGGGTCTCCACCCACAGGAGAAAGTCTATTTAATCCAGTGGGAGACCCCTCCATTTTGTCTTCAGCTGGCTCAAGAGATAGCCTCTCCACCCCCAAGGATACCTGAAAGAAACTGGAACAAAGGACAGTAACCACAGGGGGCGTGAGTGATTGCTGGACCCAGACTAGAAGGAGACTAGTCTGTAAAAGGAAGCTTACTGGATTCCTCTGAGGGTGAGGTTTTATCTGTATTCAGTTTTCTTACTGTATTAGACACAGGCTTGCGTGTTCTATTTTATTTTGCTTGGTAATTCACTTTGTTCTGTCTGTTACTACTTGGAACCACTTAAATCCTTCTTTCTGTATTTAATAAAATCACTTTTTACTTATTAATTAACCCAGAGTATGTATTAATAACGGGGGGGGGAGGGAAACAGCTGTGCATATCTCTCTATCAGTGTTATAGAGGGCACACAATTTATGAGTTTACCCTGTATAAGGTTTATACAGGGTAAAACAGATTTATTTGGGGGTTGGACCCCATTGGGAGTTGAGCACCTGAGTATTAAAGAGAGGAACACTTCTTAAGCTGCTTTCAATTAAGCCTACAGCTGTTAGGGGACATGGTTCAGACCTGGCTCTGGGTTTGCAGCAGGCTAGCGGGTCTGGCTCAAACCAGGCAGGGCACTGAAGTCCCAAGCTGGGAGGGCAGGGAAAGCAGGGGCAGAAGTAGTCTTGTCACATCAGTTGGCAGCCCCAAGGGGGTTTCTGTGATCCAACCTGTCACACTGGGAATGGGCAACAGGAGATGGATCACTTGATGGTTACCTGTTCTGTTCATTCCCTCTGGGGCATTTGCCATTGGCCACTGTCGGAAAACAGGATACTGGGCTACACGGACTATTGGTCTGACCCAGTATGGCCATTCTTATGTTCTTATGTTCAGTTCCTCCCCTGTGAAATGGGGATAATAGCATCTACCTCACCAGGTGTCATGAGGCACTCAGATACGAAGGTGATGGGACCACAGACATACCATAGATAGATTAAGACAAGATTCCTCCTTCCTGGGGCTGTTATTCTGGAATCTCACCAGACTGTCCAGTTTGCAACGACCCTGTGCAAACTGCCCCTCTCATTTTGTCTCCTGGAAAATAAGCATTGTATTTAAATATAAAACATAAAGAGATAGAGTTCTGAAAAGCTTAGCACAAAGCAGCCCTCAGACTGCCCTACTAATCCCAGGACTATGATTCTGCATAGCAGGTGTCTTCAAACTCAAGCAGTTTCGCTCTTCCCAACTGTTTGGGTTGCTCAGGGGGAGGGGCTGCCCTTCAAGCTTCTGAGAGAAGACATTTGTGGGAGCCATCTGCTACATGCAAACTCATTTAGAATTTAAAACTACAAGGAGGAACGGGCTAAATAGATTACGGAACAGAGCATTTGTCTCTTAACTTTGCAAATCAGGCCCTGAAGCGACTGAGTTGCGAGGTTGCTTAGTTGAAAGCTCCAGTATTTTCTGTAACATGAAAGCCAGACGTTGGCGTCTGTATAAATTCCCTCACAGTGTGGCACAATGGCTGGGGAGAAGGGGAGCTTAGATCACATAAGGAAGTGCAGGCCCTAAAGAGAGAATAAATTCTTACTTGTCTCTAGGGATGGACCTGCTGCCTGCATGCCTGCTTAGTGTAGCTGTGGCCAATGAAAATTACAGGACTTTTCCTTGAATAGCTGTCCGGCTTGCTGATACCTACTTGCTCAAAAAGGGGTTAAACCAGGTGGAAATTTCCCCGCTCACCCCTTTGCTGTCTCCAAAGCCACTCCATCTAGCTAGGTTATTTTATTGGTGCCCATAAAGACCTTCACAGCCCTAAAGCTTGAGGTTACAATGACTTCCAGTTTTATTTTTCATTAACAATTACATGGATTGAAATCAGCTTCTTCTTCTGGGTAAGTTAATACAGGCCCAGTTTAGAAACTGGAGTCCCATGATATTGTACAGAACAGGTACAAGGGCAATAGGACCACATCCTCCCTCATCAGCATGCTTTGCCCCAAACCCTAACACAACATCTAGAGCTGAGAGAGCCAGAGACCAGCTCTACTGGACCACTGACACAGCTGCCAAGTAGTCGTGGTTTCATAACATAAATGCCTGTCAGCTGGGAAGTGGACTACAATCTATGCCCTGGTGTCACACGTAAGTATAAACATGCTTCAGGCTGGATTTCAACTGGGGATGAAGGGCGTGACCCCATTAGTTGGGGTTGGTCCTGCTTTGAGCAGGGGGTTGGACTAGATGACCTCCTGAGGTCTCTTCCAACCCTAATCTTCTATGATTACCCAATCCTTGAGCTATTCACTCACTTTTTCTCTCTGTGCGATGCCCACACCTGCCCCACACCTCTGTGCCCCACCTCGCTGGGCCCTACGCTTTCTCAACCACTCCATAGCCTATCTTCTTCTGTCCCAGCTTCTTGTGCTCCACCCACCCTCAGGTCCTGTCTCCTTTCCTACTCTTGCTGAGTTCTTCTTGCATCCCTGTCCACTCCATCCCCCATCCTCACCTGCCTGTCCATGTGATCATACAAATGCACTTGTCTGATCATCTTTCTTCTGAATGTATGCCTGTTGGGAAAGTGGAGTGTGTTTAACTCATTCATGTTGTTCACCTGGTACTTCACCCAGGAGAATGTTACGTGTGACTATGATGACAACAATAGCGGTGATGTCAGTGACAGCCTTTGGGGGTGGATAATAGAATCACAATTGGTCTTTATTGCTTGGTCGTTTATATTTTTATGCCCACTCCACAGGTATTATCTCTGCCCTCAGATGCCTCCACCTGTGTCCATTCTTGTCCCTCGTCAATTCCAAGCTCAGCATCTTCAATGCTCTGCAAAGTTATTATACCGCAACTGTACACAAACATGCCTATGATGCGTCTTCACTCTCAGGTTCTGCTCCAACTCCCTCTTCGGTGCAGTCCTTTCCCTTCCCTGGCGACTTTGTCACCTTCTTCCATTCTCTTCAGGCAAACCATGGGGCCAGGCCTGGCTAAGTGTTCAAATTCTGAAGCGCAGGACTATGGGTGTACATGCCCTTACCCTGAATGCCCTTCTCATGCACACTGGAGTCTGAATCCTGAGGAGAAAGGGAAGTATTTGCTCACTGCTGGTAGTTCTCAGCCAATTCCTAGTTTTTCCACCTGTGGTTTGGGGTTTTTTAATGTTCCTCTCAGGTGACTGGGGGATCAGACCTCTATTCGCAGTGAGTGCAGGGTATCAGAAACCCCCTTAGGTCACCCATAACTGAGCAGAAAGTGTGATATCCTTTTCTCAGGGGACCAGACAGATGGGCAGAAACTTTGCAGCCAGAAGGCATTGTTACATTCTATGCATTGGGGGAGCGACCGGTAACCCCCATATTCCTCATTTATATATAATTGTGATCTTGCATATACAGCAGGCCGTGTCAGGTATCAGGGAAAGGTTATGATCTGCTGAAAGTCATGGTTCTACCTAAATATGTATGTCATTAATGCATATGACGTTATGAGATTGTGTTGTAAGGTTGTCAGTAATACATGCTGTAAATTGGGGAATTGGCCAGTGTCATAAATATAAAGGGAAGGGTAAACACCTTTAAAATCCCTCCTGGCCAGAGGAAAAACCCTTTCACCTGTAAAGGGTTAAGAAGCTAGGATAACCTTGCTGGCACCTGACCAAAATGACCGATGAGGAGACAAGATACTTTCAAAGCTGGAGAGGGGGGAGAAACAAAGGTTGTCTCTGTCTGTGTGATGCTTTTGCCGGGAACAAAAAAGGAATGGAGTCTTAGAACTTAGTAAGTAATCTAGCTGGATATGCATTAGATTCTGTTTTGTTTAAATGGCTGATAAAAATAAGCTGTGCTGAATGGAATGTATATTCCTGTTTTTGTGTCTTTTTGTAACTTAAGGTTTTGCCTAGAGGGATTCTCTATGTTTTGAATCTGATTACCCTGTAAGGTATTTATCATCCTGATTTTAGTGAGGTGATTCTTTTACTTTTTCTTCAATTAAAATTCTTCTTTTAATCACCTGATTGCTTTTTCATTGTTCTTAAGATCCAAGGGTTTGGGTCTGTGTTCACAGATGCAAATTGGTGAGGATTTTTATCAAGCCTTCCCCAGGAAAGGGGTGTAGGGTTTGGGAGGATTTTGGGGGGAAAGACATTTCCAAGCTGGCTCTTTCCCTGTTATATATTTGTTAGACACTTGGTGGTGGCAGCAATAAAGTCCAAGGGCAAAAGATAAAATAGTTTGTACCTTGGGGAAGTTTTAACCTAAGCTGGTAAAAATAAGCTTAGGGGTTTTTTCATGCAGGTCCCCACATCTGTACCTTAGAGTTCAGAGTGGGGAAGGAACCTTGACAGCCAGATATTAGCTCCCTACAGACAGCAGCAAGGAAAGTAACCAACGCTCAGATGGGTGTCAAAGAATCATCAACAGCCATTGTCCAGCAAGGGAGCTACAATTCAATGACTCATCTGCATAAGGCCACACCAGGGAAATTGCTCAAACTTACCTGGGGACTCAGCAATGCCCTCCAGATATTCCTGGACCTGTGTTCTCCAAGCACATGGGACTAAGGGTATAAAACAGAACACAGGGGCCCCATGCTTTGCCTTTTCTCCTTCCCCCCACCTATGCTGCAAGAAATAAGGACACTCAGAAGACTGAAGACTCCAACAGAAGGGACTGGCCCAGGTTTCAAGGGTGAAACCTGTGTAATATGAACTGCAATATCCAGTGGGTGAGAAAAACTGCTTAATCAAGATGTTGCCCAATCTAATAGGATTGAGAGTTTAGACTGCAGGTTTATATTTTGTTTTCTTTTGGTAACTACTCTGACTTTTTGCCTATCACTTATAATTACTTAAAATCTATCTTTTGTAGTCCATACATTTGTTTAACTGTTTAACTTTACCAGTGAGTTTTCCTGAAGTGTGTGATAAATCTGCTCAGGTGTACAAAGGCTGGTTTATGTCCACTTCCTACTGATGAACTGGTAAACCAATTAATAAATTTGCACTGCTCGTCTTGAGCAGTGCAAGACAGTGTATTTCTGAGGTACAAGGCAGGGGGTTAGGGGGAGTGGGCTCCGTGTGATTGATGAGCGGCTCTGGAAGCAATCGTGCAATCTAGCTGGGTGTGGGGCTCCACATGCTGTTGTGCTGAGTGATCACAGGGCCTGGAGGGGTTTGCTGATTGTCACTAGCAAAGCATTGAGAGAGACAGTCCAGGCTGGAGTGTTAAGGGGGCACAGCGATCCCACAATCCCAGGCTACACCCCGGGGACCCCGTCACAGGCATTATTTCCATAAGACCCCATTGCTTTCATGGCCCTATAACTTCCCCATAGTGCCATAGGCAATCTTGTACTCAGACAGTACATGCAGGTTATCCCAGTCTCAGACCATATTTACCCTTACAAATGGCCCCAGTTTCCAACACTGGTGTAGTTGCACCTGGGTAGGGTGACCATACGTCCCGTTTTGGCCAGGACATTCTCTTTTTTAAGCCTTGTCCCAAACATTCGGTCTTTTTTGGCAAAAGTGGGCATTTGTCAAAAAAGTGGGGTGGGGTGTGGAGGAACATGCAGGGGGCGAGCAGTGATGCCAGCCCTCCCTGGGGAGGTAGGGCTCAGAAGAGCAGCGATGCCAGCCCCAGCCTTGGAGGGGGCAGGTGGGGCCTGGGTGAGCAGCTCGGGCCAGCCTCACCCGCGGGGCAGGAGGGGCTCAGGTGAGCAACTCAGGCCAGCCCCTGGCTCGGGCCAGTCCCACGTGGTGTCTCATTTTCCCTTTGGGAAATATGGTCACTTTACACCCGGGCAACTGCCAAGTATAGACAAGAAAACTAAGATTTCCACCATGTTGACTCCTGCTTGACACCAGGGTTAGCTCTGCCAGTGACGATTGCTGCTTTCTTTGTCCACACTTGCGGGTTGCACTAATGCAGCTGCATCTTTGGCTGAATACAGGGCTAATTCTATGTATAGACAAGGCCTAAGAGTGGAAGAGAATCTGATGGCTCTCTAATAGTACCCACTGCTCTAGTAGTTGGAATGGAGGAGTGGGTGTCCTGGTTCCACCGTGAACTTCCTGTTTGGCCTTGGGAAAGTCACTTCACCTCTCTGTGTCTCTCAGTGTGGACAAAACACGGCCCTGCCCTGGGGTGCGGTTAGGATTGATTAACAGATGCCGTGAGTGAACCGAGAACATGTTTTGCAGAGGTGCAACCAACATTTTCAAAAGGGACTGGTGATTTGGGGTACCTCCATTTTTGGATGTCCAGTCTGAGAGGCCTGCATGGGGCCTGGTTTCACAGAGCACTGCTGCTTTCTAACTTGGCACTGCAAAAAGGGAAGCACCCAGAATCAACTAGGCCCAGATCCTTAAAGGCATTTGGGTTCCTAACTTCCACTGAAATCAACTGATGTTAGGAGCCTAAATGTCTTTGAGGATCTGAGCCTTCATCATGTTTCAAAATATGGGCCATCGTTTCGACGTGCTCAGACAACCGCACTCGGCCTCAGGTGTGGCTCTGCCTCAGGCCTACGGGAAGATGCAAAGAATAGAAAGGGGAGACACACACGCCGCTGCCTCCCTGGTCATGTAGCTGATCGAAACATCTTCAATCCCTCCCGCACCCCCCTGGCATAAAGAACCCGTGGTTGTGCCTCGATTTCGCATTTTGCTTCAAGCAAAAGGCCAAGCGCTGCCCTGTGTGTTGGAAGTGTTCCTGCCAAGCCCGATCAGCCAAAATGAACGAAAGCCCCAAGATTTTTATTTTAGTTTTTTTTTTTTTATGGTAAAACAGCCAAAGCTCGCCCTTTGTGCCTGTACAATAAGGAGAGATGCTCTCGGCCTGCGAGATGAGCACAACCTCCAGATACCAGCATATCCCTGGCCTCCCACAGATGCAGCTTCTTGCTGCTCAACTTTTCAACTTTTGCCTAGGGGGGAATGTAACAGCTTGTTGCTTTTTCGCCTGCCGGAGCCCTCCCTGGAGAACAGCTCCTGGTTGCTTGTTTGGAGCTGCTGGCTAAAAATAAATGCTGCTTCTCGAGACAATTTGTATTCTACTAACCCTGCTGCAATGCTTTAGCCACTCATTATGCGAGCGGTTGGTTTTCTTCCCGAGCACAGCACATGCCTTATGTAAGAGAATAATCCTGCACAATATAGCGGGTAATACGGGGGGAGGGTATCCAGGAACATAATAACAGGGACACATTATGTACAGATCCAGCGCTGAACATTTTGGAGTCATGTTGTGAAATAACTGCAGTAATTCTCCCTCACAGACAAGGTTAATCAGCATTGCTTCCCCCTCCATTTTTCCAATTTTCTTCCTCTGTACAAGGAAAAGGTGAACTGATCTCAGATGAATTAAAGGGACACCGGGCCCTGATGCTGCAAACCTTTTCTCAGCAGAGGAGTCCTGCAGAAATAATGGGAATGCTCACATCGGTAAGGGCTGCTTGTGTGAGGAAGGACTTATGGGATCTGTCCCAGTAACAGGCTGAAAATTGATAATACGTTTTTTTAAATGCCTTTACCTAGGTTTCTAATGACACCTTATAAGGGAAGATTGCAATGGAATGTGCTTGATTTTGCACCATTTCTTCTTCTTCTTCTTCTTCTTCTTCTTCATGACTTGTATTATCTTAGCACCTAGGAGCCCCAGTCATGGCTAGGTGCTGTACATAAACGGAACAAAAAGACAGTCCCTGCCCCAAAGGGCTCCAATAGACAAGACAGACACAGCACGGGGGCAGGGGTACACACAAGCAGAGTGAACTTCCATTAGCACCTAGAGCTAAATCTCAGCTGGGGACAGAATTAGCCCCCTTCCCTGTTTTTTCCATACAGGGAACCGAGGCACAGAGAGATTAAAGTGACTCGGCCAAATTGGCCCAGGAAGTGTGCAGCAGAGCTGGGACCTGAGCCCAATCCACCTGAATCCCAGTCAACTAGTGTACCTGCAATGCCTGCTGTCTTTCTTTTTACACTTCACTGACATAATCTAGTCACTCTAGATAATCAATAATCTAGTCAGTGTCACTCTTGTCTCCTAGGAAGCGTCACTATCTGGTTCTCTCCCCACATCATCTTGTCTGGGTTGCAAACACTTCCGGGGACATTTTAAATCCAAGCCAACAGCAAGGCTCTCTTCCTTCACCATTTTCAGCAGTAATAAGCTGTATGATCTTTCCTTATATAAAACCCACCTATTTTAGGCCTACATTGCATGTAAACCAGCTTCCCAGTAAGAAGCCAGCAAGTGCCAGCAAACACTAATATTCTGCCTAATGCTTGTAGTTCCCAGGAGGTTCCTGCAATACTCATAGTTGGGGCTATATTTAGAGCCATATTTCGGACTGTAGCTGGGTTGTATAACATTGCAGCACTCTGCAAAGCTTTACCAAATGCATAACCATGACCGCCTTCCTTACTCCCCCAAAATATTATTTGGACAGGTCTATTCTTATGACAGCATTATTTAAAATAGCCTCCGTCATTGTGCAATAAGGATGATTGGTACATAGCACGCACTGCAGTTAAGCCATTGAGAAGGAAAACCGCAAAGGGCCATCAATTTTCCCACGGCACGACAACGCTCATGGGCAGCTGAGGCAAACGAGAAATGTCCCCCTCCAGCACCAAATGATGAGTTGGACTCTCTCTGAAAGATGCAGTGGTGGAGGTGGAAGGGTTGCAGCCCAGCTGTTCTGATCTGCTTAGTTAATGGGTTAATGTGCAGTCGTGTTGCAATCTAACCTGTGACCATCTACCCCTTCAACTCTTGGCTGCGCACCATGGCTACTTGCAAGAGCAATGCAACGGTGGGCATATCCCAGATTCCCTGCCACTCATAGAATCATAGAATCACAGAATATAAGGGTTGGAAGGGACCCTAGAAGGTCATCTAGTCCAACCCCCTGCTCGAAGCAGGACCAATTCCCAGTTAAATCATCCCAGCCAGGGCTTTGTCAAGCCTGACCTTAAAAACCTCTAAGGAAGGAGATTCTACCACCTCCCTAGGTAACGCATTCCAGTGTTTCACCACCCTCTTAGTGAAAAAGTTTTTCCTAATATCCAATCTAAACCTCCCCCACTGCAACTTGAGACCATTACTCCTCGTTCTGTCATCTGCTACCATTGAGAACAGTCTAGAGCCATCCTCTTTGGAACCCCCTTTCAGGTAGTTGAAAGCAGCTATCAAATCCCCCCTCATTCTTCTCTTCTGCAGGCTAAACAATCCCAGCTCCCTCAGCCTCTCCTCATAACTCATGTGTTCCAGACCCCTAATCATTTTTGTTGCCCTTCGCTGGACTCTCTCCAATTTATCCACATCCTTCTTGAAGTGTGGGGCCCAAAACTGGACACGGTACTCCAGATGAGGCCTCACCAATGTTGAATAGAGGGGAACGATCACGTCCCTCGATCTGCTCGCTATGCCCCTACTTATACATCCCAAAATGCCATTGGCCTTCTTGGCAACAAGGGCACACTGCTGACTCATATCCAGCTTCTCGTCCACTGTCACCCCTAGGTCCTTTTCCGCAGAACTGCTGCCTAGCCATTCGATCCCTAGTCTGTAGCTGTGCATTGGGTTCTTCCGTCCTAAGTGCAGGACCCTGCACTTATCCTTATTGAACCTCATCAGATTTCTTTTGGCCCAATCCTCCAATTTGTCTAGGTCCTTCTGTATCCTATCCCTCCCCTCCAGCGTATCTACCACTCCTCCCAGTTTAGTATCATCCGCAAATTTGCTGAGAGTGCAATCCACACCATCCTCCAGATCATTTATGAAGATATTGAACAAAACCGGCCCCAGGACCGACCCTTGGGGCACTCCACTTGATACCGGCTGCCAGCTAGACATGGAGCCATTGATAACTACCCGTTGAGCCCGACAATCTAGCCAGCTTTCTACCCACCTTATAGTGCATTCTTCCAGCCCATACTTCCTTAACTTGCTGACAAGAATACTGTGGGAGACCGTGTCAAAAGCTTTGCTAAAGTCAAGAAACAATACATCCACTGCTTTCCCTTCATCCACAGAACCAGTAATCTCATCATAAAAGGCGATTAGATTAGTCAGGCATGACCTTCCCTTGGTGAATCCATGCTGGCTGTTCCCGATCACTTTCCTCTCATGCAAGTGCTTCAGGATTGATTCTTTGAGGACCTGCTCCATGATTTTTCCAGGGACTGAGGTGAGGCTGACTGGCCTGTAGTTCCCAGGATCCTCCTTCTTCCCTTTTTTAAAGATTGGCACTACATTAGCCTTTTTCCAGTCATCCGGGACTTCCCCCGTTCGCCACGAGTTTTCAAAGATAATGGCCAATGGCTCTGCAATCACAGCCGCCAATTCCTTCAGCACTCTCGGATGCAACTCGTCCAGCCCCATGGACTTGTGCACGTCGAGCTTTTCTAAATAGTCCCTAACCACCTCTATCTCCACAGAGGGCTGGCCATCTCTTCCCCATTTTGCGATGCCCAGCGCAGCAGCCTGGGAGCTGACCTTGTTAGTGAAAACAGAGGCAAAAAAAGCATTGAGTACATTAGCTTTTTCCACATCCTCTGTCACTGCCACATCCTCTGTCACTCCTACAGTGCCAGGGAAGGATGATCCAGTGGTTTGAGCTTTTACCTTGTATCTTAGGGTTAAGACTATATTTTAGTCATGGGTATATTTAGTACAAGTCTTGGACAGGTCACGGGCAGTAAACAAAAGTTCACAACCCATGATCTGTCCATGACTTGTGCCATATACCCCTGACTAAATCTGGGGAGATGATGGCCCGGGGGTGCCACGGGTGCTTGGAGGGGGCAGCCCAGGGAACACTGAGGGTGCTGGAGGGTAGCCCAGGGGTGCCACGGGTGATGGGTGGGCAGGCAGTGGCATGCAGCCCGGGACCCCCACTGGTGATTTGGGGGGATTTCAGGGGCTGGTAGGCTCCCTACCTGGCTATGTGCCTCCCCAGAAGTGGTGACATCCCCCTCCCTCAGCTCCTAGGCGGAGGTGTAGCCAGGCAGCTCTACGCGCTGCCTCCACCAAGAGTGCCGGCTCCGCAGTTCCCATTGGCCAGGAACCACGCAGAGCTGCCTGGCCTCGCCTCCGCTTAGGAGCTGAGGGAGGGGGATGTCGCCACTTCTGGGGAGCCCCCCGAGGTAAGCGACATGTTGAAATTTCCTTTAATTTTATTTTTTTAATGTTAAAAAATGCTGAAAAATTTTGTTTGATCCCAAATTATTTGTTTTCAACTTTTCAATTTGCTGAAAATTTTGAAAAGAAAAATGTTTTGCCATCATACCAAAAAATCCCTAATTTGCCCATGTGATGGGGTGTCCATCCCACTCAGGACTGGAAGGGGTTAAGATGGCCAGGCAGGTCAATTAACTCAACAAGCTGCACCTGGATGAGCAGCCAGGGAGCAGGAAATGAATTGGAAGTAGGAATAGCTGATCAGGAACAGAAGCGGACTATATAAAGCCCAGGAACTCAGAGCAGAAGGCGGCTGCTGGGAAAGGTGGCAGTCATTCCCTGGAAAGAGAGAGGACTGTTTGGAGCTGGTACATCCAGAGCAAAGAGGGGAACCGGGGTGTTAGGAAGCAGTCCAGGAAAGGCACCGTGAAGGCTGGGAGAGTAAATTCCAGAACTGCTGGGTTGAGGGTCCCTGGACTGGAACCTGGAGTAGAGGGTAGGCCTGGGTTCCCCTGGCAGCCACTGGGGATGTGACACAGGGCAGGCAGAGGACATCAGACTGCCTGGGAGTCCTGGAAAGACTTTGTTACACCTAGCCCGGAAGGAGTGAACACATATGGTGACCCAGCCGGAGGAGGAGGCTGTGGTTCCTGGAGTGAGAGGGGTCCACAGGGCAAGAGGATGGCAGGACAGACACCACCAGAGGAAGGCACAGGGCCTAGCCAGAGCTAATCCCTCAAGATGGCCAGGAGGTAGGGTTGCCAACTTCTAATCGCACAAAGCCGAACACCCTTGCCTTGCCCCGAGGCCCCATCCCACACTCACTCCATCCCCCCCATCACTCACTCTCCCCCACCTTCACTCACTCTCTCATTTTCACCGGGCTGGGGCAAGGGGTTGGAGTGCAGGAGGGGCTGAGGGCTCCAGGTGGGGGTGTGGGATCTGCGGTGGGACTGGGGATGATGGGTTTGAAGTTCCGGAGGGGGTTCTGGGCTGGGGGTTGGAGCTGAGGGGTTAGGAATGTGGGAGGAGGCTCCAGGCTTAGGCAGAGGGTTGGGGTGTGGGAGGGGATATGGGCTGTGGGCTGGGGGTGTGGGTTGCAGGGTGGAGCCAGAAATGAAGTGTTCAAGGTGTGGGAGGGGGCTCTGGGCTCGGACAGGGAGTTCAGGTGTTGGGGGGATGAAGCGCAGGCTCTGGGATGGAGTTTGGGTGTGGGAGAGGGCTTAGGGCTGGGGCAGGGGGTTGGGGTGTGAGATGGGATGTGGGGAGAGGGCTCTGGGTGGGGCTTATCTCAGGCGGCTCCCCGAAAACGGCAACATGTCCCTTGGCTCCTAGGCATAGGGGTGGTCAGGTGGGTCTCCACAGTGCGCACTGCCTCCTCCTGCAGGTGCCGCCCCCATAGCTCCCATTGGCTGCAGTTCCCGGTCAATGGGAGCTGTGGAGCCAGCACACAGGGTGGGGGCAGCAGGGGCAGCCCCCTGGCCAGCCCTCTGCCTAGGAGCCAGAGGGACATGTCATCGCTTCCAGGAGCCATGAAAAGCCAGGTAGGGAGCCTCCCAGCCCTGCCAACCAGACTTTTAACAGCTCAGTCAGCAGTGCTGACCAGAGCCAACAGGGTTCCTTTTTGACTGGGCATTCCAGGAGGAAGTGCCACCAGTGGTGAGTGAACCCCATGTTAGCCCAGTACAGGCCCTATGGCCACCAGCTGACCAGTTCTGATTCCAGTCAGCAGAGGGCAGTGGGGCACATATGCATTAGCCAGTCTATAGCAATGTTCCACTGTGTGCTGAATTTTAAGTCTAATCTTTTTGCTTGGTTCATTTCCAGTAAATATTGGATTTGTTCCCATACATTCTCCCTGTATAATATCTGTCTGTAAGAGACTTTTGCTGTCTTGGTGGAGGAGGAGTCAGAGGGAGGAAAAGAGGAGAAGACAGGCAACGTGGTAGCACTTTATTGAAGTGTTCGTTATAATTGATAACTGCCTTGATCCTAATGAATTCCTGGCTTGAACATCTGAATGCCATACGTGCTTTCAGAGAATGGGGCTGTCAGGGTTCCTTCCCCACTCTGAACTCTGGGGTGCAGATGTGGGGATCCACATGTAAGACCCCCTGAGCTTATTTTTACCAGCTTAGGTTAAAAACTTTCCCAAGGCACAAATTCCACCTTGTCCTTGAACAGTATGCTGCCACCACCAAGTGATTTAGACAAAGAATCAGGGAAAGGGCCACTTGGAGTTTCTGTTCCCCCAAAATACCCCCCAAGCCCTTACACCCCCTTTCCTGGGGAGGCTTGAGAATAATATCCTAACCAATTGGTTACAAAGTGAACACAGACCCAAATCCCTGGATCTTTGGACACTGAAAAAAAAAATCAATCAGTCCTTAAAAGAAGAATTTTATTAAAAAAAAAAGAAAAGGTAAAAATCCCCTCTGTAAAAACAGGTTGGAAGATAACTTTACAGGGTAACAAAAGATGCACAGAAGACAGAGGAACCCTGTCATAAATATAAAGGGAAGGGTAAACCCCTTTAAAATCCCTCCTGGCCAGAGGAAAAATCCTCTCACCTGTAAAGGGTTAAGAAGCTAAAGGTAACCTCGCTGGCACCTGACCAAAATGACCAATGAGGAGACAAGATACTTTCAAAAGCTGGGAAGAGGAAGAAAAACAAAGGGTCTGTGTCTGTCTGTATGATGCTTTTGCTGGGGACAAAACAGGAATGGAGTCTTAGAACTTAGTAAGTAATCTAGCTAGGTATGTGTTAGATTATGATTCCTTTAAATGGCTGAGAAAATAGCTGTGCTGAATAGAATGAATATTTCTGTCTGTGTGTCTTTTTTGTAACTTAAGGTTTTGCCTAGAGGGATTCTCTATGTTTTGAATCTAATTACCCTGTAAGGTATCTACCATCCTGATTTTACAGAGGTGATTCCTTTACTTCTATTAAAAGTCTTTTTGTAAGAAAACTGAATGCTTTTTTCATTGTTCTAAGATCCAAGGGTTTGGGTGTGTGGTCACCTATGCAAATTGGTGAGGATTTTTACCAAACCTTCCCCAGGAAGTGGGGTCCAAGGGTTGGGAGGATTTTTTGGGGAAAGACGTTTCCAAACTACGTTTTTTCAGGAACCCAGTTAAAGTTTGGTGGTGGCCGTGGAAATCGAAGGGCAAAGGGTAAAATAATTTGTACCTTGGAGAACAACCTAAGCTGGTAAAAGTAAGCTTAGGAGGTTTTGATGCAGGTCCCCACATCTGTACCCTAGAGTTCAGAGTGGAGAAGGAACCTTGACAAACCCCCTCTAGCCTTAGTTTCAAAGTTACAACAAAAGAGGGATAAACCTCCCTCCAGCAAAGGGAAAATTCACAAGTTGAGAAAACAAAGATAAACTAACACGCCTTACCTGGCTGTACTTACAATTTCTGTAATATGAGAGACTGGTTCAGAACGGTTTGGAGGACATGGATTGATGTCCAGTCCCTCTTAGTCCCAAGAGCGAATGAACATAGAAACAAAGATCCCAAAACAAAGCCTCTCCCCCCCACCCCAGATCTGAAAGTATCTTTTGTCCCCATTGGTTCCTTTGGTCAGGTGCCAACCAGGTTATCTGAACTTCTTAACCCCTTACAGGTAAGGAGGAATTTTAGGCTACCCTTACGGTTATGACAGGGGCTATCATTCATCAAGGGCTGATTGCACCTGAATGGGCAGCACTCGACACTGTGAGGATCAAAAATGAGGAGAAGCAGAGGTGTTAATGGGAGAGCAGAAATAAAATGGCAGAGTCAAAGAGAAAGGCCTCATTGAGTGTGTGGGAAGCCCCAGGATAGGAGCATCTTAATATATTGGAGTGTGATGCTATCTGTCAAGGTCTGTATCATCTTTCAAATGGCTGTGGGACATCCATCTATCCCCAGCATGCATTAAAGAGGTCTAGTTCATAGCTGATCATGTGGGGATATTTGTGCAGTCATAAAATAAGGGAATACTTTATAGCCTGTACAAATACAGAGGCTGCACTTGAGATAAAAGATAGGACGGTGGATGTGCCAAATAGTTTGGCAAACACTCAAGTATTTTCGAGACTGGCCGCTGCAATATTTATCTAAATTAACTAGGTACAGTTTCAAGCCCAAGGTTCTTCCTATTACAGGTAGATTTACTGGATGTCAAATATCCATTCAGCACCATCCTTTGCTTAGGTCTGAAGCCCTTGGTTCATTTTCATAAGGTCATAAAACAGGAGAGAGAATTCTGCTTTACCCTTTCCTTAGAGAGACAAGGTGGGTGAGATTATATCTTTTATTAGATAAACTTCTGTTGGTGAAAGAGACAAGTTTCTGAGCTTACACAGAGCTCTTCTTTAGATCTGGGAAATACACACAGAGTGTCACAGCCAAATATAAGTTGGAACAGATGGTTTAGCATAAGTATTTAGCACATATTTCAAGGGACCATCCAAGGTGAAGTGGCCTGTTAACACTTCTCCTGTCTTAGGGGGAAAGGGAAAAAAAGGCGGGGGTGGGAGGGGGTTAGTGGGTTATAGATTGACATAATAAACCATAAATCCAGTGTCTCTGTTCCGTCAATAATTTTTAGTATAAGCAAAGTTATAAATTTAAGCTCCCAGATTCATCTTCTAAAAGTGTTATGCGGGTTTACTATTGGTAGCTGACTTTGAAACAGGATGAGTACAATTCCCTGGGCCACTTCCCCACAGCAGCCCCCACTTCCTCAACATCTGCTTCACCTTTACCTCAGGGCTTCCTTCCTTGTGCCATATAGCATTTGTACTGCCCAGTTTCTCCAGCAGCACAGCTTCTTCCTGCAGCTCCTGACACATGCACCCAACTGACTAAATGGGAGGCTTTTAACTAGTTCCAGCCAGCCCTTGATTGGCTTCAGGTGTCCCAATCAACCTAGCTGTCTCCCCTGCGTTCTAGAAGGATCTTAATTAGCCCCAGGTGTCTTGATTAACCTGGAGCAACTGCCATTTGGTTACCATGATAACAGGGATTTCTTTAGCTTGGGGCTAACATACCTGTTTCTTACTACTTTCCTACAGCCATCTGGCCTTGCTCCATCACACCACCTTATAGTCCATTTATCTAATCCATATTTCTTTAACTTGCTGGCAATACTTTGGGAAACCCGTATCAAAAGCTTTGCTAAAGTCAAGATATATCACATCCATAATCTTCCCCATATCCACAGAGCCAGTTATCTCATCATAGAAGGCAATCAGGTTAGTCAGGCATGACTTGCCCTTGGTGAATCCATGTTGACTGTTCCTGATCATCTTCCTCTCCTCCAAGTGCTTCAAAATGGATTCCTTGAGGACATGCTCCATGATTTTTCCAGGGACTGAGGTGAGACTGTAGTTTCCCAGATTCTCCTTCTTCTCTTTTTTAAAGATGGGCACTATATTTGCCTTTTCCCAATCATCCAGAATGTCCCCAAATCACCATGAGTTTTCAAAGATAATCGACAATGGCTCTGCAATCACATCAACCAACTCCCTCAGCACCCTCGGATGCATTAGGTCCGGCTCCATGGACATCTCTAGCTTTTCTAAATACTCCTTAACCTGTTCTTTCACCACTGAGGGCTGCTCACCCCCTCCCCATACTGTGCTGCACAGTGCAGAAGTCTGAGAGCTGACCTTGTCTGTGAAGACCGAGGCAAAAAAGCATTGATTACTTCAACTTTTTCCACATCATCTGTCAATAGGTTGCCTCCCCCATTCAGGAAGGGTTCCACACTTTCCCTGACCTTCTTCTTGTTGCTAACACACCTGTAGAAACCCTTCTTGTTACCCTTCACATTCCTTGCTAGCTGCAACTCTAATTGTACTTTGGTGTTCGTGATTGCATCCCTGCATGCTCGAGCAACATTTTTATATTCCTCTCTAGTCATCTGTACAAGTTTCCACTTCTTGTAAGCTTCCTTTTTGTGTTTAAGCTCACTGAAGATTTCTCTGGTAAGCCAAGCTGGTTGCCTGCCATATTTTTTATTCTTTCTGCACATCGGGATGGCTTCTTCCTCTGCCCTCAATAAGACTTCTGTAAAATACAGCCAGCTCTCTTGGACTCCTTTCCCCCTCATATTAGCCTCCCAGAGGATCCTGCCCATCAGTTCCCTGAGGAAGTCAAAGTCTGTTTTTCTGAAGTCTGTAGCTCTGTGTGGTTTGAGTCTCAGCTAGTCAGGAGACCATCTCTTTTTTTCTGGGAGACATTTCTAAAAGTTGCTATAAGCTAAGGCACTTTGGATATAGGTTCCAGTACTGATTGCCTAGGGGCTGCTGGCAGGTTTTTTTTTTTTTTGCCTTAAGCTTGTGTGGCAGAGCTAGGTCATGCATGTAGACTAGGCACATCACGTCCCTTCTCTGTACCTCTGTGTCTTCTCCCACCCTTTGTCTTGTCTATTTAGACTTTAAGCTTTTTGGGGCAGGGACTGTCTCTTCCTGAGAGTATGACTAAACTTTGAGTTGGAGGTGTGATTTCCGGCTAGAGGGAATGTACCTGCACCAGCTACGATTGGGCTAGTGCACTGAAAATAGTTATAGCCACAGCAGCATGAGCAGCTAGCCGGCCCAAATATGTACCATCCGAGATGCTAGGCACGTACTCGGCTGTTAGTCCCTCCCTCCCCTCACTCTGCCACAGGTACACTGCTATTTTAAGCACACTGGCTCAGTCAGAGCTACCGCGGGTACGTCTCCTCAAGCTGGGAATTATGCTTAGGGTAGGTCTACACATTGAGCTTGGGTTGTATGTATAGCACCAAGCACCACAAGGCCCTGATATCAGTTGGGCATTACTGTAATACAAATAATAAATAACGTCTAGCAACATGAACAATTAGCATATTGCAGACAAGAAACATGTATTTTATAGGGGGAGGGCTAATTAATATTTGTAAATGAGATCCTCCGTTGAATGGGATTTGGATGTACACATTATTATTAGCCCTATAATCAAGGGACACACTTCCCTGTCTTTCCAAATGGCTCAGATCATGATGGGATCCCACTTTGTTAGGTGCACTTTAGTGCTCCATTTTGCCGGGCGAGTGATGAACGGCTCTGAAATATTCCATGTGTCCCTGGCTATCAACCTTATAGAGGATACAATTTTTAACAAACCATAGAATTTGTATTATGGCCACCATGGCCACCATCTTAACCTTTTGTGCTGCTTAATGCACTGTAAAACATCTCCACGAAGGACCATTTCCAAGGAAACAGTCCATTAAAAATGAATTTTATATCTTATGTTTTCTATAAATGGACGGCTTACTTACTGGCCTTTTATGATTGCACTTTGCTGGAACGGCTTCTAGTTTCACCACATTTAAGCCTCCTATCATTTGAAATAGTACATTTTTTAATGGTCGTTATAAAATTTCAGCTTATCGTTAAAGGTTGAGGCAGTAGGCACTGGAGGATTCCAGAGTGCAAAGGAAATTATATCCAACACATAAAGGACCTAACCCTTCAGTGCACCTTGCGTGTCTCTCCCTTGATTTCATTAACAGCTGCATGTGCTCATCACCTCTAAATTGTAGGCCAGCGTGGTTTTGCTACCTGTGCCCTTGTCATGGCAGGAAGCACAAGAAGGTTGTATTCTGAAGTGTCCCTAGCCTCTGTTTGCCAGAAACGGGGAATGGGCGACTGGGGATGGATCACTCCATTACCTGTTCTCTTCATTCCCCCCTGAAGCACCTGGCATTGGAAGAGAGGATACTGGGCTAGGTGGACCATTGGTCTGACCCAGTATGGCCATTCTTATGTATTTACTAGGGGAAAAAATCAATTTCTTTATTTTTTGTAAAAAAAAAAAAAAAGACTTTTTGAGAACTTGGCAAATAAAATTTCTGTTTGTTGATCTATTTTTTCAAAGAAAAATTTCATCAACTTTTTCCTCAGAGGAGCAGAAGAAAAAAAAAACATTTCCCAACAGGCTGTGGCGGCCACTTGTGCTCTCCCAAGAAGGGTTCTGCCCCTGCTGTACGTGTGAGTGAGTTTCTGGGAAGGTTTCATCTGTCTTTGGCAGTTATATGATTTTTATTATTGTAGTACCTGAGCACCTCACCATCTTTGACATATTTATCCTCACAGCACCCCTGTGAGGTAGGACAGGGCTGCTGTCCCTATTTTACACTGGGGGAAACTATGGCACAGAGCAAGTAAGTGACTTGCCGAAGGTCACACAGGAAGCCTGTGGAAGAGCAGGAACTTGACCCCTGTCTTCCATGTCCAAGGTTAGCATCCTAGCCACTGGCCCATCCTCCTTCTTGTTTAGAAGGTCCCTGCCTTCTCTTGGTAGCCTGGAGATGGGTTCCTGGAGTTCAGATCTATTCTGAACCATCACAGACTGTGAGGATGGGCTCTCATTCTAATAAGGGTCTCATATCCTGCCCCTCTCTCTCTGCTATCTGAACAGCATGAAGTGCCCCTTGGGGCAGGGAATTCCAGAAGTTGATGATACTCTGCCTGCCTAAATATTTCCTTAAATTTGTTCTAAATTCAGCACTTATCCAGACCTGTGGCCTTTAGATTTAAGTCAACAGGAGCTTTCCTATTGCATTCAGTGGGCATTGGATTGGGCCATAAGTCATTAACCCTGCCCAGTAAGCACTGTTTCATTTACAGTATGTGCATCCAGTAACTCCCTATGATGTATCACCTCCTCTACAGTGATAGTTCAATGGGTGTGTCTCATACTTAATTCTCAGTTCTGCTTCCCTGCACGCAGGCGAGTATCACTGTGTTCCCTTGTGGCTCACTGCATCGCCACACATCACAGAACTAAGAGACAAAAAGTAACAGGAGATCTATCCCAAGCAGATCCTCCTGTACCAGGGAAGGGAGAGGAAGAGGAGACCTCATGAAGTGATAAGAATGGCAATATCAGGTCAGCCCTATAGTCCATCTAGCCCAGTATCCTGACCATCTTGGCTAACAGCCATTAACCTATTCTCCATGAGTGTATCTAACCCCTTTTTGAACCCAGTTATTCTTCTGGCCTTCACAACATCCACTGGCAAGGAGTTCCACAGATTGACTGTGCACTGTGTGAAGTAATTTCTTATGTTTATTTTAAACCTGTTGCCTATTAACTTCATTGAGTGATCCTCGGTTCTTGCCTTATGTAAAGGGGTAAATAACACTTCCCTATTCACTGTCTCTACACCATTCATGATTTTATAGTCCTCTATCTTATCCCCTCGTAGTCATCTCTTTTCCAAGCTCAACAATCTACGTCTCTTTTAATCTCTCCTCAAATGGAAGGTTGTCCATACCCTTAATCATTTTTGTTGCCTTTCGCTGTACCTTTTTCAAGTCTAATATATCTTTTTTTGAGATGGAAACCAGAACTGATTGCAGTATTCAAGGTGTGGGCATACCATGGATTTATATAGTGGCATTATGATATTTTCTGTCTTATTATCTATCCCTTTCCTAATAGCTCCTAACATTCTGTTCACTTTTTTGACTGCCACTGCACATTGAGTTTCTCTGAGTTTTCAGAGAACTATGCACAATGACTCCAAGAGCTCTTTCCTGAGTGGTAACAGCTAATTTAGCCCCCATCATTTTGTATATAACTGGGATTATTTTTTCCAATGTGTCTTACTTTGCACTTATCAACAGTGGATTTCATCTGCCATTTTGTTGCCCACTCACCCAGTGTTGTGAGATTCCTTTGTCATCATCACAGAAATGTAGGGCTCTCTTTGCAGTCAGCTTTGGACTTACATCCATGAAGGAAGATTCTATACAGATCTAATTTATCTGGAAAGTGCTTAGATATAACAGTGACAGGGCAATAGAAATAGTCAGGAAGGATGGAAGAGTCCTGAACTGGCTGGTGGTCAGACTAGATGACCCAATAGCCCTCACTGAAGACTGGACTAGATGGCCTGTTAGAGGTTTAGCTCTCTGTTGATAAGATCACCTAGTCCAACCTGCAGCTAGTGCAGAATTATTCCCCACTATCCGTCCACCTTAGACGCTCATAGAGCCCTGCTGCCTCAGTGTTTCCCTTCTTTATACTATAAGAACATAAGAACGGCCATACTGGGTCAGACCAAAGGTCCATCTAGCCCAGTATCCTGTCTTCCGGCAGTGGCCAGTGCCAGGTCCCCCAGAGGGAATGAATAGAACAGGTAATCATCAAGTGATCCATCCCCAGTCCCCCATTCCTAGCTTCTGGCAAACAGAGGCTAGGGACACCATCCCTGCCCATCCTGGCTAATAGCCATTAATGGACCTATCCTCCATGCACTTATCGAGTTCTTTTGCCCTGATTCTGTCAGGCCAGGTCTGATGCAACTTAAAGCTGCTGCTAGACCCCCTGAAGTTCTGTCTCTGGCTTAAAATGGACTCAGCCATGACCCCTCTCCATGCCCAAAGTACCTTCTCCTGCCACCAGCACACCTCCTTTCCCAGGAGACGTGAGGGCCAGAGGTCACAAGACCCAGCTGTGATGGAGATGTGCCAGCAGGAGGTTCCCCCATGCCAGGGACATGCTGTGGGACATTTGTGGCCAGACTATGGCTCCTTTGTGCTACCCCATTGAACTAGCATATTCTCCAATGCTGTGGCCGGTTCAATTATAAACAACCTAAGCAATGTGGTGGCCACTCCTTCTCTTTGGAGACTATCCCTGAAGTCTTTAATAGGGGTCATGGGAGGTAACCAACTGAACCAGAGTTCTCTGTGTGATGCTGTATAAGCAGAAGAATATTGATTAGGAGTAGGGACTACAGCATCAGTGAGACCATTACTGGAACACTGTGTCCGCACTTCAAAAAGGGATGTTGACAAATTGGAAAGGGCTCAAGATCTGGGAAACACGACCTATAGTGAAAGACTAAAGAAACTCAATCTATTTAGTTTATCTAAGAGAAGTTTAAGAGAAGACTTGATCATAGTCCACAAGTACCTACATGAGTAAGAGATTTCTGATCGTAGATGTCTCTTTAATCTAGCGGAAAAAGGAATAATGCAACAGTCAGGTTAGAAATAAATTGCACATTTCTATGGCCTTGTCTACACGACACAGTTTTGTCAACGAAAGTCAGGTTCCCTTGACAAAACAGTGGCGGTGTACGCACAACAATGCTCCTCCCGCCGATTTAACTCTCCTGCTATGCCGATGTAATAAAACCACCTTGATGAGCCGCATAGAGATTTTTTTATATGAAGTTAGAGTGATGCAGTGTCAGTGTAGACACTGCGCTTTCTTATATTGGTCTAAGTGGCCCCCAGGAGGTGTTCTACAAGGCCCATCATGACTCCTCTGGTAAGCAGTTTCTACTCCTCTGCCCTGAAGCCAGGTACACAGGCATATACCCCTCCCCCTTTAAAGCCCCAGAAATTTTTGAAATTCCACTTCCTGTTTGCTCGGCGTGGACAGTTCACATCGCATCTTCCCAGCTGACCATGTCAGCTTTTCACGGCAAAGGCACTCCAGCCTAAAGTATACCCGTGTTGCTGGCTCTGTTGGGTCTGTGGGGAGAGGAGGCTGTGCAGTTGCCATAGGAACTTTGACACCTACAAACAGATAGCTTGTGGCATGGATGAGAAGGGACATGAAAGGGACATACAGCCGTGCCGTGCTAATCTCAAGAAGCTGAGGCAGGTGTACCAGAAGGCAAAAGAGGCCAACCGTCATTCTGGTGCAGCACTGAAAACATGCCACTTCTACAAGGAGCTGCATACCATCCTCGTTGGTGACCACACCTCCACCCCCAAGAGTCCTGTGGATACTTCAGGGGGACTGAAGGCAGTGACCGGCAGAGTCAACCCCGAGGACAAAGTGGTGGATGAGAAGGTCGAGTTGGAGAAGGATGTGGAACAGGTGACAGTCTCATCTGGTGGCATGGCGAGCCAGGACCTCTTTTTGACTCCGGAGGGGTCAAGTCAGTCCCAGCAGTCCAGTTCTGGCATTCCTGAAGCAGGAGAGGGGAGCTCTGGTAAGTATTCATTTTGCTTTGATACTGCATGATTATATGAGGTAGAGGTGTCCTTTATTTTGTTACATGGTGCATGTGGGAGAAGGGATCGAAATTAACAACACAAGATATGGTTTGAATCTGCTTCTCTTTCCCCTGGGCAGCTACACAGTGCAGCCCTGTGGAAAAGTTTGTTAATGCAAATTGCACACCGAGATCTCCAGGAAACCCTCCATAGAGATCTCTAGGAAACTTTCCTGCAGATAATCTGCAATTCTCTGCCAAAGGTTCCTTGGCACAGCTGCTTTGTTTCTTCCTCCATGGTAGGAAACTTTGCCATGCCAATCGGTAATTACTTCTGCAGGAACCAGAGCAGCATACAGACGCAGTCTGAAGCCACATACATGCAGGAGACACACCCTTGCATTTCAGTTACCCTCAGTAGTGTGATTTCAGCTTCGATCACTCCTGCCTGTGGAAAACAGTGCCAGTATTCAGAATAGTGCCCCTAGGCATGTTTAGTGATCCCCTTCTGAAACCACCAAGACCCTTTGTCCCATCTTGCACCATCCCCTCTTTGGGCCGAACTCACCATGATTGAAGACTGAGTGCACACGCAATAATAACTGTGTATTCTTTCTTTTCCTTCTGCAGATGTGTCCTTGAGGGGCTATTTCTACACACCGGCTGAGAGCCTCCTTCAGACAAGGCTATGACAGATTCAGAGGTGGCAGTGGGAGTGACCCATGTAGCAGATGACACAATGAAGATGACTGGATGTGGAAGCTGTGGTATGTACATGATCCTGGAGGGGGCACCTGGTAAGAGTTTTGTCTGCATGAAATGCCGTCTGATAGAGCTGATGGAGGAAAAGATCAGAGGTTTGGAGATGCAGGTGGAAAGTCTGGTAGAGTTTAGGAAGGGGTTTGAGCAGATTATGGAGCAAAGACATGAGGTATCTGAAGGGAAAAGCTCAGATTTGCAGATGGAAGCAGGACTAGGGAATTCTGAGGGGAGACTGGGTGAGGAAAGTGGTCAGTGGAAGCATGTGACTAAAAGAACTAGGCAGAGGAAAAGACGGGCTAGTGAAGGAGAAATAGAGCTTCAGAATAGGTTTGCAGAGTTGGAAAATGACGAAGGGGCTCAGCAGGTAGTCACTGAAGGTGACAGGGCAAGGAAGAAGAGAAGAGCGGTTAGTCCTATAGGAAAAGGGGAAGAGTTAATGGAGATTACACCAAATATGAGCCCTAGGAGGATACAGGATGGGTTAAAAAGGATTACAAGGGAGAATGGGAATGGAAAGAACTTGCAGCCAGAGGGAACAGGGGATAGACTGGAGAATAGCACCGTCACTAGGAAAAGGCAGGTCTATGTGATTGGGGACTCTTTACTGAGAAGAATAGATAGGCCTGTAACCAGAGCTGATCCAGAAAATAGGAGGGTGTGCTGTCTTCCAGGTGCTAAGATACGGGATGTAGACCTGAGGTTGAAAAGGATTCTAAAGGGAGCGGGAAAGAATCCCCTAATTATCCTTCATGTGGGAACAAATGATACGGCTAGATTCTCGCTGGAAAGTATTAAGGGAGACTATGCTAGGTTGGGGAGGACGCTTAAGGAAATTGAGGCTCAGGTGATCTTTAGTGGGATTCTGCCTGTTCCTAGAGAAGGGCAACAAAGGTGTGACAAGATTATGACTATCAATAGATGGCTTAGGCAGTGGTGCTATAAGGAGGGCTTTGGGATGTATGGTCATTGGGAGGCATTCATGGATAGAGGACAGTTCTCTCGGGATGGACTTCATCTGAGTAGGGAAGGAAATAGACTTCTAGGATGGAGGTTGGCACAACTGATTAAGAGAGCTTTAAACTAGGAATTTGGGGGAGATGGTTGGGAGATGTCCAGGTAATCTCCACGCCAGAATTTAGCATAGAGTGGAAAGAAAATGAAGTAAGAGTGGATACAGCTGTAGGTAGGAGGAAGGGCAGTGTAGATACAAGTCTAATAGGTTATACTGGTAGTAAAATAACCGTGCCTAATAGGGTACAGAATGTGAGTGAGGCCAAACAGCAAAAATTAAGATGTTTGTACACCAATGCAAGGAGCCTAGGTAATAAAATGGAGGAACTAGAGTTACTGGTGCAGGAAGTGAAACCAGATATTATAGGTATAACAGAGACCTGGTGGAATAGTAGTCATGACTGGGCTACAGGTATTGAAGGGTATGTGCTGTTTAGGAAAGACCGAAATAAAGGTAAAGGTGGTGGAGTAGCACTGTATATCAATGATGAGATAGAATGTAAAGAAATAAGAAGCAATGAAATGGATATGACCGAGTCTGTCTGGGCAACAATTAAATTGGGGAAGAAAACTATTAGAGCCTCCCCTGGGATAGTGCTTGGGGTGTGCTATAGACCGCCGGGATCTAATTTGGATATGGATAGAGCCCTTTTTAATGTTTTTAATAAAGTAAATACTAATGGAAACTGTGTGATCATGGGAGACTTTAACTTCCCAGATATAGACTGGAGGACGAGTGCTAGTAATAATAATAGGGCTCAGATTTTCCTAGATGCGATAGCTGATGGATTCCTTCAGCAAGTAGTTGCTGAACCGACTAGAGGGGATGCCATTTTAGATTTGGTCTTGGTGAGTAATGAGGACCTCATAGAGGAAATGGTTGTAGGGGATAATCTTGGCTCAAGTGATCATGAGCTAATTCAGTTCAAACTGAATGGAAGGATTAACAAAAATAAATCTGCAACTAGGGTTTTTGATTTCAAAAGGGCTGACTTTCAAAAATTAAGGAAATTAGTTAGGGAAGTGGATTGGACTGAAGAATTTATGGGTTTAAAGGTAGAGGAGGCCTGGGATTATTTTAAATTAAAGCTGCAGAAGCTATCGGAAGCCTGCATCCCAAGAAAGGGGAAAAAATTCATAGGCAGGAGTTGTAGACCAAGCTGGATGAGCAAGCATCTTAGAGAGGTAATTAAGAAAAAGCAGAAAGCATATAGGGAGTGGAAGAAGGGAGGGATCAGTAAGGAAAGCTACCTTATTGAGGTCAGAATATGTAGGGATAAAGTGAGACAGGCTAAAAGTCAAGTAGAGTTGGACCTTGCAAAGGGAATTAAAACCAATAGTAAAAGGTTCTATAGTCATATAAATAGGAAGAAAACAAAGAAAGAAGAAGTGGGACCGCTAAAAACTGAGGATGGAGTGGAGGTCAAGGATAATCTAGGCATGGCCCAATATCTAAACAAATACTTTGCCTCAGTCTTTAATAAGACTAAAGAGGATCTTAGGGATAATGGTAGCATGATAAATGGGAATGAGGATATGGAGGTAGACATCACCATATCTGAGGTAGAAGCGAAACTCAAACAGCTTAATGGGACTAAATCGGGGGGCCCAGATAATCTTCATCCAAGAATATTAAAAGAATTGGCACAAGAAATTGCAAGCCCATTAGCAAGAATTTTTAATGAATCTGTAAACTCAGGGGTTGTACCGTATGATTGGAGAATTGCTAACATAGTTCCTATTTTTAAGAAAGGGAAAAAAAGTGATCCAAGTAATTATAGGCCTGTTAGTTTGACATCTGTAGTATGCAAGGTCTTGGAAAAAATTTTGAAGGAGAAGGTAGTTAAGGACATTGAAGTCAATGGTAAATGGGACAAATTACAACATGGTTTTACAAAAGGTAGATCGTGCCAAACCAACCTGATCTCCTTCTTTGAGAGAGTAACAGATTTTTTAGATAAAGGAAACGCAGTGGATCTAATTTACTTAGATTTTAGTAAGGCGTTTGATACTGTGCCACATGGGGAATTATTAGTTAAATTGGATAAGATGGGCATCAATAGGAAAATTGAAAGGTGGATAGGGAATTGGTTAAAGGGGAGACTACAACGGGTCCTACTGAAAGGTGAACTGTCAAGTTGGAGGGAGGTTACCAGTGGAGTTCCTCAAGGATCGGTTTTGGGACCAATCTTATTTAATCTTTTTATTACTGACCTGGGCACAAAAAGTGGGAATGTGCTAATAAAGTTTGCAGATGATACAAAGCTGGGAGGTATTGCTAATTTAGAGAAGGACAGGGATACCCTACAGGAGGATCTGGATGACCTTGTAAACTGGAGTAATAGGAATAGGATGAAATTTAATAGTGAGAAGTGTAAGGTCATGCATTTAGGGATTAATAACAAGAATTTTAGTTATAAGCTAGGGACGCATCAACTAGAAGTAACGGAGGAGGAAAAGGACCTTGGAGTATTGGTTGATCATAGGATGACTATGAGCTGCCAATGTGATATGGCTGTGAAAAAAGCTAATGTCATCTTGGGATGCATCAGGAGAGGTATTTCCAGTAGGGATAAGGAGGTTTTAGTACCATTATATAAGGCACTGGTGAGACCTCACCTGGAATACTGTGTGCAGTTCTGGTCTCCCATGTTTAAGAAGGATGAATTCAAACTGGAACAGGTACAGAGAAGGGCTACTAGGATGATCCGAGGAATGGAAAACTTGTCTTATGAAAGGAGACTCAGGGAGCTTGGCTTGTTTAGCCTAACTAAAAGAAGGTTGAGGGGAGATATGATTGCTCTCTATAAATATATCAGAGGGATAAATACCAGAGAGGGAGAGGAATTATTTAAACTCAGTACCAATGTGGACACAAGAACAAATGGATATAAACTGGCCACTAGGAAATTTAGATTAGAAATTAGACGAAGGTTTCTAACCATCAGAGGAGTGAAGTTTTGGAATAGCCTTCCGAGGGAAGTAGTGGGGACAAAAGATCTATCTTGCTTTAAGATTAAACTCGATAAGTTTATGGAGGAGATGGTATGATGGGATAACATGGTTTTGGTAATTAAATATTCATGGTAAATAGGCCCAATGGCCTGTGATGGGTTTTTAGATGGGGTAAGATCCAAGTTACCCGGGAAGGAATTTTCTGTAGTATCTGGCTGATGAATCTTGCCCATATGCTCAGGGTTTAGCTGATCGCCATATTTGGGGTCGGGAAGGAATTTTCCTCCAGGGCAGATTGGAAGGCCCTGGAGGTTTTTCGCCTTCCTCTGTAGCATGGGGCACGGGTCACTTGCTGGAGGATTCTCTGCTCCTTGAGGTCTTCAAACTACAATTTGGGGACTTCAATAGCACAGATATAGATGTGAGGTCTTTTTTAGGAGTGGTGGGTGAAATTCTGTGGCCTGCATTGTGCAGGAGGTCAGACTAGATGATCATAATGGTCCCTTCTGGCCTAAATATCTATGAATCTAGGAGGTGAATGAGGAGGAGTAAGGAGTACATGTTTCGCGAAGTTGCAATTGTCTGGTCAGGCCAATAGCGAGCACAGAGCGTGGAGAGAGACAATAAACCTAGAAAAACTAGAAATGGATAGCCAGGAGAGGAAGCGGGGGATGGAGTGGATAATAGAGTCAGCTGTGAACCAGATGAGCAGCGAACAGCAGAGAGGCTAACAGAGGGAATTTGCCTGGGAGTTCACTCAGGGAGAGCCCACCGAGGCTTACATCTTGCTGGCTTCTCTGAGTAGTTAATACAACTCCTGAGGAAGCTCGTAGAAGGAAGGTAATATGGATGGGGAGTGTTCAGCTGTTGTGACCTGCACTGGATGTGCCATGTTTGTCTTTCTTCCACAGGACAGAAGCGACTTTGTCTGTACAAAGTGAAAGCTGGTCTCCATATTGGAAGAGAAGGTTCAAGGTCTGGGGAAACAAGTATCGACCCTGCGTTGCATAAGAGAAACTGAAGATTTCCTGGACAGACGTCAGGATATGTTTCTATGGGCACAATGTTCTGAAGATTCAGAGCAGGCTGCGCAGCATGGACAGGAGGACGGTGAAGAAATTTGTCAGCATGTGACCGCCAGAAGAAGAAAGGGGAGCGTCCATGTACCAGCAGCACAGATACAGGTAAGCAACAATTTTCATGTTCTCTCCACAGGTACTAATGCGGAGAGTGGACTAGATGATACATCTGAGGGAAGGGAACAGAAGGAGACTCCGCCGATTGGAAGGCATGAGATGCACAGTCCTAGGGTTGGGGGTTCCATGACCACTGCTCCGAAGACAAGGAGGCGGGTGGTGGTGGTCAGGGACTCTCTCCTCAGGGGGACTGAGTCATCTATCTGCCGCCCCGACCGGGAAAACCGAGAAGTCTGCTGCTTGCCAGGGGCTAAGATTCGCGATGTGACAGAGAGACTGCTGAGACTCATCAAGCCCTCGGATCGCTACACCTTCCTGCTTCTCCACGTGGGCACCAATGATACTGCCAAGAATGACCTTGAGCGGATCACTGCGGACTACGTGGCTCTGGGAAGAAGGATAAAGAAGTTTGAGGCGCAAATGTGTTTTCGTCCATCCTCCCCGTAGAAGGAAAAGGCCAGGGTGAGACCATCGAATTGTGGAAGTCAACGAATGGCTACGCAGGTGGTGTCAGAGAGAAGGCTTTGGATTCTTTGACTATGGGATGGTGTTCCAAGAAGGAGGAGTGCTAGGCAGAGACGGGCTCCACCTAACAAAGAGAGGGAAGAGCATCTTTGGAAGAAGGCTGGCTAACCTAGTGAGGAGGGCTTTAAACTAGGTTCACCGAGGGAAGGAGACCAAAGCCCTCAGGTAAGTGGGGACACGGGATACCGGGAGGAAGCACGAGCAGGAGAACTCGAAAGGAGAGGGCTCCTTCCTCATACTAAGAAAGCAGGACAAGCAGCAAGTTATCTCAAGTGCCTATACACAAATGCAAGAAGCCTGGGAAACAAGCAGGGAGACCTAGAAGTCCTGGCACAGTCAAAGAATTACGACGTGATTGGAATAACAGAGACTTGGTGGGATAACTCACATGATTGCGGTACTGTCATGGATGGATATAAACAGTTCAGGAAAGACAGGCTAATGTGGAAAACGCTAATGTACTCAATGCTTTTTTTGCCTCTGTCTTCAAGAACAAGGTCAGCTCCCAGACTTGTGCACTGGGCAACACAGCATGGGGAGGAGGCGACCAGCCCTCTGTGAAGAAAGAAGTGGCTCAGGACTATTTAGAAAAGCTGGATGAGCACAAGTCCATGGGACCGGATGCGCTGCATCCGAGAGTGCTAAAGGAGTTGGTGGATGTGATTGCAGAACCATTGGCCATTATCTTTGAAAACTCATGGCAAGTTGGGGAGGTCCCGGACGACTGGAGAATGCATAATGTAGTGCCCATCTTTAAAAAAGGGAAGAAGGAGGATCCGGGGAACTACAGGCCAGTCAGCCTCACCTCAGTCCCTGAAAAAATCATGGAGCAGGTCCTCAAGGAATCAATTCTGAAGCACTTAGAGGAGAGGAAAGTGATCAGGAACAGTCATCATGTATTCACCAAGGGCAGGTCATGCCTGACTAATCTAATTGCCTTCTACAATGAGATAACTGGCTCTGTGGATGAGGGGAAAGCGGTGGGCGTGTTGTTCCTTTACTTTAGCAAAGCTTTTGACACTGTCTCCCACAGTATTCTTGTCAGTAGGTTAAAGAAGTATGGGCTAGATGCATGGATGATAAGGTGGATAGAAAGCTGGCTAGATTGTCGGGCTCAACAGGTAGTGATCAATGGCTCCATGTCTGGTTGGCAGCCGGTATCAAGTGGAGTGCCCCAAGGGTCGGTCCTGGGGCCAGTTTTGTTCAATATCTTCATAAATGATCTGGAGGATGGTGTGGATTGCACCCTCAGCAAGTTTGCAGATGACACTAAACTGGGAGGAGAGGTAAATACGTTGGAGGGTAGGGATAGGATACAGAGGGCCCTAGACAAATTAGAGGATTGGGCCAAAAGAAATCTGATGAGGTTCAACAAGGACAAGTGCAGAGTCCTGCACTTAGGATGGAAGAATCCCATGCACCACTACAGACTAGGCATCGAATGGCTAGGCAGCAATTCTGCAGAAAAGGACCTAGGGGTTACAGTGGATGAGAAGCTGGATATAAGTCAACAGTGTGCCCTGGTTGCCAAGATGGCCAATGGCATTTTGGGCTGTATAAGTAGGGGCACTGCCAGCAGATCAAGGGACGTGATCGTTTCCCTCTATTTGACATTGGTGAGGCCTCATCTGGAGTACTGTGTCCAGTTTTGGGCCCCACACTACAAGAAAGATGTGGAAAAATTGGAAAATGTCCAGCGGAGGGCAACAAAAATGATTAGGGGATTGGAACACATGACTTATGAGGAGAGGCTGAGGGAACTGGGATTGTTTAGTCTGCAGAAGAGAAGAATGAGGGGGGATTTGATAGCTGCTTTAACTATCTGAAAGGGGGTTCCAAAGAGGATGGATCTAGACTGTTCTCAGTGGTAGCAGATGACAGAAGGACGAGTAATGGTCTCAAGTTGCAGTGAGGGAGGTTTAGGTTGGATATTAGGAAAAACATTTTCACTAGGAGGGTGGTGAAACACTGGAATGGGTTACCTAGGGAGGTGGTGGAATTTCCTTCCTTTGAAGTTTTTAAGGTCAGGCTTGACAAAGCCCTGGCTGGGATGATTTAGTTGGGGTTGGTCCTGCTTTGAGCAGGGGGTTGGACTATATGACCTCTGAGGTCCCTTCCAACCCTGATCTTCTATGATTCTTTGATAGAGTGTCAAGAGCAGATGATAAAGCTCCTGGAGGACCAAACAGAGATGCTCAGGTCCCGGATTTCACTGCAGTTGGAACACATGTGTGCTCAACTCCCCCTGCAGTGTATACAGAACTGTGTTCCATGCTCTCCGCAAACTCCCCACACACATTCCTCACATGTTCCTGGCCCATTACAGTAGCCCTTGCACTCTATCCCTGGGCCCTAGGGACATTTTCCACAAAGACAGCTGGACTTAAACTGTGAGATCCTCAGCTGTGAGATCCTCATTTCAGAGAGCGGTGCTCAGTGTCAGGTCCCCTGTAAGAAATGTTAATCTGTGCATTGTTGTTTAATAAAAATTTAGTCTTACAAATACAGTGATTCTTTATTTGTGACTGTAGCGAGGGGACGTGATCTCCCTCCCTCACGGACAGGGACGGCGGGCAGAACCGGGATACCCGCAGCCACCTCACCAGAAGCAGGAACAGGAACTATAAAAGGCGGGCCCTCTAGCTCATTTGGGAGAGAGCTGCCAGAGGAGTAGGACGTCTCTCTCCTGCTGCTCGAGCCAAGACCTGACAGAGGCTGCTACAGTGCCAGAGACACGGAAGGACTGCTGGAACTGCTGGACACCGAGGAGCTGTTGGGTCTGCCACTTGCTGTTTACCCGAGCGAGACCAATAACAACCCTGGAACCCAGGTACCCCCAGACTGGGAGGGTAGGAAGGAAACCAGGGAAGTTGAGTAAGGTTCAGTGAGTGATTGCAAGCCGGCCAGCGTGTTGCAGTTGGATTTCCCCGCTGACCCAGTGGCGGACCACTCCGCCACTGTTAGGGCCCTGGGCTGGGACGCATTGGAGCGGGAGAGCCTGCATCCCCTTGCCACCCCACCCCTTCCCACCCCACTTTGTGGTCAGGAGGCCTGTATTGGTCTGGCACCCGCCTGAATTAGGGCGCCAGATGGTTTGCTGACTCTCCTACGAGAGAGCTAAACTCCCCTACCTGAACTGATTGCTGCCCCACCCTGATTGAAGGCCTTGGGCAAACAAACCCCACTGTTACTCTGCATGGCTGCAGGCCAGAGACCCCTACCTGAACTGATTGCTGCCCTGCCCTGATTGAAGGCCCAGGTGAATAGACTCCCTACTACTCTGCCAAACTGACTGCAGGTCAGAGCCTTATTGGATTACTGCCCCGCCTGATTGAGAGCCCAAGCAGATAGACTCATTGCCATTCTTCCAAATCCCTAGAAAGAGCCTTTAACTTTGTGTCACCCTACCCTGATTGAGGGCTCTGGGCCTACAGATTTATCGCGGTTCGGCCTGACTGCAGGCCTGGGGCACTAACTGTGGGCTGATTTTCCCCTGTACCAAAGCACTCCAGAAGTGTCGTAGCGAGGGGTGTGGTCCCCCACCCTGATGGATGGGGAGAGAGCTGTGACTGCCTTACAGTGACCTACGCAGGGTGGTTGCAAGAAAAATTCATGCACTGTAGCATTCAGCAAATTTGCAGACTACAGTTAACACTGAGGCAGGAATCAATACAAGGGTCCTTCAAGGTGGCAAGTAAGCAATGCCTGGCTGAATGCGTTACAGAAACACACATTATTAGGGCTCACTGTGAGAATGCTGCTTCAATGCCTCCCTGATTCGAATACCCCCCGTTGAGCCCCTCTAATAGCTCTGGAGTCTGGCTGTTAAAATCTGCCACCAGGCAATCCACCTCAACCCACCCTTGGGGAAACTTCTCCTCATTTGTTTCACAAATGTTATGCAGAGCACAGCAGGCTGCTTTGACCATGGGAATATTTTCCTAATTGAGGTCTAACCTGCCAAAAAGGCAGCACCAGCAACCTTTTAATCTGCCAAACACACATTCTGCCATCATTCTGCACTTGCTGAACCTATTGTTGGAGTGATCGTTGCTGAGGTCAAGGTTTCTGGTGTAAGGCTTCATTAACCACAGGAGTAAGAGGTCAGCTGGGTCTCCAAGGATCACTATGGGCATTTCCACAACCTCTATTGGAATCTTCTAGTCTGGAAAGAAAGTCCCTGCATGCAGCTTTCTATACAGACCAGTGTTCCTGAAGAGGCATGCATCATGCACCTTCCCTGACCACCTCGCATTGATGTCAGTAAATCAACCACGATGATCCACCAGTACCTGCAATACCACAGAAAAGTAGCCCTTTCTCTTGATGTACTCTGGGGTAAGATTGTCTGGGGTCAAATTCAGATATGCGTGCCATCTATCACCCCTCCACAGCTAGGGAATCCCAAATCCGCAAATCTGCACAGTGGACTTCCCAACTCCAAACTGATTTGTGTAGGACTGGTAGCAGTTTAGAGTTGCCAGTTTCCACACATGCTTGTTTTCCAAGCCCATTAGTGATGGTCCACTGTGTGCAGCTGTTCCATGAATGCCCACATCAATCTTGAATTGTTTCTTTCCATGGCACACAGCAGGGCAGGCAGCAGGGATTCCTGTTCAGATTCACAGCTCATGAAATACTGCAGGATCAGCCGAGTTGTGTTCATAACACTCATCACAAGACCTGGGAGCTGTTCAGGATCCACGCTTTCAGGCAGAGATGGCAGGCACAAAGTTTACAGGGACAGTTGAAAAATGGCGCAAAACATAGTTGAAATTATGGGACAGAGAAAACTGCATCATGGGACAGTGATCCCTCTCCATGATGCACTTCGATTCATTCCCAGAACTCCTAGCTGAAAAAGTGGCAATGTGCACAGTGGGATAGCTACCCACAGTGCACTGCTCTCCCTCTTGGTGCTGGAGCAGCAACTGTGGACGTGCTCCACTAACACAAGAGTGTTGTGTGAACACTCACAAGGGATGCAATTACAGTGGTTTTTGATGGTCGATGTAACTTAAATCGACTTAACTCTGTAGTGTAGACAGGGCCTAACACTGAGGGTAATTAACTATTGCAACAGAGAATTTGGAGATGAGGTGGATTTTCCATCCTTAAAGTCTTGGCTGCCTTTCTAAAAGATATGATATAGCTCAGCTACAAGGTATGGGCTTGACACAGGAGTTACTGGGTGAGGTTTTCTGGCCTGTGCTATGCAGGAGCTCAGATGAGATGATCATGATGATCCCTTACAGCCTTAAATTCTATGCATCTACCTCATCCGATGTCCAGCATGAAATATCACTGCTGCAAATATCCCATTACTCCTAACTGAACCATCCTGAAACAGCAAGGTCCGCAGTATCTGACACTGTCTAATTCAATAGGAAACCTGGTTCTGTACTAGGTCCCCTGTGGGCCTATTCACAGCATTTCACCTCAGTTTACATTTCAAATCACACTTCAACACATCTTAGTCAAATGAGAACTCCGTGTGTCTGCAGGCAGAATGAATTATTCAGCTTGTTTGAAATACAGACCGTGAGCCGGTAACACAAGGGTAGGGTTTTTTCCTTTTGTAGGAGTTTTGTTTCTGTCTCCATAGCCTGACTTGTCCCCGCTATGCTCTGGGCTAGTTGTTTTACCATTTCAAAAGCCTGTTCGGAAACACTTCTTGGTAATTAATAACCAAATGGTGCCGGAGCTCCAGAGACAATTTTTAAATCATCATGAGGTGGCAGAACACTGCAGACATTAACTAACCAACCTGAGGCAGTGATGTTGAGGATTAATACTGTACAATTATTAGAAAGTAAATACTCATGCACACTTATCCGGCACTCACTGGGAAAACCCCACAACAGCCAGTCTCGAGCAAGGAGTGGGGCTACAGAGAAGCCTGATCATTGACTACCACTATCTTTCCATGGACCCCATCACAAGAGAGGACCCGTGCCTGCCGATAGTGGGGCGGTAGAGTGAGGGCAGCCGGCTTCAGCGGTAAGAAAAGGAGGACTTGTGGCACCTTAGAGACTAACAAATTTATTTGAGAATACTCAGTCCATGTGAGCATGTTCAGTCCAATCCAAACAGCAAATCTGGGGGGCAGGGAGGAGCATGTGACCCCCCACCATGTCGCCTCTAGGTTAAAAATTTCCAACGGATCATTTTTCCACTGGAAAATGCTGATTTGACTCACTCGAATCCTCTCATAGGCATGTATTGGTTGTACTGAGATTTTCAGCAGAAAATGAAATGGTTCATTTTGATACGATTGAAATAGTTTCTTCAGCCTTATTGAAATGGCACTATCATTGTGGGTGGGAGTTCTGCTTTTTGGTGAACTTATCCTCACAGCAGTATTGTGCTATTATCCCTATCACACAGAGGGGGAATTAAGGTCTAGGGAGACCAAGAGACTTACCCAGTGTCTCAGAGAGGCTCTGTGGTAGAGCAGGGAATTGAATCTCAGTCTCTAAATGTATAGGCTAATCCACTCACCACTGCACCATCCTTCCTCCCTCTTGAATAGCTGATTACACTGATCACACTAATACTCCTCACCCCACACCTTTTTTTTTTAAACAGGGATTTAAGGCAGATTTAGTGGTGGTGAATAGTCCACTGTCTCCTTCAGATAGTTTTTATTATTGTTATTATTATTATTATTATTTGAATAATAACTCTGAGAGTGAGTTTGTGTGTGTATGGGGGTGGGGGGGATGTGAGAAAACCTGGATCTATGCAGGAAATAGCCCGACTTGATTATGTAAAGAGTTGTCACTTTGGATGGGCTAGCACCAGCAGGAGAGTGAATTTGTGTGGGGGGGTGGAGGGTGAGAAAACCTGGCTTTGTGCTGGAAATGGCCCACCTGTTGATCACTTTAGATAAGCTATTACCAGCAGGACAGTGGGGTGGGAGGAGGTATTGTTTCATATTCTCTGTGTGTATATAAAGTCTGCTGCAGTTTCCACGGTATACATCTGATGAAGTGAGCTGTAGCTCACGAAAGCTCATGCTCAAATAAATTGGTTAGTCTCTAAGGTGCCACAAGTACTCCTTTTCTTTTTACTGAATAACAGTGACACTCACTTGCATTGAGCTAATCCCTGTTTCCTCTTCTTTAACTTTTCGATTAGCTGGCCATAACCAGGAAGTGCATATCAAACAGCTGATTCCATTGAATACCTGGTTAAGCACCAGTTAACCCCTTGGCACTAACTGACAGCACCCCAGTACGGTGACGCTTTCCTATCCCTGTGCCAGTTAAGGGGCCATCAATGCTATTCACAATAGATAAGATCAGGGCTCATCCCAGTTAAGCCTAATCCTGCTAGCTCCCTTCTATTTAGCCACGTACCAAGGCTCTTGCATGGTCTCACTGTTGTACTTGTTATTACATTAGCAACTGTAGACTTCAACATGCTATGTAGTGTATAGGCACCGAAAAATAGCCAGTGTCTGTCCCAAGGAGCTTGCAATCTAAATAGGCAAGACAGAGGAAGCAGTTAGCCCCTATTTACAGATGGGGAGCTGATGCACTGATTAAATTAATGGGAGTTAGGCACCTAAATACCTTTGAAGATATGGGCTAAAGACATTAAACAGCTTGCCCAAGTTCACACACTCAAAAAGGGAGCTGAATGCAGCTTCCCTAATCATTAGCCTAACACTTTATCTAAAAGGCCATCTCTTGTCTCCAACGCCTGCTTTCCCACTCCTTCGCCCCATGGTGCCTCAACTCAGCCAACTGGCCGCAGTGAAATCGTTGGGAGTTGGTTATTCAGAAGGCTTCCAGAACTGGATCCTGAGGAGTTGATTGACAGGAGTCCTGTTGACTTGGATCAAGTTCTAAGTGGGATACGGTTGTTAACTACCCCCCACACACACACTCAATGTCCAAAGCTCTATTTTACCCCAAATCCATGTGTGGTCCTCAGTCCCTGCACGCTGCCTTCAGAGAGTTGAAGGGCACAGCCAGACCTTAATGCTGGCATCACTAGAAGTTTAAATGAAGGGTCTGATTACACTGAACGCACTCTTTAACATAACACTGAGCTGAATGGCACTTGAACCTAATTGCACTTGAGTGTATTCGCTGTTCAAAAAAAAAGAAAAAAGGTGTTTACTATACTGCACCTCCTGCTCTTGATTTGCTGGTTATTTTAATGTGTTTATGGCCACAGGGTGCTTTTATTCTCAGCTGTGAGTGAGGGGCAGAGGAGAGAAGAGCTCAGAGAGGGTCCACGCTCCCAAGACACAGCAGTTGGGAGGGGGCAGAGAGGGTACAGCATGTTCCCCCATTTGCTTTCCTCTTCAGTTCCATACGCCAACACATGGGGAGTAAGGATGGGGTGGAGAAATGGCCCTGTTCCTCCTTCCCTATTTGCTTCCTGGGGGAGCATCTGGTGTTGACCCCTGCACCCTCCCCAATTCCAGTCCCCTGAGCTTAGATCTGCATCACCCGACTGCAGCTGGGAGAAAATTCCTGGAGGACACAGACTAAGGGATGTCTCCATGTGAAGACTTGTTATCCCCTATACTCTGTATTACTCCTTCAGGCAGGGGAACGGCCTGTGGGGTGAGAGGTGTAATCATTGCCCTGGACACAGCACAGTTAGACACTAGGAGCTGGCAAGAGGTGCCTCCAGAATTCATCTGAGGGCATGTGAACAATGCGAGCCCTTGGGCTCCCATCAGAAACTGAAGCTCTTTTCCGCAGTTTCAGGAAGTGGCCCAGGGAGGTGACGTGGGGTATCTCTCACCCGGGTAAGGTCAGGATATTGTGGCTGGATTCCACACTGAGCCAGTGGCAGACCACTCCTCCATTGTTAGGACCCTGGACTAGGACCTGGTGGAGTCAGGTGGGTCCGGGTTCCCCTAACCCAGCTGCCACCCCCACTTTGGTGGTGGCCTCCAGATTTGGCCACTGGGCTGTACAGCTCAACACTTGAGGGCTTCTCTAGTGACTCTGGCCACTGGGCCACGCAGCCCTGCACTCGAGGGAGGCCCTATTGTCTTGGGCCATTAGGCCATGCAGCCCAGAACCTAAGTGCAGTCGCTTTGACTTTGGCCATTGAGCTGCATGGTCTTGAGTCCCAGGACAGTCTGGTAGACTGTAACCGCGATGTCACCACACCCACAAGCCACCCCAAACAGGGATGGGGTGTGGGTGCATACACCCCCACAGTTCCCCAGGGGCAGCCAACATGGTGCCTGCATCATTCCACCTCTCAGCCCTATGCCTACTCTGTGAATCCAGGAACTAGCTTGCAGACCTTGAATTGATCTTAACAGCGAGCCCATTGACGGGTTACACTCAATGGACACAGGATATTGACAAAGCAAGAGCTAGAATGGAACGACCTGGGGACCAATCCTGCAGGTGGCTGCTGAGTGCTTTGCATTCCAGTTTTATTCTATGCCTCAGCTCCTCGTCTTTACTATGTGCTGTAACAATCGAGAATTATTATCTATATATGGGGATAATTGGCACGGGCACTGGTTTGCAATGGCTTACATCCATGGGGAAATCACTGAACGCTAACTGCCCCTACCACCTGTCTCCCAGGAGTCCAGCCACTCTCTTCCCCCGTCAATGTCGTATCTCAGCACCAGAGGAGCATTGTTATCCCAGTTTATAAATAATCATTCTTGGCTCTCACTGCACAGAGTGAAGATAGGGAACCGAGGCAGAGAGCCAAAGGAATGGAACATGTTCAGCTGATCCAACGTATTTGTTTGGGAATCATGGTTAGGAGTGGGCCAGGAACCGGGTTTTCAGTTTGCTGGCAGTTCAAGAAAAAAAAATTAAAAAATTGATTTGACCCAAACCAAAGCAGAAAACTCTGAAAAAATTTGGCAAATCAAACAATCCATTTTGAGTCACATAAAACATGGTGTTTGAGCCAAAACCTTTTGTTTCCAGCATTTTTAAAGGGCTAGATTAACAAAGTAACAAGGAATTGGAGAAGGTGGTGTCCAGCTTCTAACTTTCATCTTAGGGCACTCACAGGGGAGATACACATTCAAATTCCTCCTATAGGGCAGGGATTTGAACCCAAGTCTTCCCCACAACTAACATATGCCTTAATTGGCAGACTATAGGCTATTCTGGCATTAGCCTTCGTGTTCTCACTCTCTTTTCTTCCCAAAGCTATTTGGCAAATTCCTGTCAAATTTGCAAAGAATTTTTGAGGTTGACCTGGAACTGCATTTTTTGGTGATTAAATTATTTTCCCAAAAACATTCACACAGCTCTAACTGTGGCCCTTTCACCGCTAGATTCTCTTCTACAATCTTCTTCCCACTTCTTCTTGTTCTGCCCTTATTACCATTGTCCCATCTCCTTCCAACCACTGTATATTTTTTGAATTTATCTGCTTTCGTGGGGACAAGCTGTTCTATTACAGCCCCAATTCTCTGCTATCATAAAGATTTCTAATTTCCTTCCTACCTGCCCCTTTGAACACGAAATCAATAGGAACAAAAATAGCTGTTTTTTTTTTAAATGTATTTGTCTACTTAAGTGTGTTAAACAAAGGCAAAATATATTTTACCTCCCTCTAGGTTATTAGGCATTGAATTGAGAAGGAGAAGGAGCTTCATCTATCGATCATCTGGCCTAAATTACAATTGACTGCAGTCTATTATTACATTGTCTCTGAAATTACACCTGGCTCCATGTTCCCAGAAGGGCCATATATCCAAGAGACAGACTTCAAGAACATCCAGAAGCTGGCTCCCCTGCTACGCCTTCTGCTGACATGCATTAATGGGGGTTTTGGCACTCCTTGCCAGAGGACATCATGGGCTTCTTGCCTCCCCTCTCATCTTAAAGAAGATGTGCACATGCTCAGAAAGGGAACAGTTTTAGAATTAAGTGCTGAATTATGCCCCAATTACACCAGGCATTTCAGGTCATTGGAAAATTAGGGGTTTGGTCCAGAAAGGTGCCATGTACTCCCCATATCCCACTGATCTTGCTGGGAGTTGAGGCTGCTCACCGCCTCTCAGGATTACATCCTAACTTTACTTTGATTATTTTCCTTTAAGCACAGTCAGTAAGTCTACTTGCAGTTGTATTATGCAGCCACGAGATGCCTGTGTTCTGCATATTTTTCTGCGGAAAAGGACCTAGGGGTGACAGTGGACGAGAAGCTGGATATGAGTCAGCAGTGTGCCCTTGTTGCCAAGAAGGCCAATGGCATTTTGGGATGTATAAGTAGGGGCATAGCGAGCAGATCGAGGGACGTGATCATTCCCCTCTATTCGACATTGGTGAGGCCTCATCTGGAGTACTGTGTCCAGTTTTGGGCCCCACACTACAAGAAGGATGTGGACAAATTGGAGAGAGTCCAGCAAAGGGCAACAAAAATGATTAGGGGTCTGGAACACATGACTTATGAGGAGAGGCTGAGGGAGCTGGGATTGTTTAGCCTGCAGAAGAGAAGAATGAGGGGGGATTTGATAGCTGCTTTCAACTACCTGAAAGGGGGTTCCAAAGAGGATGGCTCTAGACTGTTCTCAATGGTAGCAGATGACAGAACGAGGAGTAATGGTCTCAAGTTGCAGTGGGGGAGGTTTAGATTGGATATTAGGAAAAACTTTTTCACTATGAGGGTGGTGAAACACTGGAATGCGTTACCTAGGGAGGTGGTAGAATCTCCTTCCTTAGAGGTTTTTAAGGTCAGGCTTGACAAAGCCCTGGCTGGGATGATTTAACTGGGAATTGGTCCTGCTTCGAGCAGGGGGTTGGACTAGATGACCTTCTGGGGTCCCTTCCAACCCTGATATTCTATGATTCTATGATATAGTTCCAGACCGGATGTGGTCCCTGGTAAACAAAGGAGACAGAGCTAGGACTGAAGTTGCATGGAACCCTGTTTGTTTGGGCCTCTTATTATATATATTTTTTAATTTACTCCCCCTGTTTAAGAATGATTGTGATCCTATGTGTCATGATAAGGTCTATCATTATCCTTTAGAATCAGGAGATCTAGGTTCCAATCCACTGATGGTCAAATCACTGTCATCGCTCACTTCCTCAGTTTCCCTGTAGCGAGGCGGTGTGACCTCCCCCAGAGGCGGATGCGGAGGGAATGCCGCAAGCCACCTGGTGGGGGGAACCAGGAGGGCCATGCCCCACATGCCAGAAGCAAAGGGGCAGGACAGAAAGAGGAAGTATAAAAGGCTGGCTCAGCAGCTCATTTGGGAGGGAGCTGCCAAGGGAGACAGATGCTGCTGGAGCAGGATGCCAAGGAGAACCGCTGCTTCCCTGAGGACCTGCGCGAGCTTCCACAGAGCCCTGCCACTCCCGATGCTGAGGAGCTGGTACCGCTGCCCTTGGCGGAGTGTGCCAGGGAGACTGAGGACAACCCCTGGATGCAGGTACACCCGAGGGGGAGAGTCGGAAGCAGCCCAGTGGAACCAGACTACTGTCCGGCTGTGGGGCTGCTGGAGACATGGTCAGTGTGTTGTGGGTGGATTCCCTGCTGACCCAGTGGCAGACCCCTCTGCCACTGTTAGTGCCCTGGGCTGGCATGCGGTGGAGTGGGGCAGGTCCGCGTCCCCTACCCCTGCCACCCCACCCCTGGGTGTTAGGGTTGCCAACTTGCTACTGGCACAAAACCAAACACCTTAGCTCTGCCCCTTCCCCAAGGCCCTGCCCCCTGCCCCACCCCTTCCCTAAGCCCCCCCCCCACTACATTCCCCCTCCCTCAGTGGCTCACTGTCCCCCACCCTCTCTCACTTTCACTGGGATGGGGCAGGGGGTGAGGGCTCCAGCTGGGGGTGCGGGCTCCGGGGTGGGGCCGGGGATGAGGGGTTCAGGATGTGGGAGGGGGCTCTGGGCTGGGGCAGAGGGTTTGCGTGCAGGGGGGGTGAGGGCTCTGGGCTGAGGGGTGCAGGATGAGGGGTTTGAGGTGGGGCCAGGGATGAGGGGTTTGAGGTGCAGGAGGGGGCTCCAGGTTTGGGGGGGGGGCTCAGGGTTGGGGCCTGTGCTCCTGAAGCACCTCCTGCCTGAGCCCCATAGATGGTGATCGGGGCTCACCCCCTGCCTGAGCCCCAGAGATGGTGTTTGTTGCTACAGCTCTGCCTGATTAAAGACCAGAGCCCTGCCTGGTTACTGCCCCGACCTGCGTGAGGACTGGGCTTATGACTTCGTACCACTTTGTCTTGACCGCTGGCCAGAGCCCAGACTGTTTGCGGCCCCACCCTGCTTGAAGGCCAGGGCCCACTGAGCACTGCTAATTCCCCCTTTCTTTGTGTTGAAAGTACTCTAGCAGACCAGACTGCGAGGAGGTATGGCCTCCCTCAGAGGCCGACACGGAAGGACGGCCATGCTCGCTTACTGTCCCCATTTGTGAAATGTGGATAAAAACACGTCTACCTGTGACAGAAGACACCCCCGTATTCAGACCCTATACACAATTGTAATAATCTTTGCACAAGGTATGCCTTGTAAGATATTATTTGAAAAGTCACAATTTGCTGGTCAGTAGTGTCCTGATAAAATATGTGTGGCATAGGGCTGTCAAGCAATTAAAAAAATTAATCATGATTAATCACGAGATTAAAAAAATTAATCATGCTATTAAACAATAATAGAATACCATTTATTTAAATAAAATACATTTTTGAATATATTGATTTGAATTACAACACAGAATACAAAGTGTATACTGCTCACTTTATATTCATTTTTATTACAAATATTTGCACTGTAAAACAGAAAAGAAATAGTATTTTTCAATTCACTTCATACAAGTACTGTCATGCAATCTCTTTATCGTGAAAGTGTAACTTATAAATATAGATTTTTGTGTGTGTTACATAACTGCACTCAAAAATAAATCAACGTAAAACTTTAGAGCCTACAAGTCCACTCAGTCCTACTTCAGCCAATCTGTCAGACAAACAAGTCTGGTTACAATTAGCAGGAGATAATGCTGCCTGCTTCTTGCTTACAATGTCACCTGAAAGTGGGAACAGGCGTTCGCATGGCATTGTTGTAACCGGTGTCACAAGATATTTACGTGTCAGATGTGCTAAAAGATTCATATGTCCCTTCATGCTTCAATCACTATTCCAGGTAACATGTATCCATGCTGATGACGGGTTCCACTCGATAACCATCCAAAGCAGTGCAGACCGACGCATGTTCACTTTCATCATCTCAGTCGGATGCCACCAGCAGAAGGTTCATTTTCGTTTTTGGTGTTTCGGGTGCAGTAGTTTCTGTGTCAGAGAGTTGCTCTTTTAAGACTTCTGAGAGCACGCTCCACACCTCGTCCCTCTCAGCTTTTGGGCGGCACTTCAGATTCTTAAAACGTCTTCTGGGGTGGAGCCAGGATGCTGCCTGGGGTGCATCACAAACTCCCTTAGATGTTCATCGTCCCTGGGACAATTACTGCAGAGAACAGGCTGTCTGAGCTGCTCAGCTGATGGTAAAACGGTGCTCAGCATGATTACAAGGCTCTCTAATGAAAAGACAAAGAAACCCAACACGTGGCAGTCAAAGGAATCAGACAGTGGCTGGCGATGCAGACTTGCCAGTTCAGTAGCTGAGACCATTTGGATTTCTTCTGAGATCCTACAGTTTTCTTCTCCAGTATGTTATTTTTCCAGGTTGTGTGGTCACCCTGGATTGTGTCTATGCCTTAAATAGCTTAAATAGCTCTGGTTCTACCCTGGTAATACACAACAGACACATCCAGTAGAATTTTGCCCTAAACTGGACTGTGGAACTCCTTGGCACTATCTTTAGCGTTCAATGGAAAACCCACCTGTTTGCATAAGACTTCCTACAAGAATAAATGCTTTCTTCTGGGAACAAAGCGGTTACCCCTAGAGCTTGCAAAAAGAAAAGGAGGACTAGTGGCACCTTAGAGACTAACCAATTTATTTGAGCATGAGCTTTCGTGAGCTACAGCTCACTTCATCGGATGCTACTGTGGAATGCTTATGCTCAAATAAATTGGTTAGTCTCTAAGGTGCCACAAGTCCTCCTTTTCTTTTTGCGAATACAGACTAACACGGCTGCTACTCTGAACCCTAGAGCTTGGTGATTACTGAAAATAAAACAAAAAACAAAACAAAGAACGAACAAAAACACTTACTCTTTTTATGAACGGTTTCAGAGGAACAGCCGTGTTAGTCTGTATTCGCAAAAAGAAAAGGAGTACTTGTGGCACCTTAGAGACTAACCAATTTATTTGAGCATGAGCTTTCGTGAGCCACAGCTCACTTCATCAGATGTGTACCGTGGAAACTGCAGCAGACTTTATATACACACAGAGAATATGAAACAATACCTCCTCCCACCCCACTGTCCTGCTGGTAATAGCTTATCTAAAGTGATCAACAGGTGGGCCATTTCCAGCACAAATCCAGGTTTTCTCACCCTCCACCCCCCCACACAAATTCACTCTCCTGCTGGTGCTAGCCCATCCAAAGTGACAACTCTTTACATAATCAAGTCGGGCTATTTCCTGCATAGATCCAGGTTTTCTCACTTCCCCCCCACCCCCATACACACACAAACTCACTCTCCTGCTGGTAATAGCTCATCTAAACTGACCACTCTCCAAGTTTAAATCCAAGTTAAACCAGAATATCTGGGGGGGGGGGCAGGAGAGTGAATTTGTGTGGGGGGGTGGAGGGTGAGAAAACCTGGATTTGTGCTGGAAATGGCCCACCTGTTGATCACTTTAGATAAGCTATTACCAGCAGGACAGTGGGGTGGGAGGAGGTATTGTTTCATATTCTCTGTGTGTATATAAAGTCTGCTGCAGTTTCCACGGTACACATCTGATGAAGTGAGCTGTGGCTCACGAAAGCTCATGCTCAAATAAATTGGTTAGTCTCTAAGGTGCCACAAGTACTCCTTTTCTTTTTATGAAGGTTTGGTTGAATCTTTAAATGAATATGCTTCGGTCAAGTTTGCACCCCCTTAGCCCATGATCCTCTATGCCCTTCTGCTTGGTGTGCTCATTTATACCTGCAGAGTCAGTGTAAAAGCACGGCCAGTTTGATTTGGCGTCATTTTATATTCACACTGACCGAGTACAAATGATGACACGAGGCGCAAAGCAAGATGCCGCACAGCTGTCCAGTTTTTAACGCAATTGTATCTATCTACTCTTCCTTTCTCTTCCTTGCTAATTTTTCAGATTCTTCTTCTGCCATTCTGCTCCCAAACTTCCTACTGCAGACACATGGGTGTATCTGATACTTATTGTTAGCAGTCCTCAGAGGAGTTATTTGGGGAAATAAAACAGCGTCTTTGATGCAGTGATGTGAGATATTACTTTTTTAAAAATCCATTGCTGGTTATGAACTAATTCCCTTTAGGACCTTTGCTAAGAAGCATAAACATGTGTGGCTCAGTGCACTCATGCAGAAGGCAGGACTCCTGCTCACATGCTCAGAGTTTAGCTGACCACCAGATGTGGGATAAGGGAGGAGTTTTCCCCCAGGTCAGACTGGCATGGACCTTAGGTGTGTGTAGGAGTGGGGTTCCGCGGGTCATTCCTTCCATCATCTGGGTATATCTCCAGCCCTGCCGACAGCAGGGAAGAACAGTCAATGGGTCCCCATGCACGCACAGGCCACGCCCGCATGGACGCGGTCTGCCTGACGTTTGGGCGGTACTGCACCTCTGCGGGCTGGTACCCTGTGCTGCTGGGCGCGCTCTTCTGGCCTGGCCAGAGCTTTTATCTGCCCGCCCGGTAGGGTTGCCAACTGTCTTATTGCACAAACCCAAAGACCCTTGCCCAGCCCCCGCCCCACCCCTTCCCTAAGGTCATGCCCCTGTCCCACCCCTTCTCTGAGGCCCCACCCCCTGCTCACTACATCCCACCCTTCCCCCCCATTGCTCGCTCTGCCCCATGCTCACTCACTTTCACCAGGCTGGGGCAGGGGGTTGGGGTTCGGGAGAGGGTGCGGGGTGCAGGCTCTGGGATGGAGTTTGGCTGTGGGAGGGGGTGCAGGGTAGGGCTCTGGGAGAGAATTTGGGTGCGGGCTCTAGACTGGGCCAGGGGGTTGGGGTGCAGGAGAGGGTCAGGGGGTCGACGCTTACCTCCGGCAGCTCCTGAAAGCGACCGGCACCCCTCTGACAGCATCTCCTAGGCGGGGGGCACAGCGGGTCTCCGCATGCCACTTCCCGCAAGCACCGCCCCCGCAGCTCCCATTGGCCGCAGTTCCCGGCCAATGGGAGCTGCAGAGACCTGGGGGCTTCCAGCAGCGGCGCGGAGCGAGGACGGGCAGGAAGCCTGCCTTAGCTCCGCGGCACTGCTGCCAGCGGTGGCAGCAGCCGGGGGCCCCGGGCCCTTTTAAATCACCCAGGCCCCTGGGAAGTTGCCTCCTTTCCTCCCCACCCATCGGCGGGCTTGTATATCTCACTTAATTCCCTGCCGTTGCAGGGCTGGTGGCACCTCGGTCCTTCCTATTCTCTGCCTGTGGCACACAATAGCTTAGTCTCCTCGGGGGTTGTAGCTGCCTGTGGTTGTCCCTCCCTGTTAAGCTGGGAAGGAGGCCACTCTGCCTCACTACGTCACACAGCTGATAGTCAATCATTAGGCGAGGGCTCTGGCCCCCCTGGGCGGGGCCGAGAACCCCTCAGCTGACAGCCCGAGCCCCCTGGTGGGGCAGCCTGTAATTTACAGTCTGGAGCTCTGACACCTTGAGCGGGGAGAGCAACAGGCAGCCTTTAGCCCAGCCTCCTGGCTCGCGCAGACAGCCAACACACAAGACACAGGCCTAAGGGGAGTAGGCCGCTACCCCAGTGGTGGGGTCGGCATCAGGAAGTAGAGGGACCCGGGCACACCCTGCTTCACCCGGTCCCAGGCCAGGACCCTAAGAGGGGCGGGTCAGCAGGGATCTTGCCAAAACACGCTGACTCGTATTGCGATCTTCATAAATGATCTGGAGGATGGTATGGATTGCAACCTCAGCAAGTTTGCAGATGACACTAAACTGGGAGGAGTGGTAGATACGCTAGAGGGTAGGGATAGGATACAGAGGGCCCTACACAAATTAGAGGATTGGGCCAAAAGAAATCTGATGAGGTTCAACAAGGACAAGTGCAGAGTCCTGCACTTAGGACGGAAGAATCCAATGTACCATTACAGACTATGGACCGAATGGCTCGGCAGCAGTTCTGCAGAAAAGGACCTAGGGGTTACAGTGGACGAGAAGCTGAATATGAGTCAACAGTGTGCCCTTATTGCCAAGAAGGCCAATGGCATTTTGTGCTGTATAAGTAGGGGCATTGCCAGCAGATCGAGGGACGTGATCGTTCCCCTCTATTCGACATTGGTAAGGCCTCATCTGGAGTACTGTGTCCAGTTTTGGGCTCCACACTACAAGAAGGATGTGGAAAAAATTGGAAAGAGTCCAGCGGAGGGCAATAAAAATGATTAGGGGACTGGAACACATGACTTATGAGGAGAGGCTGAGGGAACTGGGATTGTTTAATCTGCAGAAGAGAAGAATGAGGGGGGATTTGATAGCTGCTTTCAACTACCTGAAAGGGGGTTCCAAAGAGGATGGTTCTAGACTATTCTCAGTGGTAGCTGATGACAGAACAAGGAGTAATGGTCTCAAGTTGCAGTGGGGGAGATTTAGGTTGGATATTAGGAAAAACTTTTTTCACTAGGAGGGTGGTGAAACACTGGAATGTGTTACCTAGGGAGGTGGTGGAATCTCCTTCCCTAGAAGTATTTAAGGTCAGGCTTGACAAAGCCCTGGCTGGGATGATTTAGTCAGGGATCGGTCCTGCTTTGAGCAGGGGGTTGGACTAGATGTCCTTCTGAGGTCCCTTCCAACCCTGATATTCTGTGATTCTATGATTCTATGACAGCACATCCTGACTAATATCTGGTTCCCATGGGCTACTTCCTACCACAGTCCATTGGCAAGGCTCCATCATCTGTGAGTTCTCAGATGCCTCTGGGCAAACTGCGGGCGGCAGTTCCAGCGGCTCCTCTCAGCTCTTGGTCTCCTCTGGGCTCAAGACACTATGTGGCACAGTAACAGGGCTGGAGTCCTGCACCAGGCTAGAGATGTTGCTGGGTGGGGTTGGTGGCTTGTGATATACAGGAAGTCAGGCTAGACAATCTGGTGGTCCCTTTTGGCCTTGCAATCTATGAGCCCCTGAATTGCTCTCCAGATCAGTCTAGTTTACACGTTCAGATGCAATACTATACCCCTTTCCCCCCCGTCCCCAGGTTGCTAAACATTCTCTACATATCTAGGTTCTTGTATGGTCACCCATTGCCTGAGCATCAGAGAGCCTCTTAACATCTTCAGCTCAACGAGTGCAGGAAGAGCACGGGAGTTCTGGAGAGCCATAGCTGCCTCTGAACTGGGTTCCTTGGATCTTAGAATCATAGAAGATTAGGGTTGGAAGAGACCTCAGGAGGTCAGAATAAGGAGGGAGAATCCACCACCTACCTCGGTAACCCATTCCAGTGCTTCACCACCCTCCTAGTGAAATAGTTTTTCCTAATATCCAACCTAGACCTCCCCCACTGCAACTTTCACAATAAAGAGATTGCACTACAGTACAGTATGAGGTGAACTGAAAAATACTATTTCTTCTGTTTATCATTTTTACAGTGCAAATATGTATAATCAAAAATAAAATGCACTTTGATTTCAATTACAACACAGACTACAATATATCTGAAAATATACAAAAACATCCAAAATATGTAATAAATTTCACCTGGCATGCTATTGGTTAACAGTGTGAATAAAATCTGAAAAGAGCAACACCCCGATGCAGAAACTACAGAATCTGAACCACGAAAAAAGAAAATCAACCTTTTGCTGGTAGCATGTGACTCAGATAATGAAAATGAACATGCATTGCTCTGCACCGCTTTGGATTGTTACTGAGCAGAACCCATCATCAGCATGGACACATGTCAGCTGAAATGGTGGGTGAAGCATGAAGGGACATATAAATCTTTAGTGCATTTGGCACATAAATATCTTGCAACGCTGGCTACAACAGTGCCATGAGAATGCCTGTTCTCACTTTCAGGTGACATTGTAAAGAAGAAGCGGGCAGCATTATTTCCTGCAAATGTAAACAAACTTGTTTGTCTGAGCAACTGGCTGAACAAGAAGTAGCACTGAGTGGACTTGCAGGCTCTAAAATTTTACATTGTTTAATTTCTTAATGCAGTTTTTTTGTAAATAATTCAACATTTGTAAGTTCATCTTTCATGATAAAGAGATTGCTCTACAGTACTTGTATTAGGTACATTGAAAAATACTATTTCTTTTGTTTTTTTACAGTGCAAATACTTGTAATCAAAAATAAATATAAAGTGAGCACTCTACACTTTGTATTCTGTGTTGTAATTGAACTCAATATATTTGAAAATGTAGAAAACATCCAGAATATTTAAATAAATGGTATTCTATTATTATTTAACAATGCAATTAATTTTTTAATGACACAATTAATCGCAATTAATTTTTTTAGTTGCTTGACAGCCCTAGTTAAAGCAATAGAGAAACTTGGCAAGAACCAAATACAGGAATGTTTTCTTTCCCCAGTACTGATGCCTGCCTCCTTTGGACATCACAAGAACATAAGAACGGCCATACTGGGTCAGACCAAAGGTCCATCCAGCCCAGTATCCTGTCTGCCGACAGTGGCCAATGCCAGGTGCCCCAGAGGGAATGAAGAGAACAGGTCATCATGAAGTCATCCATCCCCTGTAGCCCATTCCCAGCTTCTGGGAGTAAGGAGGCACCTTACATGCTGCACTGCATGGGCACTCGCTTGTCGCCTCAATGGCCGATTGCTGCACCTCTGTGGGGCTCTGCTGTGGCCCTCTCCGCCAGCTTCTCTACTGGCCTCTTGCCACGCCTCTCCGCCAGCCTCCCTGCTACCTGCTTGCCATGCCTCTCCGCCAGCTGCCCGCTCGCCAAGATGTCTTCAAGGCCCACCCCCCACCAAACAGCTGATCAGCAGGTGGCTGGTGGGTGCTGAGCACCCATTATTTTTTCCCATGGGTTCTCCAGCTCCGGAGCGCCCACAGAGTTGGTGCCTATGTTGGTCACCACATAGGTATGTTAATTAATGACAGGACAAGACAACTGTTTTCTCTGACCCTTACTCTTTTGTCAACCCTTCACACAGGAATACCTAAAGTTCCTTTTGCATAGCTCTTTGCTGATTTACCAAAGTAGGAACATGTCCCTTTATTAGCAGGAATGGATAGTCCATGAACTCTATATTACTAAATGGTGGGGATTTATGCCAGCACTACCTACCATGCTCAACCTAACCCCAGCTTCGAAGACTCATCCAAGTGGAGGGGGAGGAAAAAGCCACAAAGATGGAGGACTTCTTCAGCAAACCCTGGGATAAACTAACGCTTATTTATATGCAATAGGAAGGAAAGAATCTCAGCTCACACAGACCAGAATCAAATGAGCCAGATCCTCATCCGTCCACGGAGCTATGCCACCAAGTTACGCCAGATGAGTATCTGAGCCAACATCTGAAAATCCCAGGTGGTTGTAGTCGCTTAAAGAACTCTTCCCCTCAACCGCCTCTTCAAATGCATTACATGAGTGCTCGTCACCTAGGGAATGGACATCCCTCAGAGTGGATTCAGGCCTAGAGCACAGAGATGGCGACTCACCCTGGGACTCCATGACTCTCCAAGGAAGGAAAAGACTCAGGCTATGTCTACACTTAAACCAACGCAGATGCGTGTCTGTAGCACTTCTGTGTTGCCACTCACCACAGCAACAGGAGGGGTTCTCCCCTTACTGTGGCTGATCCACCTCCCTGAGATATGGTAGCTAGGCTGACAGAAGAATTCTTCCATTGACCTAGCCCTGGCAGGTCGGCTTAACTACGTCATGCAGGGGTGTACATTTTTCACACCCCCGAGGGACATAGCTGGGTCAACCTACCTTTTTAGTGTAGACCTGGTCTCAGTCTCTCAAGGCTGGACTGTGACTTGGGCTACACCCCTGGGAAAGGAAGTAACACTCCCACATTACATCCCAGCATGGGCTATCCAGACCTTGAGTCTGGATACGTACTCTACTCGCCTGCTTCCTCCCTCCTTTGAGCAGGTGGCCGGGGAGGGGCAGGGAACAGGCAATCAGTGCAGTAAGCCCCTGAAGTAACACCACCCACATGTGTTTGCACATTGGAAGCCCTGAGACATATGTTACAACACAAGGCTGTCATGTCAATTAAGTGACAATTTTGTTACATGTTAATATTGAGTGTGAAAAACAAGCAGCTGTGTAGAGCTGCAGAGAGAGTGAACTGTCTCCCTTATTTCACTCCATCCCATGGCGAAATCCTCCAGTCGAGTTGCCATTCAGTCATCGTCTGATCAGATTCCCTTTGGGCTCTGCATTCAGAGAAAATAGCCAGAAGGTCAAAGTGCGGGCCTGAGACTCGGAGACCTCCCTTCAGATCCCAACTCTGCAGTGACACCGATTTTGTGTGACCTTCCACAAGACCCTTAGGCCCAGATCCTCAAAGGCATTTAAGCACCTAACTCCTACTGATTTCAATGAGAGTTAGGGACCAACAACCTTTGAGGAGCTGGGGCTTAATCTCTTCATGCCTCAGTTTCCCATCTGTAACGTGGGTGTAATGGCACTGCCTTCCTCCATCCTGTGTCTCTCTTGCCTGTTTAGAGTATAAGCTTGGGGCAGGGACTGTCTCTTGACGTGTTTGTGCAGCTCCTAGCACGACGTGGACCCAAGCTCAGCTGGAGGCTCTGGGCAGGCTAATGATATGAATAATAATAATAGAGCAGCTGCAGTTGAAAACCCTTATAGGCCACAGCATCTTTCATCTGCATTTTAAGAGGTCTTCATTAGAAAATAGGATACACTGATTATTATAATTTGGCTGAATTGTTTTGTTTTTCCGATTAGGAAAAACACTACAACAAAGGGAGTAAACTTCCCCGTGAGGGAGAGCGCACAGTGTATGTTTATCTCCTCTGTCACGGCCTGTAGCCCAAAGCTGGATGGTGACTTAGAATTTTTAGAGAGCTAAAGGTGCTATTACTAGAAATCAAAAGGCTTAACAGTTGCACAGCATCAGAGGCCACCTTCACTTGAAAATGAATAGAAAGCTAACTAAAGGTGTGCGTTTAAAGTGGATTGGTTCAACTGCATTAAACCTGTATCTGGATGCTCCTAGTCACAATTAAAGTGGGTTTAATTCAGCTTAGTTTACTTTGCTTTGGAAGCAAAGTAAACTAAACTGACTTAAGCCCACTTTTATTCTGAATAAGGGCATCCTTACTGGGGTTTAATGCAATTTAACTAATCTACTTTAAAGGCACAGATTCAGTTAATTTGGATTAATTTTCCTGTATGTTCCCATGTAGACAAGCCCTTAGGTTCAGATCCTGCTCCTAATGAAGTGAGTGGCAAAACACTTATTGGGCCCAATCCTGCAAGGTGCTGAGTGACTCCTGCAAGGCACTGGGTATGTCTAATGCTACAAAAGGAATAAAGGTGTGTTCTTAACCCTCGATAACTAACCCAGGATAAAATAGCAGTATAACGCTTCTACCAGGCGGATCCAGCAGCAACAGGACCAGGTTCAATATCTAGGGGTTCCTTTCATTGATACTACACAGAACCGGCTTGAGCCCCCACCCAGTAACCTGGGAGAATTACACACCACCCCTGGGTGCCTTGGAGAGGCAATATTTCCCCACTCGCAAGCACAGAGTCTGAGTGTAGAAAAGGAGGGAAGTAAGCTGGCGTTAATTTGGGAAAACACTGCAAAGAGGGTTCATAAACCATGAGCAAAAGACCCACCTCCCAAGTAAGTTGGGCAGTGTCCTTTTTCCCTCAGGCTCTTAAGTCCAGCAACCCAAATGTCCCTTTAACAAGCCCATCCCTTCTCTGCACCCCACTGAGAGTCACTGTCAAGATTTGGGCCAAATTTAACCTCCCCTAGTGACGTGACTGGCCCAAGGGAGAGTTAGCTTTGGAGGCAGGCTCAGACTCCTGGGTACCTGCAACCCAGGGCTGGTCTCAAATTCGCAGATGCTCCAGCACCCGTCCTTTGTGTGGAGGATTAGGGAGTTTGGTAGTCAGCTGGCTTCCCCCAGCTCTAGGGGAACGGAATCAGGCCTTTCTAAAAGGCAGTCTCACAGGTCAGTGCACCTCTCCAGCCTTGCGTCAGTTCAGCTTTTATGATTATTTTATCAACGCTTGTTAAAGCCGATTGCAGCCTGTCAGGTTTGATAACAATCCCATCCGGCCACGCAATAAGTTACCATGGGGAATACACACGGGAACACGAAATAACGAGGCCAAGACTGTCGGTACCAGAGAGCATCAATCTGCCCCCTCATAAATCCTCTCCCCTGTCTCTGACAGCAGCGGGAGGGGACCCAGAGGCTACAGCTGTTGGGAGTCAGAATGTTTCAGTGATCCTTGCCGGCAGCCCCCTGAGCTGCAGCTGCTTGAAATGGAATAAGCAAGGCTTGTCTACACCATTGCTGATTCTACCTCAGCTCCACCAGCTTTAGCCACCTCGGGAGCTACAGTTTAGACCAGTCACAGGCTACTGCCAGTTCTCAAAATGCCACCGACCCAGCTCTTCTAGGGCTCCCAGCATTGCTAAAACCCGTGGGACCGAGCTGCCGTTAGAAACATTTCCATAATAAAGACCAGACCTAGGAGTGTCAGGGTCACTGCATGGCGGGCATTCAAAGAAAGCTCAGGATGCTCACGGAGCAATGTGGATAAGTCAGTAGGGGGCACTCTCTCACACCTCTGGCTATGTCTACACTTATGGCCGCACGTAGAGTATACGCACTGCACTCTCCCCAGCATATAAATAGCAGTGTAGACAAGGTGGCACTGCTGAGGTGGGTGAAGACCTGCCAGAACTCTAGGTTAAGGACCCTCTGCAGATCGCTACATGCCCAAGCAGCCTTCTCCTGTCTGCACTGCTGTTTTTAGCCATGTAGCGTCCTACTGCCTCCCCGATGCTGGAGCCTTTGCTCACCAGAGTGAAAGGCTCTGGCACTGGGGAGGTTTTGGAGCCTTTTCCCTCTGTCTCCCCCCTGCCACAGCCTTTCACTGACACATGTAGCTAGACACCGCAGTGTGGACAAAGGCTGCCTTTTACTGCAGTGTGTAGCTACACATATCCTACACACCGCTGACAGTGTGGACAAGAGCCAGTGCTGAGCCCCATTCCCCAGCTCAGTAATAGAGGGCGCCGTACTGCAGAGAGCAGTGTGGGTGACACAGTAGGAGATGCTCTTCCCTCTAAGAGAGTACTGAGCCCTGTGTGTCAGTCGGCTAGCGGACACTGCTGCAAGGCGTGGCTTGGGTGATTCAGCAGGGGGCGCTGTTTCCTCTGAGTCGGTATTGACCCCCAGTGCAATGCCAGAGCCGCGGTGGGGCAGGGAACAGTGGGGATGACTCTGATACTAATGCTCCAGTGCAGAGCTGGAGGCTGCTGTGCTGCTTGGAGTGGCCTGGGTGATTCAGAAGGGGGCGCTCTTCCCTCCCAATCAATGTTGAACCACAGCAGATGTGTGCAATAAAGCTGCGTGTATTTCACCTTCCTACTGAGCCTCAGGCTATGTCTACTCTAGCGCTTTTGTCGGTCGTAGAATCATAGAAGATGAGGGTTGGAAGAGACCTCAGGAGGTCACCTAGTCCAACCCCCTGCTCAGAGCAGGACCAATCCCCAACTAAATCATCCCAGCCAGGGCTTTGTCAAGCTGGGCCTTAAAAATCTTGAAGGATGGAGATTCCACCACCTCCCTAGGGAACCCATTCCAGTGCTTCACCGCCCTCCTCGTGAAACAGTGTTTCCTAATATCCAGCCTCGATCTCCCCCACTGCAACTT